>NC_080417.1:52616920-53292472 GCF_029873635.1 Malania oleifera
GAGAGAGAGCATTTGCGAAAGCAGAGGAAAAGAAAAGAAGAAGAAGAAGAAGAAATAATAATAATAATAATAATAATAATAATAATAATATATTTAATTAATATTAATAATAATATATTTTATTAATAAAATTAAAAATAAATTTTAATTTTTTTTTCTTTTCTTTTTTTTTAACTCCTATTAATTAATTAATTAATTAATAATAAATTTTTTTTTTTTGGAATCACTCTACTAATCTTGTATAGCCCTTTCTGGGGTTATTACATTCTCCCCTCCTTATAAAAATTTTGTTCTCGAAATTTGCTATTTATCAGTTTTTCATCCTTAAAGAGAAACACCTCAATTTTATTAATTACCCTCACTTATGACAGAGGAACACCGTGGTCTCCTGCGTCAAACTCCAATTCTCGTTGGTGAGTATTTGTAGAACTCTTCTGCTGGCTCTGTGTTGTTTAGATCTTGTCTCTGATGAGTCTGACTTTATCCTGAGTCTGCTGTATCAGCTCTGGCCCCAATATCTATCTCTCCCTGATCTCATCCCAGTATAATGGGGATTGGCACCTCCTGCCATACAGCGCCTCATACGGTGTCATCCCAATGCTGACCTGGTAACTGTTGTTATATGTAAACTCGACTAGTGGCAAATACTGCATCCAACGACCTTTAAAGTCCAGCACACATGTTTACACCATATCCTCCAGAATCTGTATCGTCCTCTTTGTCTGCACATCTGTTTGAGGATGAAAAGTTGTGTTTAACGACAACTGAGAACCCATGGCCCTTTACAGACTCTTCCAAAAACGAGATGTGAACCGTGGGTCTCTGTCTGAAACTATGGACACTGGGACACCGTGGAGCCTAACTATCTCCTGGATGTATAACTCATCCAATCTTTCCATGGAGTAGCTAACTCTAGTCGGCACAAAGTGGGTAGTCTTTGTCAATCAATCCACCACTACCTAAATAGTGTCTTATCCATGCAATGCCGGTGGCAATCCTGTGATGAAATCAATCACTATATGCCCCATTTCTACTCAGGAATGTGGAGTGGCTGTCATGATCCCGCCAGTCTCTAATGCTCAATTTTCACTTGCTGGCACGTCAAACACTGATCCACATACTGGGCTATCTCCCTCTTCATGTTGCTCCACCAGAAGGACTCTCAAAGATCTCTGTACATTTTAGTTCTACCCGGATGTACAGTATATAGAGACCAATGTGCTTCCTCCAGAATAACTTTCTTGATCTTAGGATCGACAGGAATGCATAACCGGGTATAGAACCACAAGACTCCATCATCTGAAATGCTGAACTCTGTTTTCTGACCATCTTGTACCTTCTCCATAAGCTCTACCAGTTCTACATCATTTCTCTAGGCTACTTTAATCCTCTCCTGTAGAGTCGGCTGCAAAACCAAGTCAGCAATAAACGCTTGGTAATCGCCCTCTACCAACTCCACACCAAGTCTCTCTAGATCCATCTAAAGAATCGGATGATGAATCTCCACTGCAGATATAGATGAATCCAATGATTTTTGGCTCAAAGCAATAGCAACCAAATTAGCCTTTCCTGGTCAATCTGGTCAGCGGCCTGATAGTCTCGAGAAGCCCTCAACAAACCAACGATAATACCTTGCCAACCCCAGGAAACTCCTAATCTTATGCACATTCTTTGGTCACACCCAATCTACTACCACCTCAGTCTTACTCGGATCAACAAAAATACCACCCTTGGATATAACGTGTTCAAGGAAGGTAACCTATTCCAGCCAGAACTCGCACTTCTTGAGCTTTGCATACAACTTCTTCTCTCACAACACCTGAAGCACTATACTCAGATGCTCCTCATGCTCCTCTAGGCTCTTTGAATACACCAGTATATCATCAATAAATACTACCATAAACTGATCTAAATTGTAGCGACCCTAAAAATAATAAGTATTTTAATAAAAAGAGGGAAAGAAATAGAACAGAAACAGAAGGAGGTCGTAGACATCGTTGACGAATACAGGGCTTCGTCGACGAGAAAATACCGAGCGAGGTTTTTGGCTGCTCTGAATTTCATCGAAGAATATAGGGTTTCGTCGATGAATTTAATGAAAGACTCGTCGACGAGGTGACGTGTCTCGTCGACGAATCTGGCACTATAAATAGCTAAAACCCAAATTTTTATCACATTTTCACGCCTCTCTCTCTCTCTCTCTCTCTCTCTTTCCTCTCTCTCCCTACGTCACTCTCTCCCTTCTCTCTTCATTTCTGGCCTCGTTGGTCGCCGAATCAATGATCCGAAGCCGCCACGATGCTCTTGGCGAAGTTCTCTACAAGTCTGCAGAAGCGGATCGTTGGGGAATCGAAGTTGGATTTCATCCCAAATTTAAGGTAAGGCATTTTAGCATATTTTTGGCCTTATGACAGTTATAGGAAACGATATAGGAAGAAAAATACTGATATTTTGTTCTGGCATATGTTGGTTTCAGGGTGTTTTGTAAGAGGCCCTGCGGGTATTAGGCTAGTATTCCATAGGGGCTTTCCAGTAATCAGGTAAGGGAAATATGCTATGCTAGGTATTTTTAAAATATTATACGGTTTATTTAATGATGAAAATTACGTATTACAGTATCATATGGCTTTTGAATATGAATATAGTACGAATATAAGTTTTACGATATTTCATTGTCCTAATTTTATGATATTTTAGTACCATGATTTTATGGATTTTAGTACCATGATTTTATGAATCTCAGTACCATGATTACATGAATATCAGTATCATGATTATGTAGTTTCAATATTATGATTATGTAGTTTCAGTATTATGATTATGCAAATGACAGTATATGGTTATACAGTTCTCAGTATTACGTATGAACTACAGTTACAGTTTTTGCAACATCATGGTTATTTCAGTACTTCAGAATCATGGTAAATCAGATAGATGTATATATATATATATATATATATATATATATATATATATATATATATATATGTATAGAAATATACTATATGATATCAGATCCTGTTAGACTTGCAGCTACAGAGCACGGTACCGTTGCTACAGATACTATGTTACTTTATGAGTGCAACCACCTATTTAGATAATACATGGTAAGGTCAATCACCTAGGCCCTTGAAGAGGTTAGGCTCCCCATCCAGATATGGGTTGAGGTGGGCAGATTGACCGATGGAGTATAGTGATTTATTCCTGGTTGGCCAACCAGGGTAAATCCCGCCTACGGGCCGCACAAACCTGTCATGAGGGGGTAAGTTATGACACACAGATAGCCACAGGGAACATTTTCAGTTATTATTACGTATGTATAGATTTGCAAGAACAAGAAACATACTTACTTATATTAGAAGTATTTTGAATAATAAACTCCAATATTGTCATGTTAAGCAATAGGGACAGGGGTGGTGGATTTTATCACTTATACTTCAGTATATATTCAGTTATACATGTTTATTTGAAAATAGATTTTCATGATATAGTAGCTCATTTGCCACACACTCGTAATAGCATATTTCTTCTTACTGAGCGTTGGCCCATCCCAGTGTTGAATTATTTTTCAGGTGATCCAGGTAGATGAGCAGATTAGGCTCACAGGTAGAGGGGCCTCAGTGGTGCCCTGTCAGAGAATGAGTACATTTTTGGGAATGATTTTGTATACCCTAGCTAGTTGAGGATGCTTTGGGAACAGAGATATGTGTATATTTTTGGGAAACATGTAGCACTCTGGTATTGTGTGGTATGGTGTTGTATATATTTACATATAGATATGTTTATTCAGTTTCTACTTCTTGCTGCTTAGGTTAATGAATGGGTTTACCCTCCAGTATGGTGTCAGAGTATGTAGAGTATATATATAATATAAAAAAATTAGTTTATTAAGCAGGTTGTTACACAAATACTGGTGAAAAACCTTAGTCATCAAATCCATAAACACTGCAGGAGCATTCATCAAACCAAACGGCATAACTAGAAATTCATAATGGTCATACTGTGTTCTAAATTCCGTCTTCGGAACATCTTCCGCCCTGACTTTCACCTGATGATACCCGGAGCATAAATCTATCTTCGAAAAGATCTGTGTCCCCTGTAACTGGTCAAACACATCATTGATATGCGGGAGCGGGTATTTATTTTTTATAGTCACTTTGTTTATTTCCCGATAGTGAATGCATAACCTCATCGACCCATCCTTCTTCCTCACAAACAAAACCAATGCTGCCCAGGGTGACACACTGGGCTTAATAAACTTCTTATCTAGCAGTTCCTGCAACTGCTCTTTCAATTTTTTCAGCTCTTCCGGTGCCATTCTATACGGCGCTTTCAAAATCGGCGCTATCCCCGGAACCATATCAATAACAAACTCTACCTCACGATCAAGAGGAAGTCCCGGCAAATCCTTGGGAAATTTAACAGGATAATCCCTCACCACTGGGATATCCTCCACCCTAAGTTTCCCTTCTGATACTGCCTTCACACATACTAAATATCTCTGACAACCTTCTAATAGCAATCCACGTGCCTGAATAGCAGATAGTAACTGAGGTGGGGTACGCACACGTGATCCCATGAATCTGTACTCCTATCCCTCTTGAGGTCTGAATACTACCTCTCCCTGATGGCAATCAATATTAGCATAGTGGACAGCTAGCTAGTCCATACCCAAGATTACCTCAAACCTATGCATATCTAAAACCACCAGATTAGCTGGCAAAGACCTCCCTTGAATACCTATTGGATAGTCTCTGAGTACCTTTCTACATATCCCTACTGCCCCAATCGGTGTAGCAACAGACAAACTAATATCTAATTGCTGAGGCTCAAACCCACACAACTTAACATAATCCTCGGCAATAAAAGAATCAGTCGCCCCAGAATCAAATAAGACAGTAGCTTTAAATGACAGTATTGAAATTGTACATGTCACCACATCTCCCACCGCCTCAGCATTTCCCAGCGTCAGTGCATAAACTCGTGTCGGGGCAATATTCCTTTGCTGTCCACCTCGAGGTGCCTGATAGCCTCCTCTGTATGGTCGAGGATCAGCCGCCACTGCTGGCGGTGCCTGACAATTCCTCGCAAAATGCCCAGGCTGGTAGCACTGATAACACACAACCTTCCTCGCTCGGCACTTCCCTAGGTGCTCCTCAAACATTTGGGACAAGGAGGGGGCATTTTTCTGCCCTGCACTACTCGCTCTCCTCCTCCTGTCGTCGTCCTCCTTAAAGCGACTCCATGTCATCGCTATAGGATCCGGCCTCTGCTCCTCCAGTACTCTCACTGACCTCCACCAGCGCTTTGCCTCCCTGGTCAATTTAAATGTGGCAAATAACACCCTCTGCTCGTATGTACATGAGAGGACTGCCAGTATGTCCTTTATGTCCTGAACCCAGTTCTCTGCTACAAGTGGGTCCGCTCCTCCAATGAAAGAAGGGGGTCACATACACGTGAACTGCTCAATCGTGTAGTTCCATTCCCCGAGCTCCTGGCCATCTTAGCCATCGCCTGCTGAGTGACGCTACGCAATACCGCGTCAGGGTATGCACCACCCATACTGGAAGGTCCTACTCCATCACCTCTCGCATTCGAGTTACTATTCCCCGGATCCATCCTGCAAAGGAAATAGCTAATCTCAGCATACAATCACTCTCACACAAACCATACACTACAATAACTCATAAATTATTCTTCTATCCACATCCTTAATCCCCATTTAAGATTCAATACTACCACTCAGAAACAAGACCCAGTGATAGTATCCATGGTTTTCCTGAAATCGTCACCCAAGGAAAAACACAGAAACAACCCCGGTACTCCTGTTTCTAGGCTGCAAGATAGAATCCTAAATTCTCACATCATCCTAAAACAACCACTAACTCACATTTCAGTCTACCCATCTCCTATTTCCCTAAAAATCCACTTATATACTCTAGTATTGTATTTCGCTGTTTACTAAAGTCTATAAAACCTAGCAACCTAGGCTCTGATACCAAACTATAACGCCCCGATTTTCATAAAAAAAAAATTTCAATAATAAATAAATAATCACTCGTCATCCACAACATCCACAAATCGGCCACGTCAACAATCCTACTATCATTCATACGACCCGACCCATAATGGGTACCGGGTAAAAAGTTATTTTATTATACAACTTAACAGCGAAAGATAGTATAAACATATCAGTCAACATACAATACCCAGAGTATCAATATACACATATACACAAATATATACACTACCATCACAACCTAAAAACAACACAACTCAAGGGGAATCACACCTCCCCTACTCCACAAAACTCACCCTGTGTGTCAGGGTCCCAGCTCCCTATGATCACGGAGCTTTACTCCACAAAACACACACTCTTTCATTTTTCATAATCATTTCCCATTTTAACTCATTACATATCTATGTATACATAAATTCACATTTATATACTTTACATAATACATTAATTCACATAATTCCAATTCTCAACACAATCACAATTTCCATACTAAGCATACCTCCCCAACGACATTAGTAGGAACTTCACACACACACACAGTCTCCATACTGAGCATACCTCCCAAACGGCATCAGTACGAACTTCGCACACACACACAGTCTCCATACTGAGCATACCTCCCTAACAGCATCAGTAGGAACTTCATACACACACACAGTCTCCATACTAAGCATACCTCCCCAACGACATCAGTAGGAACTTCATACACACACACAATCTCCATACTGAGCATACCTCCCCAATGGCATCAGTAGGAACTTCATACACACAATCTCCCTACTGAGCATACCTCCCCAACGGCATCAGTAGGAACTTCACACACACAATCTCCATACTGAGTATACCTCCCTAACGGCATCAATAGGAACTTCACACACACACACAGTCTGCATACTGAGCATACCTCCCTAACGACATCAGTACGAACTTCGCACACGCACACACAGTCTCCATACTGAGCATACCTCCCCAACAGCATCAATAGGAAATTCATACACACACACAGTCTCCATACTGAGCATACCTCCCCAACGGCATCAGTAGGAACTTCATACACACACACAGTATCCATACTAAGCATACCTCCCCAACGGCATCAATAGGAACTTCATACACACAATCTCCCTACTGAGCATACCTCCCCAATGGCATTAGTAGGAACTTCACACACACAATCTCCATACTGAGCATACCTCCCCAACGGCATCAGTAGGAATTTCACACACACATACAGTCTCCATACTAAGCATACCTCCCCAACGGCATCAGTAGGAACTTCGCACATACACACACAGTCTCCATACTGAGCATACCTCCCCAACAGTATCAGTAGGAACTTCATACACGCACACAGTATCCATACTAAGCATACCTCCCCAACAGCATCAGTAGGAAAGAAATACCACCCACCTGCAATTATTGTGCGGTATTGGCATATCATCAATCATATTTCAGTATATCTCAATTCAATTTAATATAAATATTCTCATCATTTTCTGTGCACGTTTCATCATCTCATAATAATATATATCACATTTCACGTATTTCCACATTTCCCAAAACTCATATCAGTAATTTGTACAAACTCATTTTTCATGCAAATAATTTCTACTCATGTATAAAAATCACATCAATCATTCTCATTTCACTATTTTCTCAGAAAATACACATCATTATATTTCACATTTTTCAACATACATCGTATGCCACAAAGTTTTCATCTATTATTCATAAAATATTAATTTCACACTCCAAAATATCACAATTTAAAATTACTCAAATGCCACACAATTTATCTGATATTTATATCATAATAGTTTTCAGACAAAATATCATATGCTCATTTTCACGTATTAATTCAAATAGTAATTCTAAAAACACTACTATAATTTATTCTCCTTACCTGACTTACTAAGAGTCTCCTTAGGACCCAAATCCTACGCCCTTGGTGTCCGAAATTCAACTTCTGCAATTTGCATTTTTCCTAGATTAATTAATTCATTTCTCCAAAATAATACCCATCTAACCTTCCCTAGGCTCCATCTACCCCAAATTATCATTTAAACTATTATTTAACACCCCCACTTAATTTTCTGAATTTTACCTGCGGGTCCCAAAATTACACCCGCGGCGCTCACTCGGACCCTAAATTTCAAAAATCCTACTTTAACCCCAGATGCTCAATATTTTAGTATTTCTAAATTAATACTAATTAATTAAAAATAAGCCCCTTAATAACCCCCGTACCCCAAATTTGTGATTTTGCTCACGACGACCCCACGAGAATTTCGTTCCGCTAGACTTGTAAAGAATCATCCCTAGATTCTCGTGGTGGTGTCTGTTCGTCAATTGGGCTTATAATTTGTAAGAACTTAAATAAAAAAAGGAGAAATTGGCTTATCTCAAGAGATACGTTTACGTCACTCCTACCACCGATCCGCTCCTGTAGAAATGACGGTAGCGGAGAATAGAGTCCAGCGGTATCTTCCGATTTTCTATCGGACGAAAATCCGTCACAAAATCGAGGAGAGAGGGAGAGAGAATGAGAGGAGAGAGAGAGAGAGAGAGAGAGAGAGAGAGAGAGAGAGAGAGAGAGAGAGCGTCTGCAAAAGCAGAGGAAAAGAAAAGAAGAAGAAGAAGAAGAAGAAGAAGAAGAAGAAGAATAAAAAACATCCTGAAGCTTCTCAACTTCAGTATGATTAATAATAATAATAATAATATATTTTATTAATAAAAATAAAAATAAAAATAAATTTTAATTATTTTTTTTCTTTTCTTTTTTTTAACTTCGATTAATTAATTAATTAATAATTTATTTATTTTTTTTAGAATCACTCCACTAATCTTGTATAGCCCTTTCTAGGGTTATTACGAGTCTAGAATGTGATAGGTAGATTAGCTTGCCAACCAATCTCTAATACCTCTCCTTTTCTACATGTTTTCCACAATCTTCAACCCTCTTTACTGCTTCCATCGGGGTTTCATTGGGTTTGCATCCCAGCATGCCAGTTTCAATTAGGAGGTCAGTAACATACTTTTGCTGAGAAGCACTAATTCCCTTTTTCGTTCTCGTTGCTTCCATGCCCAAAAAATACCGCATCTGTCCCAAGTCTTTAACTTCAAATTCAGCAACCAGAACTTTCTTCAATCTCTCCATCTCTATAGTATCATCACCAGTAAGGATTATATCATCAACATACACTATTGTAGAATTTTTCTCTTACCTCCTTCAGACTGTTGGAAGAACAGTGTATGGTCTGAATGCCCTTGTTGATAACCTTGATTCTTTAGTACTTTTGCGAATCTGTTGAACCATGCTATGGGAGATTGTTTGAGGCCATATAAGGATTTCTTGAGTTTACACACTCTATTTTCTGCACCTGTTTCACTGAATCCTGGTGGTATAGTCATGTATACTTCCTCTTCTAATTCTCCATTTAAGAAAGCATTTTTAATATCAAGTTGTTGTAGTGGCAAATCTAAATTGGCTGCCAAGGATAAGAGAACCTGAACTGTATTTAAGTTTGCCACTGGTGCAAATGTTTCCATATAGTCAATGTCGTAAGTCTGTGTAAAACCTTTTGCAAAAAGTCTGGCTTTATATCTTTCAACTGTTCCATCAGATTTATATTTCACTGCAAAGACCCATTCCACTGGCTTCTTCCCTTTCGGTAGATTTTTCAACTTCCAAGTTCCATTTTTTTCTAGGGCTTGCATTTCTTCCATGACTGCCTCTCTCCATTTAGGTATTTCTAGAGCTTCGTGAATGTTCTTTGGCATTTTCATCCTATCAAGGTTAGAGACAAATGCACGATATCCTGTAGACTAGCTTTTATAAGACATGTATTTAGAACAAGGGTGTAAGAATCCGAACTGTGATAATGGGGTTATATATGTAAAGAGAGGGACACCACTTCGTCGATGAAATTTCTTCCTCGTCGACGAAATCTCTGAAGACCTCAACGATGAGGACACCACTTCGTCGATGAAATCCTCCGGGTCAAAGGCTTATAAAAGATCTTTTGGGGGTTGCTTCTTGGCTAAGTTTGGAAAATTTTCTCTCTCTCTCTCTCTAAGATTCGAAGCTCTCTCTCTCTCTCTCTCTCTTTGATTTCTTCATTGTTTGTCATCGGATTCACAAATCCAAAGTTACTGCAAGGATCAGTGAAGGATTCTCTACGTTTCTAGTGGATTGGAATCTCGTTTGGAGCGATTTTGGGTTTCGGGCCAAAATCGAGGTAAGGCTCGATTTTCATTTCTAATTCAGTATATGTGTAGTAGTACGGATTGTAAGTATGTTTTGTACTGTGGTTTGTAGATTTCGAAGTCTCAGTTCGTAGTTTTAAGGACCGTAGAGTTCGTAGTTGGATTTCGGGTTAAGGTAAAGCAATTCTGTTTATATCAGTCCATTTTTGAAATCAGGATCGATAAGCCTGTAGACTACGATCGTATGTATATTTTGACTACTTATTTGGGAAAATCTATCGGGTAAAAATGTGGAATTTTCGGGTTACATTTTTTCGGGAAAATTGGGGATTTCAGGTATCATCTCTATTTTGTTTGGAAATCTGTTGGTTGTGTTAAAACTGTATTATTGAGGTGACCCTAATCCATATTTGCATAAACTGTATACTTGAATTTGTAAATGATATGATTTGCCGTAAACCAAATAAGTGTGGTATGTATGGATGTATGTATTTGTTCCAGGTATTTCTAAAACAGCTATGTGGCGGCTAATTACTGTACGCTGAAATGTATAGGGACGTGAGTTCCAAAATGATTCCAGGTTTTGTGAAATTAGCTAGGGGCGGCTAATTACCGTACGCCGAGAGTGACCGGCTCTATATCCGAGGGTGTGAAATATCACCAGTCTAATTCCGGTTGATCACCGAAATGGTGTGAGCTCTATGCTACATCGTATGTTGCAATGGATTCACTGTGGGCCTAGGTCATCGCAGCGTAGTTGCATATGGCAATTTAATCGTGGTGAGACTAGGTGACCTTGTGTAGTTGCGTATGTAGCAATGAATTCATTATTGGGCCTGAATCGTAGATCTTCGTAGTTGCATATGGCAATGTAATCGCTGTGAGACTAGATGACCTTGTGTAGTTGTGTATGATGCAATGGATTCACCATTGGGCCTTGATTCGTCACAACGTAGTTGCGTGTGTAGCAATGTAATCGCTGTGAGACGAGGTGACCTGGTGTAGTTGCGAACTAGTGTGACGACACTGACCGTATGTATGTTTATATGTATGTATATTGGGTATCGTATGAACTAGAATGATTTTCTGAAAATACTGGAACTGTATGGAATTGTATGAAACTGTACGAATTGTTTCAAGCTCTATCCTATGTATAATGTTATGAAGTATGTAAAATGACATTGGTATGCCACACACTGATATAAACTGTTTTCTTCCTTACTGAGAGGTGTCTCAGCCCGAATGTACGTACAATATTTTTAGGGCCTTCAGGTAGCGGTAAGTAGCATCCTAGCATCGGGAAGCAAGGGGTGTCATAGTTACTCCTAATACCTTTTAGGTACAAGTTTTGGTATCCAGGTTGTCGGGATGGTTTTTGTAGACACCTGGGGTATATTTGTACTATGGGAATGTATATCCTAGCTTGTGTAGACTCTGGTATGATACTGGTTATGTATAAAAGACCGTATTCCACTGCGTATGTCGATGAGTATGGATGTTTGTATGTATGTATATAGGTCATCCGTGTAACCCACGGGGTTGGACCCTCTTTGTATGATGTATCATGTATGTTTTAATTGATGCAAAGACAGGTTAGATTACTTAAATTCACCTCCGGGTCCCGTTTCTGGGAGGGCGTGACAGCTTGGTATCAGAGCTAACCAGGTTGTTAGGTCTTGTAGACTTGGTTAGGAGTATTGATGTATAGATACCAGAGTATAGGATGTAGGAAATGGGTAGTATTGGTCGAGGGTTGTTCTGTTGCTAGATCGGGTTTTTTCGGCGGTATTCCGTGTTTTTCCTGGGATGACGATTCTAGTAAACACAGGGCAGACCATTGATGACTTTCGTGTTAGTGTGACAGAACAGGCTTAGACTTGTGAGAGTAATAGTTGACATGATTAGGTCTATGACTGTGTTAACTGCATACGATATAAGAATTCTAACTGATTCCTATCCTGTTTTCAAAATGGAGCCCAAGGATAATAACTTGGAAAGTGGCTCCGAGGAGACGACAAGTGATGAGTCTCCTTTCGTGTCTCGTGTTCGGCGAGACAAGTGATCCGAAAGATTGGGCGGAGTGTTAGGAGACGCTAGAGCTCTCCTATTGATGCGGGGTGTACCATCGAGAGGTTCACACGCATGCACCATCCGACATTTACAGGAGGACCTGATCTGACAGTAGCAGAGGACTGGGTCGAGAAGACCGAGAGGATTTTGCAAGTCCTCCACTACACTGAGAAGCAGAAGGTTTTGTACGCTACCTTCCAACTAACTAGGGAAGCAGGGCGATGGTGGACAGCAGTGAGCCTACTGGAAAGGCAGAGGGCTAGTCCATCTAGTATGACGTGGAGCCATTTCAAGGAGGGATTTTTCGAGAGATACTTTCCGGTCTCCACTCGGGATGCGAAGGTCGATGAGTTTTCAGGCCTGGTACAGGGTACTTTGACGGTGCAGAGGTATGCTTCCAGATATACCGAGTTATCTCGATTTGCACCGTACTTGGTGCCGAATGAGCACAAGAAGGCTCGAAGGTTCGAGAGGGGTCTGAGAAAAGACATTCGCCGTCTTGTGGGGATGCTGCAGATCCGTGAGTTCTCTGTCCTAGTGGATAAAGCCACCATAGTTGAGACCAACCTCTGGGGAGATAAGGTAGTGCAGGTTCAGGGGAAGAGGTCAGTATCTTCTGGTCCACTAAGTGGTCAGCGGCAGAGTCCGTGGAAGAAGAAGAAGAGTTACAGCTCTGGTTATCACACCGAGCGGCCGAATGCTCAGGGGGATCCATCCTCCGTACCATGCTCCAGGTGCCACAAATGGCATGATGGAAAATGTCCGCCATTTTGGGGTGTTTGCTACAACTGTGACCAGTCAGGCCACACGGCGAAGAATTGCTAGGAACCGAGGAGGATTATGCCTGCACCGAGTCAAAGTAGCGGAAGTAATCAGGTGCCTCGAGGGAACTACCAGGCAACCACGGCTCTGGCGAGAATATATTCACTTACTCTAGCAAATGCGGAACATGCTGGGAACGTGGTGACAGGTACCATGTTATTGCTTTCGAATAGAGCTGTTGTTTTGTTTGATTCGGGGGCAACCCATTCGTTCATATCTGCTAGTTATGTGAAATTATGTGGGGTGGAAACCTATGTGATGAATGAGATGTTGTCTGTGATTACGCCGACTGGGAGTGTAACGACTTGTAGTGAGATGTTAAGAAACAGCCCAGTTGTAATTCAGGAGAGACTGCTACTGGCAAATCTTGTAGTATACGACATGTCGAGCTTCGACGTCATACTGGGAATGGATTGGTTGTTCTCCAGTTATGCGGTAATTGATTATCGTAGGAAGGTAGTAGTATTTAGACCTCCTAGGAGGCAGGAGTTTAAGTTCGTGGGATTGTGTGTGCGTTCGATGCCACAGATTTTATCGGCATTACAGGCGAGGAGGTTACTCTTGGATGGTTGTCAGGGGTACCTAGCTTATGTGAAGGAACCGCCGTGGGATAAGTTGAGACTCGAGGATATTCGGGTGGTCAACGAGTTTCCGGATGTGTTTCCTGATGAATTACACGGTTTACCTCCGGATCATGAGGTGGAGTTTGCAATAGAGTTGCTACCTAGCAAGGCGTCGATCTCTAAAGCTCCGTACCAGATGGCTCTAGCAGAACTTCGAGAGTTGAAGGAGCAGTTGTAAGAATTTACTGGACCAAGGTTTTATTCGATCGAGTGTTTCACCCTAGGGAGCTCCAATATTGTTTGTGAAGAAGAAGGACGAGTCGATGCGTATGTGTATTGACTACCGTGAGATTAACAAAGTGACGATGAAGAACCGTTACCCTTTGCCTCGTATAGACAATCTTTTTTACCAACTGCGGGGAATGCAGGTCTTTTCGAAGATCGATCTACGGTCAGAGTATCATCAGGTGAAGGTTAGATCTGAGGATGTAGTGAAGACTACTTTTCGAACCAGATATGGCCACTATGAATTCTTAGTTATGCCGTTTGGGCTGACTAATGCGCCGGCAGTGTTCATGGATTTGATGAACAGGGTTTTCCATGAGTACCTAGATCGATTCGTAGTGGTATTCATTAATGACATTCTAGTATACTCGAGCAGTATGGAAGAGCATGTGGAACATTTGAGGTTAGTGTTACAGATTTTGCGAGAGAAGAAGTTGTATGCTAAACTGAAGAAATGTGAGTTCCAGTTGAATTAGGTTGCGTTCTTGGGCCATGTGGTGTCTGAGGATGGTATCTCTGCTGATCCTAGCAAGATCGAAGTTGTGGTCGACTGGGCTAGACTGAAGAATGTGCAGGAGGTTCGGAGTTTTCTAAGAGTGGCAGGTTACTATCGTTGGTTCGTGGAGGGATTCTCTAAATTGTCTGGACCTCTGACATGATTAACTAAGAAGGAAGTGAAGTTTGACTGGACTAGTGATTGTGAGCAGTGTTTTCTTGAGTTGAAGCACCGGCTGGTTACTGCTCCAGTATTGACCATTCCTTCGGGGGATGGGGATTTTGTGATTTATAGCAACGCATCCCTAAAGGGTTTGGGATGTGTGCTTATGCAATAGGGTAAGGTGGTAGCTTATGCTTCTCAGCAACTTAAGGAGTATGAGAAGAATTACCCTACGCATGATTTAGAGTTGGCTGCTGTAGTATATGCTCTAAAGATCTGGCGACACTACCTATATGGTATTCAGTGTGAGATTTTCACTAACCACAAAAGCCTCAGGTACTTTTTCACGCAGAAGGAGCTGAATATGAGGCAAAGGCGATGGCTAGAGTTGATTAAGAACTACGATTGCACAATCAGTTATCACCCAGGAAAGGCTAACATGGAAGCAGACGCGTTGAGTCGAAAGTTAGAACATGTAGCAGTATCTGCAGTTGTAGCTCAGCATCAGGTCAGACGAGATTTGGAAAGCCTAGGTATAGAGTTGGTGTCTAGTGATCTTCAGGCTTTCATTGCTAGCTTGGTGATCCAACCAACCTTGTTTGAGCGTATCAAATCCGCACAGGCTAATGATGCAGAGTTAGCGGAGATTGTAGAGAAGGTACAGCAGGGTTTGACTACGGATTTTAACATCTCTGACAAAGGTGTGTTGAGGTTTGGGACCATACTGTGTATTCCAAAGGACGAGAAGATCAGAAGGACAATTTTGGAGGAAGCGCACCGTTCTCTATATACGGTACATCCGAGTAGTACAAAGATGTATCGGGATTTGCGTGAGTCCTTTTGATGGAGTGGTATGAAGAGAGATATTGCCCGATTTGTGGAACAGTGTCTGACGTGTTAGTAGGTGAAAGCTGAACATCAGAGGTCGGCAGGGTCGTTATAGCCTTTGCCTATTCTGGTGTGGAAATGGGAACACATTTCCATGGACTTTGTTACCGGATTACCGACAACGCTTCACGGGCAGAATGCTATTTGGGTAATTGTGGACAGGTTGACGAAATCTGCTCACTTTGTACCTATGAAGGTTAGCTACCCTTTGAGTAGGCTAGCTGATATGTACGTACATGAGATTGTGCGAATGCACGGAGTACCGGTGTCCATTGTTTCAAATCAAGATTCAAGGTTTACTTCTCGATTTTGGAAGAGCTTGCATGAAGCATTGGGGACGAAGCTTACCTTCAGTACACCGTTCCACCCCCAAACTGATGGATAGTCGGAGAGGACATTACAGATCTTGGAAGATATGTTACGGGCTTGTGTATTGGACTTTGGTGGTAGTTGGAGTTAATTTCTGCCATTAGTGGAGTTTTCCTATAACAACAGCTTCCAGGCTAATATAGGGATGGCACCGTTCGAGGCTTTGTATGGTCGAAGGTGTCAATCTCCTTTGTATTGGGATGAGGTCGGTAAACGTCAAGTTTTAGGACCTGAACTCGTGCAGCAGACGTCTGAGAAGGTAGGTTTGATTCGGGAGAGGATTAGATCAGCTTAGAGTCAGCAGAAGAGTTATATGGATGTTCGCTGCCATGAGTTGGAGTTTGAGGTGGGGGGTAAGGTATTCCTTAGAATCGCTCCAATGAAGGGAGTGATGAGATTCGGAAGGAAGGGCAAGTTAAGCCCGAGGTAAATCAGACCATTCGAGGTACTTGAACGAGTGGGTCTGGTAGCCTACAGAGTTGCACTACCCCCAGCACTCCCCAGGGTTTATGATGTATTTCACGTATCCATGTTGAGGAGTTATGTGTTGGATCGGTCGCATGTTATCAGTTATGAGTCTTTGGGACTTGTGGATACTTTAGCGTATGAGGAGATACCTGTTCAGGTTCTAGACCATAAAGTTTAGAAGCTTCGTACCAAAGAGATACCGTTAGTGAAGGTATTGTGGCAGAACCACAAGGTTAAGGAAGCTTCTTCGGAACTAGAGGTAGAAATACGTCGAAAGTATCCACAGTTGTTTGAGTAGTATTCAGATAGCAGGGTGGTATGAGTATGTATGTATGTATGTAATCCTCTGTTATCGTATTGTATTTAGTGGTTAGTCTCAGGGAGAGTCCTGTAGTATTGTGAGCTCCTGAGACCGTGTATGTATGTGACCACGGTATTCCTCTGCCATAAGTTAGGACATGTAGGTATGTATTGTAACGGGGCTGCGTGTAAATGGCCATCGTATTCTCTAGAACATGTATGTATGTATCGTAACGGGGCTAAGTATAAATGGCCGCCGTATTCTCTAAAGCATGTATGTATGTATCGTAACGGGGCTGCGTATAAATGGCCGCCATATTCTCTAGAGTATGTATGTATGTATCGTAGAGGGACTGCGTATAGGTAGTCACCGTTTCACTTCAGAGTATGTATGTACTAATATGAATGTGATTGTAAAGAGAGATTGCAAATTTCGAGGACGACATTTTTGTAAGGAGGGGAGATTGTAAGAATCCGAACTGTGATAATGGGGTTATATATGTAAAGAAAGGGAGATTTTGGTAAAAGAGCAGGTTCGTCGACGAAGCCGGATTTCGTCAACGAAGCCTTTGTTCTTCTTGTCGACGAAATTCAAAGTCTCGTCAACGAGAAAAAGCCGAGGGGTTCAAGAAAATTTAAATATCAAGGTTCGTCGACAAAATTTCTACCTCGTCGACAAAATCTCTGAAGACCTCATCGACGAGGACACCACTTCATCGACGAAATCCTCTGGGTCAAAGGCTTATAAAAGATCTTTTGGGGGTTGCTTCTTGGCTAAGTTTGGAAAATTCTCTCTCTCTTTTTCTCTCTAAGATTCGAAGCTCTCTCTCTCTCTCTCTTCAATTCCTTCGCCGTTTGTCGCCGGATTCACAATACCAAAGTTACTGCGAGGATCAGTGAAGGATTCTTTACGTTTCTAGCGGATCGAAATCTCGTTTGGAGCGATTTTGGGTTTTAGGCCAAAATCGAGGTAAGGTTCGATTTTCATTTCTAATTCAGTATATGTGTAGTAGTACGGATTGTAAGTATGTTTCGTACTGTGGTTTGTAGATTTCGGAGTCTCGGTTCGTAGTTTTGAGGACCGTAGAGTTTGTAGTTGGATTTCGGGTTAAGGTAAGGGGATTCTGTTTATATCAGTCCATTTTTGAAATCAAGATCGGTAAGCCTGTAGGCTACAATCGTATGTATGTTTTGACTACTTATTTGGGAAAATCTATCGGGTAAAAATGTGGAATTTTCGGGTTACATTTTTTCGGGAAAATTAAGGATTTCAGGTATCATCTCTATTTTGTTTGGAAATCTATTGGTTGTGTTAAAACTGTATTATTGAGGTGACCCTAATCCATATTTGCATAAACTGTATACTTGAATTTGTAAATGATATGATTTGCCGTAAACCAAATAAGTGTGGTATGTATGGATGTATGTATTTGTTCCGGGTATTTCTAAAACAGCTATGTGGCGGCTAATTACTGTACGCTGAAATGTATAGGGACGTGAGTTCCAAAATGATTCCAGGTTTTGTGAAATTAGCTAGGGGCGACTAATTACCGTACGCCGAGAGTGACCGGCTCTATATCCGAGGGTGTGAAATATCACCAGTCTAATTCCGGTTGATCACCGAAATGGTGTGAGCTATATGCTACATCGTATGTTGCAATGGATTCATTGTGGGCCTAGGTCGCAGCGTAGTTGCATAAGGCAATGTAATCGTGGTGAGACTAGGTGACCTTGTGTAGTTGCGTATGTAGCAATGGATTCACTATTGGGCCTGAGTCGTAGATCTTCGTAGTTGCATATGGCAATGTAATCGCTGTGAGACTAGGTGACCTTGTGTAGTTGCGTATGATGCAATGGATTCACCATTGGGCCTTGATCGTCGCAGCGTAGTTGCGTGTGTAGCAATGTAATCGCTGTGAGATGAGGTGACCTGGTGTAGTTGTGAACTAGTGTGACGACACTGACCGTATGTATATATGTATGTATGTATGTTGGGTATCGTATGAACTGGAATGATTTTCTGAAAATACTGGAACTGTATGGAATTGTATGAAACTGTACGAATTGTTTCAAACTGTATCGTATGTATAGTGTTATAAAGTATGTAAAATGACACTGGTATGCCACACACTGATATAAACTGATTTCTTCCTTACTGAGAGGTGTCTCACCCCGAATGTACGTACAATATTTTCAGGGCCTTCAGGTAGCAGTAAGTAGCATCCTAGCATCGAGAAGCAAGGGGTGTCGTAGCTACTGCTAGTACCTTTTAGGTACGAGTTTTGGTATCCAGGTTGTCGGGATGGTTTTTGTAGACACCTGGGGTATATTTGTATTATGGGAATGTATATCCTAGCTTGTGTAGACTATGGTATGATACTGGTTATGTATAAAAGACCGTATTCTGCTGCGTATGTCGATGAGTATGGATGTTTGTATGTATGTATATAGGGCATCCGTGTACCCCACGGGGTCGGACCCTCTTTGTATGATGTATCATGTATGTTTTAATTGATACAGAGACATGTTAGATTACTTAAATTCACCTCCGCGTCCCGTTTCCGAGTTCGGGGCGTGACAAAGGGTATTGAGTACATGACCTGGTTTGTTTTCCGATTGCAATAGGTAAATTGATATCATTAGGTGCAAGATTATCAGAAGAAGACTCAATTACCAGATCGGGATTGGGCATGGGCTCATGGTTATTCAGAGCCATCACCGGTTCTAACGCTCTTGGTGCCTCAAGTATAAGATTCTCCATATCCTTTGTTTTCGGCTTTCTTGAGTAAACAAGTATGTCTGCGTTGTTTTGCTCTCCTGTATCTCCCCCTAAGGGTAAGTGCTTTGTTGTGTTTGCTAGGTCAGGAAGTAATGCAATGGAAGACTCGATAGATAGGTCAGGGAATGAAGTAACCAGAGGGAATGACGGGACAGGAGGCTCAATAGGTGGTACTGGTTTAGATGACACAGATTCAGTAGTAAAGAGGTCAAAGAACCGATCTTCAATCCATTTCTCCCCCTGAAGAGAGGGCTTTGGGAAATAAGGAGTGGTTTCAAAAAAAGTGACATCAAGACTAACAAACAGTCATTTTGAGACCGGATCATAGCATTTGTAGCCTTTCTGGGTGGGCAAATAACCAAGGAAGACACATTTAATGGCACGAGGATCCAATTTATCGTGATGGTGTGCATGAACATGAACAAAAGCAGTACAACCAAAGATTTTCAGCGGGAGACTAGAGGGGAGTCGAGAGATAGGAAAGTGTTCCTAGAATTTCTGAAGAGGGGTGACAAAGGAAATTGCTCGACTCGGCATTCGATTTATGAGATGTGTGGCTGTTAATATGGCATCGCCCCAAAAGTAATGTTTCATATTGGTAGTAAATATTAATGTCTGGGCTACTTCAAGTATATGTCTATTTTTTCGTTCAGATACCCCATTTTGTTAAGGGGTATCCACACAAGAACTCTGAAGAACAATCCCATTTTCTTGAAGATAAGTTCCCAGAATAGTATTAAAATATTCCGTACCATTTTCAGTACGTAAAATTTGAATATGATTCTAGAACTATGTATGAATCATGGAATGAAAACTGATGAAAATGGAGCGGACTTCAGTTTTGTCTTTTAGTAAGTAGACCCAACAAAAAAGAGTATGGTCATCAATAAAGGTAACAAACCATTTTGTATTGGTGTGATTGAGGGAACATGAAGGACCCCATACATCACTGTGAAACATAGTAAATGGGCGAGATGGTTTGTATATGGATGATGGGAAAGAAGTACGACGACGTTTTGCAAGCTCACACATTTCACATTGAAACTCAGAAGCCATTTTATTTGAACAAATAGAAAGATACAAACGTTTTAAATATTGAAAATTGGGATGACCCATCCTTGAATGTCATAACAAAAGTTCACTATTTCTAAAAGTAGATGCAGAATCACAAATTGCAGTATTACATAGTTCACTCAAACTTGCCTCCTCAAAGTAGTAAAGTCCCTCATACACTTTAGCAGTGCCAATCGTCTTCCCCAATGATAGGTCCTGAAAAACAAAATGAGAGGAAACAAATTTAGCAAAACAATTTGTGTCTTTTGTTAACTAACTGATGGACAACAGGTTGCAAGATAACTTGGGGACATGTAGGACAGATTGTAAAGTTATAGATACAGATATGCGAATACTTCCTTTTCCAACAACTGGTGAGAGAGCGTCATCTGCAATTTTTACCCTCAAATTCCCGGCATATATTGAGTAGGATGAAAAACATTGATAAGACCCAGTCATATGATCAGATGCACCCGAATCAATTATCCATGGAGATTTGTAGCAGGATGTAGTATTTAAAGTTGACAGATAACTACCTCGGTGAGCCAAGGAACCAGAGGAAGACTGACCCGATGTTTGAATTGACGAAATCATTTTATACAGCTGATCCAACTGTTCAGGTCTGAATGCACTACTTGGAGAGGTATTGGTGTTTTCTCCTTGTAATCTTTCAATTGACCAGTCAGTGCTAGCCTGGTACCCACTATTTTTTTGGTATTGTCTTGGCTTCCAATCTACCGATTTTCCATGAATCTCCTAGGAGGTATTTTTTAAATGACCTATTTTTCAGCAATGTTCGCACCATAATTTACCTTTTTGTGGTTGTTGACTAGGTCCCCTTGGGCCTTTTGATACAAGAGCCGAAACATCCGGCCCAACGTGTCAGGTCTGATCCAGCTGTTCAGGTCTGAATGCACTACTTGGAGAGGTATTGGTGTTTTCTCTTTGTAATCTTTCAATTGACCCGTCAGTGCTGGCCTGGTACCCACAATTTTTTTGGTATTGTCTCAGCTTCCAATCTACCGATTTTCCATGAATCTCCCAGGAGGTATTTTTTAAATGACCTGTTTTTCAGTAATGTTCGCACCATAATTTACCTTTTTGTGGTTGTTGACTAGGTCCCCCTGGGCCTTTTGATACAAGAGCCGAAACATCCGGCCCAACATGTCCAGCGTGCTTATCTATTTTTTGGGCGGATACGGGTACGGGGAGGTCCAGCCCAGCACATTCATTTTGGGGCCTCAACATCACACACCTCCTATTCTCCTCCCTCCTAACCTCTGCAAAGACCTTTCGGGTTGAAGGAAGAGGTCACCAACCAAGGATCTGTCCCCTCATGTCGTCGAGCTCTCAGTTCAGGCTGGCAATGAACTCGAAGACCCTTTCATTTTTTAACCTCCTTTGGTATCGTGCACTGTCCCTGGAGCACTCCCACTCCTCATCAATGCTCAGATCGAGCTCCTGCCAAAGATGAGTCATCTCCATGAAATACTCGGTAACGCCTCTCTTACCTTGCCTCATCTACCACAATCGGGTCTTGATTTCGAAGATTTGCGAGTAACTCTCGGCGTCAGTGTATGTCTCACGTACGGCTTCCCAGACATCCTTCGCCGTTGGCAAGAACAAATAGACTTTTACGATTGATGGCTGCATCAAGTTGACGAGCCAAGCTATAACCATGGAGTTTTTGGACCTCCATTTTTGCAAGGCTACAACGTTGGTAGGGTCTGGTTTCCTCCGCTCACCGGTGAGATAACCTAGCTTCTCTTTTCCCTCAATCACCAATTTCATGGATTGAGCCCACTCATGGAAATTTTTTCCGTTTAATTTTTTCAATGAGAGTGGAAAGGTTGTGTTATCCAGCCCATTCGAACCCCCAACAGATGTGGCCTCTGAGTTACCGTTAATATTTGTAGAAGAGGTAGAGCCTCTGCTGTTAACGGTGCTGCTGGCCATCGTTTAGCTAAGGTTGAGAAACCCTAGCTCTGATACCATGAAAGCATAAGCTATTGAATATTTTCTACATTACTTTGTTCATATGTACATCTCAATATATAATACGATTACCTATTCTAAACAAGGAAACAATTCCCTTACTGAATAATATCAAATCCCCCATATTTACCCATTTTCCTAATTTTTGTATTATTTACAATGATACTTGGGATTGGGATTTTAAAAAATGTCAACACCACACAATGATTGCGATTATGTGGTAATGATAACTCTAATGGATGGTTATGGAAACCCTAATGATGGGTTGTGATACTGAGCACGGTACCGTTGTTAGTGGTATAGTGCAACCACACGGACTATTGGGGCATGTGGTGTGACAGTTGACTAAGCTGTTTAGTAGAGTTGTTATGCCCCTTGAGTCCGGATCAGGGCTATAGGCCGGCTAGTCATACTACAGACGCGAGATGTGATATGATATTTTGATCTAACCAGGTCAGCCAACCGCAGTTAGATCCAGCCTTCGGGCCGCACAACCTTGATCATGAGGGGAAGCATGGCGTGGAAAGAAAGATCCTCAGGGTAGCCATGAGTTATAGACACAATATTGGTACTAGATACCAAGGATACTCATGAGTCGGATAGTGAAATAGAAACGGAAAGTGAAAGAATGATAAAATGGGTTGAAATGAGAAATGAAAGAAATAATGGAAAATGAAAAATAGAGAATGGTAAATAATTGAAGTGAAGTGAAACTCTCCACTTGAGGTCTTAGTGAGTAAGGTGAGTGCCCTGATAGGTATTAGATGTGACCATACCTGACTGCATAACGTGTTAGGGCAGAAAGAAGTTACATGTATGGGCTGGTAGTCTTCCCTATTCTCAGGAACTTCGCGGGTAAATATGTGTTGGAAATGATTGAATTTGAGAAATTGTTTTAAAGCTTATAAAAGCTTGTGTTGTATATCTATATGATTATGAAAATATATTTATCAATGTATTTTTCTCAGATGAAATGTTGATTTGAAAAGTAAAGTGTGTTATAACTGAACTCATATAGTCACACACTATAAATAATTTATTCCTTCTTACTGAGATGTGTCTCACCCAAATTATCTAAATTTTTCAAGGAATTGGGATAGGTCAGGTGATGGAGCTTCGAGACCATAGGAAGCTGGGATCCTGACACATAGGGTGAGTTATTGGACTAGGGAGGTGCAATTCCCCTAGAATTGTGTTGTTTTGGATATGCGATGGTGATGTATATATATATGTACATTGACACTCTGGGTATTGTATTTTGATTGTTATGTATGTACTGTCTTCCGCTGTTAGGTTGTATAAATCAAATGACCATTTACCCGATACCCAATGCGGGTCGGGTCATATGGGTGGTAACCGGATTGTTGACGTGGCTGATTTGTGAATATTGTTGATGAGAAGTGAATATTTATTATTATTTATAAAAAAAATTAGTACAAAAATCAGGGCGTCATACAAAGAGTGGTGATGGTGATATGATTTCTGTTTCATCGGGTTTAGATCGCCTCATGGATTCTTGGATCCTAGATTCGGCGTGTTCTTATCATATGACACCAAATAAATATTGGTTTAGCACATACATGTCAGTTAATTCTAGTTTTGTTCTGATGGAAAATGATGTTTCAATTTAAAATTAAAAGACTCAATTAAAAATACTAGGACTCGATTTAAAACACCGAGACTCAACTTACGACACCGGGACACAATTTAAAACGCCGAGACTCGATTTAAAACATCGGGACTCAACTTAAAATACCAGGACTCAATTTAAAACATCAGGATTCAGTTAAGAACATCGGGACTCAATTTAAAATATCGAGACTCAATTTAAAATATCGGAACTCTGTTAAAAATATTAGGACTCAATTTAAAATATCAAAACTCAATTTAGAACACCGGGACTTGGTTAAAAATATTGGGCTTTTTAAACAGGGTCCTCCAATTTCTGGGATTAAAAGTTAAATGTTATTACCCTAGGTCTCTTCAGGGTAACTTGGTTAAAATTGGGGTGTCGACATCTATTTTGCATGATTAGCCTAGGTTTATATACTTGCACAATTGCATGATAATTAACATAGATTTAGATATTCACATGATTAGCTTAGATTCATATACTTGTGTATGGATGCATATATACTTAACTAGGATTTGATTTTTGCATGGTACATGCATGCATATTAGGTTAGGTTGTTTATGATACGTTCATGCATTCATCATAATGCATGTTATGGCATTTGTACATCCATGCATACATATTAGCGCATAGGTTTTGACATTTATATGTATGTTTGAATAGGATTTGACTTTTGCATGATTCACGCATGCATTGTACGTACCCTATGTGATGACATATGCACATTCATGCATGCATGGTAGCCTAGCATGTGATATTTGCTCATTCATACATGCATGGTACCCTAGGTGATAACATATGCGCAGTTATGCATGCATGGTAGCCTAGGTGGTGACATTTGCATAATTCATACATGCATAGTAGTTTAGGTGATGACATATGTGTTGTAGCAAGTGGCTCATATGTTAAGTGGATTTCATGTACAAAAAAAATGTGGTAGAAAATAGTGAAGCTGGCTTGCAAGAAGAAACCGACGACAATTTGTTGAAATCGTCAACGATTTTGTCCAAGTGCAGAAGAAAGAGTCTACGGATTTGCAGTGTTATATCAACTGTTTGATCTCGAATTTAAACCGTCGACGGTTTTTCTCTATTACCCAACACTATTTTTCAAATTTTGAATTGGAAATTCGTATAGGTTGGGTTTCAAGGGAAAACATTCGGGAGGGTTATATATACATGTTATATGTTGTAACTCTATGTTTTTGGACATAAGATAGTGAAAATTCACTACCATTTGCTCCCGTGGATGTAAGCATCGTCGAATCACGTAATTCTTTGTATCATTATTTTATTGTTTTCATATAATTTGCGTGATTGTGTTTTCTATATATTTCAGTATTGGTTGCTGCATTGTGTGATTCGGTATTCTGCTACGCATTCACTTGCACAACAAATTGGTATAAGAGCATTTGATTATAATGGCTTCTAGAATTTCTTTTGTAAAGTTCGATGTTGTTAAGTTCGATGGAATGGGAAACTTCGGAGTATGACAGAGTAGGGTTAAGGATCTGTTAGTGCAGTAAGGTATGGTGAAGACATTATACGCAAGTCAACCGGAAGGCATGAACGAAACAAGTTGGAAGGAGTTGGAAGCGAAGGCTGTGGTGACTATCAAGCTTTGTCTAACTGATTACGTGTTGTATCACGTCATAGATGAGGAATCTCTTGCGGCTGTTTGTCAAAAATTGGAAAGATGGTATTTGTCCAAGTCTTTAACGAACAAGTTGTATTTTAAGCAAAAGTTGTATTGGCTTAAGATGACAAAGAGTTCGAATTTGAACCAACAAATCAGTGTATTCAATCAAATTATAAGTGATTTGATACAAGTTGATGTGAAGTCCAAGGAAGAAGACAAGATGTTAATACTTTTGAATTCCCTGCCTATGTCTCATACGTATGAAAAACTAGTTACGACTTTAACATGGGGAAAAGAAACCCTTAATTTGGAAGAAGTAACAAATGCTCTATTGGGTTTTCATAAAAGAAAGAAAGTCAATGATGAGCTAGATTTCACAAGGTGGATGGCTTGTGGTGAAGAGTAACCAGGAACGTGGGAGAAGCAAGTTTTGGAACGGATTGAGTAGTAATTAATGAGTCTCGGTTGCAATCCAATAAGATGAAGAACATACAGTGTTTTAAGTGCGAAAAAAAAGGGGCACATAAAATCAAAGTGTCCCGAAAGGAATAAAGGGAATGCAAAAAATCAAAAGGGTTCTTCAAAATCGGCGAATGTAGTAGAAGAAGGAGACTCAAAAAGCAGTGATGGTGATATGATTTCTGTTTCATCGAGTTTAGATCGGCTCACGGATTTTTGGATCCTAAATTCAGCGTGTTCTTATCATATGACACTAAATAAATATTGGTTCAGCACATACATGTCAGTTAATTCTGGTTTTGTTATGATGGGAAATGATGTTTCATGCAAAATTGTTGGAATAGGAAACATAATAATTAAAATATTGATGATATTGTGAGAATGTTATGTGATATAAGGCACATACTGGATCTATGGAAGAATTTAATTTCATTGGGCACTTTAAATTGTAACGGGTTTAGTTACAAGTCTGAAAGTTGGGTAATGAAAGTGTGTAAAGGCATTCTAACAGTGATGAAGGTACAGAAATTAGTAAGAAATGTCTATGCACTGCTGGGTACTACAGTTGTATAGTAGGTGGAGCTGCAACTGCAGATTTTAAGTTAGATACTACTGTTTTGTGGCATATGCGATTAAGGCATATAAGTGAGCGTGGAAGATGAAGGAACTTCATCAGAGGGATCTTTTGAAGGGTGTTAAAATATATAAGCTGAATTTCTGCAAATATTGTGTCTTGGGAAACTTTCAAAACAGCCACTCAAAAAAAATATTTACTAGCATAATTATTTATATAAATTTATCATTATTTAATAATTCTATTAAAAAAATGTGTTAAATTTTAATATTATTATTAAAGCTAATTATCAATATATATATATATATATATATATATGTATGCGACCAATTTTACTATCATAATATTAAAGTGCACCCGCAACACTTGACAAAAACTATGTAAGCAAAAGAGACTGTACTCGATAGAGTTGATTCACCTAACCATCTCCTTGTCATGGCCAACTCTTTCATGTCTATTTATGCACTCTCAGGTAGATAGTTGATAACATTTTTTCTTCTTTAATTCGTAATAAAAGCCCAAATACAGATGCTGATAATCGTCTGCTTCCAGCCAATGCAAGTAATTGCCGAGATGGACAGCGTCGGGCGAGCTGAATACGCATGCATTTCGGAAGCTACTGTAGCTGCACAAAACGACATTGGGCCCTCAATTGAATGCTTTGCACAATGGATAGGGTGAGACTTCATTAAAGGTGGTCGTTGGGTTTGAGTTGTGGGGATGATACAGTTCATGTGGTCTTTATTACATGTGTTCTCCACCTGACCATTACACACGGTGGAATGAAATAGAATTGTAGTTTGGAGATCTCCTTATTTCTCTTTTTTCTTTTTCTTTTTTATTACGTTAGGTGTCCTGACTTTCTCGGCACATCCAGCTGAAACTCCCATTGACCGAGCACACTCTGATGGCGACACATGGTACTCAAACTATTCTCACGCCCACGTAATAAGGCCCTTCTAATTGTGCAAGGGTAAATACAGGATTTGCTCGTTGGGGCAGGAATCAAATCTGAGACTTAAACCAGCAAGTGACCCATCCCAAGCCCGCCCTTCCCACTTGAGCCATTGCTTGGGGGCCCTTATTTATCTTTATTCTTACTTAAATAAAGGGATCATTTGGTATCGCTAGAAAAAATATAATTATAAAAAAGCAAAAATAGAAACAAAAACTATAAATTAGAAATAGAATTAATGAATAATATATATGTTGAATACTTTTAAAATTAAAATAAATAAATATACTTAATTAAACAAATACTCATTTTTGTCCTTGAATAAAATAAAAATTATTAAATTAAAAATAAAAATTTATGCAAATTAAAATTAATATAATAAAAATAAAAATTATTATAATAATTTGACTTAGTTAATATATTTCAAGGTTCACTTTACAAGGATAATCATATAGTAGATGGCAACTGAAAAATAGTAAAAATATTTTGTAAATGTCTTTTATTATTTGTTTTTATTTATTTTTTAAATTTTTATGGACATCTTGTATTTTAATTATGTTTTAAAATCATACGATCATTTTATTTTAATTTTATTTAAAAAGCATTCACAAAATGAATGATTTAATAAAAAAAAAGTTAATAGGTTGTCAAAATAGTTAAAAATCATAAAACCTAATTATTTTTTTCGTACAACTAAAAATCGACATTAGAAATAACAAATTGATAACGTAAATAAGTGCATTTTTGTGATATATTTTGTTTATTATAAAGAAATGAAAATATAAATCAGAAAACAAAAATGATATCAAAGAAACACAAACCTTACGATTTTCTTGACATTTTAGCATTTTTATTCAACCCAATATAAAGAGCCAAATTTAGTACTAAGGAATGGATTAAAGGTAAAATTAAATGACTGTAAATTTAACGCACTATAATTTTTTATTTTCTTTTATTTGACCTTTATTTTTTTCTTTTACTGAAGCAATGATGCAAAATGAAAGTAAAGAAATGAATTTTATCTAAATTACTATTCTTAAAAATCAACCAAACATCTTAATTTAATGTGCTCATGATTTTTTTTTTCATAAGCATCTGTGATGTAAAAAAAGTAAATGATAACAATTTTTTTTAAAAAAAAAAAGCAAATAAAGTCTTACTAATAGTGAGCATGTATATGTGGTGTCTGACTTTTTAAAAATTACTTTAAAAAATAATAAGAAGTTCAAAAAATATTTTTTATAAATTTAAATATGTGTCTCCCTTATTATTTTTAAGGAATAATGGGGAGCACGGTTAAAAATAAAAAATTTATCTTTTAGAATTTTAAGATAAAAATAGTTTATTAAATTTTGTTATGTCCATATTCGGTAAATAGTATAAGTTTATAATTATAAAAGAACTTGCAAATAAAAAAGAATAAAATCTAACAACCCCTCAGTTTTTTAAATATGACACTCCACCTGCTATATTTTCGAAAACTATAACAAAACCCCCTTAGATTTAAATTTATTGATAGGATGAACCTTCCGCTAATTGATCGTTAGTCAAATGTTAAGTGTACGTAAAAAAAAAATGAATTTTTACTCTTAATAAAATAATATTTTAAAATGATATTGACTTAAATAAATTGAATTGAAAAAATTGGCTAATGTAACGTATTAGAATTTTTTTTTAAAATGGATTGGAAACTTAACCTATTCTCAAATTGAATGATTTACCGACCCAATCGCTTTGGACTAATTAATTGATATAAGTATGATGGAATAATTTTATTATTATTTTGTGTTTTTTTTAAATATGTAAAAATAAAATAAAATAAATGAATTGGAAGCCTAACCAATTCTCGAGTTGAACAATCTAGCGGTTGATTGCTTTTGATCAATTAATTAAAATAAGTATGATAAAATAATTTTATCATTATTTTAAAAAATTTTAAAATATATAAAAGGAATAAAAATTACTAATAAATCATAAAAAAATGCCTAGTAATAGTATACAAAATGCTTGTTAAATGTAATTTTACAAAAAAAATTAATGACTAAACACATCATAAAACAAATAAAACATAATTCAATTTTTTAAATTCAAGTAACCTATCAACCATAATCCTGAAAAAAAGATAAACTAAAATTTTAAAATTCAAACTTTATAAATTAAATTATAAAGTTGAATGATAGTCTTTCTTTGTGTAAAATATGAGTGTTAAATAGATAAAGAACACCTAAATTTATATTAATTGATTGACTTTTGATCTAACCAATTCACCAATTTTTTAAATTTTACTCAAGTTGCTATCTTATTAAATATGAAATTAACTAGACTTAGAAAACGACTCACAATTTGACCAATTAATTGATACGAATCGATTTTTAAATAATATTTTAATTTTAAAGATATATTTAGTCATTTAATTTGAATATAAATTATATATAACAAAATTTGGAACAAATAAATTATTTAATTATTCTTCTGAATTATTAAAGTATTCATTTTACATATATTTTAAATTTTTTTAAAATAATAATTTAATTATATTGTCATGCTTATATCAACTGGTTGTCTTGAACCAATTAAGTTATTAACTCGAGAACTAGGTGTTCAATTTATTTATGAGTTCAATTTTCAAAACATATTGTATTTAACTGAATAATTTTTTTTTACTTTATTTAGTAAGTTAATGTTATTTTTTAAGCTATCTAATCACAAGTGAATAAAAAAAGACAAAATTTTTATTTTATTCATTTTTTCATATATATATATATATATAACAGTTAACTGATGGTTAATTAGCGAAAGGTTTATCTTGTTACTAAATTTAAATCTTAGGGAGGGGAGTTTAAAAAAATACAAGATGTGGAGTGTCATTTTCAGAAAACTTAAGGGGTGTTGTTGGATTTTACCTAATTAAAAATGACACAAACTTCTCTAAAGAAAAAAAAAATGAAGAAATTAAGGTTCTATTTGGTGTCATTGTTTTCTATTTTTTGTTTCTGTTTCTCCAAAGTGAAAAAAAAAATAGATTATAAAATGCATTTGTTTTTATTGTCAGTTTTTTTGTTTTTGTTGCTGATTTTCAGTTGTTTGCCAATAAACTGAAAATTAGATTTTATGGCTTTCAGTTGTATTGACAATTTGTTGCTAGCAATTTTAATATCTCGAAATAGTTTTTTTGAATTAAATTATTTATTTTATATACTTTTAAATTAAAATTAAAATTAAATAATTATATAAATTTAAATACAATTAAAATAAAAATAGACATAAATTTTTAAAAATAATAACAAAGTCAAGTACAAAATACTTTTACTATTTTTCAATATAATTTTTTATTGTATAGTATATTATGAAAGTAGAACAATTAAGTAAAAAAATTATAATAATTTTATTTTTATTATAGTAACTGTTGCTACCAAAAATTGAACCACTTTCACAAATCGTTCCTTGATCACGACCACCTGAAAAGAAACAAATAAGAATGACTTGGAGGACCCAAGGTGTACCCTAGGGGATCACTCTGATGCCTAAGTAAGGGACTTGTCGAGAGATTAATTGTAATAGTAAAAGAATGGGTGTGAAATTAGATGCCCTTACCTCTTCTCCAGTTCCTCTTTTATAGTGGTGGAGTTTGACCTTGTGGTGATATGGTTTTAATGGGCGCATTATTGCGCAAACGTGAATCGCTCTAACCTTTAAAAGCCTTGACTGAGGTGACTTTGTAACTACCCCATTAATGAGTGCTTTGGTTTTCTCTCATGTTTATGGAAGTCATAATAATGAGTGTGGTCAACTTTCGATAGTCTACTTAATAAGGATAATTTTGGGTATATCAGTTGCCCCCCTTCAAAATTTTAAACCTTTAAAATCGGTTTTCAAGGTTCAAAGTCTTGTTTGAAAAATATCCGCCTTTTGTCTGGCATTGTCTAAGTATTTTTGGGATCATTCGTGGCTTTGTATGCTTATTCGGGTCGCCTGTCATGTTAAAGAGCCATTTTTCTTTCACCTAAGTGGTTATGGATTAATCTGTGGCTCCATTGGTTGATCCGTGCCAATGATTGCATTGATGAGCCGTCTTGGGCTGGTCTGCGACTCCACCAGTTGATCTAAGCCGATGATAGATTTGACGAGTCGTCATGGGCTAGTCCATGGCTCCACCAATTGATTTGAGCTTATGGTAGTTTTGACGAGCTGTCTTGGGCTAGTCTGCGACTCTGCTAGTTGATATGAGCCGATGGTAGTTTTGACGAGCCATCTTAGGCTGGTCAGCAGTTGATATGAGCCGAGCAGCTCTCTTCGTGCCGAGTAACTTTTGGAGATGCTTTTTGTGCTAGCAGCTCTCTTGGTGTCGAGCAGCTTTCTTTGTGCCAAACAGCTCTTTCAAATGCTCTTTGTGCTAACCAGCTCTCTTTGAAATGCTCTTTGTACCAAGCAGCTTTTTCGAGATGCTCTTCATGCCGAGTAGCTCTCTTTGAGACGCCCTTCGTACCGACCAGCTCTTTGTGCTGACCAGCTCTCTTTGAGATGCCCTTCGTACCGACCAGCTCTTTGTGCCGAGCAAATCTTCAAGATGCTCTTCGTGCCGACCAACTCTCTTTGAGATGTTTTTCGTGCCAACCAGCTCTTTTTGCGCCGAGTAGTTATTTTGAGATGCTCTTCATGCCAAGCAACTCTTTTGAGATGTTTTTTGTGTCGAGCAGCTCTTTGAGATGCTCTTTGTGTCAAGCAGCTCTTTGAGACAATCTTCGTGCTGAGCAGCTCCAATCTGAGCAGATCTTTGAGGTTTTCCTCGTGCCTAGCAGTTTCAATCTAAGCAGCTCTTTAAGGGACTCTTTAATCCTCATGAGCTTTGCTCTTCCATTGGGTCGTTTCCTCATGCCTCATAAGTTGTACTCATTTATTTGAGCTGTCTTCAGACCTTATGAGCTTGGATCATCAGTTGGGCCTTTGCTTCATGCCTCATAAGCAGTGTTCATCTGTTTGAGCTGTCTTATGGCCTTATGAGCTTTGCTTATCAGTTGGGTCATTTCTTCATGCCTTAAGAGTTGTGCTCATCTGTTGGGTTGTCTTGGGGTCGCATGAGCTTTGCTCATCAGTTGGGCTGTTTCTTCATGCCTCATGAGTTATGCTCATCCGATGGGCTGTCTTGTGGCCTCATGAGTTTTGCTCATCGGTTGGGTCATTTCTTCATGCCTCATGAGTTATGCTCGTCTTTTGGGCTGTCTTGGGGCCTCATGAGCTTTACTCATTGATTGGGCTGTTTCTTCATGCCTCAAGAGCTGTGCTCATCTGTTGGGTTATCTTAGAGCCTCATGAGTTGTGCTCATCTGTTGCACTATCTTGTGGCCTCATGAGTTTTGCTCATTAGTTGGTCATTTTTTCATGCCTTATAAGTTATGCTCATCTATTAGGATGTCTTGGAGCCTCATGAGTCAATTGGGTTGTTTCTTCATGCCTCATGAGTCGTGCTCATCTGTTGGGCTGTCTTGTGGCCTCATAAGCTTTGCTCATCAGTTGGGCTATTTCTTCATGTCTCATGATCTATGCTCATCTATTGGGTTGTTTCTTTTTGCCTCCTGAGTTGTACTCATCTATTGGGTTGTCTTGTGGCCTCATGAGTTTTGCTCATCAGTTGGACCATTTTTTCATGCCTTATGAGTTGTGCTCATTTGTTGGACTGTCATTAGGAACTGGAGCAAAGATCCATACATTTTTCATGCTACTTTTTTGCCAAGGCAAAGGTAATGGGGAGTAGCAATTCTATCTATGGTTATCCCACCACTGACTTTCAACCAAGGCAAAGGCAATAAGTGAATTGCTGTAGTTTTCTTAATTTTAAATAACATTAGAACCAAAATTTTCAGTTTTAATAGTATTTGATATAGAAAGAAAATACAATGAAAAACTAATTTCCTTTTTATTTTTCTTTCCTTTCCTTCCCTTCCTCAAACAAAATCTTAAACCCAAATAGAGCCTTAAAAAAAACATAATCTAATTATGTTATATTTCATAACTATATTAATAATGTATTCTATTATATATGGTCAAAATAAATATTACCTGATCAAATTTTACTTCAAAATGGATATCAAATCTGCAAGGTCAAATTCTATTCTTATGACAACCCAAATAAAAATGGAATTTGAATAATTAAGAGGGAGAGAAATAGAAATAGAAACAGAAGGAGGCCGTAAACTTCGTCGACGAATACAGGGGTTCGTTGACGAGTGCAGTAGAAAATTCATCGACGAGAAAATACCGAGCAAGGTTTTTGGCTGCTATGAATTTCGTCGACGAATATAGGGTCTCGTCGATGAATTTAATGAAGGACTCATCGATGAGGTGATGTGTCTCGTCAACGAATCTGGCTCTATAAATAGCTAAAATCCAATTTTTATTCACTTTTAATGCTCCTCTCTCTCCTCTCTCTCTCTCTCTCTCCTCTCTCTCTCTCTCTCTCTCTCCTATACCTTTCTCTCACTTCTCTCTTCGATTTTGGCCCCACTAGTCGTCGGATAGAAGATTTGAGGCTACCACGACGCTCCTAGCGAAGTTCTCTACGAGTTTGCCAGAGCGGATCATTGGGGAAACGAAGTTGGAAATCATCCCTGAGTTGAGGTAAGACTTTTTAAGCCAAATTTGGTATTAAGATAGTTATAAGAAATGATGTACGTATGAAAATACTGAAATTTAATACTGGAAATTTTCAGTTTCAGGGTATTGATTAGGAAATCCTACGAGGGTCAAGCTAGGATATTTTAGGGGCTTTCTCAATAGTCAGGTAAGGGAATAAACTAAAGCAGTTACTTTCCATACAAATTATTATTAATTATGAGTAAATTTATTTTCAGAAAAGCATATGTTATAATTGTATATTATAGATGAAATATACGTTTGGGAAATACTGCCATTATGTTGAAATGTATATGTATATATGAGATGCCAGAGAATTACGATTTTAAAATAAGAAGTATGATTTTATACAGCGCATGTATGGCATGAATATTATTTTATGTGAACGTATTATGATATGAAAGATTTTATGACCAAAGTATGTTATCAGGTATTATGAAAAGATATGTTATGTTACAATGATTTTGACGAATGTATGATAATTGATTTATTTTCATAATGTATATACTTGAGATGATTTTGGCACGAGGCCATAATTAAGATATATTCGGCACGAGGTCGTATTTATGATATATTCGGCACGAGGCCGTAATTATGATGTATTCGGCACGAGGCTATAATTATGATATGTTCGGCACAAGGCCGTAATTACGATATATTCTACACGAGGCCGTAATGATGTTATGTATGATCATGAATTATATGTTATCACAATCAGGATGTTAGTTTAGTTTAGTTCAGAAGCTCGATACCGTAGCTTATAGATCAGATGTTTATGATCAGATTAGTGCTAACCACCCCATGAGGGGGTGGGAGATGGATAGTTGATGTGGCTTTCAGTAGAGTGTGGACGTCCACCTGGAAGTCTGGACCAAGGTGTGGCGGGCTCATCGTACTTACAGACATATTTGACTCGGCAGTGGTCAGCCAGCCATTGTCGGGTCTCGCCTTCGGGCTGCACAACCCGTTATGGGGGGTAATACATGACACCAATTAGCTATTCATCCTGGGTATGTTTTTAGTATTACAGTTATAACAGATGTTTTATGTATGTTATGATTTATTAACAAATATGAAAGTATATGATTATCCAGTATGATATGATGAATATTTATAGAGTTATGAAATGTACTATATATGTATAAATGTCTTAAATATTCATGTTGCTACACAGCTGTATTTAGTTTATTTTCTCTTACTGAGAAGTGTCTCACCCCCAAACATTAAATGATTTTCAGGAAATCCAGACGGATCGGCGGGTCAAGGCCGCCGTTGAGTGGGTTTAGCTTTCCTACTAGAAGGGTAGGCGTTGAACTAGGATCAGGAGATTTTTGTTGTATGATCCTAGTGTTATTTTGACTTTTTGAAAGAATGTAAATAAATACAGTATTTTGGGAATGTAGATAACTCTGGTATTATGCTTTATGGATGGATGATTTAGATTTTATGTTTACTGCTGCTTAGGTTTCCGTTGTGATTGACAGGTGTACCCGCTACCCACGGGGTCGGGTTGACTTTATATTTATTATGTTACATTTTATACTAAGGAATTTGAGGACGTTATAATTCTAATTAAATAGATATATTCAAATTCAAATCCAAATTACTGGATTTAGATCAATCATAATCAGATCTAATTAAAGTTCAATAAGATGTGATTATTCATCCTGATGATAATTAGATCATGATCCATCCCCCTGACGGTCCTTTGCAGTATTGCTAGATTCAAGTTCAAGCGCAAAGAACCACGTAGCACTTTACTGCAGGAAGTTCTTTGCTAATGTTATTAACACATTAAGGCCATGATTATGTTCATGTCCTACATTACTAAACCAAACAACATGACATAGGACCATACCTAATGCAGTTCAAATAAATGGAGCTTCATCCGAAGGCAAATAAAAAATAAAAAAAAAATCGAATTTCATGGCACGAGAGTTCTTCAAGTTGGATTGGACAAATCTAAATTCAAACAGTACTGAAAACCAAATAGTAAAACTTTACTCTTATATCATAAAACAAAATGCAAAATTACAAATAATGACAGCCTAAGGGACAAAGACTGAGGTCACATGAAAAGATAGATTCCAAAACACCAACTCCACAAACATGTCTCCTTATATGATAGCATGCACCAATCTGTCACACACTTCTTTTTTCTTTTGTCATTTTGGTAGCTAAAATTTTTCACCTATTGAATCCTCTAGTTATTAGACTATTTGGAAAAACTTATGGCTAATTAGTTCAAAAAGGAGTGCTCAAATTACAAACTAATGAATTTTCTTCCTCTTTAATTCTAATTATTGTTTAAGTAATTTGGTTGCAAAACCATAAACAACAGTCAATGGCTATCAAAATAGAGGTATTTATAAAGCCTATAATGTAGACATTTATTCCAACTTTCTTTCACTTCATTTAAAGGATCTATCAACAAAAATGGAATTATGATTAATTTTGTCTAAATGCCCTTTCAATCAAGTTGCTTTCATTATATATAGAAGAGGTTTACATAGTTGTTGCCCAATTTTCAGCACATTTTCAGCACCTAAATGCTGTCAGATTTTCAGCATTATTTACAACCTAATTTTCTGATATATATATATATATATGTATGTATGTATACACAATTGAAATATAAACTAAAATATTTCAACTAACTATTTACAGCCTAATTATCCTAAATTATCTCCATAACACTAATCACTATTGTAAACTATATCCTTCTCCCTTTTGAAGTAACACTCGACATACATTGTTGCCCCATTTCCCACCAGCTAAGTGTCGATTTATAAGAAATATCAAATTTCTTATTAACTGAGACAACAGTGGTCTTCATCCACATTTTTTCAGTCAATAATGTTGGGCTTTGTGGAGCCTAGTTGCGTTCGATTTGGATGATGACCCGACTTTTCTTTAATAAGAGATTTATATCCTAAGGCTTAGTACATGGAGTGAAGGATTGAGTCGTTGTTAGGAACCTGTGAGCAACCAGAAAGATGTGACACCAGAATTTTAATGTGGTTTGGTCAATATCGACCTACGTCCACGAAGCACACACCACAAATTCACTATTCGTCAGAAAATTACAACTCTCACTCTCTCTCTCCCTCTCTTCCTCCTTTTTTTTCTCCTCTATGCTCTCTAAGCTTCTCACTTGTGTACACATCACATTCCTCAGCTCTCTATTTATAGGGCTGATATTTAAATCACAATTAATACATTAAATTACAAATTTGAGAGTTTCATCCATTAGGATAAAATCAAAATAAATGGAGAGCATTTCCAACTCAGCTTCAGCTCCTGGCTGTCTCCTAGCTCCAGCTACAACAATCTCCCACTTGGAGACGAAGACGCCTCCTTAACCAGTATCATGAATAAATGATGTGCTCAAAATATGTCTTCAGGTATGAAGACCAAGTGAAATTGAACACAACTTCAGCTTCTCTGTAGTCACCACCTTAGTTAACATATCTGCCGGATTTTTGCTACCTTGGATTTTTTCAAGTATTAACACACCATCTTCTATAAAAAATCTGACGAAGTAGTAACGCAATCCAATATGCTTAGTTCTGGAATGAAATGCTGAGTTCTTTGCTAGATGTATCGCACTCTGACTGCCACTGTACAAAACATTTCTCTCCTGCTTTAATCTAAGCTCCGTTAACAAACCTTGAAGCCAAATCATCTCTTTACTGGCTTCTGTCACTGCTACATATTCAGCTTCTGTAGTGGATAAAACAACAATCTTCTATATCTGTGACATCCAACTAACAGTTGTTCAGCGCACAGTGAATATGTACCCGGTGGTGCTTCTACGATGATTAATCTCACTTGCAAAATTAGCATATACAAATCCTCGAATTTTCATATCACTTTTGCTGAAACATAGGCACTTATCAATAGTGCCACGAAGATATCTCAAAATCCACTTCATTGCTTCCCAATGTGTCTTCCCTGGATTTGACATATACCTGCTGACAGCTCCCACTGCGTGGCCAATATCCGGTCTAGTACCAACCATAGCATACATTAGACTTCCAACGGTTGAGGCATATGGTACCTTAGCCATGAAGTTTTTCTCTTCATCTGTCTGGGGAGACTGATCCTTTGAGAGACGAAAATAACCTGCCAATGGTATATTTACAGCCTTGGTGCTGCTCACGTTGAACCTCTGTAAAACACAGCTGATGTACTCTGACTGAGATAACTGCAACGTGCCTTATTGCTTATCTTTAGAGATCCGCATCCTAAGAATTTGCTCTGCAGGACCCAAGTCTTTCATATTAAATTCCTCTGACAGTTGCTGCTTCAATTTTCTGATCTCTTCTATATCTGATCCTGCGACTAGCATATCATCAACATGTAAGTAGAATAATATAGCTAGCATGATACCTTTTGAAATAGCAGCAGTGGTCGGCATTGCACTTCTGAAAATCGTTCCTCTGCATACAACTATCAAATTTCTTGTAACACTGTCTAGGAGCTTGTTTGAGACCATTCAAACTCTTTTTCAATTTGCATACAAGATTCTCTTTACATTTTTCTGATAAACCTTCTAGCTGTTGCATATAGATTTCCTCATCAAGATCACCATGAAGAAATGCTGTCTTCATGTCCAACTGTTCAAGATGTAAACCCTCTGAGGCAACAATACTTAAAACAAATTTGATGGTTGTTAGCTTCACAACTGGTGCAAAGATGTCGATGTAGTCAATTCCTTCCTTATGCTCTAAGCCTTTAATTACCAACCGAGCCTTGTACCTCCTGGATCCATTATGTTCTTCTTTGATCCTGTAACCCATTTGTTGTGAAGAGTCTTCTTACCATTGGGCAACTTAGCTAGTTCTCATGTTTTGTTAGAGTTAAGAGACTTCATCTCGTCTTTTATTGCAAGCTCCTACTTGCTCGCATCTCCTGCCTGACATGCTTCAACATAGCATTCAAGTTCTCCTTCATCTATAAGAAGTAAATGGTTCACATACCTTCGGTTTGGTACGTGCTGCCAAGAAGATCACCTAAGCTCTGGTGCTAGAGTAGTAGGTGGTGGTGCAACAATCTGCTCCATATATTCCTCTACCTGAGGAATCTCGGTAGTCTATTGAGGATTTTCTGTATTCTGCTGATGTGTCCTTACACCTTCTAAAACATCATCCACATCTACGAAGGTTATTTCAGATGCTGTAGACTCTGTTGTGTGTCTATCCTTATACATCATCTTTTCATCAAAAATCACATCTCTACTCCTGATCATGTTTTTGTTTTCATCATCCCAAATGCAATATCCAAATTCATCTCCACCATAACCGATGAAAGTGCATTTCCGAGATTTCAGATCCAACTTATTCCTGATATGATCATTGATATGTACATATACGACACAACCAAAAACTTTCAAATGTGAAAGTCTTACCTTTTTGTTACTCCAAACTTCTTCAGGTAGACTATAGTCCAATGGTACTGAAGGACTTCTATTAATCAAATAAGTTGCTGTGTTGATTGCTTCTGCCCAAAACATTTTTGGCAAGCATGACTGCATACACATGCTTCTAGCTTTCTCTATCAACGTTCTGTTTATCAGCTCGGCTACGCCATTGTGTTGAGGCGTACCTGGCACAATTCTTTCCATTTTGATACCATGCTCATAGTAGAATTTCTTGAACTCGGTGTCAACATACTCTCCACCATTATCTGTTCTCAGTTTTTTGATTTTCAAACCAGTTTCGTTTTCTACCATCGCTGTCCAAATTTTAAAAGCATAAAAAACATCAGATTTATACTTCAAGAAGTAAACCCATACCTTCCATGAATAATCATTGATAAACGTGACAAAGTAATGTTTTTCTCCTATAGACAAAATGGTTGTTGGTCCCCATACATCTGAATGGACTAGCTCAAGTCTCTCCTTCTTCGAGGTTCTGATGTTTGTCTGGAAACTGACTCTCTTCTGTTTCCCAAATATGCAATCCTCACATGTATCAATCTTCACCGACTATAAATCACTCAACTTACCCTTTGCTTGCATCACCCTGAGTCCCTTCTCACTCAGGTGTCTGAGTCGTTGATGTCATAGGTTGCTATCATCATTTATTGTAGCAACTGTAATAGACATATATGCATTAGGATTTATATAAAGAGTACCACTTTTCTTACCTCAAGCAATTGTCAATGCACCCTTCGAAATCTTCCATTCATCACCAATGAAAGATGTGTTAAAACCTTCATTTGCCAATTAATCGACTGAGATCAAATTTTTCCTTAGGTCTGGAATATACTTGACATCTCTCAATTTCCATACTGATCAATTCATTTTGATCTTTACTGTCCCCTTACCAGCAATGTCGCACTGTTGGTCATTGCCCAGATAAACTTTACCGAAATTACTTGATGTATACTCCTCCAGGCAATCTCTGCTGCAAGTGGCATGGAATGAAACTCCAGAGTTTAACACCCAAGACTCCTTTTTGCTCTCCAAAGAGCAGATCAACAATTCATCATTTTCGGAAGCAATATTTGCTTCTGTCTTTGCCCTCGTCTCATATTCTTTCTTCTGACTTCTGCACTGGTTCTTGTAATGACCAGTTTTTCCACAATTCCAGCACTCAATAATTTTTGTAACTTGTGTCCTGAGTACCTCTGGGATTTCTGGATTTAGACTGCCTAGGCCTAGATCTTGATCATCCATGCCTGTTTCCTCTACCTCGACTCTCCATGTTCAAGTCTGAACTCGAAGTGGAGCCATGGTTCGACTGCATTATGATTTCTTTCGTCAAAATCATGTCAACGACCTCATCGTATACAAGTTTCAATTTTCCTACGGAGCTACTGATGGCAGTAACAACTTCATTCCAACTTTCGGGCAACTGACTGAGAATCAGTAGGGCTCGAATCTCATTATCAAACGTTATCTCGATTGAGGCGAGTTGATCTGAAAACTCGTTGAAATTATTCAAATGTCTGTTGAAACTTTCACCAGACATGCTCATCATAAATAGTTTTTTCATGAGATGTACCTTGTTTGCGGCTGAAGGCTACTTGTACATATTAGAGAGCGCATCCATCAGAGACTTGGTGGATGATATATGCTTGATATTGAACGCCACAGATTTTGACAACGTCATTTTGATGGCCCTGAGTGCTTTTCGATCAAGCAACTCCCACTCATCTCCGTTCATGGATGCTGGCTTACCCTTCAACGGTAAGTGCAATTCCTCCCAAAACAAATAATCTTCTATCTGCATCTTCTAGAAATCGAAATTGTTGCCATTGAACATTTCGATTTTTGAGCTCTTTTTGTTTGACATCTCGATTCACTGATCTAGAGATGGAATTAGCTCAAATGGATAACATGGTTGGATTCGGAACGATCAAAAACCCTAGAAATGGTTTAAGTTGCTCGAAAAACGGACCCATAACGACTCTGAAAAGCTTAGTCAAAGTAATGGTCAAACTGGTCAACTATGTTGACGTGGCAGTGGGGTTGACCTGCTGATGTGTCAGTTGGACCCACTTGATGACGTGGTTGTTGACGTGACAGTGGGGCCCGACTAACGTGGCAGCTAACTTAGATGTGCTGACATGATCGGGTTCTAAGACGACGAGTTGGATTCGGGTCGGGGACTAGTTCTTGGGTTGACCAGGTCTAAGGGTGTCTCTAGGTCGGGTCAGGTTTTCCCTGGGTCAGGTTAAGGCGATCCAGGCGAGGAAGATGTGTGCAATGCGTGCGGCGCGTGAGAAGCTGGTCACCGGCGCGTGATCAGCGCGTGTCGAAGCGTTTTGCTCCGGCGTGGTGCGTGAGGGCGCGTGTGGCTTCTTCCTAGCTCCTTTAGGGCTCCGGATTGCATGGTTGGATTCGTCTCGGTGAGATGAATGTGATGGTGGCCTCAAAACTCAATTTCAAGCCACTAGACAGAGCTCGGATTTCTAGATCACTTTCGATTTGGCTTTTCTACTCCAACTAGCTTTGATACCACTTGTTAGGAACCTGTGAACAACCAGAAAGATGTGACACCAGAATTTTAACGTGGTTCGGTCAATATCGACCTATGTCCATGGAACACACACCACAAATTCACTATTCGCTGAAAAATTACAACTCTCACTCTCTTTCTCTCTCTCTTTGTCCTCTTTTCTTCCTCTCTACTCTCTAAGCTTCTCACTTGTGTACATATCACACTCCTCAGCTCTCTATTTATAGGGCTAATATTTAAATCACAATTAATACATTAAATTACAAATTTGAGAGTTTCATCCATTAGGATAAAATCAAAATAAATGGAGAGCGTTTCCAACTCAGCTCTAGCTCCTGGTTGTCTCCTGGCTCCAACTACTATAGCCGTAAGGCAGGAAAATTTTTTTGGGCCCGTTTTGTAACCCATTTGGAACCCTGTGCACAGCATATAAAATGATTATTTTTTGGGTGATTAAGTTAAGCCGCCACACTTCACGAGAGAGCAAGAGAGAGAGTATTGTACCGCCACACTCTCTGTATTTTCTTCTTGATAATAGTGATATCCTTGCAACTCTTTGGACGTAAGCAAAATTGTCGAACCACATAAATACTGTCTTGTGCGTGTGATTGATTTCATTTTTCTTTGGCGTGTATTCTTTCTCTATTTTGTTTCTCACAAGTTTCGGGAATTTGTTGTTAATTCCCAACAAATAACAAACTTCATGCATGAAAATGGTATATCATCCACTAAAGATTATCATGACATACTTTTCACCAACTAGCATTTTTTCAACCAACTAAAGCAAGCTCTAGCTCCTCTATAATTGTTCAATATTACCTAGTAAAGTCAAAATAACCAATTTAAGTTAAAAAAAATAATGCCTATTATAGGCTTGCATGTTTTCCAAATGCTAATAGCTTGTACAAAATTAAATAAATCTACTTTTCTATACATGATAATTGATTATTGTGGAATCAACCCGAAGCTGAGAGTAGTTAAACCCAATTTGTTTACCTCAAATAAATTGTCAGGTTTTTTTTTTTTTTTGGGTCTGGTTGAAGTGTGGGAAGAAACATAGATGGAAAAGAGCAGCACACCATACTTGGTATTAGGATTGCCTTTCACCACTTTCTGTCCATACTTACGCCAGCGATATCCATCATCCAATATATCAACCTCACTAACAATTTGAACATCAACTCGTGGCTCCTGATTTGGCTTAATCTGTGGAATAATATCAGCACTATTGGAGTCTTGTTTCCTACGCTTTGAGTCGGGATCTGGGTAAGCAAGTCCATGGTCATATCTGCAAGTTTGGGCCAAAATCGAATAGCATGACAGAAAATGCATTTATAGATATATATGCAAAATTTGATAATTTAATAGAGGTGCACAAAATGTTCGAAGATATGACTGACAAAGATGCAATTTCATGGAACAATCTCATTTATGGACATGCTAGATTGGGTTAGTTGCTTGGGGAAAAATCAATCTTTGACGAGATGCTCAATAAGACTTTTGTTTCTTGGACATCAATGATATTTGGATATGCTAGAATTGGGTGCTATGCTAACGCCTTAGGTGTTTCTCTTTAAATGCAAAAGGTTGGTATTAAACCCGATGAGATCAGTATTATTGCTGTCTTGCTTGCTTGTGCGCACCTCGGAGCTCTTGAACTAGGGAAATGGATTCACATTTACATAGATAAAAATAGGTTTTTTTTGTAGAAGACTTACATTTGCAATGCACTCATTGAAATGTATGCAAAGTGTGGAAGCATAAATCAAGCCTTCTAGGTCTTTGATCAAATGTCTCAGAGAGATGTGATTTCTTGGAGTACCATGATTGGAGGTTTGGCAAGTCATGGAAAAGCTAGAGAAACTGTTGAACTATTTCGTGAAATGCAAAAAGCGAAGGTTGAACCAAACGTTATTACCTTTCGTTATCAAGGATTGAAAAAGAAGACCTCTCAAGAATTCCTCATAGATGGTGTCAACTATTGTTGCCAAAATCGAACCACTTTCACGAATCATTCCTTGATCACGACCACCTGAAAAAAAACAAATAAAAATGACTTGGAGGACCTGAGATGTATCCCGGGGGATCACTTTGATGCCTATGTAAGGGAATTGTTGAGAGGTTAATTACAACAGTAAAAGAAGGGGTATAAAATTAGATACCCTTACCTCTTCTCCGGGTCCCTTTTTATAGTGGTGAAATTTGACCTTGTGGTGATATGGTTTTAATGGGCGCATTATTGCGCAGACATAAATCGCTCTAGCCTTTAAAAGCCTTAACTTGGGTGACTTTGTAACAACCCCATTAATAGTCAATGCTGGCTTGACCATAAGGTCATTGAGCAGCTTGCGGTCCCAAATATTTTGGGGCCCCAAATAATTTTTTTTAATATTAATATTATTTATGATGCCATCTCTTCCCATACATTGTTTTTCCCATTATCTCAAAAATTTGGGGCCCCCAATTTTTTTTTAAAGTTAACATTATTTATGATGTCATCTTTTCCCGTACATCCCACTATCTCAAAAGTAAATGAAATTATATTTTAAAAAATAAAGTAAATGTAATTTAATTATTTCTTTTTCAAGTTTTAATGTAATATTGAATATAAAATTTTAATTAGTGATTTTGTATTTCAAAAAATTAGAAAAAATAATTTTAAATAAAAATAAAAATTAAACAAAATATTAAGAATTCTTAATTAAATCATTCGCCTAGAATCCCATATTGTGAAGAGACCCTGTAATGAGTGCTCTGATGTTTATGGAAGTCGTAATAATGAGTGTGGTGTACGTAATGAGAATAATTTTGGGTATGTTAGTAATTTTTTAATATGTATATTTTAATTTAAAAATAAAAATGAGTATTTTTTAGTTAAGTTTATAATTTATTTTACTTTTAGAAATATTAACCAAATATGTTGTTAATTTTTAATTTTTAGTTTCTCTTTTTTATTTAAATTTTAAATTTTTTATTTTCGTTTCTCTAATCCTGTAAATTAACCGGATGGATAATGCATTGTTGGCGGACCCCACGTGTTCGCGTATTCCAAACACCAAGTCACTTCAACATGAAGCTGAAGGTCACCCCACATCATACCACCGTCGAAAGAAAAAGAAAATTAAATAAAGGCCGCTGCACGGTTGGCGAATGAATGAATCCGCATCTCACCTGCCCAATGCCACTCCCTAGTGGGGTTGGGATCCGATGCTGCCTTCTGCCCCATTCTCGGCGATTCTCTTCTTTTCTGCTTTTCAAAGCTGGCGTGTAATTTTCGGACCCCGATTTTCATCATCCATATCATTTACATGTCACCCGCACACGGACACTGCTCACCCCGTTTAAATAAACTGTTAATCGAACAGAACTGCTAGCCACGAAGCCCCAAGCTCCATTCCACGACCAGCTCCTCTTCCTCGGCATTCGTCGCCATCATCGTCTTCTTCTTCGGCTGCTTCGATGCATTTTCGTCTCTGTAAATCGTATTTCTGCAATTTCAACCTAGAGTGCGGTTTGGAGTTAATTTGAACGGCGACGGTGATTTTTGAGACTCGAGAAGGGGGCTCAGTTCGCAGGTTTCAATGGAGGGGAATTCTTCGGACCAGCTAATCTACCTCCACGGAGACCTAGATTTGAAGATCATCGAAGCTCGTAGGTTGCCCAACATGGACATGGTCTCCGAGCATCTCCGCCGCTGCTTCACCGCCTGCGACACCTGCCGCACTCCCTCCTCTGCCGCCGACTCCCCCGGCCGCCGTGGCGACCGGGAAGGCAACGAGAAGGTGCAGCACCACCGGAGAATCATCACCAGTGACCCGTACGTCACCGTCCGCGTCCCTGGAGCCACGGTGGCTCGGACGCGCGTGATCTCCAACTCTCAGAACCCTAAGTGGAACGAACACTTTGTGCTTCCCCTGGCCCACCCGCTCTCCAACCTGGACTTTCAGGTCAAGGACAACGACATGTTGGGCGCCGAGCTCATCGGGACAGTTGCGATCCCGGCGCAGAAGCTCCAGTCCGGCGAGGTCATCAGCGGCTGGTTTCCGGTGGTGGGGACCAATGGAAACCCGCCCAAGCCGGGCGCTGCGCTTCATCTTGAGATGAAGTTCACGCCTTGCGAAAGGATTCCCTTGTACCGGCATGGCATCGCCGCTGATCCGGAGCGCTTGGGCGTGAGGCACACGTATTTTCCCTTGAGGAAAGGTGGAGCCATGACGCTGTATCAGGATGCCCACGTTCCCGACGGAATCTTACCCAAGATAGAAATAGACGGCTGTAGGAATTTTACACAAGAGAAGTGTTGGGAAGATATTTGTTATGCTATTACGGAGGCTCATCATTTGATCTACATTGTTGGTTGGTCTGTTTTTCACAAGATTAGGCTAATCAGGGAGCCAACCCGGCCCTTGCCTCGGGGTGGTAATCTTACTTTGGGTGAATTGCTAAAGTATAAGTCACAAGAAGGGGTTCGGGTACTGTTATTGGTTTGGGATGATAATACCTCACACAGTAAATGGTTCATCAACACGGTGAGACATCAAACCGCCTCTTGTTTAAAGTGTTTGATTTATTGATACTTTAGTGTATTGTTAATTGTCTTTATGACCATATGCATGCTAATTTTGCTCGGACCTTTTATATGAAATGTTTGCTTTAGAAGAAATGTGGAATATTTCGGTTCTTTTGCTTGAGTATTGCTGTTGTTTGATAGGATGCATGAAAGGACGATTTTCATGTAACTACTTTAAAAAAGGAAGATAAGTTTTGGATGTAGTTTTATTGAAAAGGGAAAGCAAATGAAAAGAAGCTTTGGGCTTTAACTTTTAATGTTTAAATCATTTTGTCTTTTGATGTGTAGGGCTTTGATCATCTTCAAGAAAAAGCAATTTCTGTGAAATTCATGTCTTTGTAGACAAAATTTGTAATTTGCGTTGACAAGATGATAAAGTTTTGCTGGAGAAGCACTTCTATTTTGGGTTTTTTGTGCACGATGAACTTGGATGCGGTTTTTGCTTCTCACTTCATTGTACTTTTTTGCGCTTAAATGCTGCATAGGAAATTCTTGTGACAATTTTCATGGGTGAGTGCGCCAATTGTAAGGGCAAATCAATCAGATGTTATTAAAAAGAATTATGTTGTCACACAGCTGGTCCCAAGCTCGGGTAATGGAGAAGGGTTGCGTTAGGTAGCTAATAGTCATTGTAAAACTTGTCAGATCTCTATGAATTGAATCCTTATCGAGTATACATTGGTGCATCCTTTATGAGCGACGCTTTGCACTTATACGACCCAATACAATGTCAAATATGTGAGGGTTCTTGCAACATTCTAGATGTGGGTGGGTAAAAAAGTTAGTTTAAGAGACTAAGGTTAGCAACATTGGATATGGGGACACTTATAGGTAAAAGTTTGGAGATAGTAGAAGAAAAATTAACTTAATTTGCCTTCAAGGAACTAAGTTGGTAAGGGGAGAAAGTTAGAGGAATTGAAAAATGAGGATTTAAATTTTGATATATTGGAATAGAAAGAACATAAGATTGGGGTAGGAATCTTCATAAACAAAGACAAGATGGTGTAGTAGATGTTAACTGATTAGGGGATAGAATTATGAAATCAAGATAGTCTTAGATCTAGAGATAATAAATGCCATTAGTGCTTATGCTCCTCAAATAGGTTTGACAAAAAATCTCAAAAAATTGTTTTTGGAAGAATATAGATAGTATTATAGAAGGGATATCTAGGACTAAGAAAATATATATAGGAGCTGATTTGTTTGTTTGCTGCAAAGCATGGTGGGCCCTATATCACCACGCGCTTCCACTGTACATTGTCTCTTGCTAATAGTGATTTGTGGTAGGCTCGTCAAGGCTTGAGTCCTTAACTATCAAAAATAATATTTATAAAACCTAACTATTCCCAAGTTCAGTCGAAAGTGGGGAAGTCGGGTGTTGATCCACAGGAACTAAACTGTGTAGTTGTAAACTTTTTCTCAATTAGTTTATTAATGCCTTGTGTAAAAGGAAAGATAAAAGGATGATATTTTGCAATGGGTGAAATCTAACCAACTTCAAAAAAGCAAGTAAAAATTATATTACCCTACTCCTGCAAAGCAGTGCTGAGATTATGAATCAGGTGTTGCACTTCTTGCCTCTGACTACGTTCAACTAAAAATACATAAGAGTACTAACCTGAGACATCTTAGGCCAAAGCGGGAGAGGGTCATTCAAGGGCATAGGGTAACAAGGATGCACCAACCGTCTGGAGCACGGTCGGGAATCGAAGTATACCCTATCTCAACAATCATGGACACCTCTGCGTATCTGTAGCCAACTACTTATCCGGACTGAAATAATAGTAGTGCTATTCCTTACTGCTGCCTTTCATCATTCATCAAAGCAATACATCAAAAGCGGTAAAGGAAAGCATATAAAAAGAAAGCGGTAAAGAGAAAGCAAGTAAAAGATCGATCTTTTGTATTTAGTATGTCCATCACCAACGCCAAAAGGAACAAGTGAATGATCATGTAATATACACGGAGATTACACAAACGCCGCCGATTGTCACATGCACACACCGAAACAGGAATTGAAATCTACTTTACTCCTACTCTAACTTGGCTCTCAATGGTGTCTTAGGTCTCTCACTAACCTAAGAGAGGCCAAAGGGGAACCCAGAGCTCATGTTCATAGTGATGGTCGAGGCTTACAAAGTTTGTTTCACAGTTTAGGAAAGTCTGCAGCATATCTCGCGTAGAAGATCGTCGCTATCGACCAAGTCGCTCCCATGTCTTCGTTGTGCGCACCCTGTTCGATTCTCTCGAGAAAGCAAGGATTTAAATCTTTAGCATTGTTGACTCAGTCACGCCATGGGGTCTTGCTAGTCGAGTTGATGGTTGAGGCTTGCAGGATCTCGAACTTCAGGGAATTTCAAGAACTTGACATAGTTGCTCCTCATGGCCTCTCTGGTCGAGCACATCGCTGAGGCTCTCAGTATTTTTGATCTTAGTCTTGCCTCAGTATCTCGACTTGGTCGCCCTTGAGAGTCACTTGGTCGAGGGATTGGTCGACCCTTGCAGCAATTCTTCCTTAGTCTGAACCTTGGATTCTGCTAGTGAGGACTTGGTCTCCCCTTGGGTTGCTAGTCGCACCACTTGGTCGAGCAAAGTCTTCTTTTCCTTTGATGATCTGGAGCTTCAGGAGTTTGGCTGAGCATCTAATTTGAGCTTTGCATGTCCCTAAATTCTCCTTTAGCTTCTCGTAGCCTAATTCCTTAGTTTTAACCTCTTTTTCCTGAAAAAACGAACAAACCGTGCATAGCTTTGAACAATGATAACTCTGAGTAATTACATATAAAACAAGGATAAACAAAGGTAAATGAGGGTATAAAATCATGCATTTTAGGGACTCATCAATTTGGAGGAGGTATTTCCTAGTTTATTATAGAAGATCCATGTCAAGTTAGTCTTTAATCATTTTCCCCAAATTTTGGATTCATATTCTATAGCTGGGGCCACATTCCATTCCACTTTGAAAACATGTGGACTTCTCATTCTTATTTTATGTCGTTTGTATTGGAATCTTGGTAATTGGGATAGTAGCCTGTGTGAGGGGTGTGAGGGCTTTGGGTTTACCAAGAGGTTGAAATCTTTAAAGGTAGCCTTGAAAGGATGGAATAGGGATGTCTTTGGTATGCGCTGATTAAGATGTAATATTTTAAGAGAGATCGAGGATATTGTTCATGAGGAAGAGTTAGGTAATTTATCAAAGGATTTAATTTGTGGAAGAGTTTATCTTAAGGATGATTTTAAGTTTCTTAACCAAGGAAAAGTTGAGTTGGGGATGAAACGTTAGGTTAAAATGGGCCAAGGGATTGCTAAACTAGATTCTTTCATGGGATAGCTAATGAAAAACATAGGAGGAGTGGGATTGAAGAATTGAAATTGGATAGGGATGTTTCTTGAGACCAAAATGTTATTGTTGAGGAGGTTAGATTTTTTTAGAGATCTCTTTAAGGAGGATAACATTTGTCATCATACAGTTGATGGATAGGATTGGTGTCCCATTCCATGTGAGTAGTTTGCCCGGTTGGAGAAACCTTTAGAGGAGGATGAGTTTAGGCCGGCTATGTTTATCATGGATGGAAAGAAGTCTCTAGGGTCAGATGGTTTGAATGCAGCATTTTTGCAGTGTTGCTGGGAGATGGTTAAAAATGTGATTGGATGAAGTTGTTTCATGGGCTTTCTAGCAATTGGGTCATTCCCAAAAGTATGAGCTCGATTTTATCAGTTTAACTAAAAAAGGGTGTTCTGTTAAGGTTAGTGATTTCCATCCTATTAGTTTGACCATATGAGTGCATATGAGGTCATTTCAAAGGTCCTAGGTAAGAGGTTAAAACCAACCAACATCTGACAAGCACTAGCAAGACCATTCATATGAATGCCACACAAATTCACATCATTTTAGTCGGTATGAGAATAGTATCCTCCACACTAGATTCTTGAACACCAACACTGGGAAGCAGCACCTAAGAACAACAAATACAGAAGTGCCATAAATGAACAAAAACAGCAGAGTTTCAGTTAAGCACCAGCACCATTCTTCCCTTTCTTTCTACGAATCTTCTTCTATAAAACTCCAGCTCCTTGCCGTCCAAAATATATCCATCAGCTCTGTCGCATTGACCAGTGTGGGATGAAATGCAAGGCAACATCCTACCAGCACCAAACTGGTTTCAATATGGGGATCAAGTTTGCGATCCTTCTTACGGCTCTCAAGCTTTTTGAGGACTTGATTGCTCTTTTTAGTTTCCCCTCAGTAGTGGCTTCCCCTTCCTCTACTGTTTCTTACTTGGCCACTGCCTTCTTCTTGCCAATTTAAACACCATTGTGCTGAAGATACCACTGTTAGAAATTTGAATAGAGCTGCATCCACATGAACAATTGTGCTTTTCACTAGATTTATGTCTTAACAAGCTAATTGTTTGAGGCATCGTAGACCATCTCGAGGGTACAGGTCTTGTGCATGACAGTTTCACTAAACAATTTCCGGTGTCCAATCTGAGGGCTATCCATTTCACATTTCTCCCGTCACATGGAGACTCCTCACTGTTTTATCCCTTGAAAGCTTGGTGTTTGTGTGGCCAAGTTCATGGTGATGAGGTTCACCGTTTCTAGCTCTCAGGCACTGCTTCTGTTGGGGGGAGGGGGTAGATATATGTTGGATGTTGTTCTTGTGGCTATTGACGTTGTGGATGATATTAGGAGTAAGAAGGGTTTAGGTCTTAAGTTAGACTTTTTGAGAAGGCCTATGATAGGGTTAGTTGGTCTTTGTTGGATAAGATATTCAATAGGAAGTGGTTTGGAGCTATGTGGCAGTGTTGGATTAGGGGTTGTCTTCACCTCTTTTCTGCAATTATTAATGATCAGCCTAGATCTTGCTTTTCTGTTTCTAGTGGTGAGAGGCAAGGGGATCCCTTGTCTCTCTTTATCTGTCCTAGTAGCTGATGTCTTTACTAGGAGGATTGATAGGGGTTTGGTCCAGGGTGTTGCTGTTGGTAGGGAGGATGTGGTTGTTTCTCATTTGCAGTTTGCCGATTTTGTCCTTGTCAGACAATAGGAGATCTTTTTGCAATATTCTCACGATTTTACAAGTTCTTCAGTTAGTCTCTGGTCTTAAGATTAATTTAGCAAAGTGCAATCTAGCTGCAATTAATCTGAGTCCGGAGGTGACTTCTAGGTTTGCTGCCCTTGTAGGTTGTGGGATCCTATAGTGGCCTTTGTCTTATTTAGGAGCTCCCTTAGGTTCTTCAAGCTGAGGGATTTTGGGATCCAGTGAGTGCTATGATGGGTGGAAGGGCATGTATTTTCCTTGGGTTACCACATTACTTTATCCGTGACCACATTACTTTATCCGAGTGCGTCTTTCTTTGATTCCTCTGTACCTTTTTATCCTTGTTTAAGATTTTAGGGGTTGCGAATAGGCTAGAGATGATTATGAGAGATTTCCGTTGGTGGTTGGTGCGAGAGGTCATCTTGTGGGTTGGGATCTGTGGCGGATTCAGGACCTGGAGCCAATGGGTACTGAAGCTCACATGCATAACATGCTTTATGATTATTATTAGTATTTTTTTATGACATTAAATTTTTACAATTATTCGCTCATGATTATAAACTGTTATAATGAATTTAGACGTAGAGTTAAGAGTGCTAAATTCCTAGTAATTTTCTCGATAATTGAACTCATTGCATTTACTTATAACACGCTATCCTAAATTCCTAATAGTTCATATCTTAGCGACACTGGTAATAACACAAAAAATCGAATAAAAAAAAAGAAAAAAAGAAAAATCCAAACAAACATTAAAAGAAATAATGTGTTTTTTATTCTTACAAGTTCCAAATGTATTTGTTCAATTATTCTTTGGTAAAGAAAATTGCTCTACACTTCTACAATGGAGTTGGAATTTGGATGTTTCCAAAATGATAATTTCTTCACAAAAATATCAAATTAATATGGGAAAAAATAGCCATTTAGGGTTCACCTCAATTAGGGCTTTTGAAAGAAGTTTAGTAAACTATTTTCAAACTAGGAATTTACCCATAAAAATATCAAATGAATCAATATGGCAAAAATAACAATTTAGGGCCCTCTCAAATTGGGCCTTAACAAAGTAACTCAATTATTCAAGGCTCTCAAAATTTTATGAAGTTTCTGTAAAATATTTTAAAAAACAACATTACCTAGGGCTGAAGTGATAAAATTAGATCTGAATTGAGCTTTAAGGAGGGGAAGGACAAATTTGTCATGGCATGTTCAGGTAATGTTGTGAGGTGTGAGAGTCTTGAGGGAGATGAGTAGAACCAGCCATGCAGGCTGTGCAGTGTTAAGCAACTCAGGGCATCGTGGTTGCATGAGATGGTAAGGGACAGCCTGAGAGGAAGGATTGTTGAGGGTGAGGACTGTGGTGAGGGGTTTGAGCATAGAGGTAAAATGCAGATGGGCAGAACTGCTTGCAGATGCAGTATTGGGTGGGTGAGGGTTGAGGTTTCGGCTGCTTTCCTTTTCCTTCTCTCTTTCCCTTTCTTTTTAAATTTTGAAATAGCACCCAAGAATTTGTATGTTTAAGGATAATAGACCCCATGCATAAGTAAGTTGAGTTGGTGCAATTACCAAAAATCTTCCTCCCTTAACCCTAGTTATATATACTATTAAGGGATTTTTGGCCAATTGAGTGGTGGCTGTAGCCCACACTCAAGTCAATGTAGATCCGCCCCTGGTTGGGATGTTATTTGTAGGTGTAAGCATAGTTGTTAAAAACGCACCTGAGGCGCGAGGCGTAGAGAGGTGAGGAGGCCAATGCCTCATCCCATGCGAGGCGAGGCGAGGCGACCTGCAAGAGGTGCGATGAGGCGCAGAGGGGCGCCTTGAAAATTTTTAGCCTATTAAATAAAGAAATAGCCAGAGGCCAGAGCCCTAGCCCTCATTCGATTTGAACCAACAAGAGCCCTAGCCCTCTTTGACCCTTCAAAGCCCCAGGACCCTTTGTGAATTCGTCTTGCGCATTTCGAACCAGCAGGAGCCTTTGAACCAGCAGCGTGAGTTCGTCTTCGAGCCTTTGAACCAGTAGGAGCCTTTGTGAGCTAGTCTTCGTGCCTTCAAACCAGCAGCTGAGTTTGTCTTCGACATTTCGAACCAGCATGACCCTTCGCGAGTTTGTCTTCCACATTTCGAACCAGCAGGAGCCTTCACGAGTTTGTCTGTGAGCCTTCAAACCAGCAGTGTGAGTTCATCTTGGACATTTCGAACTAGTAGCGTGACTTCGTCTTCGACATTTCGAACCAGCAGTGAGCTCGTCTTCAAGCCTTCAAACCTTCGTAAGTCGTCTTCTTCTTTTTCTTCTTGTTAAGATCTTCTTCTTCGTTTTCTTTTTCACTTCTTCTTCTTCGTCTGCTGCCTGCTACTTCTTCTTATAATATTATATGTAATTAAATATGTAGTTTAATGCAAGTTTATTACGAATACATAATACTTTTTTGACTGAATTTAGCTACTGTTTTATAATTTGTTTTGTACTCTTTTATTTTGATGTTGAACTATGTTGAATTGTTGATGCTTTTTGCCTTGGCAATTTCATTAAATTTTCAATTTTTGTATTGAATGTTTTGGCATTTTAAATTCTAATATTACTAGTTATTCATATGTTCATATAACAATTACCCCAAATAAACATTTTACAGCATTTTAATAGTTGGTGAGGCGTGCACCTTGGCCTTGCGCCTCGACTTCAAATACCCTTTGCACCTTGGCTCACCTTGTGCCTCTGACTACTATGGGTGTAATGTAGTAACCCGAACCACGGAAATAAAGAAATAAATAAAAGAAGAGAGAAAAGGAAAGAAAAGAGGGAAATTGGTTTGGCACAGGACCAAACCGTCGACGGTTTTAGGGAGTCTCAGAAAAACTGTTGATGGTTACAACTACAGAGAGCAGTTTAAGTGCCAAATCGTCGATGGTTTTGTAAAGCCTAGAAAAACCGTCGACGGTTTTCTTGTGGGCTGAGTTACTTAAGGGCTAAGTAACATAATTTTTCTTCATAACTCTTATTTGCTCTCTCTCTCTAATTAGGGTTTTGGAAGACTCTCTCTCTCTCCTAAGCCTCCCGGATGACTTTTGGGTACTCCTCGATTCTCTCTCCCTCCTTCTAGCACGTAGGCCGTTGATCTTTGGTAGATTCGAGCGGCTAGGTTTCGCGGTTTTGAAGGTTTTAGGCAGTTTCTTCAGGAACAAGTAAGGGGATTAGATTATGTCAGTTATTTTTAAAATATGAAACGATTAAATTGCAATATATGTTTATAGAAATGGTATATTTGATTTTCTGAACGAATCAGGCATATGAAAATGGTTGTTTTGACTTTTATACGTTTTTGGGGAAAACTAATGTGAATGGGCTGAACATATCCTATTTTCAGTAATATGTATAGTTTGAGTTAAATTAAACCCTGGAGATGCTCATGCCTCTATTTTTAGTAACTTATATGTTTTCCAGACAGTTATGTATATTTATGATTTATCAGATGAAAATTGTGTGGTGTGAGAACGGTTTAAAATGACATAAATGAATAGATTGTTTATACAGTTATGATATAGTATGATATGACGATTATAAACCGAGATGTGAGGTGATGACTATAAGCCGATATGTGATATGACGGCCGAGTTATAAAATGCCGGTTTTATACCGAGACAGTATATGACAGATATTTGATAGAATTATGAACAACTTATGTTTTATACAGTTTATGAAAATAAATTATGATTTCAGTTTTATTGTGTAAATTGCATATGATTTAAGAACCCTGAGGATATAAGATGTTATGTTAAGAGTACGGTACCATAGCTATGTGTTGGCAGTGAGTGCAATCACACGGGGATGGAAGTGTGATGCGGGATAGTTGATTTGTGGCCTGGGTGCAGTACTACTCCCGATGTAGTTCCGGGGGACCCCTCCCGATGTAGTTCTAGGTGACCCTCCCGATGCAATTTTGGGTATAGGGTGGACACAATTGTACCTACCTTTTTCTGACTTAGCTATGGTCGGCCGGCCATGTGCTAAGTCCAACCTTCGGGCCGTACAACCCGTCATGGGGGAAACATGTCGATGGGAAAGCATGATGATGCTACTTCAACAGTACAGGGTGATTTCTTTTATGCATTATATGGACAAATTTACCATTAATGGGCTATACTGAGCCGACCGTACATTATTCATAAATTATATATTTTCAGTATTATAGATCAGTACAATTTTAAAATGTCATTTCAGATACAGTTAAATAATGGAAGTTTTATATTCATAGGAAAACTCATGTTAGCCACACACTGATGATAGTCTAATCTGCCTTACTGAGAAGTGTCTCATCCCATTATCTATATCACTTTTCAGGTCTTACAAGGAACTGTGCCTAGCTTACCTTGGGGCTGGGACTAGATGGTTGATAGTAGTAGTCAGAGTTGGTGAGACACCAACTATTATGTTTTGATATTTTGGGGTTGTAATATATTGACAGGAAGTTTATATGTATATTTGTGGATAGTTAGAACTCTGGTAATATGATTGAGGTGTTTTCTTTTGCTGTATGGTTTTACTTTTAGTTATGATAGGACCACCCGGTTTTCCCTTATTAGGGCGGGTGGAGGTATTATGGTATTAGAGTTTATTTTATTCACAAATAACACCTTGGGCCCACTTTCGGGTTTGGGCTGCTACATGTAAGGTAAGCTGGTGTCGAAGAACACCTGCTTCGGTGGTAAGTGATTATGGTGTTTCCCTTTGGAAACATATTCTTTATAGCATAGGATTATGAAAAATAAATTTGGTCGGGGGACAATTGGTGGGATGCTAATTTTATTGTAGAGTTGCTTATGGAAGTCCATAGAAATTCATTTCGCTGGTATCTCCTTTTTCTTGTATTAAATATAAAGTGGGAGATGGTTGTACATTTTGGTTTTGGAAGGATCTCTGGATATGATAATTGTGTTTTTCAGCTGCCTTTCCTTCCCTTTTCCACGTTACTTTGTGTCCTAATGCATTTATTTCTTTTTTTCTCCCCATTTTATTCATGAGTGAGGTTTCTTGGAGATGTAGGATGAGAACCGGCTATTTGGATGGATCATTTCAACCCAATTAGGAGGCTTTAGTCAAAGAATAGGGTGAATGGTTTATTGGGTCCGAAACCCAAATGTCCTTAGTTTGTTGTTCGAGTATGTTTGTGTAGTTTGCTTGTATTAGGATTATTCATGTTGGGGGCGGCTTGTTTGTAGTAATTGTGTATTCTAGGGGTATGTTTGTAATGCTGTGTAGTTTTAGGGGTATGTGTCTAATTTCATGTGTTCAAAGGCTTTCTTATAAATAGTGTGTGAGAGTCATGATGTAGGCAGTAGTTGATGAATTTGAATTGGAATTGAAAGTGAGTTTTCCCCTTGGTATCTTCTCTCTCCTCTCTTTCCCTTCCTTCCTCTCTTCTAAATTCTCCATGGCTGCAGAATCTTGATGCTGCCCCTGCATCATTTGGTATCAGAGCCCAACTTTGATCTCCATTCTTCATTTCAATCCCCCATCGTCCCCTTTTCTCTTCTCTTCTGCCCTATTCTTCCCCCCATCTCTTCTTCTCTTCTTCTAATATTCTCTCCTAATTCTCTCAATTTCTGATTTCTTCTCTTCTCCTCCTTTCTTCTCTGTTCTGATATCCTGTTCTATCCCTAATCCTTTGCTGCGCAGCAGCCTTCTCCCCTTTTTCTCATCTTCTGTCCCTAATTCTCTCCCATAACTCTCTCAACTCTCTTTCTCATTTCTGAATTCTGTTGCTCTCTCTTGGCAGTTTCTGTCCAGTAACTCCTCCAACCTCCCATCTTCTTCTTTTCTCTCCTTCAATTTGTTAATTCTCTCTCTCTCTCTCTCTCTCTCTCTCTCTCTCTCTCTCTCAGTTTAAAAAAAAAAAATGCCCAAAAGCTGTTCTGCAGTTTTTGAACATTTTCTGAAATTCCATCTGTGTCCCCATTTTTCACAAACCACCTTCCAGATCCCTTCCTGCAACACCACCCATCCCATTGAAAACAAAACCCCCTGAAACCCTCACCCTCAAGTTTTCATCACCGTCCGACCATTGGTGGAACCCCCACGCGCCGGCCAAAAAACGTCTCCAGTCATCAGCTCTTTGAAAGCTTTATCCTCCTGCGCTATTCTCATTACAACACCAATACTATTGTACTCCCCATTCATTGATCTCCTTTCGCCCCAAAAATCATTGCTGGAAAGCTGCCGCGCGACTCATGCACCCCTTGCGCCGGCGACTGCGAGTGGGATTCTGCCAGACTCCCCTCCTGCTGTCAGAGTCACGAGAAATGGGTTCCCAGCTTCGAGAAATTGGTGTTTTCTCCATGATATTTTGATATGCAGCATGGTATTTTGATCACTGACAACATATTGCAAGCAAGCCCGATAATTTTGGCACGAAACCCTGAAATTGCTGCTGCCAGCATAAAAAAATCAGGTTTTTTTTTTTTGCTGCATATGTGAGTTTTGCTAGTGAATTTGTTTCATTTCTGTGTGATACCCAAGATTAAAAGTGACTTGAAGATTGTTCTTAAATAATTGGAAGTGAAGTTTGTGATTTGTTTCATATAATTGCATCATGGCGACCAATGTTGAATTGTCTGCAAAGGTGGAGTTATTATTGGTAGGGTACAAAATATGGAAAATGCTTTGGAGACTATTATTGGTGCTTTGAATAGGCTAACAATCGAAGTTGCAGCCATAGGAAAAAGACCCATGGAATTTCCCCCCAAACAAGATGGTAAAATAGCTGCTGTCCCTCATGTTTTTGAGTTGTGTGAACGCCGAAATAATCATTTAGTAAGGGAATTAAACTAAGTCTTAGATTTTAATGGTGATGGTTCTCCTGATGAATTTGATGATTGGGTGTATTCTTTGGATTACTATTTCCGAAGATATGACATGAATGAGGCTAGAAATTTGTACTTTGCTTAATCAAAATTGAAGGGAACTGCTCAAATTTGGTGTATTAAACAAAGGGAGTTCTTTTGAAGAAGGAGATATGGTGAGATTACAACGTGGGATAAGATGAAACAAGCTATGCAGGAGCAGTTTGCACCTCCCAATTATCAATAGCGTGTTCATTGTTAGATTACCACTTTACCTAAAAGCTTAAGCTATTAGGTTGTGGGCCAACAATGTATATCAAGCTTTAATACTCCCCCACACGTGCAACCTGACCACAAGTGGAGAGATAAACACACGATAAATAACACCCATGATGAATTTTTTTAAACACCAAAGAATAAACTTGGGTGATGAGACTAGAACCCAGGACCTCCTGGTAACCAGAGCTCCGATACCATGTTAGATTACCACTTTACCTAAAAGATTAAGCTATTATGTTGTGGGCCAACAATCAAGCTTTAATATTCATCTCCAGCTTTCTGATTTGAAGCAAGAAGAAAAGAAAATGATGGAGTATACTAGTAGATTTTATCATTTGGCTATTCGTGTCGATATAGAATGGAAAGAGGATGTTATGATAGTTCTACAGAAAATGGTTGAAGCCACCTATTGCCTCCAAACTTGCTGCATGTCGTCTCATCACAATTGGGGATGCAGCACAGGTTGCCGCTTAGATTGATGAGGACATGCAATGCAATCCTCCTTGAGCTACATCAACCCTTGGGTTTGAGAACAGTACTTGTGGAGTCGTATGAGAGAAGACGGTTGAGCAATTGGGCAAAGGCGTTCAGACTAATACCTCTTGGAAGACTCTTGAGCATTCTTGAACAATTTCTAAGAGCCAGCCATTTCTCAAATGCTTTAAATGTTAAGGTTTTGGACATCGAGCTGCACAATGTCCTAACCAATTCATGGTTGTTGCAAAAAAAGACAAAGAAGATGATGATTATACTCAAATAGTTGAAGCAGAAACAAAAATTTCAAGGGACTTAGATGATGATGGCAATTTGAGAACCCGTTTAGTGCTTTGACATATGCTCTCTTCCCACAAGGTTAAAGAGACAAAGAATTGGGCGCGGACCAACATCTTTCAAACTCAAGTTGTATGCCAAAAACAGCTTTGTACTTTGGTTGTTGAACCTGGTAGTCGCACAAATGTAGTTTTTGAAGAAGCTTTGAAGAAGTTAAATTTGGAAGTGGAGCCTCATCTCGAACCATACAAAATTTATTGGGTGAATAATACGAACTTGAAGGTCCATGATTGTTGCTTACTTACCTTCAAGATTGGTTCCATTATAGAGATAGTACAAAGTGATATCCTTCCTCCCATAATTTGTTGTATCCTTTTGGGCCAACCATGGTTATTTGATAGGAAGGTGAAGCATGATGGTTATGAGAAGTTTTATTCCTTCTCCATTGACAACAAGAAGTATAAGTTGATGTCATCACCAATTCTTCCACTCACCAAGTTGAAGTGTATTGCTGGTTACTTTCTTATGAAACGAGATGACTCTATTCTTGGTGATGGACCCCTTGGCACTTTCCTCAACTGACGGGGTTGAGTTTTTTTTCGGAAGGAGGGAATTGATGTAGGACAAGAAGCATCTATTCGGATGGATAATTTCGCCCCAATTAGGAGGTCCGTGTCAAAGAATAGGGTGAATGGTTTATTATTGGGTCCAAAACCCAAATGTGCTTAGCTAGTTAGTTGTTTAAGCATGTGCGTGTAGTTTTCTTGTATTAGGATTATTTATCTTGGGGGCTTGTTTGTAGTAATTGTGTATTCTAGGGATATGTTTGTAATACAATGTAGTTTTTGGGGGATGTGTGTAATTTCATGTGTTTAGAGGCTTTCTTACAAATAGTGTGTGAAAGCCATGATGTAGGCAGTTGATGAATTTGAATTGGAATTGAATGTGAGTTTCCCCCCTGGTATCTCCTCTCTCCTCCCTTCCCCTCTCCCTTCCTCTCTTTTAATTTCTCCATGGCTGCAAAACCTTGATGCTGCCCCTGCATCACTTGGGGTTTAAAATTTTGTAGAAACCTTAATTATAGGGAGACCAAGGAGATATATTCTCTCCTAGGTTTGCTGGATTCTCTCAAATATTCTCATGGCAGGGATCCTAGGGTCTGGATTTTACTCTCATCTAAAATGTTCTCTCCATTATTTTCCACTTGCTGATTGTTTGCGGGGAGCTAAAATTCCTTTGAAGGCCATACATATCCCTTCCCCTTGATGTGTGTGTTGTGTTATGCTAATAGTAAGGATCATGTGCATTTATTTCTTTTCATTGCTCTGTGGCCTGGTGTTTATGGAGTAATTTTTTTCCCGTCATTGCTCTGTAGTTCTCAAATAGAATTTTTTGTTGGTTGATTTTGTTGTCTTTGGGAAACAGAAGGTGAAGGTTTTGTGGCAGTCAGCTAGTTTTTGCAGATATTTTGGGTTATCTGGCTGAAGAGGAATGATCAAATTTTTCGTGATTGTGCTTCATCTATAGATCTTATTTGGGATAGTTATTTTTCTGGCGTTATTGTGGGTGTTGACTTCTGGATTTGTTAATACAGCCTTTTCTGATATTCAGCGGCATTGATTCCCTTTTAGCTTAGTTTCTTTGTTTCTCTATTTGTAGTAGTTTTTGTTTTTATTTTATAATGTGAGGATTTCTCATCCTCTTTGTATTGTCTTCAAACACTGGGGTCCTCCCCAATTTCACCTATCAAAATTTTTTAATAACTTCATTTTTGTTTCTGGTCAACAATATCTCAAATGTTGTCATATTTGTCTGAATGCAAGTTGGCTTGTGAGAATGTAAACACATTACGCATTAAAAATGTTGTAAAGTTAGAGATGGAGGAGAAAAGGAAAGAAGAGAAAAAAAGAAGAAAGCAAGAGAAAGAAGGAGGCAGTTGTTTCCTGGAGAGTTACGTACAACTCCAGGTCTGCCCCCTTATATATTATTAATAATAAAATCCTTAAGGACAAAAATACTCCTACTCACACAACCTAATTGCTGAAATAACACTCTTCTAACACTACCCCTCGAGCTGGAGGTGTAAAAATATCACCCAACCTTAGCTTGTTACAACCATTAGACAAGGTAGACTTAAATAAATCCTTTGTGAAAACGTTGCCTAACTGATTCACAGACTTCACAAAAGGAGTCTCATGACCTTTTTCAACTTAACATCCCTCACAAAATGACAGTTAACTTCAATGGTGCTTGGTCCTAATGAAATATTGGACTGCTAGCAAAATAAATGACAGCTTGATTATCACAAAACATATCCATGGGCTTCGTTACCAAAAACCCCTTCTTGACATATGAAACTTTAGCCACATAAGCCCACTTATAATATGAGCCATAGCTCGGTATTCTGCTTCAGCACTGAATCTTGCGACAACAGTTCGTTTCTTCCTATGCCATGTAACAAGATTACGTCCCACGAATGTATAGTATCCAATAGTAGACCTTCGATCATCAATGAAGCCAGTCTAATCTACATGTAAGAATCCAATGATCTCACTGTTTTTCATCGCATCTATATATCAAACCTTTGCTAGGAGAGCCTTTGAGATACCACAACATCCTACAAACAACATTCCAATGTGATTGTTTGGGATTTTCTGTAAACTGACTCAGTACCCCCACTGCAAAAGAGATATGTCAAGTCTATTGACAGTCAAGTAGATCAATTTGTCAACAAACTGCCTATGTCAATGTTTGTCTCCAAAGTGTGGTCAACATCCTTAAATAGCTTTATGTTAGGATCGATAGGATATTAATTGGTTTAGCTCCAAACAAACTAGTCTCACTTAGCTGGTCAAATGTGTATTTTCAATGAGATAACTCAACCCTTTCCTACATCTCCAATTGTGCTTTGTCATTGCTAATGATGATGATATCATCAACATTAACTACTAGAAGTATCACTAGTGTGTGTGTGTGTGTGTATTTTTTTTTTTGTTTTATTGGGTTTTTGGTGGGCAAAGACCAAACATTCAGGATAGCACTGAATGAAGCCAAATGTAGAGATGACTACAGTAAATTTGTTAAACCAGGCTCAAGGAAGTTGCTTAAAATTTTAAATGCCCTTGCGCAACCTATATACTTTACCATCCTTCCCCTAAGTAACATACCCAGGAGGTTGTAACTCTTCTTGCAAATCTCCATGTAAAAAGGCATTCATGACATCCAATGGTATATTGGTATTTGGGCCAATCAATATTAGCTACCAATGAGATCAACACCAACAAAAATTAGTTGAGCAATAGGAGAGATCTTAAAATAATCAATACCATATATTAGTGTACCCCTTGGCAACCAATCGAGCCTTAAGACGTTCAATAGAGTAGTCAAGAAGATATTTGATAGTGTAGACCCAATGACACCTAACCAACTCCTTACTAGGAGGAAGTTTCACCAAATCCCATGTCCTTGAGCAGTCAACACATCCATTCTACATCCATTGCATGCTTCCACCTAGGGTTAGCAACTACTTAAGCATCTGAGGAAGGGATAGAGATAGAGATCTTTGACTAGGCAAAAGAATGCATAGGACTAGGAAGGTGTTCAAATAAAACAAAGTGATAGTAGGATAAGCAATTAATGACTGCTGAGTACATGTTTGGGTACCTTTGCTATGTACAGCTGGCAAATCCAAGTGGTCAACGCATCCATTCTGCATCCATTGCATGCTTCCACCTAGGGTTAGCAAGGGCTTTAGCATGTGAGGAAGGGATAGAGGCGGTTTTTGACTAGGCAAAAGAATGCATAGGACTAGGAAGGTGTTCAACTAGAACAAAATGACAATAGGATAAGATAAGCAATTAATGGCTGTTGTGTACATGTTTGGGTACCTTTCTTATGTGCAATTGGAAAATCCGAGTAACATTGGGATGGATCTCCAAAACTAGAAGTCGAAGTAGTGAAGAGCAGAAGAGGTGATTGCATAGTGGTAGCAGTGTTTGTGCTTGCTTTCTGTCATTCATAAACCTTTAGTTGTTTCTTTGGGTCAATAATGGATGAATTTGGAGGAGCAGAGGTTTTCTCTAGATGGATAAGGGTAGGGATAGGAGGATCAATGCTTGATAGGGAGTAAAAAATCATAGATGGACTCAAAATATATTCATCCAATGAGGATCCAACACTAGAGAAATAAGGTGTCCTCTCAAAGAAGGTAACTTTTGCACTAATACATTTCCTGTGAGTGCAAGGATCGTAACATCTATATCCTCTTTGAGTTCTTGAGTAGCCAACAAAGACACCTTTAATAGAATGAGGGGAGAACTTGTCTTATCCCACACGTGGAACATGAACAAAATACGTGCACCCAAAGACAAAAGGCACAACAGAGGCACATGGATGTTTTTGGATACATGATAGAAAAGGGAATTTTCCCCCCTAGAACACTATAGGGCATCCAATTAGAAAACAAGCTGTAGGGAGAGCATTGATAAAAGGGTTTTAGAAACGTGCGTATGAAATGGTAAAGACTATGCTATGTCGAGTAAACGCCTATTTTTCCATTTAGCTACTCCATTTTGCTAAGGGTTATGTACACATGATGCTTGCTGAATAATTCCTTTGGCCAAACAAGAAGTCGAAAGCTCATTTATGAACAAATTCAAATGCATTATTAGATAAAAAAAATTTGAATACTAATGCCAAACTAGGTTTTTATTTCCTTGTACTTTAAGAAATCTAAATTTGTCTTTAAACAGATAGATCCAGGCCATACGCTAGAAATCATCTATGAAAGACGCAAGATATTGATGATTGGTCAAATTCTTGACGACCCCAAATAGGTTTGTTAAAAAATGATTAACTTACAAGACTCAACTCTAGACAGAAAGGATGTCCTAGTATGTTTTCCTAATTGACATGTGGAACACTTAAAAAATGAGAACTAGGTTTGAGCATAGGAAAAACTTAAATACAATTTTTGGAATTGATGGACAACCCAAATGAGCATGCATTGATCCATAGAAACACCAAGGGTAGAAATTGAATGGCAAGAACTGGATCAACCACCACCACCACCATCAAAATAGTACATACCATTATTCTCAAGCCCTTGACCAATACTCTTCTTTATTTGGAGATCTTGAATAACGTAATGAAAAGGAAAGAAGGTCACAAGACAATTATGAGATTTAGTTAATTGAGGAAATGATAATAGGTTCAAAGGAAATTTAGGCACATACAAGTTATTACACAGAAGAAAGAGGATTAGAAGGAAACAATAGAATCATGGTCCTAAAATTTTCACAAAATTTTCGAAATTTCCGTAGAAATTTTTGCTTTCCATCACTCTCAAAATCGGATTGGCAGTCAATTTCCATCTTACATAATTTCCATCGAAATTCCATGGATCATCTAGAATTTATCGAAATCTCGAAATTTTAGCAAAACTTGCTGAAATTTTAACTATAGAATGAAATTTCCTCCAAAATTCAGATGTGATATTTAGATGCGAAGTGAAATTTCTATTTTAGTTTATCCTTTTTTTTTTTTTGAAATTATAAGGGATTTTGAAATTATACGAAAAATTAAACTTAGAACAACATTTTATTTAACCACTCATGTCTAAATTATCTTTATTTATATAACAAATAATATTTAATTTTGATTTATAAATTTCGTATATATCAACCGAATATGTTCAATACACATTATCTTATGAATATGTTTAATACGCATTATATGACAACAGTTGCACCTCATACGCAACATGGATGTATTTGATTTGTAATATATTAGTCCTAAACCTAACATTATTATGTCCATTAACCATTTCTCAAGTTTCGTAAAAGAATTCCATGCTTTACTACAAATCCATTGTTTTTTAAAATCGAAATCGAAATTGACATTGAAACCAAAATGTCCATACTTTTGGAGCTTTGAAATTTTAGTTGAAGTCGGAATTTAAGACCTTGGGTAGAATATTGCCTCAACTAGAGACTGGTGTAGCTGAACCATCAGCAAGAGTAGCCTTGGAGTGTAAAATAGTGGGTTTATAGATTGAAATAAATTAGGACCACTCGTCATATGGGAGGAGACACTAGAGTTAATAACCCATGGTGAAGAGGATGAAGAGGCAAGAAGCCCAATTGTACCTAAATGGGCCATAGTAGCACTAGATTTAGAAGAATGGATTTGAAGTTGTTGAACCATGCGGTCAAGATTGTTATAATCCTCTCAGGGCACGCAGATGATGTACTCAACTTGCCAGTGGAGTGGCCAAGTGCACTTGAAGTGTCAATAGTATTATCACCCACAGCTAGAGCTTTATTGGCCCAAGTAGGTTTGCTTTCTTGGTCATATTTGAAAAACTTCTCATTTAGGTCAAAATATGAGTTTGATTTTCATCTTGTGAGAAGCTTTAATGGAGATCATCCCATACAGTCTTGGCTGTTTTATGGAACATCATGTTCGCAGCAATTTGTGGCTCCATGCTGTTCCACAATTACACAAGTATTATATCATTCTCTTTTGTCCAATCTTCATAGTCCTAATTGAATATTTGGACTTCCTTTGGCATTATTATGCACATGCATTGCTTGAGATGACAATAGATATTTGGAGGATCCAACCGATTTGATGGCTGTAACCTATATGTTAACAGTATCAGTGAAGGCTCTTTCTGTGGTGGCCATCAAAACCACCCTCAATATGCCACAATAAGTGCACACCAGTACCGGGAATGAACAAAACACCAGCAAAGTGGTATCAGGCAGCGCTCACAAGCACATTGCATAACTTCAAATCTTCAAGAGGGCTGCTCTGACCATTGAACATAAGTTACAATGTCCTACAAGGAATTACTTGAACATGCAGAAGTGGGCAGATGACAACAAGCACAGCAGGGGATAAGGCCATTGAACAGCAACCAAAACCACCAAAAACTGATACACCATTGCAGCACTCACCCAAAACAAAGAACTATCATGCCACAACCAACCAGTGAACAGCAACACAGCAACAGCAGATACCGGAAACAGTGTCACTTTACATCAGCAAATCACCATGAACACACACAGCATCCTACCAAGGATGGTGCACATCAAAACTGAGATGAAAAATGTCCTTAATGATTCCTAAACCAACGAGAAGATCAGATTTGAAAGCTGATTAGGGGAAGATAAGAAAGAAAATGAAAAACAGTGTGTCAACGAAAAAAAAAAAAAAAAAAAAATTCAGAAAAACCAAATTTAGAGGAGATTAATGCTCTGTTACAATGTTGGTAAGTTAGAGATGGAGAAGAGGAAGGAAAAAAAAAAAAAAAAAAAAGGGGAACAAAAGAAGAAGAAAGCAACAGAAAGGAGGCAGTAGTTCTCTGGAGACAGCTCCAGGTCTGCCCTCTTATATATTAATAATAATAAAATTTTTAAGGAAAAAAATACTCCCATTCGCACAACCTAATAGCTGAAACAAAATATTCTCTTCTAACAAAAAATTCACATACATTGTGGGCATTTCATGACAAGTTAACATGCCATGGCTGATTTAATTTTTCTAGTTTTTGTTTATGTTTACCCATTTATGTTTCTGCTAAGTGGAATCCTTGAAAGCGTTATCCAGATATGTCCTACTCTTCAGCATTTTTGCATGAAGTTTCCAGTCTCAAGACTTGAAATATGTACTTGTGTGTGACAGCCCAGGACATTTCCCATTACATTGGGCAGTGATGCTAGAGTGTAATTTTTCCTACTAACCAGAAAATAGTAAAAGAATTCAGTGAACTATGGGTATGAAAGCTACAATTGTCACCTTATGCTTGAAAATCTCTAGCTACCAAAACCAGTTTGGAATTTTAATTAAGCTTCATTTATGGGATAATCATGAGGGGCATAATGTTGCCATTTATGTGCCTGCAGTTTGTTGCTAATTTCTACTTATGTGCAATTATTCAGTTTATGTGCTAATTGCTAAATGAGGGTGCTAATTTCTACTGTTTATGTGCAATTATTCCGTTTATGTGCTGATTGCTAGATGAGGGTTTATTTTTAAGCAATCACATGAAATGTGTCTGGATGCAGGAGGGAGTGATGCAAACACACGATGAAGAAACCCGGAAGTTTTTCAAGCATTCATCTGTCATTTGTGTGCTTGCACCTCGTTACGGCAGCAATAAGCTTAGTTATATAAAACAAAAGGCAGGCTTTATTCCATTACCCAGTAATTTGTTGTCTATTAGATAGTGAAATTAATTATCTGCAGTAAAATTGGTTCTTTTTCACTTCAAAGAAAAAAAATTCTTTTTTCTTTTGTGCTAGTCAGATTGCACCTCACATATGTATTGGATTTAGAATGGTAATGACTTGTGCTGTGCATCTTTTACTCTGATACTTGCATTGTGTTGTACATATTTATATGATCTATATTCTATAGTGTACAAAATCTCACAGTTCTCGTGGATTTTACATGGTAATTGTCTAGTCGTTTCTACATACTCTTCAATTTTACTTGTCCATGACTGGCTAAAATGAGATTTACTTTTCTTCCTATGTTCTTTCTTTTAATGTTACATCCATTATAGGCACTTATATTCATGAAAATGTCGAACATTATGCTCATCAAGATCAAAGCTTATTGGTTAGTGACGACTTAATGAAGATTTTATGAATTATTAATGTGTTCTCCCACCCCTTTGCGAACCATTCAATTAAGTGGCAGTTGTGCATGTGATGCATATGTGAAATAAATTGAACTTTAAAGGAAGAAAATAAAACTCCTCAGGTTAGAGAGGGAGAAGAGGAGAAGAGATTAGAGGGAAAAGACCCTGTTGGTAGTACCCTGGAGCTTACATGTCGCTCCCGTTTTCTGCTCTTTTTATATATTGATAACAATAGGACGTGGAGAACAAAAATATCCTCACTCACACGGTCACACCACCTAAATACTTGTTAATGGTTATTTAGTCTTTTAGCATTATTATTATTATGTGTTAAGAGTTTGGTTAGTAATAACTAATAAGTGTGAGTTAGTAAGGGTATTATGGTCATTCCCATTGTATTTATATATATTATAAATAGAGGGTGAGACCTATCATTGAGTTTAGGTCTTCCATTTTACCCAATTTCTGAACATGGTATCAAAGCGTGATCCAAACAAAACCCTACTCTCCTCAGCCGTTGCCGGAAAACACCATTCCCGCAGCTGTCCTTCCTAGATTCACCTCCATCCCATATTATTCATACACCCATAAAAGGACACCCCCCCCGATGACTCACCCCACAAAATCCCATTGCTGGAGGGCCTGGGCAAAATTCCGGCAGGGCTGACCCCGCGGGCTGGAGCATGAGTGAATTTCCGGCCACCTTTTGCTTTTTTTTCCTATGCCATGCTCTGATTCCTTCTCTAGACTATATTATCAAGCTGCTGGGTCAGTTTTTTGGCTAAAAAATTCAACCTTTTCCGACTATGCACTTGCGGCATTCCGTTAATGTCTGTTCAAGGCTTGTGAAGGCTTTTTTTGCGACTTTTTTTTTGGAGCTATGGCAGCATTCTTATGTTCAATTGTGAGGCTGTGGCAGTGCTATCATCTCTGTCGGTGACTTGTTCACCTCGTCCATGGCAGTGTGGCACCCAACGAATGGTTGTATGATGCTTTGTGAAGCTGTTTGTCAATTGTTATTGAATCTATTGGGTCTGAAATGGTGGGATTTGCTGTGTTTTTTGATTCACTATTCTAATTCTTTCCATATACCAAAATATCAAGCTGTTGGGCATGTGTTTTTGCTCTAAGATCCATTCTTTGTTGTGACAAGGCACTCATGGTAATTCGTTAGTTGTTGTTCGGTGTTAGTGACGATCATTGGTGACCTTCTTGGGGCAGTGGCAGTGCTCGTAAGCTGTTTTATTATTATTATTATTATTATTATTATTATTATTATTATTATTATTATTTATTTAATTTCTTTTTTTGTGTGAGTCTGTGGCTGTGTTACTTTCTTGGGGCTGCATCTGAGGTTGTTGGTGATTGGTTCATGGTAGTTTTTGTCAACGGAACAGCAAACAGCAAAGCAAAAGATTTATTCCCTTACTTCAGCCCACATTTATTTCCTTATATTTCAATTCATTATTTTGTACAGTTAGCCTATATTTAGTTTACATGTATAGGGCTTGACAGATTGTAGTTTACTTGTATTGGGCTAGAATAATGCTAGACCTTATTTACTTTCCATGTTTAGCATTCTTGTAAAGTCTATATATAATATATAGAACTCAAGGCCAATTCATTCGGCCATTCACTAAATATTTGACATGGTAACAGAGCCAGCCGAATGCGAAGTCTTTTTTTTCCCCTTGATTTTTTGTCTTCTCGGATTCGTGGCTGTTGTGGTTTTTTTTCTCTTCTAGAATTTTTTATCTGTTCTTTCGGTACGTCTGTGGCTGCGTGGCTGTCGGCACAGCACGTTTCTGGGTTGCCATTTATTCCTCCAGTTTCTGTCCTTGTGATTCTCGGCAAGCAGGCAACAGTTTTCTGTTGCTGTTTGTGACTTTCGGCAAGCAGGCACAGCAGGTTTCTGGTTTGCCACTTATTTCTCCAATTTCTGTTCTTGTGCTGCTCGGCAAGCAGGCAACAACTTTCTGTTGTTGTTTGTGACTCTCGGGAAGCAGGCAATAGCTTTCTGTTGCTGTTTCTGGCACTTATCTTCTCGGTGCAGCAGTTTTTTGGTTCAAGATTTAATTTTAGTGCCAGCAGGTTGTTCTTGGTTTTTCTTTGTACCTGCGTTGTTTATTTTGGACTTCTAGCTTTTGCGGTGGTCTGTTTTTTTTGGCAGTCTGTTTTTTTTGGGCTTCTCGATTTTCTCCATTATTTAGCATGGACTCCGCACCTATGTGCGCCAAGTTTACAGGCAACAATTATTCTACGTGGGCTTTTTAGTTTGAACTTTTCCTGAAGGGAAAAGATCTTTGGGGTCATATTGATGGCACGGATTGTGCACCCAATCTTGATAAATCCAAGGAGTCCGCAGCTTGTCCTTCATGGGCTGTGCTTGGTGCCAAGGATTCATCAGCTTATCCTTCATGGTCTGTGCTTGGTTCTCGGATTATGTCTTGGCTTCTTGGTTCGGTTGAGCCACATATTGTCCCCAACTTGCGACCTTATTGCACCGCTCAATCCATGTGGACTTATTTAAAAGTAGTATATCATCAAGATAATGGTACTCGTCATTTTCAGTTAGAGCATGCGATTGCCATGTTTCAACATGACAATCGTTCCATCCAAGACTATTATTTGGGGTTTCTGACTCTTTGGAATGAATATTCTGATTTGGTTATTGGGGATGTTCTTGTGGCTTCTCTTCCCATTATTCAACGTCTCCACGAGACTAGATGTCGTGATCAGTTTCTTATGAAACTCCGCCCCGAGTATAAATCTGTTTGCTTGTCTCTGCTAAATCGCTCTCCTGTTCCTTCTCTGGATGTTTGTTTTGGTGAGTTACATCGTGAAGAACAATGACTTAGTACTCAAGTTACACTGGCACAATCTCATGGTAGTTTCGGGTCTGTCCCTGTGGCTTATGTTGCTCAACGACGAGGATCACCTGCGCATTCTAGCACCTTGTAGTGTTTTTGTTGCAAAGAATTTGGACATATCAATGCTAATTGTTCCAAGAAATTGTGCTCTTATTGTAAGAAGGGTCACATTATCAATGATTGTCGTATCCGCCCGCAGAATCGTCAAGCCCAGGCATTCTAGACTTCTATTTGTGCATCCCCCACAGTGATTTTTGCAGCCCCTGGCTCTTTTTTAGGTGACTTCTTTGTTCCTGCACCTCCTTTGGCGAATTACTGCACACCCGAAATGGTGCAACAGATGCTAATTTTGGCATTATCAGCAATGGGGCTCCAAGGTAACAATTCTACTAATCTCTGGTATGTGGACTCGGGTGCCTTTAATTACATGACGAATAATCCCACTACCTTGTGTCATGTTCGGCCCTACGCTGGTCAATATGCTATTCATACTGCCAATGGCAGTTCTTTGCCAAGAGCTGCTATTGGAGATGCATCTTCTAAGTTCACTAATGTGTTTCTTGCTTTCAACTTTCCACGAATCTTATTTTTGTTGGTCAATTAGTTGATAACAATTGTGTTGTTAATTTTTCTGGTAATGGTTGTGTTCTGCAGGACCAGGTAACGGGGGAGCCGATCGCGAAGGGACCTAAACTGGGGCGCTTGTTTCCACCACTTTTGCATGTTCTAGCACGTTCTCCAGTTTCTTCTATTAAGTATTTTGCTTGTAATAATGTTTTAGATCTTAGTATGGTGTGGCATTGTCGTTTAGGGCATCCCAATACTTAGATCTTATCTCATGTATTGAACTCTGGTTTACTTGATGATAAAGAATTTTCTTCTTTATCTCTTGAGTGTGCCTCTTGCAAACTTGGTAAAAGAAAAACTCTTCCCTTCCCTTTGCATGCTAGTAGAGCTTCTCATTGTTTTGATCTTATCCATAGTGATGTTTGGGGACCTTCCCCGGTTAGTTCACATGAAAAATTTATATACTATGCGACTTTCATTGATGATCATAGCAAATTTACTTGGGTCTACTTTCTTCGCTCTAAATTTGAGGTTTTTCGTACTTTCACTGAGTTTTTAGCGTATGTTGACAATCAATTTTCTGCTTCTATTAAGACATTACCCACAAATTCTGGTGGTGAATATGTGTCTATTGAATTTCAGGCATTTTTGGCTTCCAAAGGCATTATTCATCAACATTCATGTCCTGGTACTCCCCAACAGAATAGAGTAGCCGAACAGGAAAATCGTCATCTCCTAGATGTGGTCTATACTCTTTTGCTGGAATCCTCTGTTCCATCCTTGTTCTGGGTTGAGGCTTTGAAAACTGCTACTTGATTAATCGTTTACCTTCTCAAGTCCTACTCATGGAGTCTCTCTATTTTTGTTTATTTGCTAAGTAACCTAGTTACAATAGCCTTCGTAACTTTGGTTGTGTATGTTTTGTTCATTTACCTCCTCATGAGCGACATAAATTATCTGCTCATTCTGTTCGTTGTGCTTTCTTGGGATATAATGTGTGTCAAAAGGGATTTGTTTGCTATGATCCTACATTACATCGTACACGCATTTGTAGGAATGTTATTTTCTTTGAAAGTCAACAGTTCTTTCTTGTGTCCTTTGTACCCTTCTCTCCTATTGTGATTCTCTTCTCTTTTAAGGAGCAGTTTTCGGATCCTCATCTAGTCAGTTCTTGTTTTAAAACAAGTATTGTGTATATGCGGCACCCCCGCCCACAGTCTCTTTCGGTAGCTCATCTGATATATGGTCCTACCACGCTCCAGATTTAGTTAGTTGCAGCACCTATAGAGCCTTTGGTACGTTGCTCTTCTCAAGTGTTTGTACCCCCGGACAAGTATGGGTTTCCCTCTTCAAGTTCTGGTAACTCTATTTCAGCTCTTATTGCTGCATTGTTCAATTTAGATATTCCCACTTCCTACTCACACGCTGCCAAGCATGATTGTTGGCGACAAGCTATGTAGGAAGAAATTGCCGCTCTAGAGGCCCTTCACACCTGGGACATTGAGCCTTGCCCTCCCACCATTGTTCCTCTAGGTTGTAAATGAGTTTATCAGTCAAGGTCCGATTGATAGAAGTCTAGATCGTTACAAAGCTTGCCTTGTTGCACTTGGTAATAATCAAGAATATGGCGTCAATTATGAAGAGACCTTTGCTCCTGTGGCTAAGATGACTATTGTTCGTACGATTCTGGCTATTGCTGCTTCCAGTGAGTGGTCACTACATCAGATGAATGTCAAGAATGCTTTTCTTCACGGGGATCTTAAAGAGTGTATTTATATGAAGCCACCCCTAGAATTGTTTCCCTCTCCAACTTCACATGTGTGTAAGCTTCGTCGTTCTCTTTATGGTCTCAAACAAGCTCTGAGGGTTTGGTTTGATAAATTCCACACACTTTATTACAATTTTCATTCAAGCAGAGCAAGTATGACACTTCATTGTTTCTTTAAAAATCAGACATGGGAATTGTTGTTCTTTTGGTTTATGTTGATGATATTGTGATTATTGGTTTCGATTCTGCTTTACTTGCTCAGCTCAAGACTCATTTCTCAGAGTCCTTTCATAAGAAAGATCTTGGGTCTCTCACATTTTTTTTGGTCTTGAGGTGAATTGTAGTCCCTCAGGTATTTCACTCAATCAACATAAGTATACTAGTGACTTGGTGGCCATAGCTGGCCTTCAGAAGGGTATTTCTGTTGATACTCCCATGGAATTAAATGTCAAGCTTCGCAAAGAGGAGGGTGACTTACTTGCTGATCCTAGTTTATATTGGAAGTTAGTGGGTAGTCTTGTCTATCTCACCATTACTGGATCAGACATTTCTTTTGTTGTTCAACAAGTCATCCAATTTCTTCAGATTCCTCGTCATCTTCATTTGGCTTCTGTCCATAGGATCATACGCTATGTTCAGGGCACTTCTGCCCGTGGTTTATTCTTCCCTGCAGGCAATTCTACTCGCCTTGCTACTTATAGCGATGCTGATTGGGCTGGTTGTGCGGATACATGTTGCTCCATCATTGGTTGGTGTGTGTTCTTAGGTGATGCATTAATCTCTTGGAAGAGTAAGAAGCAAGACAGAGTTTCTAAGTCATCGACGAAATCTGAATACCGGGCAATATCTCTTGCTTGTTCTAAAATTATTTGGCTTCGAGGTTTGCTTGCTGAGCTTGATATTTTTGAGACCGATCCTACACCACTACTTTGCGATAATACGAGAGCTATCCTGATCACAATCAATCCTGTCTATCATGAGCTCACAAAGCATATTGAAGTCGATTGTCACTCTATCCGAGAAGCATTTGAAACTCATGTTATCACTCTTCCACACTTTTCCACTGAATTACAAATTGTGGATATCTTCACCAAGGCTCTCACTTGTCATTGACATTGCTTCCTAAGTAGCAAATTGATGCTTGTTGATCAACACGAATCAATTTGAGGGGGGCTGTCAACGGAACAGCAAACAGCAAAGCCAAAGATTTATTTCCTTACTTTAGCCCACATTTATTTCCTTATATTTCAATTCATTATTTTGTACAGTTAGCATATATTTAGTTTACATGTATAGGGCTTGACAGATTATATTTTACTTGTATAGGGCTAGAATCATGCTAGACTTTATTTACTTTCGATGTATAGCATTCTTGTAAAGTCTATATATAACATACAGAACTCAAAGCCAATTCATTCGAAAATTCACAAAATATTTGATAGTTTTGGCTGTTCACCTCTCCAATTGTTCTAGTGCTGAATGTTGCTTTCTTGGGGCTACGTGTGAGTTTCTTATAATCATTGGTCTGAGTTTGTGAATGTTGCGATGGCGTTTGCTAATCCCAAAAGTATGATTCCTTTGTTAGTCACTTGTTTGAGTGAACCACTTAGTATGAGTATATCAGAGGAGGAGTATTCAAGGTTTCTATAGTATCAACTGTCTTAACAAGCATCTTATCACATTGTTCCTTTTGCCCAGAAAGGTAGTCCTACAATCTGCATGTCATCGGTATCCTTCCTACTAGTCCTTGGATTATCGATTCTTGCTACCACTGACCATATAACAGGTGCAATCAACTTCTTTTCTGATCTCCAATATCCTAAGAATCTCCCTCAAGTTACACATGCTGATGGGTTCACTACTGCTGTTAAGGGGATAGGAATAGTAAATCCTACTCCTATCTCTCTTTTCTTCTACTTTATACATTTTTAAATCTCCTTTCAATCTTATGTCAGTTAATAAGCTTACAAAGTCACTAAATTGTGCTATCACATTCCTTCTTGATTCTGTGGTTATTCAGGATGTGAAGACGGGAAATACAGTTGGCATAGGATGTAAGGCTCGTGGACTTTACTACTTTGAGTCAGCGCCTTCTACACCCATTGCCTGCACAGTCACAGCTACACCACTTCAAATCCATTGTCGCCTTGGTCATCTGTCCTTGGAGAAGTTGAAACAGCTAGTTCCTACATTGAGTTTCGTATCTAATCTTGAGTGCGAGTCCTATTAATTGGGCAAGCATCATCGTGTTCCCTTTGCTTCTTGGGTCGACAAACGTGTGGTTAGTCCTTTCATGCTTGTCCATTCTAATATTTGGGACCCTAGTCATGTGACATCAGAATTGGAGTTTCAGTACTTTGTTACATTTATTGACGACTATTCTAGGATGACTTGGTTATATTTAATGAAAGATTGTTCCGAGTTGTTTGGTATTTTTTGTGCTTTTTGTTCCCAAATAAAGACTCAATTTGATATGCCAGTCAAGACACTTCTTAGCGATAATGCTGAGGAGTACTTCAGTACCCAATTCAGTACTTATATGGCTAACTCTGGTATGACCCATCAGTCCTCTTGTGCTCACACTCCACAGCAAAATGGAGTTGCAGTGCGGAAAAACAGACATAGGCTTGAAGTCACTCATACCCTGTTGTATCTAATGAATGTCGCCAAAGTCTTTTAGAGTGATGCTATGCCCACATCTTGCTCCCTCATCAATAAAATTCTATCCTATTCCCTTGGTGGTAAAATCCCATGTTCCATTATCTTTCGTAAGGCTCCTTTGTTCTCCCTTCCTCCTCGTATATTTGGCTATGTGTTCTTTGTCCATCAGTTATCTCTAGGAATGGATAAGTTGGATCCTCGTGCTATCAAATGTATTTTTCTGGGCTATTGCTGTACTCAAAAGGGATATTGATGTTATAGTCCTACTTTACTCGATTCTTTTGTCTCTGCTGGTGTCACCTTTTTTGAGTCTACACCACATTACCTTGATTTCTTGAGTTCTGTTGACCTTGATGAGTCCCTTTCTTTGTGCTGCCTTCCAGATCCAAATCTAGTATCAGTGCCTAATCCTCCTATATCTTCATCCAGTTTTAGTCATTCTCATCGCTTGAATCATCCCAATTTGTAGGTATACACATGGCAACTCAAGGGGGAAGTGCCTCCAACTTCTTCTACTGTCTTGGATGGTCTTATTTCTCATGATGTTGATCCTCCAATAGCTTTTCAAAAAGGAAAACACACTTGTACCCAACATGCGATCTCTAATTTTGTTTGTTATGATTTCTTGTCACCCTTTTATTACTGTTTTGTTAGTACTTTGTCTTCTGTTGTTCTTCCAAGATCTATTTCTGAAGCCCTATCCCATTTTGGGTGGAGGATGGCAATGGTTGAAGTGATGCATGCACAACATGATAATGATACTTGGGATTTGGTACCTCTTTCTCCTGATAAGTCTATGGTTGGTTGTCCCTGGGTGTACAATGTGAAAGTCAATCCTGATGGTTCCGTGGTTCATCTGAAGGCGGGTCTTGTTGCTAAGGGGTATACTCAGGTGTATGGTTTGGATTATTTAGACACATTCTCCCCGTTTGCTAAACTTGCCTCAGTACTTTTGTTCATTTATTTAGCCACCACTTGTCATTGGTCTCTACATCAGTTAGATGTGAAGAATGCTTTTCTACATGGTGATCTTCATGAGGAGGTATATATGGAGCAACCCCTTGGGTTTGTTGTCGGCTCAAGAAGTCATTGTATGGATTAAAACAATCTCCGTGAGCATGGTTTGGCTGTTGTAGTGCTGTATTACTTGAGTTTGACCTTTATTGGTGTGCAGTAGATCACTATGTATTTTATCGTCATACTCCATTAGGTAGTATTTTGCTTATTGTATATGTGGATGACATTGTGATCACAGGTGGTGTTGATGATCGCGGCATTCAGGACATAAAACTTTTTCTACAGAGTAAGTTTCAGACCAAAGACTTGGGACCATGAAGTGCTTCATGGGTATAGAAGTATCAAGATCTCGTACGAGAACTATCCTATCACAGAGAAAGCGTGTTCTTAATCTTTAAGATGAGACGGGGCTGTTGGGATCGAAACCTGTTGATACACCCATGTATCCCAATAGTAAGTTAATGCTAGATATAGGTGATTTGTTGCCTAACCTAGGACGGTACTAGAGATTTGTTGGAAAGTTGAATTATTTTAGTCACTCAATCAGATATATCCTTCGCAATAAGTGTTGTGAGTTAGTTTCTCGATTCCCCGAGAACAAGTCACTAGGATGTAGTAATTTGAATTTTGAGATATCTCAAAGGTGCACTAGGGAGAGGTCTCTTATATTGGGATCAAGATCACACATATTTAGGGATATATAGATGTAGATTGGGCCAGATCACCTTCCAATTGAAGATCCACAGCCGACTATTGTATCTTTGTTGGTGGTAATTTGGTGTCTTGGAAAAGTAAGAAACAAATTGTGGTTGCTAGGTTGAGTGTTGAGTCAAAGTATAGGGCTATGGCGCACACTACATGTGAACTTGTTTGCCTGAAGAACATGTTGAACGAAGGGGCTTTCCACATTTTCAGCCTATGGAGTTGATGTGTGATAATCGAGCTGCTATTCATATTGTCTCCAACCTTGTCTTGCATGAGCGGACAAAGCACATTGAAGTTGATTGCCACTTTATTTGAGAGGAAGTTGTACAAAAGCTCATTATGACCACTTATGTGAAGTCTGAGTTTCAGCTTGCTGATTTGTTTACTAAGGCCTTGGGAGGTGCTCGTGTGAAACTCATTTGTAACAAGCTAGGAGCATATGATATATATGCTCCACCTTGAGGGGGAGTGTTAATGGTTATTTAGTCTTTTAGCATTATTATTGTTATTATGTGTTAAGAGTTTTGTTAGTATTAAGTGTGAGTTAGTAAGCGTATTATGATAATTCATATTGCACTTGCAACATATTATAAATAGAGGGAGAGGACTATCATTGAGTTTAGGTCTTCCATTTTACCCAAATACTGAACAATACTAAAATAACATATTCTCTTTTATCAACATCTATTATCCATGATTTGCTAAGGTTATTTCATAAGAGTTTCTACATCTTTCTTAGCATGTGTAGAGTTTTTGGTGATACAAAGTTAACATTAAGGCTACATACTTAGCAAAGATTTTATCCTAATACGTGGATGAAGTTGCACAAATCCTTTTCTGCTGACATCTTTTTTTGAATAGTGAGGCATGGTGCCTTTCCTTGGAACCTTGAGCCGCTGAATTATATTTTATTGGTAGTCATTCGACTTGAACCAACTATAATGATATCAATCTTGTGTCTAAATTTCCATGCTAATTACAGCTCATTGTTTTTTTTCTTCCATTGCTATATAGTTGAGAACCTTTCTTTCAAAAGAAAAAAAGAAGGAAAAAAAGGAGAAAGAAATAAAAAAGCAGCACATTACATGAAAAACCATAATATATTTTCTAAGTTGATTGGCCATTGATCTTGGAACAATTTTGCACTATATATGATAGTTTCATAATTTTGAATAAGTTGTGTAGAAGAGAATAATTATTGAACTGTTGGTACTATGGTGCTTCTGATGGTTTTTGGATGGTATTCAGTTATAGAAAACACAACACCTAGTGCATAAGGCTCCCACACTATTTCAAGGGTCTAAGGACGGCTTCTTGTAGGCAGTGTTGCCTCCACATTAGGAGAGCTGTTTTCCTAATTTGAACAGATAAACCTATAACCTTCATATCTTGATGTTAGATCCTTGCCGTTTGATTTTTTCGATCATATGCTTCTTCATATTTCTGTTGAATAGAACTTGGAAGTATTAAAAAGGATGATGTTTTGGCTCGTTCAATCTATTCTGGCCCTGTCCTGGATATTATGTTTTATGTTAGTCATATAATCCTTCTCAGCATATATGTCAGACAATATCATTTATATAATGCATATACTTACTAACATAAGCTTGTGCCCCTTCTCATTTGGAGTGCGAAAATTGGCATGTGCCAATGTTCTATGTCTCTGTTGCCCATGACCAAGACATCAAATTGATTCTTGCTATTTTCATGCCTGTGAAGCACTGATACTTTCATGCCATATTTTCTGTAATTTTGTATCAGATACTAAATTACTAATACTTATTGTATACTTCTCAGATACATGTCATATACTTCACAAGTGTGCCTGATACTTCAATAATGTATTTTGATTCGTCCACAATGTTTTTGATGTCTTTTTATATTGGAACAGTGTATCCTATACTTATTTGCAGATCTTTTTCACATTTAAAATACATCAGCCTGCATTTGGAAGCATGGATTTGAATTTGTATGGACATTGATGAAGGTCAATATAATCTTGTATCATGATTTGTTCGATCAACAGAACTCCAAAGTCCATAAATCTCAACTTCATGCTCCCAAACCCAATGCAAATGTTTTTTAACTTGTAGTCAGAAAACTACTAATATGTGCATGACATCCTTTTCTATATTAAAATATTATTTTTTTCAAATTGTTAAATGACTGAAGGAATCAACATGAAGCATGATGAAAAAATAGAACATTATTTATATCCTTGTACTTCAATTTATTTCACATTTTGTTTAACCCTTTTGAGACTTCTTGTATGTGTTTTAGATAAACATAGTAAGAACAAGATATTAGTGTGTGATGAAAAAATATATACTTAAATATAAATGAATCCTAACTGTATCAAATTTCACATTGTAAAAATTGTTTTATCTGTGTATCCCTGAATCCATATTCATGCTTCATAATTCCATGTCCTAGGAGTTTGCTTTTTTTTCACTTAGTGCACACAGATATTTACATTGTAGCTATACTGATTCCTTTATTGATGTTTTTATCAACTTGAATGATGACAATTTTGAAACTTTTTTTCCATATGAAAAGCATCAACTGGATTTAAAGAGGGCTTATGCACAAAACCTTTTCACTTGCTTGCATGTCAAGTTTGTGTTGCACTAAAGAACCATTCAAACCAAAAATTGGGCGTGACTCATGAGTGCCCAACAATAGATTTTGTTTGACACACCCCCTTGCATGGAGGCCTACTGGTTGAAAAGCATGGCTAAAACACAGGGTGCCAACAGCTTGCCATTTGAGATTTGGGTAGACAGCTACATAATGCTTTCAGACCCCTCATAACATCAAAATTAATTTTGACAAATCCACTGCTAGGTTGCTTCTATTGTCTGCGTTGCGGCTTCAATCATTAAGTGAGGGCCCAAGATTGAGGATGACCAGAATTTGAACATTGGAGTTCTGGTCAATGAAGATCTGATTTCGTATTAAATAACTCAACTTATAGCTTATGCAGTTAGGTCCAGACCCAAGAAAGCATTTTATTATTTGACAAGTAGAAAAATCAATAGCACAAATGCTGGCTTGAAATCTTTCTGAAATCTGAAAAATGAGTTACTTGTACAAACATTGGTTAAACATATTATTTTTCTTCAGTAATCTTTGTTTTTACTTTCTTTCCAAGAGATATGTATGTGTTTGTGAACAGAAACAACATGCTGAAGTTGCTTTTCAAACTCTTTTTCCAGGTTGTTGGAACCATGTTTACACACCATCAGAAATGTGTGCTTGTAGATACACAGGCATCTGGTAATAATCGAAAGATAACTGCTTTTATAGGAGGTTTAGATCTCTGTGATGGCCGTTACGACACACCTGAGCATCGACTATTTCGGGATCTGGACACTGTATTTAAGGATGATTTTCACAATCCTACATTTCCTGTGAGTGGTTTGACCTCTGATTTTATTCTGTGTTCTCTGGTAGAACTCTAGTTTTATCTGTATATGATTTAAGTGCTGTAAGGATTTTCACATTCTGTGGTTGTCTCATAAGCAAACTGGACTGAGGCAATAGTGTGAAATATCATGTGATTTAACAATGAAATGATAATGTCAAAAGAACTAATGGCATAATATACTAAAGAGAGGGTATTCAGTCAGACTGTCACTGTTCCCTGACACCCATTATGGTTCTAGTTTTTGTGTGATCTATTTGGGACCTATAGTTAATAGTAAGTTAATAGGAAAATAACAGCAGCTGTTATGTGGTGTGTCCATCCCCCAGAATATTTCTCATTTAAACTACTTGCTTAAATCTCTGATGTTTTGTATTCAAGGTCATATTTCCTCTTTTTCTGGGGAAATTTCTTTCATTTCCTCATTAATATCCTTATGTTTAAAGTCATGCACCTCTTTAAAAAACTCGCCTAAGTATTATTGAAATACCCTCTCATTTCTGTATAGATCTCCTTTTCTTATTTGAATTACAGTTATAAAAATGGATTTTAAGAGCTCCAAAATTGAAATTCAATGCTTCATATCATTAATTTGATGGTCAAGAATAAAGATATGGCTGAATAGCGAACTAATAGAGATGGGTCAGTACATCTGTTTGTTAATCTCTTTAGTTTATAAATAGGAAAAGGAAAAAAAAACATGTCATGATGTTTGGATTTTATTTGCTTGTAAATAAACAATTTCAATTGCCTATTTCTTTTTTGAGAATTCTTCTCGCATGTATTCTTGTTTATTTGGTTAGAAATTATCTAGTAAGATTTTGTGTGCACCAAATAGCTCTCAAGCTTAGAATACATATGATCCAAGTAAATAGATTGCCTGTTCTTGCACATTATCCCTGTATTAAAGGTTTGCTATTGAAGGCTTTTTTAGAAGAAGAATAACCATTCTTATTGAATTTCAAGAGAGACGATTACAAGATAAATAGTAGAGGAAGACCACCAAATTAGGAAGGCCACAAAATCGGCAAATCAAATCACCACAAAATCAGCAAATCAAATCAGCAGATCTCTAAGCTAGAAAACAGGAAATTGAAACTACTAGAATCTGAAATAGTAATTTCAGATTTTATTCAAAAAATAAAATTTCCCAATTTATTTCCTAGAAATCTGACACCCCCCACCCCCCAAACAAGTTGGAGCGTAGATATCTATCATGCCCAACTTGCTTACAAAGAGCTCAAAACTAGGTCTGAAAGTCCGCTGGTGAAGATATCGGCTATTTGTTGAGTAGTAAGAACAAAAGGCGTGCAAACAACTCCACTATCAATCTTCTCTTTTATGAAGTGTCTGTCAATCTCTACATGCTTTGTGCGATCTTGTTGTACAAGATTTTGAGCCATACTTATGGCAGCTTTGTTGTCGCAATACAACTTCATTGGCATATTCACTGGCATCCACAGATCTTCAAGAATTCTCCTCAGCCATAGCATCTCACAAACTCCATTAGCTATAGCCCTATATTCTGCCTCGACATTGCTCCTTGCAACCACATTTTATTTCTTTCTTCGTCATGTGACCATATTTTCCCAGACATAAGTATAGTATCGTGACGTGAATCTCCTGCCAATAACTGAGCCTGCCCAATCGGCATCAGTGTATGCCTCTATGTTCTGCTGTGTGGTCTTTTGGAAGAGTAAACCCTTGCTTGGTGCACTTTTCAAGTATCAGAGAATCCGATAAACTGCTTCAAGATGTTTCTCGTAGGGTGAATGCATAAACTGGCTTACCAAACTCACAGCAAACGCAATATTGGGCCGTGTATGTGATAAGTAAATTAACTTTCCCAGCAACTTTTGATACCGAGTTGTATTCACTGGATCACCTTCCTTGTCATCTCCAAGTTTCTGATTGGGAGCATAACCAACAAACACACAATTTTGTGGCTCGGGGTTCAAGTTTTCCTCGATTATGACTATGAATATGAACAAAAGCGGTACAACCAAATATCTTTAGTGGTAAAGAAGAAGACAACCGATTTGTTGGATAAAACTTATGAAAAACATTAAAAGGTGTTTCAAAGCTTAAAACCTTATTAAGTGTTCTATTTATGAGATATGTAGCAGTAAGAATGACTTCACCCTAAAGATATTTAGGTACCTGATTGGTAAAAAGCAATGCCTGAGCTACTTCCAATAAGTGTTTGTTTTTCCTTTCAGCCAAACCATTTTGTTGCGGAGTGTCGACACAAGAGCTTTGATGAACAATTCCTTTTTCAAGAAAAAAATTGGCCCAAAATGTTTTTGAAATATTCTCGACCATTATCACTCCGCAATATTTGAATATTTTTTTGAAATTGTGTTTGTACCATGGTGTAAAATTTTTTGAAAATTGTCTCCACTTCAAATTTTCCTTTATCAAATAAACCCAACTTAATCTCATGTGATCATCAATAATGGTCACAAACCATTTTTTGCCAGAATACGTAGATGTTCTACATGGGCCCTAGATATCATTATGAATCACAGTAAATGGTGTAGTTGGTTTGTAGGTTTGGGTGGAAAAGGATGCACGATGATGTTTAGCAAATTGACAAACTTCACATTGAAAAGAAGATGGACTCTTTCCGAAATAAAATGGAAAACAAGTATTTTAATTATTGAAAACTAGGATGGCCTAACCTATTATGTCATAACATGATATCATTATCTTTGAAAACAAAAACAGAATTTAAGCAAGTACTTTGACATTGGCTACTCGAGTTTGATTCATCGTCAAAATAATAGAGTCCATCTTTTTCTTTAGCACTGCCAATCATCCTCCCTGTGGTCAATTCCTGAAACTCACAATAAGAAGAGTAGAAATTAGCTTGACATTGATAATCAGAGGTAATTTTACTGATGGACAACAAATTGCAAGACAAATTTGGAACGTGGAGCACATTATGGAGAGTTAACAATGAAGTGAGTTTGATAGTTCCTATCCCGGAAATTACCGAGAGTGAACCATCTACAATTTTGTCCTTTTTATTGCCTGCACATGGACTGTAGGATGAGAACAATTTGGAGCAACTAGTCATATAATCAGTTGCACCAGAATCAATTATCCAATAATGAACATAATTAGGAATAACACCTAAAAACGCAGTAGCAAGAGAGTTACCCTTCTGTACCAAAGAACAAGACGGAGTTAAGTACAGTTTTGGAGATTGAAACAATTTGTATAGGTGCTCTAATTGCTCCTTGGTAAAAGGGACTGCATCTGAGTTGGTAGAAGGCTTCTGTGTCTCTTCGGACGTGGCTTGGTAGACGTGACTGTCACGTTTGGATTTTGGCTTCCAATTTGCTGGTTTATCATGAAGCTTCTAACACGTCTCCTTGTATGCGACGGTTTTTTGCAATGCTCGCACCATGGTTTCTTACGCCCATTGAGTTTTGTAACCGTGAGATAAAGGGCTGAATTCTGGGAATAGTAATCAGCAGATACAGACTTGGGAGGAATAGTGGGTTGGGCGGAATGGTTTCAGAAGTACCGGAAGAGTTGATAGGATTTCTTTCGGCACCGGTCATGCCAACTTATACAACATCATCAGAAGAAAGAACAGAATAGAAAAAAGGGCACGAGGCTCTGATACCATGAAGGATTTTTTAGAAGAAGAATAACCATTCTTATTGAATTTCAAGAGACACAATTACAAGATAAATGGTAGAGGAAGACCTCCAAATTAAGAAGGCCATAAAATCAGCAAATCAAAGCACCACAAAATCAGCAAATCAAATCAGCAGATCTCTAGCCTAGAAAACAGGAAACTGAAACTACTAGAATCTGAAATAGTAATTTCAGATTTTATTCAAAAAATAAAATTTCCTAATTTATTCCCTAGAAATCCGACGGTTATCTACCTCTTATCTGCAATTCTATCCTTGATATCTTTCTCTATAGTCCATGAACTGTAAAATCATTTTTTTTATCTGTATTAATGTTAGTATTAATTAATTAGTACCAGCTTAATGTGCTGCTGTAGTACCCTTTATTTTATTTTATTTTCCCTCTGTTTTTCATTCTTTTTTCCGTGCATTAGGCAGGAACCAAGGCTCCAAGGCAGCCATGGCATGACTTGCACTGCAAAATTGAAGGGCCTGCTGCATACGATGTCCTTATAAATTTTGAGCAGCGCTGGAGACGAGCAACAAAATGGACAGAGTTTGGGCTACGTTTCAAAAGGGTCTCTCATTGGCATGATGATGCATTATTGAAGATAGATCGTATCTCATGGATACTTAGTCCTGCCTTATCTGTTTCAAAAGATGGTATTTATACATCTGTTCCAGAAGATGATCCCTTCTTGTGGGTTTCCAATGACAATGATCCCGAAACCTGGCATGTTCAGGTACAACTATTTAAGCTTCTTGTTAAATGACATCTAAAAAAAAAAATCTTCATTAAGGAATATTTAGGTCTCTCTTACATTTGCAGGTTTTCCGCTCCATTGATTCTGGTTCGTTGAAAGGATTTCCCAAAACCATTGATCTTGCTGAGGCCCAGGTGCACATGCAAACCATTTGTCTTCTTTCTTTTTGCCATTTTGGATATAAAACAAAGTTCATGGTGACTGAAGTTGACAATGCTTCCAGATTCTAGCCATGACCTAGATTTCTAGTCAACATATTAGTGTATTTCAAAATTTCAACACTAAATGGTATTATGTGATATCACAGTGTTCTGTTTCTCAATGACAATTCTTCCACTGCAGAACCTTGTCTGTGCAAAAAATCTGTTGATAGACAAGAGCATTCAGACAGCATATATCCAGGCAATCAGATCTGCTCAACATTTCATATATATTGAAAATCAGTATTTTCTTGGATCATCATATGCATGGCCATCGTATGAGAATGCAGGTCAAAATTGTGTGCTCCTGGTATATTGCAAGATATTTAATATTGAAACAAAATTTTTACCATTGTGAAAATTCTATTTTATTTGTTTCTTGGGTGGACGTGACAAAATTTTATATGTTTCATGTGTTTTTACTATAAGACCTTATGCTTATTCAAATAGTTAAGGGGCTGTTTGGTGTCACTGTCAAAATATGAAAGAAGAAACAGAAACAAAAGCTGAAAACCAGAAACAAAAACTAAAAATTGAAAACTAGCAACCTATTTGGTGGATATTTCTAAAACTAAAAAAATTAAAAACTTGATTGATCAAATGCTCATTTTTGTTCTTGAATCAAATAAGAATTAAAATAATATGATTAAATTAATAAAAAAATACAAATGAAAATTAAAAATATTGCAAAAAATAAAAATTATTATACTTGTTTTACTGAATTATTACAATTTTGAATTCACTTTACAAGAATAATCTTATTGTACTTGACAATTAAAAAATAGTAAAAGTATATTTTAAATGGATTTATTTTTTAAAATTTTTTTATGTATATTTATTTTATTTATATTTTTAATTCATATCATTTTATTTTAATTTAGTTAATAATTATGTATAAAATGAATTTTTTAATGCACAAAAGTTATTTCTGAATATTAAAGTATTTTGGCAACAGGATGCTAAAACAGTTGAAAATTTATGGTTTTCAATTTTTTTAAAAACAGCTGAAAACTACCAACAGAAATAAAAAACTGGCAACGTAAACAAACACATTTTCATAGTCAGTTTCTTCGTTGTATAGAAATAAAGACAGAACAAAAAACATAAATGATACTAAATAGATCCCAAGTAATCCTAGTTGTCAAACTCGTCAAATCTTCTGTTAGATGGTGCGATTCAATTCGATTGACTAACATATCGATTCAAATCTAGCATGAAAATTGAAACAAGCAAGAATTGACCTTGAATCTTATGATAATCATTTAAATCTTGTGGTTCTCAATTCAATAAGCATTCACATCTGACCCAAATATAGTAGATCCAATTGGTTCCTAGTCAAACAACTTACGCCCAACTATTTAAAGACAAAAATTTGCTACTTTTGAATGCAAGAAGCTTCAAAAGATAAAACCTTTTCCAAGGGCCTGTAGAATCAAAATTCAAAATAGACAAAACTTTCTATTTTTTTAATCTCTCTTTTGAATTGTTTTCAAAATTTTAGTTTCCTATATTCTTTCTATAAAATTTGACAATTCCAATTTCCACAAAGTACCCATTTGTTTGATTCTCCTCAAGAATAGTTCTTATTTTGAATTTAGAAGTACTTATATATGGAGACCTTTTAATGTTTTTACATTTTAAAGGCGAATTACTTTTTTGCTCTCAACTTTCCAATAAATAGTACACTTTTTCATCCATACATTGATGTTGTATAAGTGTGCGTGTGATCATTCAATCTTCATCAATATACTTCATTTTTAATGTAATTTGTTTGTTGTTGATATGTACATAAATACAACAGGTCTTTAGAATTTGTGCTGCATCTTATGTTTTGATTTGATTCTGGATTCAAAAAATTAAGATTTTGGTTCTTGATTCATAAAATTAAGATTTTGGTTCAAGATTAGATTCTGATTCCACAATTATATAAATAGTTAAAATAGTTGAAATTCTTCTTGGAATTTACTAGTTATTTGCTACGGTTCCCTGTTTGTCTCTAGATTTTTTAGCAACTTAATACCGCAACTATTTGACGTTTTGACTTGACTGGTCTAACCATCTTTCACCTATGTTAGATTTATATTATTTTCTTTTCATTCAAAAAAAGAATATTTTTCCATTGATTTTTCATGAGGGATCAGGAACTAATGCTATAGTTTGCCTGATATGTTCATCCTTCAGGAGCTGACAATCTAATTCCAATGGAGCTAGCATTAAAGATTGTGAGTAAAATCAGAGAAAAAGAGAGATTCGCTGTTTATGTTGTCATACCGATGTGGCCTGAGGGTGATCCTAAAACTGCTACAGTGCAAGAAATTCTCTTTTGGCAGGTAATGTGGTTTTAAAAATCCTAATATTTTGAGTCACTAAATTTCTAGAAGCATTTAAGATGACAGAAGATGGTTGGTGGGTTCATAAAAATAACAAATGTTTTTTCTTTTGTCTCACAAGTCACAAGTCACTTTTTTCTCTAATAGCCTGCAAAATATTTTTCTCTTTTTATCTCTAAGCAAGAGTGTTCGTATTTGAACTGCTGATGATACTAAATTATTAATTATAAAAGTAACTGATTCACCAGATGTATACCATGTAGGAATGTTCATTTCAACAACTCAAAATCCTTTTGTTATAATATTATAGATTTTGTGAAGCTATAATAGTACAAGTTATGTAAAAGGACTGTATTTTGACTCCCTGTTTGCTTCCCGCAGAGCCAGACAATGCAAATGATGTATCAGATTGTTGCTCAGGAACTTAGATCCATGGAGGATAGTTCACACCCTTTGGACTACCTAAATTTCTATTGCCTTGGTAATCGGGAAGAAATGCCCAAGGAAAAGTCAAATGAAGTCAGTCAAGCTTCTGCTAATTCCATTACGGTAATTTTAATGTGGTTCATGAAGTTCTTTTAAAGAAAAAATAGAATTATTTTGTTCTTTTTGAAATCAAATTGAAATCCATCCTCAAGTCAGAAAATTTTGTCATTATTCTGTCATTACTTTAAATTTTGGTCTGTCAAGACTCTTGTAATATTGAATCTCTGTTCAAGTAGTGAATCCTAATTTCCATCAATTTAATGAGTTCAAGCAATAAATGCCATGCTCTAATAGAAGAACTAGTGAACCATATACCCTTCTGAATTTTTTTTCTATTAATTTGGGATTTTTTTTGGTTTCACTTCTTTTCTATATACTTCAAAACAACAAAGTAATGAATCTCATATTTTTTTAGTTTGCCTTCTACTGATGCTGACCATATTAATATTGTGACATTTGAAACAAGTAATTATCCCAGTGGTCCAAATAGTAGAAGAATTATAATCAAATTCCATTTTTTTACATTATTTGCGATGAATATCGCATTTCATTGATTACATAAACAACCCTTGGTTTGTTAACCATTTCTTTAAGCAACGTGAACAACAAGCGCTAAGTCCCACTAGGTGGGGTTGACTACACGAATCCTTTTTTGCCAATTCACCCATGTGAAAGCATTTTCCTTTTCTAACTTAAGAGCTATTAAATTCATCCTCACTATCTCATTTCATGTTATTTTAGGCCTACCCCTACCCCTTTTAATACCATAAATAATAACTAATGAACTCCTCACAGGTGCACTATTAGACCTGCGTTTCAAATGTCCAAACCATCTAAGTTGCCCCTCCCTTATATTGTCTTTGGTCAGTGCTATGCCTAGTTTATTGCGTGTATGTTCATTTTTTAATTTATCTTTCAATGTTATACAATTCTTCCATCTCAACATTTGCATTTTGGCAATTTTACTCCTTGTACATGTTTCTTAGTTGCACAACATTTTGATGCATAAAGCATGGCTGGCTTTATAGTTGTCTTATAGAACTTTCCTTTTAATTTTTAGGGCATTCTACGATCACACAACACACCTGACACACTCTTCCATTTTACTCAACTTGCTTTAACTCTAAACCACATCTTTAAATATAGTGAAATATTTCTCTTGGAAAATTATATAAACTGCTTGCGTTAATTTTCAATCACTACTGTATAACGGGCCTTAAATGTGTAACTATATCAATTATTATTTTTTCTCAGGTCTCAGACTCTCAAAAATTTGAGCGGTTTATGATATATGTTCATGCTAAAGGAATGATAGTAGATGATGAGTATGTAATATTGGGATCTGCCAATATTAATCAGCGGTCTCTGGCTGGTACAAAGGACACAGAGATAGCTATGGGTGCATATCAACCCTATCATACCTGGTCTGAGCAGAAGCAGCATCCAAGAGGCCAGGTAACAATTCATGTTTTTGTTCTACATCCTTTTCTCATTTTAGCAAATTTTTGGTGTCGTGGTGGTTTTTCAAGAGTATGTCATTAAAAACGAGAGAAACCTGTAATGAATGTCACACTAAATGAAGAAGTGCATTATAATTTATATGGTCTTTATTTATTTATTTTTTTCCGGAACATGTTTCAAATTTTTCTTCATAAAATATTTTCCTCTTCAATGCATGACAAAGCAAGTTAAAATGACTTTTCAGTGAGACCTACAGAACACCTGGGTTAAATGATGAACACTTTTTTGAAAAAATATAGAATATGCTTATGACATTGGAAATATGTCTCTCTTGAATCACTTTGTCTTTAACAAGCATCATTTGCTACCATATCCCTGTTGTCATGAGTTCTCACAAGATTGGGACATTGTCTTGTGTTTGAGTCTAGGAAGCACTGAGCACCAATATTGACACAGGACACAGATTGACAGGATACCAACACGGTGATACGGAGATTTTGTAAAAATAAGGTTTCGACATGTCTGGAATATGTTAGTTAATTAATAATAATATATTTAGGCATGTTTTTCCCTTTAAATGAAAAATATTGGGGTATTTTTAATTTAAAAAGAAATAGGCATCATTCATGCTCAATTATTAATTGCGTAATCATTAACAAGCTCATATCAGAGAACTCTTGTATTTTAAATTAAGCTAAATATGGTTGAATGATTCGAAGATCAACCTGAATTTTCCTAGTATGATCGTACAAAGTTGCAGTTTAAATTAAAACATTGAAACAACCATGCTTTCTCATGGTGAGAGGCATAAGAGAAGATTAGGCATTTGTTTGTGACTTGTGCATGATATGCCTAAAAAATGATTGCTTCATAATAGTGGTCATTTTACTGGAGATTTGAGCCCTTATGCAAGAGTCATGTTCATCTATTTACTCTCACCGACTTAGAGGGAGGAAGCTTCAGATAACCTGTGAGGTGTCCAGAAATTATCGCAACATTGCAAGTACTACGCTGCCACCTTAATTTCTGCTTGTTTACTTGGGTTTTTCTACATATTTGTCTCTTGTTTAGCTCTTACAAAAAAATATCCGCTCAATAACATAGCCGACATGATTAATGTCATTGCAGATCTATGGCTACAGAATGTCTTTGTGGGCAGAACACCTTGGTTTGGTAGAGGAGTGCTTGAAGGAGCCAGAGAGTGCAGAATGCGTAAAGAGAGTGAATGAGATTGCTGAAGAGAACTGGAAGAAATACACAACTGAGAATTTTACGCCATTGCAGGGCCACCTTCTCAAGTATCCAATGAAGGTAGATGCTGATGGGCAGATAAGCCCCCTGCCTGGACACGAGAATTTCCCAGACGCTGGTGGCAAAGTGCTTGGAACACATTCCCCTACAATTCCTGATATTTTAACCACATAATCGCCTGTCGCAAAGCCCATTTTATGCAGGACATTTGCTGTGCCTTAGTGGAGTGTTTGTGTGTAAATTTGCCCCCAACCTGACACCTTTTAAGCTGGTTGTGTTCCTGTTTGTAAATGTGCCCTCTAATGTATATTTGAAATGAAAAAAAGGTGAAAATAATAATGTTGTGAATTTTTTGCTTACACTCTTTTGAGTCCCAGCTCACTGCACCAAACAGACGTATAAACCGTTGAATCTGTTATTGTAAAAGAAAATTGATGGAATTAATATTGTTTGTTCAAATCCTTGCATTCAAAACGTACACGGATCCCTCGGCTCTGAAATGTTCTTGAACTCCCTCTGCCGCTTTCGGAATGAGGTTCTTCATGATCCTAATATAATATTTGGATTGTCAAATATGTATTTAAAACAATAGAATACATAATATATAGCTTTGATAATTAAAAAAAAAATAATGTGCCATCATTGTAGATAAAATGAAAATGTAAGAAAAAAAAGAAAAAAAATATTATTGTACAAGGCAAAAGACACTCATATTCTCTGAATTTGTTTAACTTTCATAAAGGTATCAAAAATTACATGAATTTTTCCTAAGATTTAAAAAATATCATAGACATTTCTTGAGAATTATCAAAAAGGCGCAAAAATCTCTTGAAAAGATTTGTCTTTTTTGTCAAATATAACGAGAGATTTGTCTTTTTGACAAACCTTAAAGAAGATCCTTAAAATTTTTTGAACTTCGAACGAAGTCAAGGTCAATGTCTTTTACCCTTTATAATATGAAGTAGACAAGAATTGACTATAGGCAAATATCATTTTAAGAATGTGTGTTTATATTTTATTTTAATTTTATTTAATAATATAATTTTTTGCATGAATAATGTTTTCTAATTATTACATTGTTATGTTACGCTCTGAGTCTTATTGTATGGAGGCTGGTGAAGTACTTGTCAAGATTATTTCATTGGGGAAACTGGAAATTGCAACTTCACACTCCAAATTATTGCTGACATCTTAAATGGTTCAATCACATAAAGCACGCAGTGGGAACATACGATGGTGGAAAATATAAATTTTCAAGACAAGAAGATTTTGACTGATTAACAAAGACAGTTTAAATAACTAAATGCGAGTTTAAGTTCAATCAACCCCTTAAAATTAATATCAGGAATAGAACCGACCCTTTTTCTGATCGTATGCCATTCAAAGCCTCTTTGTGGGGGGCTGATTTGCAGTGTCAATGAACTGCAACACTATGGCATTTTGTTTGGACGGGAACAGATACTTGTCATGTGAATGTGTTAGGCCAGGCTAGAAGGCAGAAAGCTTGGCCAAAGACACTGTCCCCTTCAATTAGGTTGTGCTGCGGAAGAATGAGCCCTTTCCCTACAACCTCTGCTCAATGATGATAGGAACAAGATTTGATTAGCTAATTTGAATTGGGCTAGATGAAAAGAACCAAAAGCAAGTATTATGATGAGTTCCTAAATTTATTTAAAAGGAATTTACTTTTTGGGTAAGCATCATTCTGATTTTTCGGTTGAAAGAGCACAACAACTAATTATAGAAAACATGAGTGAAAAAACTAACATCGACTAACATAGTTTTGCATATGCAAAGGATTCTAAAGGATCACTGCATGGGATAGAACTCATGACTAACATTGCAAACAGAACACAAGTTACGCTGCTAGGAATAGCATCATGGTTGACGATTACCGATGATTAGGCAAAAAATGGCCAAAGAAAACCAATAATTTTTGTGTGTTGCTCTTGAGATGATGATAGTAATGGGAATGGGGCCTATGCTTGGTGATTTTCAAAGAAAGATTAGCATGATGATGCCAGTATTGACTAAGGATGCAAGTTGCAGCACTGCTAGAGATAAAGTCGAGTTGGTCATAGGTGTAGTACAAGTCCACTAGCACCATTTTGGCCAAGTGTAGCAGATTGGCCGAAGTTACAATATGGGCAAGTTACTATAGCCCACAAAAATGAACGACCATGGATTAGCCAGAGTCATCTACAGCGGCTTAGGCCCTCCATGGAATCAACCAATTTGGGTTCTATTTGACTCAAGGTCTCGCCTCCGTACTAATAACACACCAACCTAACCTTAGGCTTTGGCAATCAAAGTATTTTGGAAGCAGAGGGTACTTAAGGCCAGAGTCATTCAATATTTAGTTCCTTGGAAAAGGCAATGGCTACCTCACAACCCCAGTAGGTGCCTCGTAGCAAATAGGGTTGGACACAAATTTGGTGTGCCTCGTGTGTTTTTTAATTTGATTGATCCGTTTTTTATTTTTTTATTTTAAAATTGATCGATCAAGTTTAAATGTTGATTTATGCTGATCAATGCCCTCAAACCTACAAATGGAACTTTTTTGAGAGGGATATGACACACATGGAAAAATAAGCTGTTAGGAAATCAACAAAGATTAATTGATTTGTTTGATTGATCTGTTTTTTTTTTATTTGATTGATTGATTTTAAATGTTGATTTATCAATCAAATTTAATGTTGATCAATGCTCCCAAGCCTATAAATAGAGACTTTTTGAGAGACACGGGCATTCATAGATTCACACATTCACATTCACACAATTACAGAGAATCACAGAGAGGGAAGCATACAGACAATCGTGAGGAAAGACCAGGGAATTCTGATCGAGGGACACACATTCACACATTCGCAAAGATATACAAGCACATAGAGAAATCATGCAGGTAGTTGTGAGAAAATCAGAGAACTCTGATAGAGGGTGAGTTATAGAGCTTGAGAATTGGAGATATCGTGAAAGAAAGAAGTTGGTTGGGATTCGAAAGTCAAAATTTGAGGTTTGAGAATTGCAGACATAATCAAAGAAGAATTGAAAGACTGATATTGAATTTGAAGACTGAAGGAGTTGAAGACCGTTGGTTTCGTCTTTGTTTTTGTGCTTAATTTTGCTTTTAAATTGCACAAATTTTTGAAGATCCAGTGATATGAATTGCCAAATTTTGAATTTGAAGACTGAAAGAGTTGAAGACTAAGGTTGGTTTCGTCTTTGTTTTTATGCCTAATTTTGCTTTTAAACTGCACAAATTTTTGAAGAACCAGTGATTTGAATTGCCAAATTTTGTTTTGAAACCGATCAAGATCTAACCCATTGGATTGGATCCGACCCATTGGGTTGGACCTGACTCGTTGACCCATGACCCATCGGATTTGATCCTGCTGATTGACCCAAAACTAGGTCCAAGTTGAACATGGGCCATTAACCATTAATCCTATATCTGGTCCAAAGCCCAATTGGACCCAAGATAATTAAATCCAAATACGTAGAGCCAACCATGATTTGCCACATGGCAGATGACATTATGCTGACGTCACCCTACTACAGAGAATTATTTTTAAAAGAAAACAGGAAGTCGCCACGTGGCGGGTGACGCCACCCTGCTACAATGAATTAAAAAAAAAAGTGAGCCATGTGTCATTACTGTGGGTGGACACGTGACCCACTAAGCCCAACAGGTTTGAACCCAGTTTAAATCGGTTTTAATCGATCTGATTTCTAAACCATTGATTGTTTTTTTTTAATTTTTTTATATTTTATTTTTATTTTGACTTTTAATTGATTTTTAATTTTTGAAAAATAGGAAAAAATCATAAAAAAATTAGAAAAAATAAATAAAAATTGTTGGAGTTATATTGACTCAAATAATAAAAAAAACCAAAAAAATAAGAAAAAAGTCTTTAAAAATCCTATAAATTTTTTAAGAAAAATGCTAGAAAATTTCAGAAAAATTTCTATAAAATTTTGCAAAAATCTAGGAATGTTTTAAAGACTCTTACTTAAAATTTGATGACTTTACTTGATTTTTTATGTGTGTGTGTCCCAATGATTTAACAAAGGGTAAAGAGGTATTTCAGACCTCACCTATATTAGTTATGAGTGGGATTTATCTAACAAGATCTACTTATTTGGAGGTCTTATTAGACATTCTTAAATCATACTGTAGTTTTCATTTTCCTTTTGAATTTTATTTATTTATTTTAAATGAGTTAATTGTGATTTTTGATGTAATCCCAACAGGGGACGGGGGTGAATTGGAGATTTTAAAAATATTTGGCTAATTTAAACTTTGCGCCGATTCACCACAAATCATATCCCATTCAAAATATAAACGTGTATGTAAAATGATTAAGCTATTAGTACAGACATACATGTGTGGAACACGTCTCATTTAACTTAAATGTGTGCATGCAAAATAATTACAACCATAAGTGAATAAACATACACATATGGAATTTAAAGTGCGGTAATTAAATGAGATAGAGAGAGACACACATGAATTTGTTATTGAGGTTCGATCAATATTGCCTACGTCCCCATCTTGGACATACCCCCTAAAGATTCCACTAATCTGCTCACTTAACTGGACTGAGCAGAAGCTATTTACATTCTCCTTACGGGGCAAGGAATTCCCAGCTCAATTATGGGACTAAGCCACAACCAGTACTCCTTTCGGGGCGGAGTCTCCCCAGCTCAATTACAGGGTTGAGCTACAACTGGTTCTGTAATGACTGGAAAATTTACAAACAACCAAATAACATGATTAACGATGCCATTAGATAAATGCTCTGATACCATTTACCACGAAAATTTCAACACATCATATGCATAAGTACCTGGAATGTCATATCATAACTACCATCAACACATACATGCCCTAATACCATGATTGTCATATCATAAAGAACCCAATGAGGTCCGAGGTATCACTGTCCATAACATAATTAAAGAAACAATGGAAGCATATATTTTTCCTAATATCATACCTACCAGAGTACTAACCCAACCAAGAAATCTACCAGTCCCAAAATAATACATATGACCACCCCAAATATCCAAAAACATCTAGCATAAACCATACAATATCTTGCCCACACTCACCCTCGGTGTGATGGTTTAAGTCCCGTTGTGGAGCTCCTAGGCTCGACTTCCTGAAGGACCTGAAAAGTTAATATTCTGGATGGAGTGAGACACCTCTCAGTAAGACGAAATACATTATTATTAGTGTGTGATAGATGAGTTCTATTGTGACAATTATTTATATATATATATATGTCTCTTATATTACCCCTAAATATATTCAACATCAGTATAATCAATATGATGCAGTTAGATAAGTCTACTAATGTAAGTTTTACGACATATCACATACAAGGTAGAGCAGTTTATAATAAATCTACTAATGTAAGATTTACGACATATCACAAACAATATAATGCAGTTCAATTACATCTACTAACGTAGGTTTTACAACACATCACAAATAATTAAATTTACACTTATATAGCACTTCTACATGCCACACATGCCTTCTCCTTCGATTTATACGCCACACAGGCCTTCAGCATTAGTATAGACTTTACACAAAGTTTCTATATTGAGCATCACCACTTCAAATTATATGCCACACAGGCCTTCGACATCAGTATAGACGTCACACAGAGTTTCTATGATGAGCATCACTACTTCAATTTATACGCCACACATGCCTTTTGTAGAGACTCAGATAATTTTCATAATTTAATAATAGGAGAAAGAGAGAAAAAGAATTAAAATTAGGAAATTAAACAGGGTCTCGTCGACGAACATAGGAGATTTGTCAACGAGCACATATGAGGGTCTCGTCGATAGGGATCTGTCTTATCGGTGAGAAGATACCAAGAGGCTATTTCCCAAGTTCTAAATTTCGTCGACGAAGAGAAGTCCTTCTTGACCTCGTCGACGAAAGTTCGTTGACGAAGGCTAGTGTATAAATAGCCTAAACCTCATTTTTCAACTAAAATTCTTGCACGAAATTCTCTCTCTCTCTCTCTCTCTCTCTCTCTCTCTCTCTCTCTCTCCTATTCGTCTCTCCTACCTTCTCTCTAGGTTTTTGGGCCGGATTTTCACCGATTCGACAATCTGAGGCCACCATGACGCTCCTGGGAAAGTTCTCTTCAAGTCTACTAAAGCGGATCGTTGGTGGGACTGGTTTGAATTTCGTCCCAATCTCAGGGTAAGACATTTTATACAATATTTGCCTTTACCATAGTTATAGGAAATGTAGAACACAGAGAAATACTTATATTTTGTTCTGGAAAATGTTGTTTTCAGGGTGTTGAGCGGGGAACCCTGCGAGTGTAAGGCCAGAATATAGTAGGAGCTTTCTCAAAAATTAGGTAAGGGAAATATGCTATGCTACGAAGTTTTAGAATGTATAACAGAAATTTTTTTATGTATATTTAGAAGCATGTTGATCAGTTTATTTTTCCAAAATATCATGAGTATTATCATATCAGAGAGATTACAAATATGAAGCATGAGATTTTAATTACACAGTTGTGTGGCCTGAGTTTATTATAATTTAATATGTTGTTTATGAAATTTTACAGATATCCAGTTATATAAGTTTATTAGCAGAAAGTAAGATTTATAGCATTTTTCAGAATAACATGATTTCTAAACCATAACACTTAGACAGATATTACAGATATTTCAAAAAGAAATTACAAATATTACGGACAGATATCATAGATATTTTGAAAGAAATTATAGATATTATAGATAGATATCATTAATATTTTAGAAAGAAATTACAGATATTACAGACAGATATCACAGATATTTTAGAAAAAAATCACATATATTATAGACAGATACTATAGATATTTCAGATATTACAACTCAGATTTATAGTGTTATGGTTGCTTTGAAATCATGTTAAAGCAGCAAGATAAGTATATATATATATATATATATATATATATATATATATATATATATATATATATATAGTATTACACAGTATCAGATCCTTGAGGAAATTTCAGATAGATACAAACAGCAGAGCACAATACCATTGCTATTACAGATAGAGTGCAACCACATAACTCATATAGTATGTGGATTCTGTCTAACTGTGTCAGGAGAGATTGTAGTCTCTCCAGCGAGCTGGGTTGAGGTAGCCGATTAGACGATGTTGGATTTGGAGATTGCTCGGAGAGATTGATGTGTGCTGGATTGGCAGATGATAGAGATACAGATTGACTTGCCCGGTAGGGCAACCTGAGTAAGTCCAGCCTACGGGCTGCACAACCCTATCATGAGGGGTTAAATCATAACATACAAATCCTAGGGTATAGAAGAAGTTCTTATGCACAGATATATCACACAACAACAATTATATTATCATATTAGCAGTATGTACAAATAGTAAACTCAGATACACAGTTGTATTTTAAACTACGTGACGTGTGTTTTGTACAGTATATTAACTTACTCATTTTATAATATTAGTATTATTTCAGTGTATTAAATGTGCAACTCAGCCGCCACACACTAGTAATAGCATATTTCCTCTTTATGACCATTGTCTCATCCCAGTGACTTACTATTTTTCAGGAGATCCAGTTAGGCGAGCAAATCAAGCTCGCGGGTAGAGGTTGTCTTGCGCTACCCTTGCTGGGAGGGTAGGTGTATTTTTGGTGCCAGTGAGTTGGGGTAAATCCCAGGTTTTTGATGTTGTCACTGGGTATTTTGTGTTGTAAATATACTTCAGAATATTATAGCTTTTTGGTATTGTATATATATGAAAGTTTATAGTTTCTTGTATACCGCTGCTTAGGTATGTATGGAGTACAGAGTTCGTCAGTGCTCTTTTGGGCCTGAGATGTTTCAATAGTATTTCGGTCAGTTGGTGATATGTTTTATATATATTATTATGGGAAAAAAAATGATAATATAAATAGCAGGTCGTTATAATTTGGTATTAGAGCCTAGGTTGCTAGGTTCTGTAGACTCTAGAATGCAGTGGATACAATACCAGAATATAGGAAAAAAGATTTGAGGTTTTGTTTTGTGGTCTGGAGATAGGATTTTCGTGGTGGTTTCTATGTTTTTCCTAGGGTGACGATTTCAAGAAAGCCATAGTAAACTATCGACGAGTCGTGTGTCTAAGTTACAGGATTGGATTTTTGGTCAAGAACAGAAGTGATAGTTAATAGAGAATCTAAGGTTTTAGTCGAATGAAATAAATTAGATTGGTATGGGAAATAGGATCTTGAAATGGTGTTCTTTGTATTTTCAGGATGGATCCAGGGAGCAGTGGTACAAATGCGGGAAGTGATAGACCAAGACCCTCTAGTATGGAAGGTGGAGACGCGGATGTAGTATTGCGCAGCGTTACCCAGCAGGTGATGGCTGAGATGGCTAGGAGCAGAGGAGAGTTTGGCTACACAATTAAGTAGTTTACGCAGATGATGCCTCCGTCTTTTGCTGGAGGACCTGATCCTATTATAGCTAAAAATTGGGTTCCGGACGTAGAGGAGATTTTGGCAGTGCTGGTATGTACAGATGAGTAGAAGGTGTCTTTTGCATCATTTAAACTAACAAGAGTGGCAAAGCGCTGGTGGAGATCAGTGCGGTTGATTGAGGAATAGCGGCCGAATCCAGTGCCAGTGTCGTGGAGTAGATTTAAGGAATTATTCTTCGAGCGATATTTTTTTGCTATTGTTTGGAGCGCAAAGGCAGCAGAATTATTGCATTTAAGTCAGGGGCAGATGACAGTGTTGCAGTATGCTGCATGATTTATTGAGTTATCCCGTTTTGCCCCACACTTGGCACTAGATGAAAAGAAGAAAGCAAGGAAGTTTGAGAAGGGCTTGAGACAGAACTTGTTTGAGCAAGTTATCGGCTTTTGGGCTTAGACGTTTGCAAAGGTGGTGGACAGAGCTGCTATTATTGAGAGTGGTATGCAGAGAGGTGCCGCAGCTCAGAATCAGAGGAAGAGGCCCGTGCTTTAGGATTATCAGGTGAGTTCCAGTCGAGGGCCATGAAGAGGAGATCGTTATGGGCATAGTCAGGGACAGATGGTGGGCCGCAGTGGTCCTCAGGGTGGACGGGCTGTTCCTACTTGTCCTAAATGTGGCCGTAGACACTAGGTGAATGTAGAATAGGCGAAGACGTCTACTACCATTGTGGGAGACCAGGGCACAGGTCTTGGTCATGTCAGGGATTTTTGGCTTAGGCACCAGCTCTTAGACAGTATCAGGGTGGTTATCAGGTGCCCCGTGGAGGCCAGCAGAGGAACACTGCACCGACGAGAGTGTCTGCGTTGATGACAGGTGACGTCGATGCAGCTGGAGACGTAGTTACACGTACCTTTACTGCTTTTTCATATAAGGCTATTGTTTTATTTGATACAGGTGCCACCCACTCTTTTATTTCATCGGTATATGCTAAGTTAACAGGGTATGAGGCATATTTGTTGGATGTTGGGTTGGTTATAGCTACACCGACTGGATCAGTGGTGAGATGTAGGAGAATACTCAAGAGTTTTCCAATGATTATTCAGGAGAAGGTATTGCCAGCCGATCTTGTGATGTTAGATATGCAGGGGCTTGATATAATTATGGGTATGGATTGGTTGACAGTTAACCATGCTAGTATCGATTGTCACTTGAAAGAAGTGATTTTTTGACCTCTAGGTGAGCAAGAATTCAAATTTCTGGGTTCACGGGTACGTTCTTCCCCACAGTTTGCGTCAGCTATTCAAGTGAGGAAACCGATTCAAGAAGGCTACCAGGGATTTGTTCCCTACATAAAGTAGTTGCCAAAATAAGAATTGAAACAAGTTGATATTCTTGTGGCCAGAGAATTTTCAGATGTATTTCTAGAAGAATTACTTGGTTTGCCACCAGACCGTGAAGTTGAATTTATTGTGGATCTTCTACCAAGGTCAGCACTAGTATTCAAAGCACCTTATCGAATGGCCCCAACTGAGTTAAAAGAACTAAAAGATAAATTGCAGGAATTTCTAGATAAAGGCTTTGTCCGGCTTAGCGTGTCGCCCTGGGGAGCACTAGTTTTATTTGTGGAAAAGAAAGATGGGACCATGAGGATGTGTATAGATTATAGGGGGGATAAATAAACTGACAGTTAATAATAAATATCCTCTTCCCAGGATCGTGACTTGTTTGATTAACTCCAAGGGACCCAGGTCAACTCTAAAATTGACCTTCGGTCAGGTTATCATCAGGTGAAATTTAGGGCGAAAGAAATTTCAAAGATGACATTTTGAACGAGATATGGGCATTACGAGTTCCTAGTGATGCCATTTGGGTTGACTAATGCACCAACAGTATTTATGGATTTAATGAATCGAGTGTTTCATCAGTATTTGGACTAGTTTGTGGTTGTATTTATTGATGATATACTGGTATACTCGAGGAGTTTTGAGGAGCACAAGCATCATTTGAGGCTGGTATTGCAAACACTGAGAGAGAGAAAATTATATGTGAAATTCAAAAAATATGAATTTTGGCCGGGCAAGTTTCTTTTCTCAGCCATGTGATCTCTAAGGTAGGTGTATCAGTTGACCTGAGTAAAATAGAGGCCGTAGTGAATTAGGTGAGGCCAGGAAATGTCCAGGAGGTCAGGAGCTTTCTGGGATTGGCAGGCTACTATCGATGTTTTGTTGACGGTTTCTCCAGTTTATCTGGTCCACTGATGCGACTAACGAGAAAAAATGTAAGGTTTGAATGGACTAATGACTGTGAGCAGAGTTTTCAAGAGTTGAAACAGAGATTAGTTACTGCCCTAGTGTTGGTAATCCCATCAGGAGAGGACGAATTTGTGATATACAATGATGTGTCCCTAAAGGTACTTTGATGTGTATTGATGTAGCATGACAGGGTTATTGCGTATGCTTCTAGACAGCTTAAAGAATATGAGAAAAACTATCTTGTGCTTATTGGAGCTAGCTACAGTGGTGTACGCTCTCAAGATCTGGAGACATTATCTATATGGTGGGAAGTGCGAGATCTTCACGGACCATAAAAGCTTAAAATATTTCTTTACCTAGAAAGAGCTAAATATGAGACAAAGAAGATGGCTAGAGCTTTTTAAAGACTCTGAATGCACCATTAGTTACCACCCAGGGAAAGCAAATGTGGTAGCAGATGCTTTGAGCAAGAAATCAGTAGAACCAGTACTGGCAGCTATGGAGATTCAGCACCCGATCCTGATGGATCTGGAGAGACTTGGCGTAGAGTTAGTAGAGGGTACTCCTCATACATTTATTGCCAGTCTAGTTGTGCAGCCTACACTATATGAAAAGATTGAGGTCGCTCAGGGTGATGACACAGAGTTAGCAGAAGTAATAGCCAGAGTACGAGATGGTCAGGGAGAGGAGTTCAGCATCTTTGATGATGGAGCTTTAAGATTTCGCACCAAGTTGTGTGTGCTTGCAGATGGTGATATTAGAAGAACGATTTTGGAAGAGGCTTGCATATCATTATACACAGTTCATCCCGGCAGTACTAAAATGTATAGGGATCTACGAGAATATTTCTGATGGAGTGGGATGAAAAGAGAAATTGACAAATTTGTACAGTAGTGTTTGACGTGTCAGCAGGTTAAGGTTGAGCACCAGAGACCAGCACGATAGCTGTAGCCACTCTTCATTCTAGAGTGGAAATGGGATCACGTCTTTATGGATTTTATTACTGTATTACCACTAGTACAATAGGGACCGAATGCGATTTGGGTGATTGTTGATCGTCTGACAAAGACTGCTAATTTCATCCCCATTAAAGTCAGCTATTCCATGGACAGACGGGCAGAAATATATGTTCAAGAAACAGTTCGAGTCCATGGTGTACCGGTATCCATAGTTTCGGAACGAGATCCTCGGTTTACCTCACGATTTTGGAAAAGTTTTCAGGAGGCTATGGGTATGTAGTTAGTATTCAGCACTGCTTTCCATCCTCAAACAGATGGTCAGACTAAGAGGACAATCCAAACATTAGAAGATATACTTCGGGCGTGCGTGCTAGATTTTGGGGGTAGCTGGACTCAGTTTTTACTGCTTGTTGAATTTGCTCATAATAACAGTTATCACGCTAGCATCGACATGACACCTTATGAAGCACTTTATGGTAGACGACATCATTCTCCTCTTTTCTAGGATGAAGTAGGTGAGATGCGAGTTTTAGGTCTAGAGATAGTACAACAGGAATGTGATAAGCTTCGACGAATTAAAGAAAGAATCAGTATCGTACAGAGTCGGTAGAAAAGCTATGCAGGCACTCACCACTGGGAGTTAGAGTTTGATGTGGGAGATCTAGTATTCTTGAGGATAGCTCCTCTGAGAGGGGTTATGAGGTTTAGGAAGAAGGGCAAGTAGAGCCCTAGGTATATTGGCCCTTTTGAGATACTTGAGAGAGTAGGGTCAGTTGCCTACAGGCTAGCATTGCCACCAGCTTTATCTAGAATACATGACGTATTCCATGTAGTTATGTTGAGGAAATATGTCTTAGATCCATCCCACATAATCAGTTATGCATAAATAGAACTAAAAGATTCATTAGCCTATGAAGAAGCACCAGTACAGATCTTGGATAGAAAGACTCAAGAATTACGTACCAAAGAAATTTAGCTAGTAAAAATTTTGTGGAAAAAACATGCTATATAAGAAGCTTCGTGGGAGCTTGAAGAAGAAATAAGACAAAAATTCCCACAGTTATTCCAAGAGATTTAGTTATAACCAGGTAAATGTAAGTAGTTAGGTAATGTTTCTTTTGCAGGTACATGTAATAATTTAGTTAGTAAGTAGTCTTTTAGTTTTATGTGTGTAATCTCCCAGAACATAGAATGTAACCACGATATTCCTCCGCCATAAGTGAGGGTAAGTAATAAAATAAGTAGATAATTTTTCTTCAGAGCATAAGGTATGGTACAAATAGTAAATTTCGAGGATGAAATTTTATAAGAAGGGGAGAATGTAGAGACCCGGATAATTTAAATAATTTAATAATAGGAGAAGGAGAGAAAAAGAATTAAAATTGGGAAATTAAAAAGGGTCTCGTCGACGAACACATGGGATTCATCGACGAGCACATATGAGGGTCTCGTCGATGGGGATGTGTCTTGTTGATGAGAAGATACCGAGAGGCTATTTCCCAAGTTCTGAATTTCGTCGACGAAGAGAAGGCATCATCGACGAACTTCCTTCTTGACCTCGTCGACGAAGGCCAGTGTATAAATAGCCTAAACCTCATTTTTCAGTTGAAATTCTCGCACGAAATTCTCTCTCTCTCTCTCTCTCTCTCTCTCTCTCTCTCTCTCTCTCTCCTATTCGTCTTTCTTACCTTCTTTCTAGGTTTTTGGGCCGAATTTTGGCTGGTTCGACAATCTGAGGCCACCACTACGCTTCTGGGAAAGTTCTCTTCAAGTCTACTAGAGCGGATCGTTGGTGGGACTGATTTGAATTTCGTCCCAATCTCAGGGTAAGACATTTTATACAATATTTGCCTTTACCATAGTTATAGGAAATGTAGTACACAGAGAAATACTTATATTTTGTTCTGGAAAATGTTGTTTTCAGGGTGTTGAGTGGGGAACCCTGTGGGTGTAAGACCAGAATATAGTAGGAGCTTTCTTAGAAATTAGGTAAGGGAAATATGCTATGCTAGGAAGTTTTAGAATGTTTAATAGAAAATTTTGTATGTATATTTACAAGCATGTTGATCAGTTTATTTTTCTAGAATATCATGAGTATTATTATATTAGAGAGATTACAAATATGAAGCATGAGATTTTAATTACATAGTTGTGTGGTCTGAGTTTATTATAGTTTAATATGTTGTTTATGAAATTTTACAGATATCCAGTTATATAAGTTTATTAGCAGAAAGTAAGATTTATAGAATTTTTTAGAATAACATGATTTCTAAACCATAACACTTAGACATATATTACAAATATTTCAGAAAGAAATTATAGATATTACAGACAGATATCATAGATATTTCAAAAAGAAATTATAGATATTACAGACAGATACTATAGATATTTCGGATAGATATTTAAGATATTACAGCTCAGATTTATAGTGTTATGGTTGCTTTGAAATCATGTTAAAACAGCAAGATAAGTGTATATATATATATATATATATAATATTACACAATATCAGATCCCTGAGGAAATTTTAGACAGATACAGATAGCAGAGTACGGTACCGTTTCTATTACAGATAGAGTGCAACCACATAACTCAGATAGTATGTGAATTTTGTCTAACTGTGCTAGGAGAGATTGCAGTCTCCCTAGCAAGCTAGGTTGAGGTGGCCAGTCAGACAATGTTTGATTTGGAGATTGCCCAGAGAGATTGTAGTGGGCTAGATTGGCGGATGATAGAGATATTGATTGACTTGCCAGGTTGGCCAACTAGAGTAAGCCCAGCCTAAGGGCCGCACAACCCTGTCATGAGGGGTTAAATCATGACATACAGATCCTAGGGTATAGAAGAAGTTCCTATGTACAGATATATCACACAGCAGTAGTTATATTATCATATTAGCAGTATGTACAGATAGTAAACTCAGATACGCAGTTGTATTTTAAACTATGTGACATGTGTTTTGTATACTATATCAACTTACTCATTTTACAGTATTAGTATTATTTTAGTATATTAAATGTGCAACTCAGCCACCACACACTAGTAATAACATATTTCCTCTTACTGAGCATTGTCTCATCATAGTGACTTACTATTTTTTAGGAGATCCCATCTAGGCGAGTAGATCAGGCTCGCGGGTAGTGGTTGTCTTGCGCTGCCCTTGCTGAGAGGGTAGGTGTATTTTTGGTGCCAGTGAGTTAGGGCAAATCCTAGGTTTTTGATGTTGTCATTGGGTATTTTGTGTTGTAAAAATACTTCAGAATATTATAACTTTCTGGTATTGTATATATAACAATTTACAGTTTCTTGTATACCGCTACTTAGGTATATATGGAGTACAAAGTTCCTTAGTGCTCTTTTGGGTCTAAGATGTTTCAGTAATATTTTAGTCAGTTGGTGATATGTTTTATAAATATTATTATGGAAAAATAATAATAATATAAATAGCAGGTCATTACACCTTCGAAATCAGTATAGAATTCACACAGAGTTTCTATATTGAGCATCACCACTTCATATTTATACGCCACACAGGCCTTCGACATTAGTATAGACTTTAGACATAGTTTCTATACTGAGCATCCCCACTTCATATTTTTCAATCAAATGCAAATCTAACTTGCCATTTCATATTAATGAGATTAGGGTTAAAGATATATAGAATAGGATGGATCCCTAAAGCTCATTTATGTAAAATGGACAACAATATGCTTAAACTTAAGAATTGTACATTCAAGTATGGATTAAGCATTTGAAATTAATTACTTGGCAAAGATGCCTTGTCCAATTGGAAGTTGATTTTATTCAATTTTTGAATTGTCTTGCTAATCTTATGATTCTTAGTATGGAAAAAGTGTATAGTGAATATATATACTAAGAATTTTCATTTTAAGCACAAAACACTTCCTAAGCCTACAGTCATCCCAACCCCTAAACCTAGGAACTAAGGGAAGATTAAAATATTTATAGAATTTCTATTGGAATCCTGTCTTCCTTAGATCCTACACGGTTTGCCTTCATAACTACCCACACCATCTCCTTATCTAAGCCTTTGGCACTTCTAGATGGACAAGTAAATTGAATGTGCCATAACATTTCATAGAATAAGAAAATTTTGTGTATGCGTGAAGGATTATGCTTATTTATTCTGGTTTTACTCATTAAGGCATTTTTTATGACCGTGGGACTTAAAAAATGAACCCTTTTTGAAAGATTTATTCCCTTTAGCTCCTAAGGGTTTATCATGATTCTTCATTTCATTTTCTTCCAAGCAGTTAATATTCAATATCTTCTCAATCTTTTTCTTTTCTAGAATAGCATGATAATCTTTTAATTTTTCTAATTGCTTTGCTATCCTTTTATTCTCATTTTTCAAGATTGTTTTCTTCTTAGACATCCTAACTAGAAGTTTATGCATTTTAAAAAAGTGGATTCTAGTTCTTTGTTCAAGGGCATGCTTTCCTCATAAGTTTCAATATATGATTTATCACAAGATTTATCTCTATAACTACCATATGAATCCATGTATGCTTTGTCAATAGATTTATCACAAGGAATACCAGATGATTCATCATACAATATATTGCAATATTCAGTATAAGAATCATCATATGCATTATTGACAGAATTATCATGAAATTCAACAGATGATTTATCATTTGACATATCATAGCATTCAACAACATAATCATCTACGGAGGCTGAGATAGGAACATATACCTCATTGTTTGTTAATGTAACTGCCCTATTATTTACTACTTCCTGAGTGGTGGTCTCATTCTCCTGGGACTCTCCATATTTCCTTTACAGTTCATCCCATATATCTTTTGCAGTCCGACATGCCACAAACTCAACAAAAATATCAAAATCTAATGCAAGATATAACATGTCCATGGCATATGAATTCGCATGCATTATCCTAATATCATATTCATCCAAGGGCATACGAATCTCGTTAATAATCACCCACCAAGCCATCCAATTCATTGATTTTATAAATATGTTCATTCTAATTTTCCAGGTGGTGTAATCGACACCACAAAATACAAGAGGCCTAGAAGGTGACTATTCCTCTCCGAATGGGGATACACCAATGAGAGCCATTGCAATCTTTTACAAAAGCTATTCAGCCTAGTGCAACGAGGTTCTGATACCAATTGTTAGATTTGGTGTATTCCCAAGAGGGGGGAGGGGGTGAATTGGGTGTTTAAAAATTTCTCTCCTAGGTTCAACTAGTTCATCAACAGTATATTCACAACCTAGGGTCAGTCTACCCAAATGCACCGATAAGTATAATATGTGAAATTTAAATCATGCGCATCATTCACACAATAACATACACGTGCGGTAAATATAAAGTGCAGAAATATAAATAGATACACGATATGTTATCGGGGTTCGGCCAACTGTGCCTACGTCCCCGCCTCTAGCTCGCAAGCCCAAGGATTCAACTAATGGCTCACTTAACTGGTGGAGCGACACTTAATACAACCAGGTCAATTAGCACAGGGCTGACCTCGACCTTTACAAACTCTCCTTACGAGGCGGAGAAGGCCTTAGGTCAAATTCACAGGGTTGACCCCAACCTGATCCGTTCGGGCTAGATCAAATCCCCTCAGGCCACGCTTGGAAAAACAATAGTATGTTCACTCAAATGGTATAGTGATTATGCTTTTAAGTAAAGTAGATATGTACCCAATACGCGCAATCACATACATATCAATAATGTAGGTAATGTAAGCTCAGTGATGCAAATAGTTATGCTAACAACACTCAATATGATATAATTAGTGATATGCTTAAGAATGTTTAAAACAAGCAGTATCTTGGAATCTAAGCAAAGCACAGTTCAGTAGCAAATCAATATTACAAAGATATGAATATGATAATCAAACTAATTCAATAAGATTTTCCTCAATGAAATAAGCACACTAGTAGTTTGAAAATATTTTGATTGTTTGAAAATATCTTTGTACAACCAAAAAAAAAGTTATTAGACACTTGCAATAACAATGCAAATATCCTAAGCTTACTAGGTTATCCCAACACAAGATTTATAGTATGAAAATTTGTGGGATAAACCTAAGCTAAACTTCCGAAAAATCATATCTCAATCACACAAGCACACTGGGAGTTTTAGCACTCATTAGCAATCACAAGCACACTCTATAAGCTCTCACAATCTCACAATGTATCAAAGGAATGGAAATTTGAGAGTATTTGGACAATAAGAGGGTTTTCAAAAGAGAGGATTTTTGGCTAATGATTTTTGCTATTCTTGTCCTAATCCTCACAAATGAACCCATATTTATAGGCAGGGGTAAAATTATAGCCGTTTGGGACTTGTTGGGAATTATTAGAAAAGATTCAAAATGTTTAAACACACTTAACCCAACTTAACCCGATTTATCACAGTTAAAAAAATTTTAACCCGCCAAGGTTTGGGTGGCTGAACCGTGGTTCGGTTGCCCAAACAGACACAATAAATAAAGGTCCTTAAATGGGTTCGACAACTCAAGTTTAAGTTTGGTGGCCCAAAACAAAGTCAGAAACATTTCATTGTAAAATCGGGTGCCCGGTCATAGGTTCGGTAGCTCGAACTTGTGTGTTCGGTCTCCCGGGGCTCTTTTTGAACTAAACCGCTCGATAGCCCGAGTTGGTGGAAAGTCCCTTTCGATGGGTTTGGGCACCCGTAGACAGTATGCATAAATAAGTTCGGTCGCCCGAGAGCTCAAGTCAACTGTTGACTTCTCAATAGTTCGTGATCTCGAGGAGTTTTGAACTCTTGGGGTTTGGTTGCCCGAGCTCCCTCAAAATCCCTAGAAATATTCAATTTAAGTGCATTTGTAACACTCTTATATTTTATATGATAAGTGTGAGAGTGTTGGGACCTAGAGTCATACTATGATCTTACTGAGGTCATTTTGAGATAGTTCCAAAAATTCGGCGTCGATCGACCAGTCCCCTAATGACATTCGGTACCCTAAGGTCAATCTATGGTCGTGTTGAGCTTACAAAAACCTACATGCATGACATGCAGAGATTATTATAGACCATATACCTATTTACTATTACAGACCCATATTACGATCATTGATTTGACAATCAAATTAAAGTCTTCCGGGTCTTCATGCTTTGCTTTCATGTTTCATCAATTGGTTTGCTAATATAAACCTGCACACAAACTAGATAGACATTAAAAACCAGAGTATTTGTCATAATCAAAACAGGGCATGACCCATAGGGTCAACAATTTGAAAGGAATAGAGTTTGGAAGTTAGTTCCTAGACCCGCTGATCATTTAGTAATTGACACTAAATGGATCTATAGGAATAAAAGGATGAAAATGGTATTGTAGTCCATAACAAGGCTAGATTAGTAGCTCAAGGTTACAATCAAGAAGAGGGTATAGACTATGATGAGACCTTTGGCCGTGTAGCTAGAATGTAAGCAATCCGTATGCTACTAGACTATGCATCCCACGAAAACTTCAAACTCTATCAAATGGATGTGAAAAGTGCATTCTTGAATGAATACATAAATGAAGAAGTGTATGTAGCACAACCCCTGGCTTTGAAGACTTCCATTTTTCGAATCATGTGTTTAGACTAACAAAGGCCCTATACAGATTAAAACAAGCTCCTAGAGCTTGGTACAAAAGGTTGAGTGACTTCTTGTTAGAAAATGACTTCACTAGAGGTAAAATGGATAGTACCTTATTTTTAAAATCTAAGATCGATGATATGCTCATCATATAAATCTACGTTGATGATATTATATTTGGTGCTACAAATGAGGAATTTTGCAAAGAAATTGCTACATATATGCAAGATGAGTTTGAAATGAGCATGATGGATGAATTGACATATTTCCTTGGTCTTCAAATTAAACAAGCCAAAAATGGAACATTCATAAATTAATCAAAATACGTAAAGTACTTGCTCAAGAAATTTGACATAGAAGGTGGCATGCCATTGGGAACTCCAATGAACACTTCTATCAAGCTAGAAAAAGATGAGCAAGGAAAATTAGTAGATGTTAAATCCTACTGAGGCATGATAGGTAACTTACTTTATTTGACAGCCAGTAGGCCTGATATTATGTTCAGTGTCTGCATGTGTGCTAGATTTCAAGCTGCACCTAAAGAATCTCATCAAATAGCTGTTAAAAGAATATTAAGGTATTTGATAGGTACTATGGACTTATATTTATAGTATCCTAAAGATACAACATTTGAAATGATCAGTTATTCGGATGTAGATCACGCTGGATGTAAAATAGACCGAAAGGGTACAAGTGGTACTTGCCACTTCTTAGGAAGTTCTCTGGTATCTTGGTTTTATAAGTAACAAAATTCCATGGCATTATCCACTAGTGAAGCTGAGTACGTTGCATTTGGTAGTTGTTATGCACAAATGTTATATATGAACTAACAACTTAAGGATTTTAACTTGGAATATGAGGCTGTACCCATTCAGTGTGATAATACTAGTGCCATAAATATGTCCCAAAATCTTATATCTCACTCAAGGACTAAGCATATTGATATAAGACATCATTTCCTTAGAGATCAGGTGCAAAAGGAGGATATCATTCTTGAGTTCGTAAACACATATGAATAATGGGTGAATATTTTTAGAAAACCTCTTTCAGAGGACCGGTTCATCTCAATATGATGAGAATTAGGTTTATTACACAGTATAGAAGTGATTTGAGAGGGGGAATTTCATTAAAATGAGTGTTTGAGTCAAAAGAGCAAGTTAGTCAAATTTCGGAAGGTCAGGCAACTGACCCTTCACTTTCAATCAATTGAATTGACACTGACTTGCATATTTTTCAAGACCAGGCACTTCAGGTGACTGAACTTTCATCCTTAGTAATCTGAACCACTACTGACTTATGAAGTTTTAAAAACCAAAAAAGTCAGGCGACTGACTGCTTCAGGTCAGGCACCTGAACTGCATAGATACAAATACATTTTGTTCGTGAAAATCCTAATTTTTCAAACCTTTAGGCACTTGAACACTATTTTCTCCTCTTTTGAAGGCTCGTCTTCCACTTCTTAGTGTTCTCTCACTTTGATTGAACCTCAAAACCTCCATTAAACCTTCATATCTTGCCTATTTCTCTCAATTTTAAGCAAATTTAACCAAACATTTTATCCCAAAACCATACCAAGAACAAAGCAAAGGGCAAACCAAAGCAAAACCTCAAGGAATGACGATTCTGAAGCTATTCAAAAATGGATTGTCTCTCCCACAGCAAGGAGAATATATAGAGAGCATATCAAATCCACATAACCTATCCTTGGTAAGGTTTTGGATATTTCATTCATGCAAGAGCACTTTCCCAACATCCTCCATATGTTTAATGTCTTACGATGGGGGATATTTATTACATATCAACCTAAGGGTGTTTATCCTAATTTAGTTAGGTTGTTTTATGCCAATATGGAAAAGGGTGAAATGCTATATACGACCACTGTTATGGATAAGGCGTTTGCTGTTACTCAACAAAGTATTTCCACTTGATTTAGGATTCAAGTTGGTGACTTTGAATGTCCACACCTAGGACAATCCTAAATCATGGCACAGGAATTTAATCCAAAAGAGTTCTTACCTTTAAAAATGAGTGCATAACCTATCTATTTTGGTTACCCTCCATTATACAGACAACTTACTCTTGAAGCTAGGATTATTCATATCCTTATTACCTATAACATTCTACCTAGGGTGGGGTCTCGTGACCATCTGTCCTATTTAGACTGTTTTGTAATGTGGTGTCTGTACAAATGGAAATGCCTAGATCTGTTAACCCTAATCCTAAGATGGATGATCTCAAAAGAAGAAGCAAGGTTTGTAATTCTTCCATATGGAAGAACTTTGAACCTAATTTTTTATCATATTGGGGTTACCACCTCATCTACCTTGTTTATTAAACGCACCTCATATGACAAATTTTCCTCTATTACGGTAAAGCTCATGGGATACGAACTGTATCGAGACTATGGATGGATACCTAAACATGGTAGAGCACCTCGGGGTGATGGAGGATTACCAATAGATCATCAACATGTTCAGGATCCACATTAGGATGCACCACTTGCACCAGCAGTCCCAACTACTGATGCTCCTTCGTGGTTCATTGATTATTGTCGCCATATGGACTCCTAGGTGAGTGCGTTTTGTAGTGATATGAATATGAAGTATAATGCACTCCAGTACAGTTTGACTTCATTCGATCTGTGGCTCACACGTATTGAGAGTCATATGGGTCGTTCTTCCTTTACGAAAGGAAAAGCTCCCTTAGAGGCGAGCTCAGGCGAGGATGATGATGATGATGAGGAGGAGGAGGGTACATTTTTTTATGGTGGTGATAATGATGCAGACTAGATGTCTTTTAATTTCATTCACTAAAAACAATTCGGGTTGTAATATTATGATACTTGGTATTTTTATTTGTTTTTTAAACTTCTTGTAATTTTCTTATCTTTATTGTTACTTTCTTCTACTTATGATATTCTTCCTATTGCGAAATGCATGTTGAACATGAATTATATTGAGTATCTTTTCCATGCTGATTAATGGATATCTTGATGGACATATTGCTGAATATTTGGTTTGAGAATACTGCTAAATGGTCCTATGACGATTTGCATGTTTTATTTTCTATTTTATTCCTTTTTATTGATGTTAAAAGGGGGAGAAGTTATAGAAAAATGAATTATTGAAATGAGTTCTAGCTGAATGTGTTGATATTTATGCTGAATGCAGATATATCTTATGAATGTCATGTTCTTATGCTAAAAAAATCATTGAATGTTGCTTAAGGAATTATTACATTCAGGGGGAGTTATACATGTTAGCTTGATATATGTTATATTTGTTGAAGCTTGATATATGTCATATTGAAATTTTGAGGGGAAGCCTATCAAGGCTACCTCATTTTGCTCCTTATTTGTCATCATCAGAAAGGGAGAGATTGTTAGCCTAACAAGGCTTAATCTCATTTTGATGATAAGAAATTAAGGTTACTAATTGTGCTTTCAAGATAAATTTCAGGAATTATGTGTATCACAAAGTACATTGCTTATACTTGGCAAAGATTGAATGAAGATGAACCTAAGCTAATCTTACGTTCACAAGTCATGAAGAATATGAGCTTATTGAAGTGTTGATCAAGCTTGGATAATTTTGAAGCTATACGACATGAAGACTTAGAATTTAAGTGTATTTATCTTTTGAGACTCTCATATAAGTACTTCTAAATTTCAATATTGAGACTAAAGCTTTTTAGGATTTAAATATGGACTTAGAGACCTTCTTTATAATGTAGAAAATATATTTTAAAAAGTCCAAAATACTTTTCAAAGTGAATGTAAACAAGTTTTGGAATCAAAATTTGAAAAACACTAAGTTTCATAGTGTTCAAGCAACTGATATGCTACTGCATGTGTAAAAAGAAATCAGAACAGGGTCAGGCAACTAAAATCTCGAGGTCAGGTGACTGAACTACTAATGCCTGTTCAGGAGTGCTTATTTTAAAGGGTTAAGGCAACTGAGGGTACACTTTAGGTGACTGAAGCTTGTGATATAAACTTTCAAACAACACTGATTTCTTTCCAAAATTCAATGATATGGTTTCCAAACTTGGGGAAAACGGTAAGATTTCTTCCTAATCTATATAAGGGTTATTATCTTTCAATTAGGGCAACCAATACAACATAATACACATGCACATCATTGATTATACTCTACATTCTCTTTCAAAAAGCTATTGTATGCGAAACTCTTGAGCCCTAGGTTGTTCTTTTGATTTCTACTGCTGAATTCTTATACCGTAAATTAGAATAACTTTGAAATATTATTGAGCTTCAATTGCATATTGTTGTTTTGAGTACATAGTGCTAATTATTGTACAAAATATGCTCTGCTGTGAGAGTTCTATATTTGTATGAACAATTGATTTGCTGGTTTTTGCAATCGGATGATTCGGGGATAGAATCGTTGCCTAGAGAGAGGGTATTTTCATTAGAGAGGGGTCTCCACCTTCCAACGGAGAGGGGTTGCTCCACCTATTGGACAGAGTGGGTAAAGGAAACCCTCAAAGCAAGTTGCTTGGGGCAAGGACGTAGGCTATAAGCCGAACCTTGTAAAAAATCCTGTGTTCAATCTTCTTCCCTTACTCTCTTTAAATTCCGCACTCTTTAAACTGTCGTGTATGTTTAAAGTTATTGAAAATTTGTTGAATGCTGAGATTTGTTTAAGTTAACCTTGAATAACTAAATTGGTTGGTTGTTGTTTATAGTTTATGTTTCTTACTAAAATTCAAATAAGAGCTGAAAATCTGAATTAAGTTTTTAAATTGGTTGAGGAAAAAGCTATTTCACTTTTCTTGATAAATTAAGTATAAATAGGATATTTGTTTGATTAATATTATTGAATCTTGCCTTAAGAATATACTTGTTTATTGTTGGAATTCAGGGTTGATTGTTGAATTTTCTGAAAGCTAAATTTAGATTTCATATATAGGATTGATTATTTGTATAATACTATCGCTGATTAGTTGATTGTGATTGAGGTTGTGTTTTATATTGATTAACAAGGTTTAAAATAAACTGAGCTTTCGCGTAATAAATTTTTAAATACCCAATTCACCCCCTCTTGGGATTACATCGTTACTTTCATATACTAGCATTAAAACCCTAATTTACAATAAGATTATTTTTCAAATCTTCAATTAATAATTGAGTCAATCAAAATATTAAAACCATGAATCTTAATTAAGGATTTTTCAAATCTTCCATAGTTGACTCAGTCAGGGGATTTTTAAACCATTCATTAATGATTGACTTCAATTACATTCAAATTCCTATTGCCAATCAAAAGACTTTGCAAAATTCATTAATGACAAATTTATTTCAACTCTCCATTAAGACTTGATGCAATGAAGGAGATTCTCTACTCCATCAACATTGATTTCTCTAATTTCAATCATTATATTGGGACCCAATTCCCATTTATTTAAAATTCAATAAAAAAACCTCATGCACCTCATCCAGTCCATGGTTGAAATTAGATATTTTGATGTTGCGTTTTTTTAAATCATAGTTCTAAGGGAAAGAGCCATCTTTGAATCTAAGGCAATCAATCAAAACATTTTTCATTATCCCTTTCAATTTACCTCTTGTTTCCAAAATTTAGGATATTCTGAGGCAAATTCCCCTTTTCAATCTAGAGTATGCCTAGGCTTTCAACTTTGGTGTTTGGACTCTTGGATTCTTCACTGGATGACCCAAAATGGGACTTTTCTTTCATTTTTTTTATTCCTTTATTTCTCAGTTAAGACACACACACACACACACACAGAGGTTATCATTCTTAGAATGGGTGTTTATAGGGTGTTGGTTGACTAATCTCCCTTAGAATGGTTAGTCTACCACATTCCCTACATACAAATGAACTCCCGAACCCTTGCTCTCTATATTGTAGACCTTTTTAGGATTTTTTCCTTTGTTTTCCTTATATAAAAAAACAATAAAGGTGGCGACTCCGAATTTTTTTTTATCCTTTGTATTTTCATGTGTATATTCCACTCCTTTAACTATCTTGTTTAGGTGATCACCATGCAAGCTAATTTCCATCCATCGACATGCCCTTAGATTGGAATCTGGTGTCGACAACTTTTAAACAATTTGTCATCCATCTGCACGCCCCCAAACTAGAATCCAGTGTTAAAGGCTTGGCGACTCCGTGAAGGGAGTTAGGGTAGAACAATAAAAGGTATTGCAGGCTCAAAACCAAGCTTCGAGTTGTTGAGAATGGTCAAGGGCCATCCTTTTCTTTCACTTACTTGATTTTGATCAGTTGGTCTATTTTACCTTGAATTCTTGTTTTGGTCTTTGCCTATTGTTTTGATTTAATTTTTTCACGGCCTTTTTAAAAAAAAAATATTTTTCATCTTATTTTTTCATTTCTTCCATTTTCATCAAAATAAAAATTGTCCTAGTGTTGGGGAGCTTTACTATGGAAACCCTTGTATGGTTGTGATCTTTAAGTTAGGTTTCATGAAAGGATAATTCAGGTTCAACAGGGTAAGCAAAGGGATGTTTTAATATGTGGATAGATGAAGTGAGGGCCTCTTGTCATCTTGGATATCATCCTTTCCTAGTTAAAACTTGAAGCACGTGCAAAATTATAGAAATTTGGGGACCAAATTGAAAAATTCATCACAAAGGTTCAACTGGCTGGCAAAGTATAATATATTTTTCAAGGTGGATGTGGGATGATTAGTTGCTGAACATGGTCATCCCTCATAGATTCAAATTTTAAATCAATGAAATCCTATGACTTGTCTAATCTAATTTGGACTAGCATGAGATTTTTGAATGCGCCTTTATGGTATGCCTAGTGAAGATGCTTAATAGAATCATCTTATAAAAGTGCCACTAATTCTCTTGAAATCTTGGAGTGTGACATTAGTGAGATGCTATCTTTCATTATTCTCCCCAAGTTAAGGAGTTCAACTAGGAATTCAACTTATTTCCCCCCTATTGCGGAATCAGTCAAAGTTCTATTATTACAATCAACATTGTTTCACAAGGGTGAGGCGACAATCATCTAGCTAGAAAGAAGGCTAATGGGGCGTACATGCTAAAGAAAAAGGAAAATCTCATGGCACAAAATAGTTTAATAGACAACGACAAAGGCTCTTATACCAAATGTAATGGTCCTGGGCCCAACTCTGGTATTGTCCGCTTTAGCCCATTGGCCTCACGAGTTTTTCCTATAAAAGTGTCTCACTTAGTTGGAGCCCAAACCCTCCTTATAATTGCCCAAGATCTCCCTAGTACACATCTGATGTAGGACCATGATTCTCCCATCCAATCTGTGACGTCTTCATTAATGTGATTTTCCCAGTACACATCCAATATGAGACTGTGAGAAGATATCCCGTCTGATTTATAATATTCTCATCAACATGATCTCCCTAGTACACATCCAATGTGATACTGTGACAAGACTTCTCGTCCGATCTTTGACATCCTCATCAAAGTGGCTTATACCTCTACGTAGGATATAGTACCTCCAGGGTAAATCCACTCATATGATAGTACCCTTAGGGCAGCTCTGATACTAGATGTCATGATTTGAATATTTCACACCTTTGTGAAGGTCCATGCGATGCTAGTTAAAGCACTCTTGTTTTACTAGCTAGTCTAGCGTTGACCATAATTCACCAATAGAATACTTCCATAATCATTCAAAGAAGTAAAAGTGGAAGCAATAAGAAACTTATGAAAGCAATGACACACAAGCACTAAACATTGAAGCAACGTAATTCATTAACCAACATCTCTGTTGATGATGTGTGTCTAGCAAGGGATGCAAGTAGCTAAATATGTTTACAATAGTTAGTGAGTTTTACAAGTTAATGAACACTCAAACCCTAAAAATATTTCTATGCTTTTCTCACTTTGACATTAAGAAACATGAATATGACCAAGGAGTCATACTCCTCTTTTTAGCCTAGGGAAAAACTATCTCTAAAAAAATAACCCTATACTCATGATGGAAACCCATCCCAAACGTATGAGATGAGCAGTCACAAGCAAGCATAATGCCTAGAACAAGCTCGGCTCGTGGCATTCCTTCAGTTATGTAATCAACATCCTTGTAGACTGTTAACTTTTTTAAGTCTAATCCTTATTTTGATGCTGACAAAGCACCAATTTGTTAGGTGTGTTTTTAAGTGCTTGAATAGATTTATTATTCAACACACACGTAAGGCAAAAGGGAAATGGAAGCCAGAAGACTTAAAGCTTACTTCAACTGGCGCATTCCATGGACTGAAGAGCAAAAGAAGAAGACATTTTGTTTTTAGTTGTATTGCATTTAATTTTTATATATTTTGGTCTGTAATAAATGCATACATCTTGCTTGATATGACTTAATGCTCAGATAGGCCATAGACAGAGCTTAGGGCAGACTTTGGTCAATCGACGTTAGATTTTTGGGTTGCTTTAATAGACTTTGTCGATCAAACCATTTCAATTATAAACACCTTGGTTGACCGAACATTCTGTTGGCCATAAAGTCAAAATGTTGACTAAGCCTTGGGCGACTGAACAAAAATGAACATATCGTTCACGGTTGATTGAACCCTGGTCATTGACTCTTCCACTGTCCCTGGCCGCCCAAACTTATAGTTCAAAATCATCCGGGGCAACCGAATTGTGAGGCCTAGCAAACCGAACAAAGAACCGGGTGCCCGAACCTACAAAGGTTGGGAAATCACCTTGGCTTTAGCCAACCAGACTCATTCATAGGCACCCGAACCCAATACATGCTCTATGTCTATTCGGGCAACTGACCCTAAGGTCCCGGCGACCGAATCTCTCGGGTTACCAAAAATTAACTGCGGTAATTAGAGTTAAATTCTAATTAAACAATTTCACAAATGCCCAATATGTCCCTAACGGTCATAATTTTTAGAAAATCTATAAATACCCCTTCATTTACTTAGATTAGTAACTTTGATTAACAAATATTATCTCTTAAAATTTTCACTTAATCAAAGTTCCCCCACACACACTCTTATTTCAAAAATCTCTTTCGAGTTAAATTTTTACACTCACCAACTCCTTTTATTATTCTTTGGCAAATATTTTGAAAGAGAGCATCTTTATTTTAAGGCATTTATTTTTGCATCTATGCTTTCATAGATAAAGTTTAATATTGCAAAAATCATTTGAAAAACCAAAACCCTAGGTTCTCCGATTATTCTTTGAAAAATATTTTGGGGAGAATATTTTATTAGGGTCCAAATATTTGAAGTATATATTATATACATTTTCTTCAAAGATTGAAAATATCACTTTGAGAAAAACGCCCTTACTCTACTGAGCATTAATTTCATGCATATCATATGAAAGTGCATTATAGCTTTTAATGTGTACATTCATGCTTGTATTTAGAAGCATTATATTATGTACAAAATGATTTTGAATGTACCAGTTGGGTTCAACTCGTTAATTGAACTGGAGAGTCTTAGCCCCGTAAGTGAGACCAGTTCGGTTCATCCTGTAAATTGAACTGGGGTGTCTTCGCCCCATAAGGGAGATTAGTTAGGCTCAGTCTGGTAATTAGGCTGGGGTTTACCTCGTCCCGTAAGGAAAGGTTGTAACGGCTTCTACTCTGCTCGTTTAAGTGAACGGGGTTAGTGTAATCCTTGGGAGGGGGGTATGCCTAAGGCGGGGACGTAGGCTGGTTTAACCGATTCTCGATAACAAATCTGGTGTCGCTCTCTCTCCATCTTATTTAAATTCTTGTACTTTAATTTCAGCATGTGTATGAATGTTTATTTAATGTCATAATTATTTGCATACATACATTTAGTTTAAATAAGATATATTGCACACGTCTATTTTTGCTTTCATTGTTAAAATTATTTTACATACACGGGTGTATATTGAATGGGATATGAGTTGTGGTGAATCGGAAAATATTTAAATTTAGCCAAAAAGTTTTTTAAACCCAATTCACCCCCTCTTGGGATCGCACCAATTCCAAAAATTAGTATCAGAGCTCAGTTGCAATAAGCTTAACCGTTATTTTCATAAAGATTACAATGACTCATATCTTGTGTATCCCTGTTTTGAGGGTCAATACTTTGCTACCGTTTGATTATTGAAAATGCTTTTGTAAAATCAAATGGTTGGAGGATTTGGAAAGCGTTTATTGAAGTCTTTCATATCCCATTGAAAATGTTTTCAAAATGCATAAGTTTCCCATTTTTGAAAATGAAATGAATTTGCATGACATGATTTTAATGCATATCATTTAAGTGCCATGCTTATTTCATTTGGTGCCTTAGTCACTAATGCTTTTACAAAGTTTATATTTTTTAAGTGCTAAGGATTTTGGGAACCATGAGGTATTGAAAAATCCAAGAGAGAGAAGAATGCATCTTCCGAGCTTAAACGATTAAGAAGGAGTAAATCTTAAAGGTATATCTATTCTCCTTCTAATATTCTAATTATGTTATGTTATGATTCACATGATATATCTAGTGTTATAATTTTGTTGTGAATCATGTGATGATTATAGTATTAATTGCATGATATCTTATGAGGTTCATTTAAATTTTTTTTTTCTCAAAATATTTTAGGATTTATTATATAAGTGTTTACAGTGGTGATAAATGCTTACATTGTGTTTGTGCTCAAAATTCTAAATTTAATATACACTATCATCATACTACGAACCTTAGGAAGATCAAGCCAGTATGATAATTTTAGTGAAAAAATCCAATCCATTCCGCTTAAGGTACGTACATTATTATGATTGGTTGTTATCTGAATATATTGGCTATTGATTGCTCAAATGAAATCCCCTTTCAAATGGACAAATGAGCGTTTACCTGTTAAAAGATTTTTGATGTTATATTTATGCTTAAGGTTTAAAATTCTTGAAGATAACATATCTTGTTAGCTTTGGTGCAATCCCAAGAGGGGGGGTCAATTGGTATTTAAAAATTTTATCCCTTAGGTCAATCCTTTAACAACAGTATTACACAAGCCTAAGGTCAATCTAGTGCATGTAAAATGAATCAATGTAAATATACAATGGAATTTAAACTACAATAAATGATTAACCAAGCATGCACAATAAAGTAGTAAAGGAGACGACACCCATAAATGTTATCGAGGTTTGGTAAACTGCTTACATCCCTGCCTTGGCTAACAAGCACAAGGATTCCACTAATACTCACTCAAAGGGTGGAGCGGCATCGATTGCAACCAGGTCAATTACCACAGGGCTGACCTCAACTTTAGCCAGGTCAATTAGCAGGGCTGACCTCAGCCTACACGCCTTACCACGATGGCGTACCTAACTTTCCTAACAGAGTTTAAGTCAGTCCGGGACTATTCCAGGGCTAGTCGCCCTCTTCAGGCCCGTGCCTGGAAATACAACAGATGTGTATATAATTTTGCGTACAAGGAAATGCTTCTTACACTAAGATGATTATGTACCACTAAGCACAATGTAATTAATACACTACCAAGAAATAGGATTTGATAAGCTCGGTGTAGTCTAAGTGTCTACTCTCAAGTAATTATGCAAATATTTCAATCAGTGCGTGAGAGTGCAAATAATGCTATATTTGTATCACACTATATTTTCAATCACAATGCTCAAGCAAAGATGATAGCAATACTTCAGATATCTCAAATGATATTTCTCAATATATAAGGCTTAAGAGATATTTAGATTTAATTTATAAAATAATTTGATCTTTGTGTTCAAGAAGATAAAATCAATCAAAGGATATTTTAACAAAAATCTTTTTGCATATGCACAAATATCTCAAAAAAATATTTTTCAAAGTAAATCACACGAGATATTTGAAATCGATTTGCAAAAAAATATTTCACAAACAAAAAGCAATACAAACTCTTGAGTATTACAAAGATGATGCAAAACTCACAAGCTCTACGAAGTTTTCCTATGGAAGACTTATTAATGAAGTCTCTTAGAAAAAACTTCAAGCTTACTCTCGGATAAACATATATATATATCAATCAACTAGAACAAACGAGAGAGTAAGCTAAACTAGATACTCACAATAGCACTCTTACTTAGCAAGATTTACAATGAGGATTAGTAAGAATGGAAAAATGAAGCTTGGATGTGAGAAATAGAGCTTTTGAGAATCAGAGGATATTTGCTAATTGTTTTTGCTAATCTAGTTACTAATTATTCCAAATGAAGGGGTATTTATAGACAACCCCTAAAATATAACCGTTAGGGACCTATTGGGAATAATTAGGAAAATTTTAAATCATTTTAAAATAATTAACCTTGTTTAAAATAGTTAACTGCGGTAAAAATTATGAGGCAACCCGAGAGCACCGGTTGACTAGGACAAGTTTGGTCGACCGAAGTTTTTGAGGTTCGGTCGACCAGGCCAAAAATGAACGGAAGGGTCGATCGACCGGACAAGTATGTCCGAGGCAATTTTTCGAGGTTTGGTCGATCGGGACTAAAATGAACTACATGGTCGGTTGACCGGACGTCGAGGTCCAAGGCGATTTTTTTGAATTAACGCAGTTCGGTCGACTAAGAAGATTTGAACTGAATAGTTTGGTCGACTAGACTGTTGTGACAACTCCCGAGGACCCTCGGTCGACCAGAGCGTTGGAGTACATTTTGGGATCGGTCGACTAGGTGGTCAAAAAGTTGACTCCCTAGGAGGTTTGGTCGACCGGGGCCAAATGAACTACATAGTTCGGTCGATCGGGTTATGGTCAACTAGTTGACTTGGTCCGGGTTCGGTCGACCAGGGCATTTTGTACATGAAAGCTTGGTCGACCGAATGTGCACATTTTGTGCATTTCGGTCCTTTTTAAGCATGTAAACACCCTATTGAAATGACCATTCATATATATGCATGTGTGAGTGTCCTAGGGTGTTTCCTAGAGTCCATTTATGGTCATGAGCTTATCCATCCTACCTTACTAGTAAGGCATTAATTATTATTACAGACCGTTTTCCCTAATTACTATTACAGACCTGAATAAATGATTAATATAAATTACAACACAAAACGATCTTTAGGGTCTTTGTCTTTCTTCAAGTCCATGTGCGTGCACTATGTGATACTTTTGATTGGTCCTGCACACAAACTCATTCACCATTAAATATCATAGTATTTGTCATAATCAAAACGGGATATGACCAATAAGGTCAACATATCTTGTCCATCATACATAATTGAGTTTTAGGGAATTAATCATTATATTGATATCATAAACCTAAACTCATAATGAAGCTAAAATGCTTTAATAGCTCATCCCCATATTAGAAAATATTAGTTATACCAAATATTATTGATTGAATATAAAATTATTTGGCTGCATAATTGAGGGGGAGCAAAAAATTTATTTTTGAACTGCTAATCACTATCCATATATTGTGAGATGTTTAAATTCTTTGATGGATAGTTATTTGTAGTTATTGCTCTAAATGCTCTCAATCCATCCTTTGCTCAAAGATTAATTACATTTTATGGATGGATTATATCTTGAAATGAACTACCTTGAGCCGAATGCCACTATTCATTGCTTGTTGAATGAATATATTGTTTAATGGATAGTTTATATTGATTGAACCACTAAATGCATGCTTGATCTGGAACACCAACTACATGACTGATGCAGTATATTGTGAATTGCATAATGGTAGTGGATATAAATTCTCGCATGCTCAAATTGAATGATTTCTGCATGATGCAGATTAATTTTGAATTGTTTGCGAGAATCTATTAGGTTTTAGGTACATAGAAAAATGGAAAAATGTTCAATTTACAGACGACATGCTGCCAAAATTTCGGTAGAATTTTTCCCAAAAATAAAACCATGTATTAAGATAATAAGTTAATGCATGCTATGATATTTTTGAAAGGATGAGTGAGTCATAGAAGAATATTAATTTTTCATCCTTAGTTAAAAACGCATGCATAGTAACTTAGTAGGTCAGTAAATGTTGAATCCTATAAGCTGGCACTAAACTGAATAAACATGTACATTTTCATACTTCTTGAAAATTTTCCTAGATTGCTTAAAACTTTATACACAGTTTATGGTCTAGGAAAATTTGGTTCATAGACACCATTTGGTCTAAATCTTTGGGTTGTATACTCTCATTTGAGACCTAAATAGTAAAACATCATCCTTATAATTTAGCGTCTTGTATCTTGATGATGGTCCAATGACTAGGTAAATTGCATAACTAAGGCAGAGTTTTCATTTCACACACACTCATTGTAGATTTTGAGTTGTGTCATTCTTTATTTGAACCCCTATTACATTATCTTAAGTATAGCCTTGATGGGCTATTGTATTTCAAATTGAACTGCAATATGTCATGTTATGCGCTAAATGTCTAATATTTGCTGCATACTGAAATCTGTAGAAAGGATTAAATATAAGGAATGTTCCTAAATGACCATCATCCTTGAGCTATAATGCAAGTATGTGTGCACGCAAATATACCGGGGAGTTTAAGTCCCGTCCTTGGGAAAAGGATTAGAAACACCTGACCCATGGACTCATATTTCTCTATTGTTTCTACTTTTTGAGTCTGAAGCTTTTTTAGGTACCATGAACATCATATCCCGTCTTCATTGAATTATCTTTGATATGGATTGTTCTTGGTACGCATGAACACCATGCATGACTTAGTGTTTTATTTTTAGCGCATGTGTGTTTAGGGAGATTTTATTGGTGAATAAAAATTGTTTAACATATATCCAGTAAAATTTATTAGGAAAGGTAGTTAATAGAATCTAAGTACTGATTCAAATTGAAAAAGGGAGCATCTAAAAGTACATTTCCTATTGTGTAATAGCCTGATTCGCCACATGGGCTTGGGGTGTTATTTGTAAAATATAATAATTAAAATTCTCTAATACCATAATACCACCACCTGCCCTAATAAAGGAAAACTGGGTGATCCTGTCATAATTGAAAAATAAAACCATACAGTGGAAGAAAAACACCTCAATCACACTACCAGAGTTCTAATTGTCCCCAGATACATATATAAAAGTACTTGGCAATATTTTACAACCCAAAAATAAAAAGCATAATAACTGGTGGCTCACCAGCTTTGTCTACCACTCCCAAAAGTATAATCCCTGCCCCGTAGTAAGCTAGGTATGGTTCCCTGTAGGACTTGAAAAGTGAGATGGATAATGGAGTGAGACACTTCTTAGTAAGGCGGATTAAACTATTGTCAGTGTGTGGCAGATGAGTTTTACTGCAACAGTTATCTATAACATTTCTTATGTTATCCTTACTAAATATGATTTCCATATAATTGAATAGTGACTATAAAATTCATGACACACATATCATTGCAATTCATAATAAACCTACCAACATGTATATATATATATTCAAGAGCCTATCATAGATAGTACAGTACAGTTTAATAAATCTACACTTTACATGATCCATTCATAGTTCACATTCGTTGAGATTGAGGCATTACGTCTCACCGTCTCTCAATCCAGTCATACTTGTCGGGCACTCGCTGAGAGGCGTTATGTCTCGACGTCCCTCACATCAGCAAGCCCTTAGGCTAAATCCTAAGAATCGGGGCGTTACGTATTGCCATCCCCCTTTGCCTTTCTTAATAATAATCATCGAGGCGTTACATATCGCCAGGGCGTTACGTATCGCCGTCCCCCGAGACCTTTTCAAAAAATCATCATCGGGGCATTATGCATCGCCGTCCCTCGAGACCTTTCTCAATAATAATCGTTGGGGCATTACGTATTGCCGTCCCCCAAGACCATTTTCCACACTTATTTTAATAATACTAGTATTTTCACAATTTCCAATCATTCAAGCAAAGTCTATCATATCAGGAAACGAAATTAAACTGTCATATCATATCTGTCATAACATAACTGTCTAACCATTCTGTTCATTTATACCATTTTAAATCGTTCTCATGCCTCACAAATTTTCATATGGTAAATCATAAATATACGTAACTATCTGGGAAACATATAAGTTACTGAACATAGGGGTATGAGCATCTTCAAGGTTTAATTTAACTCAAACTATACATTTTACTAAAAATAGGAGATGTTCAATCCATTCATGTTAGTTTTCCCCAAAAATGTATAAAAGTCAAAACAACCATTTTCATATATCTGATTCATTCAGAAAATCATAAATATGGTTTCTGTAGACATATACTGCAATTTAAATGGTTCATATTCCAAATATAATTGATATAATGTAATCCCCGTACCTGTTCTTGATGAAACTGCCTAAAACCTTAGAAATCACCAAACCCAACCACTTGAAACTGTCGAAGATCGACGACCTATGTGCCAGGTGGAGGGAGAGAGGATCGAGGAGCACTTGAGAGTGATGCAGGAGGCTTGGGAGAGAGAGAGATGAGAGAGAGAGAGAGAGAGAGAGAGAGAGAGAGAGAGAGAGAGAGAGAGAGTCTTCCAAAAAACCCTAAGTTAGAGAGAGAGAGAGAGAGAGAGAGAGAGAGAGAGTGAGTGAGAGTTATGAAAAAAATATATTACTTCGCCCTTAAATAACTCAGCCCCCTGGAAAACCGTCGATGGTTTCTTTGGGTAGTTTGCCTGCAGGAAAACCATCAACGATTTTTCTAGGCTCCCTGAAACCGTCGACGGTTTGGTCTTGTTCCAAACTGACTTCCCTATTTTCTTTCCCTTTCTCTTTCCTTTTATTTATTTATTATATTTTCTTGATTCGGGTTACTACATTCTCCCCTCCTTACAAAAATTTCTTCCTCGAAATTTGCTAACTGACTTTCATCACATCCACTGAATTATCACTGATCTGCTGATCTGACTCTAGGAAGAGCCGGTGGCCACCCACATAGCAGCCCCATCCCAAGTTTATTAATTACCTTCACTTGTGGCGGAGGAATACCATGGTTACATATAATGTCTCGGGAGATTGCAATAGCCATAAAAACTCACATATACCATCCTTATATTGAAACCAGAAATGACAGATTACCAAGTAAACCTACTTTAAACACCCAATATATACAAAACCAAACACTTACCTACTATTATACCTACATGTTTAGTGCTGAGCCTCTCTGAATAGCTGTGGATACTTTTGACGTATTTCTATCTCTAATTCCCATGAAGCTTCCTCCACTGTATGATTACGCCAAAGTACCTTCACAAGCAGAATTCTCTTAGTGCATAGCTCTTGTTCCTTATGGTCTAGAATATGAACTGGTAATTCATCATATGCCAAAGTGTCCCTGATCTCCAAAGATTCATAACTGATCACATATGAAGGATCTGGGATGTGCTTCCTCAGCATGGACACGTGGAACACATCATGGATCCTCGAAAGTGCTGGGGGTAATGCTATCTTGTACGCCACCGAACCAAGTATCTTTAGAATCTTGAATGACCCAATGTATCTAGGGCTTAGCTTACCCCTCTTTTCAAATATCATCACTCTTTTCATCAGAGTAATCCTTAGAAATATCACATCACCTATCTTGAACTCCATTTCTCGTCAACATGTATTCGCATAGCTCTTTTGTTGACTCTGTGCTGCTTTAATCCTTTCGCTGATGAGCTTAACCTTCTTAGAGGTTTGCTGAAAAAGTTCTGACCCCAAAATCTGGAGCTCACCAACCTCCTCCCAGTACAACGGAGATCGATACCTTAGACCATACAATGCCTCAAACGGCGCCATTCTGATATTGGCCTGATGACTATTATTGTATACGAACTCAACTAACGACAGATATTGAATCCAACTACCCCAAAATCTAGTACACATGGTCGTAGCATATACTCTAGAATTTGAATGGTTCTATCAGATTGTCCATCGTTCCATGGGTGAAAAGCGGTACTGAAAGTAAATTGAGATCCCAATGCTTCATGTAGACTCTTCCAAAATCTAGAAGTGAAACACAGATCCCTATTTGAAATGATGGACACCAACACCTCATGCATTCTGACTATCTCTTAAACATAGAGTTCTGCCAACCTATTCATGGAGTAACTAACTTTAATCAGAACAAAATGGGTAGTCTTCGTCAGTCGGTCGACCACTACCCAGATAGCATTCTGTCTATGAAGTGTCGATGGTAATCCCATAACAAAGTCCATAGAAATGTTCTCCCACTTTCACTCAAGAATGAGAAGTGGTTGTAACGGTCCTACTGGCCTCTGATGCTTAGCCTTCACCTACTGACATGTCAAGAACTGCTATAAAAAATAGGCAATCTCTTTTTTCATGTTATTCCACCAAAAAGATTCTCGCAGATCCCTATAAATCTTTGTGCTCCCAGGATGCACTATATAGAGAGAGCGAGGTGTTGACCCTATGGGTCATACCCACTTTTGATAATGACAAATACTCTTTGTATTTGATGACTTTCAAGTTTGTGTGCATGATCATACTAATTGGATTATATTGATGGCATGTGACAACTTGCAGAAAAATGAAGACCCCGACATATTTGTTTATTGTAACTTATATTTATCATTTTGGGTCTGTAATATTATATGGGTTGTAATAATTAATGCATTGCATGCATGATAAGACTGATAAGCTCAAATGACCATAGGGATCCGAATGACCTTAGGGCATGGTCAACCGATTCCAGATTTTTGGGGTTAACTCAAAAAGACTATAGATCGTCTTTAGCACCTTAAATATTGCATAAAAATGTCCCTCATAGTCTTGAAAATAAACATCATATAATTAAGGACAATTTAATAAAGGAAAAAAGACCGAACTGCCTAAAAATGGCATGTTCGGTTGACCGAACTCAGATACACTAAGATCTTTGGTTGACCGAACCTCCTTGGGTCAACATGTTGACCCCTCGGTCAACCAACTAGGAATATATAGGCAATGTCCTGGTCGACCGAACACCCATCGGGTCAACATATTGACCCCTCGGTCGACCGGCTAGAAACATATAGGCAACACCTTGGTTGACCAAACCCCCTATGGGAATTTCCAACTGCCCGGTCGGCTGAACCTCCTAGTTCAAAATGATCTGGTCGATTGAACCGCGTGGATTTGGCAAATCACCTTTGAAACCCTCAAGTACGGTCGATCATCTTTCTAGTTCAAAATACACCTGGTTGACCAAACTAGGACACTCGATCAACCGAACCTTAAGTATGGTCGATTGGTGCTCTCAGGTTGGCGAATTTTACCGAGGTTAAAAATGTTGTTATTTTTATTAACCTCACTTAAAATTTTGCAAAAATGACTCATATGTCCCGAACGGTTATATTTTTGGGGAATTCTATATATAACCCCCCATTTGCGATGATTACTAGGAGATTAATAAACATAATTAGAAAATACTCTCTGAATCTCAAAAAGTAGATTTCTCATATTCAAGCTTCCTACACTCATTCTTACTCATCCATATTGCAAATACCACTTAGTAAGAGTGCTCTTGTGTTCATCTCATTAAGCTTAAACTCTCACTTGCTCGTTTTTTATTGAGATTTATTTTTTGTAGAGAGTAAGCTTTAAGTTTTTCTAGGAGACTTCATTTATAAGTATTCCATAGGAAAACTTCTCTAAGCTTATGAGTTTTGCATATTTATTGCAATACTCAAAATTTTGTATTGCGTTTTGGTTGTGAAATAATATTTTAAAAATCGATTTCAAATATCTTTTGTGGTTTATTTTGAGAAAAATATTTGTTGAAGGTATTTGAAGTGTGCTTGAAGATAAATACTATTTTACAAACCAATTTCAAATATCTCTTGTGATTTAGCTTGAGAAAAATATTTGTTAAGGATATTTGAAGTGTGCTTGAGATCTTTGCTGCTGCATTGTGATTGATATTATTATTTTGACACAAAGATCCTTTCACATACACTCTCACGAACTGATTGTCATATTTTCGTTAATCTTTGAGAGTAGACATTTAGACTACGTTGAGCTTATCATATCTTATCATTCTGTAGTGTGTTGATTGTATTGGTGCAAATATGTTTGATTGAGAAACATATAATTTGTACGCAAAAGTTTGTATTTCAATATCTGTTGTATTCCAGGAACGGGCCTAAAGAGGGAGACTAGCCCTATTGAATAGTCCCGGATTGACTTAGACCCGGTTAGGAAAGTTAGGTGCACCATCTTGGTAAGGTGTAGGTTGAGGTCAACCCTAGTAATTGACCTAGTTGTAACCAGTGCTGCTGCATCCATTAAGTAAACTTTAGTGGAATCATCGGGCTTGCGAGCTAGAGGTGAGGATGTAGGCAGTTGGCCGAACCCCGATAACATATCCCGTGTCATTCTCCTTCCTTGCACTATTTAATTTTTCAAAGTTATTTGTTTATATTTCAAATTCATTGAATGCTTGGGAAATACTAAGATTGTGTTAATTGTTTAAATATTTGCTCAGTTATTTATCTGCGTTAGTGAGGAATGCTTATACGACCCTAGGTTGAGTTATACTGTTGTTGAATTAGATAGTCCTAGGAAGAATTTTTAATTCTCCGATTCACCCACCCTCTTGGAATTGCACCAAAGCTCGTATCAGAGCCTCGTCACTTAGGCTTAAATGTTATTTAGTAAAAGATTATGATGACTCGTGTTAGTGCATCCCATTCATGTGAGGGAAGGTTAGTCACGAACCCTCCAGTATTTTGTGGTGAAAATTATGCTGTTTGGAAATTCAGAATGACTATATTTGTGAAAGCTTTAAATTGGAGGTTTTGGAAAGTCATTGATCAGGGTGACATGGTGCCTATAAAAACCATTGATTGTGTTAATGTTCCTAAATCTAAATATGAGTTGGATGATAATGATAGGAACTTAGTGCAAGTAAATTTTGATGCTATGAATACCTTGCTACATGTTTTGGATTCTGATATTCTCTATGAGGTTATGACATATTACAGTGCTAAAGAGATCTAGGATGAACTTGAGAGGAGATATGGAGCATCCATGCAAAATGAAGTGATCACTCCTTGTGACTCCAGCTTTACGGATCTTGAAGGAGGAAAGCCGTTCTTTGCTGCTTTGACTAATGATGAGGTAATCTCAACTCCTTCCATTTTATTAGATAAATTTGAAAATGATTCATGTGATGATTTAAATGATGTATCTGATTCTGAATCATGTGATAGTATTGATAGTGAAAGTATGCCTACTTATGAAGAATTGCAAATTGAATATATTAGAATTCATAAGTCACTTGTTAAAGCTAACAAAAGATATACTGCTTTTAAAAACAAGTATGAGGCATCTTTGAAAGAATGCGAATCAAAAGTTCTTGTTGAAAGGGAAAATGATTTAAAAGTCAAACAGTTAGTAAACAAGAATGAAAAATTAGGAAAAGATTTGAATGTTGTAAGATCTCAAATTTCAAGTGATAATAAAAAGGATCTTCTCATTACAGAACTTGAGTGTAAAGCAAACAAAATGTTGAATGAATTCATAAAATTACAAAGTGTTTGTAAAGACTTGAAGGATTAAAAAATGCAAGATCTAGAAAATAAAGTAGAAGACCAAGCAAAGATCATCTATACGTTCACTAGAGGCAAGGACAACTTTAATAAGTTGTTAGGTTCACAAAAGATGACCTTAGATAGGGAAGGTATAGGATATAATGGAGTTAGAAATAAAAAGAAGAAAAATCTGTATATGGGGTACTTTATGAGAGATTCTGATCATTATGCTAATACCTCCTCTGGTACTTATACCCATACCTATTGTACTTTATGTAAAAAGAAGGGGCACATAAAATTTGATTGCTTGTTTAAAAGGAAAGGTGTTAAATACAAACATGTCTGGAGAGTCAAAGTACCGTCTAGTCCTAACCCATCAAGAATCAAAGATTAAAAAAATGGCATGGGTTGTTAAGAAAACAAAACCTTTGAAATTCAAGGAAGAATTTACTCAAACAGGAATTACATGATCACATAATTCTTCATTAGCATTTACGATTAGCAATAGGGGGTAGTGTCGTCTAAAGGCTTAGGAAGTGGTTCAGGTTGAAACCGCAAAAACTTAGTATTTGTCCACTTTTCAAAATTTTACATACAAAGGATCTTAAAAAAAAAAATTTACGCCAATACGGAAATTCAAGCAAAATAACCAATCCGAACTTAATGTATATATTCCTTGGTTGAAATATGAAATTATTGTCTGCTTGAATAAAAATCCACCTCCAAATGGACAAGGCAATTGTGCCTGGCATATTATTCTCAATGCCTAATTCATACTTGAATATACAAATCTTAAGTTGAGCATATCTTGTCCATTGCACATATTTGAGCTCTAGGGAATCCATCTCGATATATATTATTTAAACCTAAACTCTTTTCTAAATATAAAAGCCTTAACCATAGCTTAGTCATCACTCTAGGCTTAAGCACTAATGATCATTAGTCCCTATTCTAACTAGTGCTTACTTAAAGACATTCTTCCATAATCAAAATTAAAGGCAACCACTAAGGGATTCTAGTTTCAATGATTAACCAAAATATTCCCTTTTGTGCTTAAAATGTAAAAATCTTCTAATTTTGGTTCACCGTATCCTCCACCGGAAATCCTTACCAAACCATGATCATATTCGATAAGGTTTCACCCATTCCTTGGTTTGTATTTGAAATTAAAATAGCTTCCCAAGAGGGGGGTGAATTGGTTTTTAAAAATTTTTCTTTTAGAATTACTTTTTTTAAGTTGCAAATCTAAGAATCAATCACAATCAATCACAAAAAGATCAAACTCTCAATTTAAGTAACAATATATGTGAAAATTTTCTACACTCAGTTTAAGCCCTGTATCACAATTATTTTTCTTCCCAATGTTCAGCTTTTAAATAAACTTTCAGATTAATAGGTCAAGGATAATCAACGAACATAGTCCCCTTCGATTTTCGCAATCAATACTGATATATCCAAAATGAATTACCTTCCTGTCTATTTAACTACCAAACATTCATAATTGAAATTTAAAACAACCATGCAGATTATATCCTTGAAAATTAAAGAGTAGAGTAGAGAAAGAAGAACACAAGGATTTTTATGAGGTTTGGCTTCAACACAACCTATGTCCTCGCTCTTGGCCAAACCGCCAAAGGATTCACTATTACCGTTCCTTTATCAGCCGGAACAAAGCAATTACAAGCACTCCTTGGATAAGGCTAGAGCTTGCCTTCTCCAAACAATCTCCCCTTGTTTATTCCAACGATTCAATACTCAAATTGTCAACAAGCCTTGTTGCAATGATAGAAAAACAACACGTACAAAAACTTGCTCCTCAAAGAGCTGATAAGTACAAGTGTAAAACACTAATGCACTTTAGAAAATTTAAATATGAATTTTCAAGATGAAGCTCTTAGAAATTTATCACTGTGGATATCTTTCAATGAAAGAATCAGCAATTCCAAACACAGTAGGATTCAGCAAGAACTTCTTAATTTAGAGCAAGGATGAAAGCAATATGAGGTACTTTTAGAATTTCAGAGTGAAAGAGAGTATAACAACAGATTGTGAGCTCTTAATAATCTTGGTGTAGAATTTAATGAGTCTTGGGGGTATTTATAGATGTATAAAACCTCTTTGCTTGTTCCCCAAAGGATACTCAGACTTGTTTCCGTAAAATAAACTCATTTAAGTTTCCAAATTTTTGAATTTTAAAAAATATATCCGGTCGAAAACAGAAAATTTCCGCGAGGCAGATGACTGTGTAGTCTTGATAGTAGTCCGTCCATTAATAATAATGGTAAGATTCATAGGCAGAAAGGTGGCAATCATCTGTCCCTTGAGTGGTAGTCGTCTGTCATCAAAATATAAGGTGACAGTCGTCTGTCCATGTGAAATTTTGAGCCTTTTAGTAACATATAAGGTGGACAGTCGTCTGGTGAAACCTTCACAAATTTCTCACCTTTCACTGACAGTCGTCTGTAAGAGCCTTTACAGTTGTCTATCAGGCTTCTGTGTTTCAACTTTAAGTCTTTAATTTAGTCAGTCGTTTGCCTATAACCACACAGTCGTCTATCAACTGAACAGATTTTTTCCTTAGTCACTTTTTGATTTTAGTCACTTTTTGATTTCTCTCTCATTTTTACTTGGAATATAAATTTGTTTTAACTTTGAAAACATGTTCCAAGTTATTTTCTTATGGTCTCTAAGTCTCTTTGTTTAATGAGCTTCAAAATGAAAACTTCATACTTGAATAAACTTAAGGTACTTACAGAGACTTGTCCTAATTTCTCAAAAATTCTCCTTTGTTCTGAACTTTCTTTGTTGCTAATCTCTGATCTCACAAAATATTATGAACTTTGAGCTCTCATGTTAATCTTCTTTAATCATCATGCTCTTATGGTCTTCAGACTTTGTTCCATGCTATCAGTTATTGATTCATGCTACATGAGTACCTTCAATCTGAATTCCTAAGAAAACACAACACTCAACTAAAGCATGTTAGATCCTACTTGTTTGTTAGCATCAAAATGGAGTATCAAACCTAGTAAAGCCAACAATCTCCCCCTTTTTGATGATGATAAACAAGAAGCAAAAAATTTTGAGTGAGCCTTAAAAAGACTCTCCCTTTCAATAAGCTTCAATATCATTAATGCTTTTATCAATTTCAAGAAAAATTTTGGCTAAACACTTCTCCCCCTTTGACATCATTCGAAAAAAAAACAAAGTTTGAGTATATAATGATCAAGGATATATAGCAATTTAACTATGTGTTAATGTATAATCATCAAATTATTAAGAATCATGCTCAAATGATAACTCATAATACTCCCCCTGTCAATCAGCATACTCAAATTTAAACTTGCAAAGTTTTCAGATTTATCATTAATATTAGAACTTATAATACATCATACTAAGAGCAAAACGTTTAAAAAAAAAATTCAGAGTTTCAAAACGAGAATACATATAGAGACTCATTGTATTTAGCGTACACATTCTCTCCTTTTTGTTCAACAAAAACAAAAATACATCCAGAATGTAAGTATACAAAAGAGCAAAAACACCAACATAAGTTTATATGTCAGAGTTAGTGTAACTGTCTTCAGCAATTCCTTTCCCTTTGGATTGCTGTGAACCTTCTTCTTCTTCTTCTTCTTCTTCTTCTTCTTCTTCTTCTTCTTCTTCTTCTTCTTCTTGTTCTTCTTCAGTTGCTGCTTCATCATCTCCTGCATCTTCTTCTTTTTCTTCTACTTCTCCTTCACCTTCTTCAGATTCAGCTTCTTCCTTATCAGTATTTTTACTATCCTCATTATTTGAATCAATATCATGTTGAGTGACATGATGTTCTATCTTAGCAATACGAGTATCTAATGAGGTATACTTGTCATAAATGGCGGAGAGTTTATCTTGTAGAGAAGAAAAGTTTTCTCTCATTTCAGAACTGAAGCTAGTATAATTATGATAAAATGGAACAAACTAAGGTGGCATATCAGCTTCTTCAGGAGCTGGACTCCTTGCCTCAGGTGCAGGTCTTGCTGATCTATTGCCTCGGAACATCCAACCCTCAATATACTTCTTGTAACCCATTCGTTTCAATGTAGTAGATGAGAAAACATGATAATGGGTTCTTTTTACTATTTTTGAAGTAGGAGAGAGGACTTGAAAATGGGCAAAGATCAATGAAAGAATACCACTGTATGGAAGCCCAATTCTAGGAGATTCAAGCTTCATCACCATCCACTTCAGTATGATATTTGATAAGTCTAGTTTCTTCCCTTTGAGTAAGCACCACACAACAAAACAATCAAAATATGACACATGATCAAAAGATCCAGACCTTGGAATGATGTTGTATGCAATGATCTTATGCAGAATTTATGCCTGAAGATTAAGCTTCTTGTATGGTGAAGGATGTCCAAAATACACAGGTGCATCATTCATCACAAGAGGCAGAAATTCTTGTGGTGTAAATCCTTGTTCCATGGTCCAATGCTTCTCAACTGGTGTACTCTCAAAATTCCCATGCTTGATATGGAGAATTTTTTCTAAATAGTGTGGGGTAAGTGTTATCCTTTGACCATGAATTGCAAAGGTAATGCCATCTTCCTTCTTAACCAAATTAGAGTAAAAAATCTTAATTTGATATGGATAATACCCTTTTACTTGATGAAGGATAAACTTGTCCCATCCTATAGCTTTGAACATATCTAAAATTTCAGGAAAATTTTCTTCAAAGAAGGTAACTTCTAAAATCTTACAGAACATAGGTTCAATAGCTGATAGATGATTCTGATACAACGACTTTGCATGTGAAGAGACCAACCATTTTTCGATGTCATCGTTGCTTGTAGGCTTTGAAGAAGACGAAGAAGCTTTGTCCTTCTTTCCCATAGTTTTGGTACAAACCATCTTGGTAAGCAGAAACCCTAGATATGTATGGAGTAGGGTATGATGGATAATCGGTTTGTGAAGCTTGGAAGAGAAAGAACTGGAAAGAAAGAAAAGAGAAAATGTTTTATAGGAAGGAAGACGAATGGTCAGTCGTTTGTAGGGTTTAAAAAACATGTTTTTAAGTGAAAAGTGTCTTACCTGCCACGAGACAGTCGTCTGTCTCTAATTGGACAATCGTCTATCCACAGACAATAGCCTGCCAATTGATTGCGAACTCACTGGCAGTCATCTGTTTACTGTCTTTTACACAGATAGTAGCCTGTCGGTTGTCTGTCACCTCCTTGGCAGTCTTCTTTCCTGACCAAACTTAGCTTCTTCCCCCTTTTTTTAGTTAACTTCTCTTATATGTAACATGCCTAATTCTCGTCGAATGAATATAAATTGATCCTCAACTAATGGTTTGGTAAATATATTAGCTAATTGAGCATGAGTATTTACAAATTCAAGAGCTATTTCTTTCTTGTCAACATTATCTCTTAAAAAATGGTGACATATATCAAAATGTTTAGTTCTTGAATGTGATACTGGATTCTTTGAAATATTTATCGCACTTGTATTATCGCATTTTATGGGGATTGTTTGGTATTGAATTTTGAAGTCCTTTAATTGTTGTTTCATGTATAAAATTTGAGCACAATAGCTCCCAGCTGCTATGTATTCTGCTGCAGCTGTAGATAATGCTATGGAATTTTGTTTCTTTGAAAACCATGAAACTAATGAGTGTCCTAAAAGGTGGCAAGTTCCACTAGTGCTTTTTTTTTTTTTATCTATTTTGCATCCTGCATAATCTGCATCTGAATAACTCATCGTTTCGAAATCAGTTCCTTTTGGATACCATAACCCCAAATCAAGTGTACCTAGCAAATATCTAAGAATTCGTTTTACTGCTGTTTGATGTGATTCCTTAGGAGCCGATTGGAACCTAGCACACATACACACACTGAACATTATATCTGGTCTGCTTGCTGTTAAGTAAAGTAAACTTCCTATCATACCTCGATAATGTTTGGTTTCAACTTGTTTCCCTTTTTCATCCTTATCTAAACTAGTTGAAGTGCTCATAAGAGTTCCTATAGGTTTACTTTCTTCCATATCAAAATTCTTTAGCATATCTTTAATATACTTAGTTTGATTTATGAAAGTTCCATTTTTAGCTTGTTTGATTTGCAAACCTAGAAAGCAATTTAATTCTCCCATTATGCTCATTTCAAACTCTCTCTGCATAGTTTTAACAAATTCATTACACAAATCTTCATGAGTAGCTCCAAATATAATATCATCAACATAAATTTGAACTATAAGCATATTATTATCTTTGTTTTGTTGTTAGTTCCATTATTGACTTTCCATTCTCCTTGCACTTTAACATACTTCCTCTTTAGCGGGCAATTAAACATTACATGACCTTTAGTCTTGCACATATAGCAGGTGGTGTGTTCATGTTTGTTGTGATGAAGTGCTAGCGTAATATTTAGCTTGCTTAACAAAGTATCCCATGTATAGCTTTTTGTTCTTTTTATTTGTTTTACCATTGTAGCCTATACCTTCTTTGTTCCCATGAAGCCTTTGTTGTCCAATCATCTTTTCAAAGTTTTCTTTTCCTTTGGTAAAGTTATAGATAATTTTTTCTTTATCCTCTATTGCTTTTTTAAGTTCATTTACTTCTAAATCCTTTTTATTCAAACTATCTTTATGAGTTTTGCCTAATTCTTGAGTTGCTATATCTATTTTTTCTTCCAACTTCTTAATACAAGAATTTTTTTCTTCTTCAATAGCTTTGAATGATTCAAGTTGCTTCACTAGTTCTTTATTTTGATCTTTCAAAGTTATATTTCTTTTATAAATTTTTATGAATCTCTTATGCAAAGAAAACAACTCAGCTTGCAATTCCTTATAGGAAGGCATGTTCTCACATGACTCATCGCACGACTCATTTTGAGATTCTGTAGAGGAATAGTAGGAGTTTACCTCTTCATCATTCGTCATGAAACATATGTTTGCCATCTCTTGTCTGCTTGATTCATTTTCTATCTCGTTGGAGCTTGAATCATCCCACGTAGCTTTCATAGCTTCCTTCTTTTTCTTCTTGTCTTTCTTGAACAACAGACAATCTGGTTTGATATGCCCTGGTTTCTTGCAGTGATAACATATTGGAGGTTCATTCTTACTTTTATTTTCCTTCCTACTTGTCTCTCCTTTTTCAGGTTTCTTTTTATTGAACTTCCTAGGAAATCTTTTATTTCTTCTATAAAATTTGCCTAGTCACTTAGTGATGAATGCCAATTCATCTTGATCTAAGTCACTTGTCTCACTTTCTTCTTCACTAGAGTTGTGGCTAGAGGCTTTTAGTGCAATGGATCTTTTATTCTTTGGTTCAGGATTCCTTTCTTTTAAAGCCATTTCATAGGTAAGAAGTGAACCTATGAGTTCATCTAAAGAGGTAGTCTTAAGGTTTCTACCTTTAGTGATAGTTGTAGCCTTTGGATCCCATATTGAGGGAAGGCCTCTTAGGATTTTTCTAATCATTTCGTAGGTAGTATAAGTTTTCCCTAAGGCACTTAAGGAATTTATTATGTGGGTAAATCTGGTGTACATACTTGATATTGTTTCATCAGAATTCATCTTGAATGCTTCATATTCGCTTGTGACTCACTCGAAAAATGAGCAGCTCGAAAGCTATCCCAAGTATAGGAGTTCTGTAGTGTAATATTAAGCCCAAGGGCTAGATCGTCTCCTCAGGGAATGCGTTTTAATCTCAATTTCACGTTCGTCCAATCGAAAACAAAAAGGTACTGAACTCAGTTCAGATTCGGGTTTTCAAAATTGTGGAGACTTAAATGAAAACACATATTAAAATCCTAAAACTATCACGCACGGAATTAAATAACAATAATGAAAACCCTAGTCTACTTAAGGAAACACTAGATCATATTAACTAAAAATGGAAACTTTAAACATGGAATTAAAATAACAATAATGAAAACCCTAGTCTACTTAAGGAAATACTGGGACATGCGTTAATTAAAAATGGCAACCTAGAACATGGAATTAAAAATACACAATGGAAACTAAACTAGACACATACTAAAAAAAAAAACTGAACCTACTAAAAATCGAACCTTTAGCACAATTAAGAGATCAAATCAAGACTCACAATTTAAATGCAAACATGAATTCAACGGAAATTTAAAAAAACGTAAACAATAACGGAACATAATAAAAACACAACCTTTACTAATCATAGACCCTAACTAAATCGAATTTCGACAAAAAAAAATATCTGAATTTAATTAAGAATTCTAAATTAAAATAACTATCAATTAGATAAACAAAGAGATTAATTTAACAATAATGAAATACCCAACATTACTCAACTTAAAAAAAAAAAGAAAGAAAACTCCAATAACATTAAAAAAAAACTAAAATTTCTTCAATATTCCAAGATTCAAAGAAAAGTAAATAAAAGAAAGAAAGAAAGGAAAAGAGAGAGAGAGAAACAAATCCACGGAGCCGTGAAGTTGCTGCTGCGCTTTGGTGGTCTTGCTATGGAGTCGGCTAGTGTTCTGCTGTGCTTGGGGACTGCTGAAGATGGTGGAGGAGGCTGGCCGTACTGCAAGAGGGCAGAGGTTGCCAAGAAAAATAGAGGAAAGGGGGAGAGTGAGGGAGGAAAGACAAAGGGAAGGAAGAGAGACAAGGGGAGAGAAGCAGAATTGAAAAGAACAAAAAAAACAAACTAAAGAAGAAGAAGAAGAAGAAGAAGAAGGAGAAGAGGAGAATGGGGAGCCATGGGGGCTGCCTCTGCAGGAAGAGAAAGAGAAGGGTTAAATAGGATAGGGGGGAAAGCCCTAGACCCGAATAGGAAACCCGAATTGCTATATTTTTTCATTTTTTTCATTCTCTATTCATTGTAAATTCTGCTCTTCTGAAGTCAGTATCTTATAAAACTCAAAACATGAAAGTTGTAGATAATCCTTTTCTCTTTCTCTAGAAATTTGAATCGTCTCAATCAGAACTCGGATGAAAAAGTTATGTATAAAATACGAACAGGTGTTGGTTTTGATTCCTGGGAATTTTCTTGCGACAAAAAATTACCAAATTCATATAAATAGTGCAATAAAATTCAAGAATGATGATTTTGACACTTTATTAAAATATTGAATAAATTTGGACATTTAATTAAAAATATGAATGGTAAAGTCCGGGTTAAGCATCCAATTACACAGTTTCGGCGCGTAATCACACCCCTCAACTAACGTTTTGCTAGTCTCTAGCAAATGACGTGAATGAATCTCAGCGTGGTGTCTAAAACTGCATACTCCGGTGATCATGAAATCAATGCATATGTAACATAACTATACCACTTCACATACAAGAACATAACTGAATTTCACACAAGCTCGTTCATATTCAATGCACGCGACTCCAAAACACGTCACCCATGCAAGTTTCATCGTTTATATGTCATTTAAGAGCATTATACTCACATGAAGCTAATCAGTGGCACATTCAGAGTTAATGCAATCATATAAGTTCGATTATAAACAGGTAAACTCTCGAGGTGTGTGTGATGTGTGTGACTCAGTACACCTAGGACGCCAGTGGACACCTACAGAACGGTCGCTTTGACTCGGCCTAATTGGTATACCCTCAAGAACACTCAAAGAAAATGGGTTCACTCATCATATATGAGGAAGAATGTCGCGATCAAACATCCCACATATTAAAAAGGAACAAACGCTAGGTATATGGAGTGAACTAGTCTTGAAAGGATCTAGCCTATCTATGAGGTGTCGGGTCATTCACCCTAGCATCTTCTCACCTACTCGCCATATCCAACTGAGACCACCCTAGATCAACTTACTCACAAACTTGTCGTGAATACATCTGAGGCATTAACCGGTTGAAGCATCTTCGTACGTGGAAAATATGTGTCGCCCTTTACTTTTTGTGATATGTATTCGGGCCGGCATTGACATTTCATTTCATGCGCATGTGTATTGCTTATTCTTTTTTCTGCTCATTCTTTATTTTCTGTCTTTTCTTGAGCAATAAGGATAATATTAACACTTCTTTTGTAATCTTCATACCATCAATGGGAATTGAGCTCGAATAGGAGTTCATGAACTAAGTCTATCTCTAGGGGTGGCTCAGCCTTCACATCTTGAGTAGGCTACAAGACCTAGGTTTCTATCTCCCCACTAGGTGTCGCCTCTAGGCTAGCAAATCAAAACATAGACTAGTGTACAAAGGAATCATCTATAAAAAGAGAATTGAGTTCCATGAACTCTGATTTGATATTAACGCTCAAAAGGACGATAGATAGCTCAAGGAAATCTCACAAGGTGTCATAGTCTCCACGGGTGCTCTCTCAGTGCTCACAGGAAACCCTAAGTGCAATGAATCACGTGAATGTGTTTATTTAGCCTCGTGAGATGCATGTAGATACAGGAAATTATATAACCAAATTAACACGAATGTACTACCAATCGATTCTTCATGGAGTCATAAAATCATATAAAGATAAACTATGCATGATTGACTCAAGTGTGTCATTCTGAAGTTATACGCAAGTATGTGAAAGGTATACACAGTGTTAAGCATGGCATAGTGCAGTGCAATTCCTCAGTGCTCCTCATTTCTTTCTCTTTCTTTTTGAATTTTTTTTTTGAAATTAAAAACCCAGTATGTGTACGTGCACAGTGTCACATGCGAATGCTCATCCCCCCCCAACTAAAGTGGAACATTGTCCTCAATGTGAAAGCATATGGGAAATAGAAAATACTGTGCACGGGAAAAGTAAGGCGTACCTGAGTGGCGAAATAATGGAAAACAAAGATCGAACTACGAGAAAATAGACCTGAAAACTAACTAAAAATAAAATAAGATAAAATAAAAGGAAAATAAGGGAAAGAAAAACATCACAATTGTCTTGGCGGAGGCTCTGGAGGAATTTCGTCTGGTGGCCGCAGGTCTATAAATTGCATCGGCGGGTCTCCAAATTTGAGTCGCCAAAATCGATTAGTCTTTAAACCTACACGAAAATCAACCTCAGATAAATTAATGCGTGTCAAAATACCAAACAATTTGTGTGCAAGTCGACCCTCTTGTGTTGACAAGAAAGGGTCTTTATTCAACATCGTTTCTAGGAAATTTGCTTCTTTACGAACTAACGTGTGATGGGAAGTTATTGGAGCAATTACCTGTAGTTCTTCAGAAGCATTAACATTAAAGGTTTTACTTGGTTCTTTGAAAATTATAAGCCCAGACTGGTCACCCTCTTTATCGGGTGTACATATCATCATACCACTGCAAGAGTCTGCATCCTCATTAGGCTCCTTAACATCTGATTCAGGTGGGGATGACGGTTCCATGGTTTCTGAGCTCGGAGTAGGAGGTACCACAGGTTGGTACTCCGTATGAGTATCAGTCTCATCATCAACTAAATGCTCCGCTTGTGGCCCCGTTTCCTCTGATTTTTCTTTTACCTCTTCTGGTTCAGCCGTGACTTCTAGTGCTGGGACAACTGGTTGTTCGACGATGAGCATCTCAGGTTGGGGAAATTCTTTCTCGCTTCTTGAAGTAGTGGTGGCCTTTGCTGCCTCAAAGAGATCATCGTGCATTTGTTGTTGTGGTTGCTGGTACTCTTGAGGACTAGGCTGAGGTTCTACGAGCAATTCTTCATTTTCTAAGATATCCAACTGCATGCCTATCGCATTAATGGTGTCCCGCAATTCATTATTATGATCGACTTGAGTTTGCATGAACTGCTGGAGCATGTTCACCATCTGTGTTATGCTATCCTCGAAAAGGTTTGACGACGTACAGCTCGGAGAGATTTGTTGTGGCTGATATTGAGGCGGAGGGTTGTTTGGGTAGTTTGGTGGTTCATATGCATCACCACCACTAATTGTACAGATAGGGTGTGCAGTCATGGGTGCTTGAATGTATCGTGTGTTGCACTGTGGGACATTGTCAGCTAAGTAATCAAAGAATGATAATACCTGATCTGGATCCTCGCTGATGGGCTCTCCATTAGACATAGTCTGGACAAAACACTTGCAATCAGGGGTAAGAGCAGTATAAAAATAAAAATAATCGGCTAACCTCCATGAGTCAAACCCGTGATGTGGACAAGTGCGTAGTAGATCCTTGAATCGCTCCCAGCAAGCCCTAAATGTCTCGTCATCCTGCTGCACAAAATTAAGAATCTGTTCCTGCAAAAATTGAGTTTTCTGTGAGGAACAAAACGCATGCAGAAATTCATGCTCCATATCATCCCAATTAGTGATAGAATGAGGTCTCATAGAATGAAACCAAATCAGTGCCCTATCCTGTAAAGTAGTAAGAAATAAATTCAGTCGAATAAATTCATCAGTTTTAGCATGAGAAAAAAACATGGTGCAGGTTAATTCAAACTCTGTTAGGTGCTGATAAGGGCACTCAGATTTTGACCCGTAAAACTCAGGTAGCAATGACATCCTTCCGCGCTGCATCATGAAATTAAGCTCATCATAAGGCAAAACTGTGGAAGAGGATGCAGTGGCATATTCAAGCTGCAAAAAATCCATTATCGTGCGCGGTGCAGGTGCAACCATTTTTCAAAACTCAAAAAAAAATTTTGTTTTTGTTTTCTATATTTTTTTTTCCTTTTCGTAAAACTAACAAAAATGACGGGAAAAACGCAAATTTGAGACTAAGACCGACATTCCCCGGCAACGGCGCCAAAAACTTGACTCACTCGAAAAATGAGCAGCTCGAAAGCTATCCCAAGTATAGGAGTTCTGTCATGTAATATTAAGCCCAAGGGCTAGATCGTCTCCTCAAGGAATGCGTTTTAATCTCAATTTCACGTTCGTCCAATCGAAAACAAAAAGGTACTGAACTCAGTTCAGATTCGGGTTTTCAAGATTGTGGAGACTTAAATGAAAACACATATTAAAGTCCTAAAACTATCACGCACGGAATTAAATAACAATAATGAAAACCCTAGTCTACTTAAGGAAACACTAGATCATACTAACTAAAAATGGAAACTTTAAACATGGAATTAAAATAACAATAATGAAAACCCTAGTCTACTTAAGGAAACACTGGGACACGCGTTAATTAAAAATGGCAACCTAAAACATGGAATTAAAAACTCACAATGGAAACTAAACTAGACACATACTAAAAAAAAAAACCGAACCTACTAAAAATCAAACCTTTAGCACAATTAAGAGATCAAATCAAGACTCACAATTTAAATGCAAACATGAATTCAACGAAAATTTAAAAAAACGTAAACAATAACGGAACATAATAAAAACACAACCTTTACTAATCATAGACCCTAACTAAATTGAATTTCGACAAAAAAAAATATCTGAATTTAATTAAGAATGCTAAATTAAAATAACTATCAATTAGATAAACAAAGAGATTAATTTAACAATAATGAAATACCCAACATTACTCAACTTAAACAAAAAGAAAGAAAACTCCAATAACATTAAAAAAAAACTAAACTTTCTTCAATATTCCAAGATTCAAAGAAAAGTAAATAAAAGAAAGAAAGAAAGGAAAAGAGAGAGAGAGAAACAAATCCACGGAGCCGTGAAGTTGCTGCTGCGCTTTGGTGGTCCTGCTATGGAGTCGGCTAGTGTTCTGCTGTGCTTGGGGACTGCTGAAGATGGTGGAGGAGGCTGGCCGTACTGTAAGAGGGTAGAGGATGCCAAGAAAAATAGAGGAAAGGGGGAGAGTGAGGGAGGAAAGACAAAGGGAAGGAAGAGAGACAAGGGGAAAGAAGTAGAATTGAAAAGAACAAAAAAAACAAACTAAAGAAGAAGAAGAAGAAGAAGAAGAAGAAGAAGAAGAAGGAGAAGAGGAGAATGGGGAGCCATGGGGGCTGCCTCTGCAGGAAGAGAAAGAGAAGGGTTAAATAGGATAGGGGGGAAAGCCCTAGACCCGAATAGGAAACCCAAATTGCTATATTTTTTCATTCTCTGTTCATTGTAAATTATGCTCTTCTGGAGCCCGTATCTCATAAAAATCAAAACACAAAAGTTGTAGATAATCCTTTCCTCTTTCTTTATAAATTTAAATCGTCTCAATCGGAGCTCGGATGGAAAAGTTATGTATAAAATACAAACAGGTGTCGGTTTTGATTCATGGGAATTTTCCTGCGACAAAAAATTACCAAATTCTCATAAATAGTGCAATAAAATTCAAGAATGATGATTTTGACACTTTATTAAAATATTGAATAAATTTGGACATTTAATTAAAAATATAAACGGTAAAGTCTGGGTTAAGCGTCCAATTACGCAGTTTCGGCGCGTAATCAGCTTGTTAACATGTCTATCCTATTGTCTCTAACATCAATAGTTCCTTCAGATGTCACTTCTAATTTGTCCCATATTTCTTTAGCCATCATGCATGCCATGACCCTATTAAATTCGTTAGCATCTAAGGCACAGTATAAAGCATTTATAGCACTTGAATTGATTTGAAGCATTTTATAGTCTGAATCGATCATATCCCTTTTTTCTTTTGGAATCTATTTTTCATCAATTGTTTTGGTGGGAATAAGTTCTCCATCCATAACTACTTCCCATGCTCTCCAATCCATGTGTTGGAGATAGATTTGCATTCTCTTTTTCCAAAATGTATAATTATGTCTACAAAAGATTGGTTGACGAGTTGAGGATTGGCCTTCGCCGAAGGGTGCTACTCCTATATTTGCCATTTGATCTTTTTATAGTTTCTTGTTAGGAAATACTATAACTAGGCTCTGATACCAATTGAAATTAGGAATAACTTCCAAAGAGGGGGGGGGGTGAATTGGTTTTTAAAATTTTTCTTTTAGAATTCATTTTTTAAGGTTGCAAATCTAAGAAACAATCACAATCAATCACAACAAGATCAAACTCTCAATTCAAGTAACAATATATGTGAAAATTTGCTGCACTCAGTTTAAGCCCTATACCACCATTACTTTTCTTCTCAATGTTCAACTTTTAAATAAACTTTCAGATTAATAGGTCAAGGATAATCAACCAACGTAGTCCCTTTCGATTTTCACAAACAATGCTGATTTATCAAAAACGAATTACCTTCCGGTCTATTTAACTACCAAACATTCATAATTGAAATTTAAAACAACCATGCAGATTATATCCTTGAAAATTAAAGAGTAGAGTAGAGAAAGAAGAACATAAGGATTTTACGAGGTTTGGCTTCAACACAGCCTACGTCCTCGCCCTTGGCCAAACCGCCAAAGGATTCACTATTACCGTTCCTTTATCAGCCGGAACAAAGCAATTACAAGCACTCCTTGGATAAGGCTAGAGCCTGCCTTCTCCAAACAATCTCCCCTTGTTTGGTCCAACGATTCAATACTCAAATCGTCAACAAGCCCTGTTACAATGATAGAAAAACAACACATACAAAAACTTGCTCCTCAAAGAGTTGATTAGTACAAGTGTAAAACACTAATGCATTTCAGTAAATTCAAAATATGAATTTTCAGGATGAAGCTCTTAGAAATTTATCACCGTGGATATCTTTCAATGAAAGAATCAACAATTCAAGACACAGTAGGATTCAACAAGAACTTCTTAATTTCGAGCAAGGATGAATGCAATATGAGGTATTTTCAGAATTTCAGAGTGAGAGAGAGTGTAATAGCAGATTGTGAGCTCTTAATAATCTTGGTGTATAATTCAATGAGTCTTGGGGGTATTTATAGATGTATAAAACCTCTTTTCTTGTTCCCCAAAGGATACTCAGACTTGTTTCCATAAAATAAACTCATTTAAGTTTCCAAATTTTTGAATTTTAAAAAATATATCCGTTAGAAAATAGAAAATTTCCGAGAGGCAGACGACTATGAAGTCCTGATAGTTGTCTGTCCATTAATTATATTGGTAGGATTCATAGGCAGAAAGGTGGCAATCATCTGTCCCTTGAGTGGTAGTCGTCTGTCATCAAAATATAAGGTGACAGTCGTCTGTCCATATGATGACAATCGTCTGTCCATGTGAAATTTTGAGCCTTTTAGTAACATATAAGGTGGACAGTCGTTTGGTGAAACCTTCACAAACTTCTCACCTTTCACTGACAGTCATCTGTAAGAGCCTTGACAGTCGTCTTTCAGGCTTCTGTGTTTCAATTTTAAGTCTTTAATTTAGTCGGTCGTCTGCCTATAACGACATAGTCGTCTGTCAACTGAACATATTTCTTCCTTAGTCACTTTTTGATTTCTCTCTCATTTTTACTTGGAATATAAATTTGTTTTAATTTTGAAAACATGTTCCAAGCTATTTTCTTATGGTCTCTAAGTCTCTTTGTTTAATGAGCTTCAAAATGAAAAATTCATACTTGAATAAACTTAAAGTACTTACAGAGACTTGTCCTAATTTCTCAAAAATTCTCCTTTGTTCTGAACTTTCTTTGTTGCTAATCTCTGATCTCAAAAAATATTCTGAACTTTGAGCTCTCATGTTAATCTTCTTTAATCATCATGCTCTTATGGTTTTCAGACTTTGTTCCATGCTATCAGTTATTGATTCATGCTACATGAGTACCTTCAATCTGAATTCCTGAGAAAACACAACACTCAACTAAAGCATGTTAGATCCTACTTGTTTGTTATCATCAAAATGGAGTATCAAACCTAGTAAGGCCAACAATCTCCCCCTTTTTGATGATGATAAACAAGAAGCAAAAAATTTTGAGTGATTGTTAAATCTTTAGGATCATCAGGATTGTGGTTTTCTGGTTATATTTTTGTATGTGCTTAATAGACAAACTAGAAAATTTATGCTTGCCTAATCTTTAACACTTCTTTTTCAGCAAGCACCCCCAGTACTTTTTGCAAATATCAAAAGGGAGATATATATTTATATGCATATACGTATGTATTTATTGTAATACTTTATGGCAAGAACAAATTTCAAAACTAAATTTTTTCTCTTTTGCCTTATTATTATTATTATTATTATTATTATTATTATTATTATTATTATTATTATTATTATTATTATTATTATTATTATTATATACATATATGATTTTAAAGTCGCATAATTGGTTCAGTAACTACACATAAAAATGCATGCGAACTAATTAGACTGTATTTATGCTTAAACCTATTCTTTATATACCGCATGTCTTTAAAATTCAAATTTTCTGCGGGTCTCATGAAATACTTAAATCGCAATGGTTTGAGGATATTTCTAGTTTAACTACGTTTTTCATGTCATTTAAATATTTTAATAACCAGTTATATAGTTTGTGTGCTTAATTGCTAAACCTATCATTGCTTTATACTCTATGAATTTGTTTGCACTATAAAATGCATGACTATCATATCTCTTATATGATTGATAGTTATATTTATGTTTTGAGAATATTGAACTGTTTGAGTAAGTAGTTGTGAATATCTTGTAAATATATTACTTAATCAAGTCACTTGTATATAGAGATTTTTTAGGAAATGTTCTATTTTCAAATGACATGCTACCGAATTTTCTAAAAACCTTTTCCCAAACATATCCTGTATTCAAATGATTATTTGCGCATATACTTAAATGTTTATTTAGGCCCTTTTTTTTCTGTTGCCAAAAGGGGGAGAAGTAGGCAAGTATTTGTCATCATCAAAAAAGGGGAGATTGTTGACCCTGTGGGTCATAATCGATTTTGATAATGACAAATACTCTTTGTATTTGATGGCTTTCAAGTTTGTGTGCAGGATCATACTAACTGGATTATATTGATGGCATGCGACAACTTGAAGAAAAATGAAGACCTCGACATTTTTGTTTATTGTAATTTATATTTACCATTTTGGGTTTGTAATCTTATATGGTATGTATGTTGACCTTATTGGTCACACCCAGTTTTGATTATGACAAATACTCTTGGTACTGATGTTTGTACTGAGAATTGCATGCAGGTTCACCTTGTGCGTGCTTTAGGACTGAAAGTCATTTCATGATGGCGTGAGGTGTTCGTGTCGAAGAATGAAGACATATTTGTTTGATTTTGTATTCATTTGATTATTTCTTCATTCTGGGATGTAATTTATTATGAATTGTGTGCGTGTATGGCTTGTAATAATTTGTATCATGCATGGTAGGTAGGTATGCTCAAAACGACCATAGTTGGACTTTAGGTACCTACACAGACCTTAGGTCTCTAAAAAAATGCACAAAGGTCCCCATTATCATCTTCATATCAGGGGAATTACAACTAGCTAGAACATGGACTTAAATTGAAAAAGTTGAGAGGGTTCGGGAGACCAAACCTAGGCCGTGTTAAACATCTCGGGCGACCAAACTGGTCAACTTGTTGACTCTATGTTCGGGCACCCGAACCTCTTTTGAATGTATCTTCCTCGGGCACCCGAATGCTCCTCAGAGCACTTTTCAACTACTCGGACGACCTTCTGTTTACGTTCAAATAAAGGTCGGGCAACCGAACTGCCTGGTTCGGTTAACCGAACTCAGTTTCGGGCACCCAAACCTCGGACATTTGGCTACTGACTTTGATTCAGCCAACTGGACCTCAATTCGGGCACCCGAACCTCTTAAAATTGATTTTTTTGACTGTATCTGTTCGGGCACCCGAACTTCAGGCCAGGCACCTAAACCTTGCGGGTTAAAATAATTTTTACAGATTTTTTAATGGGGTAAACTGGGTTAATTTTCTTAATAGTCTTTTAGAAAATTCTAATTATACCCATTGTGTCCCCAATGGTCAAAAAATCCTCCTTGCCTATATATACCAGTTCATTTGTCTTAATTAGCAAGGGATTAGCAAACTTGATTAGGGAAAAAATTCTCTCAACTCTCAAAACCCTAAAAACCCTATATTAGCCAAATATTCTTTCAAGCACTCACATATTTCTCATTTATGATTTCTCTAAGCATTGTAAGTATTTCAAGGCTATTATGCTTAACCTACTTAGCTAGAACTCTCACTTGGATTATTGTCTGATTGATTTTCTTTGAGAGTTTAGCATTAAAGTTCTTCCACGAATTTCACTTGATAAATCTTGTGTGGGAAGACTTGGAGGTTTTTGGTTCTTGCATTATTGTTGCAAGTTACCTAAACCTAGTTTTTGTGTGCAAAAATCCTTTACAAAAGCTCGTCTTTCAAACAACTCCATTGTGCTTTATACATTGAAATATCCTATTGAGTTTGTTTGATTTATCTTGCTTAGCATATTTGAAACCTTGATCTGATTTTGTGATATTCAAATAGTGTGTTTCAAATCCTACTTAGATATACACTTTAGATTTGGACTGAAAATATATACGTGATTGAGTGTTTAGCACACACTAGAGCACTGAGCATATTTACATATCATTCGTGCTTGTATTATTGACTAAGCTATACTGGTGCACACATCTGCTTGTGTTGAAGCACATTTACATGTACAAACAATTTATACACATTGGTTGTATTCCAGGCACGGGCCTGAAGAGGGAGACTAGCCCTGTGGAATAGTCCTGGATTGGCTTAGACCCAGTTAGGAAAGCTAGGTGCGTCATCTTGTTAAGGCATGTCGTTTGAGGTCAGCCCCTTGAATTGACATGGTTGTATAGGTGCCGCTCCACTCGTTTAAGAGAGCATTTTAGTGGTAATCCTTGTGCTGGTGTGGCCAAGGCGGGGACGTAGGCACTGTTGGCCGAACCCTGATAACATATTGTGTGTGTTCTTTGCATTTCTGCAATTTACATTTACTGCACGTGTATGTTTGTTTGATGATTGCATAGACTGACCCTAGGCTAAATTACACTATTGTTAAAATCTGTAGACCTAGGTAACAAATTTTTAAATACCCAATCAACCCCCCTCTTGGGGTTGCACCATAACTATCAATTGGTATTAGAGCCTCGTTACTTAGACTTAGAAGTTATTTAGTAAAAGATCATGATGGCTCGTGTTAGTGCATCCCCTTCCTGTGAGGGAAGATTAGTCACACACCCTCCTATATTTTGTGGTATTGATTACGCTATATGGAAATTTAGAATGACGGTGTATTTGAAAGCTCTAAATTGGAAATTTTGGAAAGTCATTGATCAGGGTGATTGTGTGCCTATGAAGTCTATTGGGTGTACTGATGTTCCTAAATCTGAGTTTGAAATGAATGATCATGATAGGGACTTAGTACAGGTAAACTTTGATGCCATGAATACCTTACTGCATGCTTTAGATTCTAACATTTTATATGAGGTTATGACTTGTAGTAATGCTAAGCAGATTTGGGATGAACTTGAGTGGAGATATGGTGCGTCCATGCAAAAGGGAGTCATCTTTCCATGCGACTCAGGCTCCACTGATCTTAAGGAAGGTAACCAGTGTTATGTAGCTTTAACCAATGATGAGGTTATTTTAGTTCCTTCTATTTTAGTAGAAAAATCTAAAAATGATTCTTATGCTGATTTGAATGATATGTCTGATTGTGAATCATATGATAGTAGTGATAGTGAGAGCATGCCATCTTATGAAGAACTACAAATTGAATACATGAGAACTCATAAGTCACTTGTAAAATCAAATAAGAAATATTCTGTTTTGGAAAACAAGTATGAAACATGCATGAAAGAATGTGAATCTAAAGCTCTTGCTGAAAGAGAAAATATTTTGAAAATCAACAGTCTAGAAAGCAAGAATGAATCATTAGAAAATGAGTTAACTGCATTGAAATCTAAAATTTCTATTGATGATAGTAAAGACTACTTGATTGCAGATCTTGAAAGTAAAGCAAACAATATTTCTAAAGAACTCGTGAAACTTCAGAATGTTTGCAAAAATTAGGAAAACTTAAAAATTCAAGATTTAGAAAAGAAAATAGAAGACCAATCTAAGATCATCACTCAAACTTTTGTAAAAATGACTCATATGTCCCAAATGGTTATATTTTTGGGAAAATTTATATATATCCCCTCATTTTTAATGATTAGTAGGGGATTAGCAAACATAATTAGCAAATACTCTTTGAATCTCAAAAAGCCTATTTCTCATATTCAAGCTTCCTACACTCATTCTTACTCATCCATATTGCAAATACCACTTAGTAAGACTACTGTTGTGTTCATCTCATTAAGCTTAAACTCTCACTTGCTTGTTTTTTTATTGAGATTTATTTTTCGTAGAGAGTAAGCTTCAAGTTTTTTTAGGAGACTTCATTTATAAGTCTTCTATAGGAAAACTTCTTTGAGCTTGTGAGTTTTGCATATTCATTGCAATACTTAAAAGTTTGTATTGCGTTTTGGTTGTGAAATAATATTTTAAAAATTTATTTCAAATATATTTTGTGGTTTATTTTGAGAAAAATATTTGTTGAAGGTATTTGAAGTATACTTGAAGATAAATACTATTTTACAAACCGATTTCAAATATCTCTTGTGATTTATCTTGAGAAAATATTAGTTAAGGATATTTGAAGTGTGTTTGAGATCTTTGTTGCTGCATTGTGATTAATATTATTATTCTGACACAAAGATCCTTTCACATACACTCTCACGAATCGATTGTCATATTTGCATTAATCTTTGAGAGTAGACATTCAGACTACATTAGGCTTATTATATCTTATCATTATGTAGTGTGTTGATTGTATTGGTGCAAATATGCTTGATTGAGAAGCATATAATTTGTGCGTAAAAGTTTGTATTTCAATATCTGTTGTATTCCAGGCATGGACCTGAAGAGGGAGACTAGCCCTATTGAATAGTCCCAAATTGACTTAGACTCGATTAGGAAAGCTAGATGTACCATCCTGGTAAGGTGTAGGTTGAGGTCAGCCTCGCTAATTGACCTGGTTGTAACTGGTGCTGTTTCACTCATTAAGTGAGTTTTAGTGGAATCCTCGGGCTTGCGAGCTAGAGGCGGGGACATAGACAGTTGGCCGAACCCCGATAACATATCATGTGTCATTCTCCTTCCTTGCACTATTTAATTTTCCGCAGTTTTTTTGTTTATATTTCAAATTCTGTGAATGCTTGGGAAATACTAAGATTGTGTTAATTGTTTAAATATTTGCTCAGTTATTTATCTGCGTTATTAAGGAATGCTTAGACTACCCTAGGTTGAGTTATATTGTTGTTGAATTATATAATCCTAGTAAGAATTCTTAAAAGTCCAATTCACCCACTCTCTTGCTATTGCACCAAAGCTATCACGATGTGCCTCTTTTAGAATGACTCGTTTAATTTCAGCGTCATTCGGTACACTTATTCTGGTAAGGAACATCAAAACCTCATCGTCTGAGACATTGAAATCTATTTTCAATCCACTTTGTATGCCATTCACAATCTCTACTAGCTCTGCGTCATTCGTCTGAGCTGTCCTGATCCTTTCCCTTAAGGTTGGTTGAATTACCATCCTAATTCGATGCTAAACTGCCACTGTTGAGATTGACGCACTCACTGATTTCCAACTCAATGCATCAGCTACCACATTAGCCTTTCCTGGGTGGTTACTAATGGTACAGTCGTAGTCCATTGTCAACTCAAGCCATCTCCGCCGCCTCATGTTCAACTCCTTCTGGGTGAAAAAGTACTTAAGACTCTTATAATCAGTAAAGATCTCACACTTTTCACTATATAGGTAGTGCCTCCAGATCTTTAACGCATAAACTACCACTGCCAATTCCATGTCATGCGTGGGATAGTTCTTTTTGTACTCCTTGCGTTGTGAGAAGCATATGCAATGGCCTTTCCTTGCTGCATTAAGACACACCCAGGTCCTTTTTGAGATGCGTCACTATAAATCACGAATCCACCCTCTCCTGATGGAATGGTCATCACTGGTGCAGTGACTAGTCATTGCTTCAGTTCCTGAAAACTCTACTCGTACTCACCAATCCACTCAAACTTTGTGCTCTTCCTCGTAAGTTGTGTCAGAGGACCTGATAGTCTAGAAAATTCCTCAACAAACTAGTAGTAATATCCTGCTAGATCCAAGAAACTTCTAAACTCCTGCACGTTCTTCGGTCTCTCCCAATCAACTACTGCTTCTACTTTACTCAGGTCCACTGAAACACCTTTCCTAGACACTACATGTCCCAAAAATGCAACTTGTTCCAACCATAATTTGCATTTCTTGAATTTAGCAAAAAACTTCTTTTCTCTAAGTACCTGAAGTTCTAACCTCAAATGAGCCGCATGCTCCTCAGGGCTCCTCGAATAAACCAGGATATCATCAATGAAAACAACCACGAACTAATCTAAGTACTCGTGGAACACCCTGTTCATCAGGTCTATAAATGCCGCAAGGGCATTGGTCAATCCAAAAGGCATAACCAGAAATTTGTAATGGCCATACCTAGTGCTGAAAGCAGTCTTTGGTACATCCTCTGATTTAACCTTCACCTGATGGTACTCGGATCGTAGATCGATCCTGGAAAAGATTTGTGTTAGCTTTGGTGCAACCCCAAAAGGGGGGAGGGTGAATTGGTTTTTTAAAAATTATCGCCTAGGTCAATCGGTTTAACAACAGTATTACACAACCTAGGGTCAGTCTATGCAATCAATAAATAAACATACACGTGCAGTAAAGTAAAGTGTGGAAAAAGTAAACGATACACGTGATATGTTATCGAGGTTCGGCCAAAGTTCCTACGTCCCTGCTTTGGCTACACCAGCACAAGGATTCCACTAAGGCTCACTTAAACGGGTGGAGCGGCACCTAATACAACACGCCTTACCAGGATGGTACACCTAACTTTCCTAACCGGGTCTAAGCCAATCCGAGACTATTCCATAGGACTAGTCTCCCTTTTCAGACCCACACCTGGAATACAACAAATGATATGAAATTTTTGTACATGGAAATACGCTTCTTCACAAGTAGATATGTACTACAATACAATCCAAATAAATATGCACTCACAAATGATATAGATTTAATGCTCAGGTGAGATCCAATATGTAAACTCTCTAAGATGTGTGAGTGTATATATATGTGAGAGTTCAACCTTTGATTCAAGATAAGATATTCAACACACAAATAATAAAAGGAAGTTTAACACAATTCAAATCAAATATCTCAAGGATATTCTAAATTTAAAGAACAATAGATATTTTTGGATTGAAGCTGGAAAAAACAATATCAAAGATAATATGAAAGCTTGTGTAAAATAATATTTTTGCAAAATCCACAAGCTTGATGAGTCTTGCAATCAAGATGCAAAGACTCACTTGCTATAAGGGTATTCCTGCTCAAATATTTATAGTTTAAATTAGGGGAAAACCCTAACTAAGAACTCTCAATGAAAATAATCAATCAACAAACAAGGAGAGTTTTAGCAATGTAAAACACTCAATAACACTTTTAGGAACTTGATCTATCAAGGGAATAGCAAAATAGAGAGTGTATGGAAGTAGTATGAGTTAAGTGGGATTTGAAAATTTAAGAGAGTTTTTCTTTAATGATCTTGCTAATCAAATCCTTAATTTTGCAAATGAGAAGATATATACAGGCAAGGGCAAAATTATGACTGTTGGGGACTTAATGGGCATTATTAAAAAGATTTTAAATGAGTTTAATTGTGTTTTAACCCAATTTACCCCTAATTACTGCAGTTAAAAATTAGCAACCCGAGACTTTCATTCGACCGAGGCATAGGTTCGGTCACCCGAACAGACACTTGAGAAAAAGCAAAGTTTTCATGTTCGGGTGCCTTAGGAATTGTTTGGTCTGCTGAACCAAGGTGATTTTCCTACTGTCCGTGGTTCGAGTGCCGGTCCAACATTCGGTTAACCAAACTTACAAGTTTGGTTGCCCGAGGTCATTTTGAACTATAAACTTTGGTAGCTCGGATTGGTGAAAAGGTACCTTGACATAGCTTCGGTCGCCCGAGGGAAATACATTCATTTTAGGTTCAGTCACCCGAAACTAGGTCAAACCACTGACTTCTCAGCGGTTTGAGCACCCGAGGTGTTTTGAACACAAAGGGTTCAGTCGCCCGACCTCTCACAATTTTTGCCCTTTCAGTCCTATTTCAATTCAGTTGATTCCCTTAATATGTTAAGTGATTTTGGGGACTAATTTAAGTATAAGTGCTGGGACCTAGGGTCTTTTCTAAGGCCTTTTGAGTTAGTCTCAAAGGTCACTCTATGGTCTTAAGCATTAAACTTATCATGCATGTGATGCAGTTTATTACATACCATATTATATTACAAACCAATTAGAAATGGATGCAAATACAATAGAAAATAGGTCTTCATTCTTTTGTTCATACGCCATAAATGAAGCTTAATCTTTATAGTCCATATGAATTACTTAAGTTTCTACCAATAGTGCATGCTAAAGATAAACCTGTTCAAGAAGCTCGGTGCACAGGTGAGAAACATTGGTTTTGTCATAATCAAAATGGGATCAGACTCATAGAGTTAACAATCTGTGTGCCTTGTAATTGGTCTAACAAATCATCGATGTGGGGTAACAGGTACTTATTCTTCACTGTCACTTTGTTGATTTCCTTATAGTCGATGCACATTCTCATCGACCCGTCCTTCTTCTTTACAAACAACACCGGTGCTCCCCAGGGTGATACGCTCGGTCGGATCAAGTAGTTCCTAACACTTCTCCTTTAACTCCTTTAGTTCCACTGGAGCCATTCTGTATGGAGCTTTAGAAATAGACGTTGTCCATGGAAGCAAATCAATGGCAAACTCTACCTCACGATCATGAGGCAATCCCAGTAAGTCCTCAGGAAAAATGTCCGAGAACTCCCTTACCACGGGAATATCCTCCAAATCCCTCCAGAAGTAGCCTCCTTTTCTAAATGGTTGAAAGGATTCGTAGTGTAGAGTGTACACACGACCCGAAAAATTTAAACTCCTGCTCCCCAGGAGGTCTGAACACTACCTCCTTCCTAAGGCAATCAATACTTGCATAACTAGATGCTAACCAGTCCATCCCTAGAATGACATCAAAACCATGCATGTCAAAAAAAATCAAGCTAGCATGCAACATCCTCCCCTGAATCTCCACTGGGTAGTCTTTGATCACTTTGATACACACTACAACTAACCCTATCGGTGTGACCACCGCTAACTCAACATCTAACAATTGTATCTCTACCTCGCATAATTTAATGAATCATTGAGATACGAAAGAATGCGTCGCTCTTGAGTTAGACAACACAATAGTTCTATTTGAAAGCACATATATATTACCTGTTACCACATCTCCTGCCTTCTCGGCATCACTAGAAGTCAAGGAACACACCCATGCCTGGGCCGTGCCCCTCTGGTAGTTCCCGTGTAGTGCCTGATTACCTCCCCGATATTGATGCTGTGGGGGCACATTATGCAACGTTGCACGGAAATCTCGTGCCATATGTCTGGGCCTACCACACAGGTAGTAGCCAACTGATCCACCCCTGCACTCCCTCGGATGCCTCCTACCACATGTAGGACAAACAGGGTATGATGGGTTACCTTGAAATGCTCTGCCACCCATCTCCCGCCACTGGCCTCCGCTGTCACCATACTTCTTCCAAGTATCCTGCCTCGCATTCGTATAAGAACTAGAAGATATAGGCCTCTTTTTCGAGTTATGAACCCCAGCCTCTCTATGTAGGCTCATTTGTGCCACGATGGTCTTATCTACTAGTGTGGAGAAATCTTGCACCTATAGCACTGCCACCTGCTTTAATATCTCCTGCCTTAGAGCTCTCTCGAACCTCCAAGCCATTCTGGACTCATTTGGTACCATATAAGGAGCAAAATGTGATAGCTCCACAAACCGAGTGGCATAGTGTTGAACAGTCAGTTGTCCCTGACTCAGATTCAGGAACTCTTCCGCCTTAGCATACCTAATGGAGGCTGGAAAATACCGATCAAAGAAAATCTCTCTGAAGAGGCTCCAAGTCATCACTACAGGTACCAGTCTTTGCTCCTCTAGCAGCATTACCGCTTGTCGCCATCTCTTAGCCTCTTTAGTCAACTTGAACGTGGCATAGAGGACCTTCTAATCGTCTGTGCATTGCAGTACGATCAAAATCTTTTTTTAATTTTTCGAACCCAATTCTCTGCAATGATCGGGTAATGCTTCCTGCAGATGTGGGAGGATTCATGCAGGTGAACTGATTGATGGTACACCCCAGCTCAGTGGTGGGACGGTCATGCCCCCTGGAACTCTGCATGACCTTGGTCATGAACTGCTGGGCAAAGTCCCGAATCACCATTGTAGAATCATTGCCATCCTTATTTGATATCCCCTCGTTACTGCTTCCTTCAACGTTCATATTATTATTCCTGGGATCCATTCTAAAGAGATAACTGAGATGATTTAAGAATTTTAATATCCTAACATGCCTCATACAATTATAATACTAAAAGACTCACTTTAATAAATTTCAAGTACCAACCTAAGTCATCTCCCCTTAGATTACGACATATCCTACCTGTTCAATATTCCTGTTATAGTTTTCAAGTTCCAGTTCCTTCGCTCAGAAACAAAACTGTCAATGGATTGCCATGGCTTTTTGAACCCGTCGATTGATTCAGAAAAACACAGAATTCTGTCAAGGGATTTCTGCCTCCAGGCTTACGAATCAAACTCAAAATTCCAATTCTGCCCATTCTTATCCTCATCCTAATTTAAACCTATACTTTGGTAATATCATCTGACATAGTCTGCAGAACCTAACAACCTACGCTCTGATGCCACTTGTAATGCCCCGACCCGCCACGTGGGCTCGGGGTATTATTTGTGAAATAAAATAAATAAAATTCTCTAATACCACAATACCACCACCCGCCCTAAGGGAAAATCGGGTGATCCTGTCATAACTGAAAATAAAACCATATAGCAGAAGAAAAATGCCTCAATCACATTACCAGAGTTCTAACTGTCCCCAGATACATATATAAAACTACATGTCAATATTTTACAACCCAAAAATAACAAGCATAATAGCTGGTGGCTCACCAGCTCTGTCTACCACTCCCAAAAGCCTAATCCCATCCCCACAGTAAGCTAGGTATGGTTTCCTGTAGGACCTGAAAAGTGAGATGGATAATGGGGTGAGACACTTCTCAGTAAGGTGGATTAAACTATTATCAATGTGTGGCAGATGAGTTTTATTGCAACAATTATCTATAAACATTTCTTATGTTATCCTTACTAAATATGATTTCCATATAATTGAATCGTAACTATTAAATTCATGACACACATATCATTGCAATTCATAATAAACCTACCAACATGTATATATATATATATATATATATATATATATATATTCAACAGCCTATCATAGATAGTACGGTACAATTTAATAAATCTACACTTTACATGATCCATTTACAGTTCACATTCGTCGAGATTGAAGCGTTATGTCTCACCGTCTCTCAATCCAGCCATACTCGTCGGGCACTCGCTAAGAGGCGTCATGTCTTGGTGTCCCTCACATTAGCAAGCCCTCGAGCTAAATTCTGAGAATCAGGGTGATACGTATTGCCATCCCCCTTTGCCTTTCTCAATAATAATCCTCGGGGCATTACATATCGTCGTCCCCCGAGACCTTTCTCAATAATCATCATCAGGGCGTTACATATCGCCATCCCCCGAGACCTTTTTCAATAATCATCATCGGGGTGTTACGTATCGCCGTCCCCTGAGACCTTTCTCAATAATCATTGTTGGGGTGTTACGTGTCGCCATCCCCCGAGACCTTTTTCCACACTTACTTTAACAATACCAGTATTTTCACAATTTCCAATCATTCAAGCAAAGTCTATCATATCAAGAAACGAAATTAAAATGTCATATCATATCTGTCATAATGTAACTGTCTAACCATTCTATTCATTTATACCATTTTAAATCGTTCTCATGCCTCACAAATTTTCATTTGGTAAATCATAAATTTACATGACTATCTGGGAAACATATAAATTACTGAACATAGGGGTATGAGCATCTCTAGGGTTTAATTTAACTCAAACTATACATTTTACTGAAAATAGGAGATGTTCAACCCATTCACGTTAGTTTTCCCCAAAAACATATAAAATTCAAAACGACCATTTTCATCTATCTGATTCATTTAGAAAATCATAAATACGGTTTCTGTAGACATATACTGCAATTTAAATAGTTCATATTCTAAAAATAATAGACATAACCTAATCCCCTTACCTGTTCCTGATGAAATTGCCTAAAACCTTCAAAATCACCAAACCTAACCGCTCAAAACTGTCGAAAATTGATGACCTACATGCCAGGAGGAGAGAGAGAGAGGATCGAGGAGCACCCAAGAGTGATACGAGAGGCTTGGGAGAGAGAGAGAGATAAGAGAGGGTCTTCCAAAAAACCTTAAGTTAGAGAGAGAGAGAGAGAGAGAGAGAGAGAGTGAAAGTTATGAAAAAGTGTATTACTTAGCCCTTAAGTAACTCAGCCTGCAGGAAAACCGTCAATGGTTTTTTTAGGCTCCCTGAAATCGTTGACGGTTTGGTCCTTTTCTAAACCGACTTCCCTCTTTTCTTTTCCTTTCTCTTTCCTTTTATTTATTTCTTATATTTTCTTGGTTCGGGTTACTACATATTGTGTTACGCTCTCCAATATTTGTGGCTTAGATTTATTACTTACTGTGGACTGTATGTTTTAACAGAGTGAATTTCCTTCTACCCACAGTAATTCTCTAACTCATAGCATTTAGGCTCGTATTCAAATTGATAGGGGGAGCATTTGAAAATGATTTTCTATCTTGTTATGCTCACCAACAGTTTTGGCTTAAATCTGCTTTAAAATTTTCTGTGGCTTATGCACTTTAAAGTATGATGATTTTATTGAAAATCTAAGATTGTGTCATGTTGTTTGGCCATAGGTGTCTTAGGTTTCACCATATGATCTAGGATTAAATTGTCTGCACTAGTTTAGGATCTATATGATTGGTTTTTCTTGTTATTTGTTGGAATATTCAGTGTTTAAATGTATACCAGAAAAACATAGCTTGCTTGAACTTTTATCATTAAAGTTTCTTTTTCAATAAGTACAACCCTTAGTATTTATCGAAAATTTTAAGGGGATATATTTTTATACATACATATATATATATATATATATATATATATATATATATATATATACACATTTATAAAAGCAAGAATTGAACTTATATAGAATATTTTTATATTTTGTGTGCTTAAATGTTTTCATGACTGTGCTTGTATTGTATTGAAATTTTATGTGATAAAATTATATTGTTTATAAATTTTTTAAGGGTGTTGTATAACTGGTTCATGGATCATATATGAAATGCATACGAACTATTTAGATTGCTTTTATGCTCAAATCTACGTTTGCGATCATATGTCGTGTGTGTTAAACTCAAATCTTTCACGAGTCTTATGATATGTTTAAATTGTCATGGTTTGTGGATAATCCTAGTCTGATCTTGTTTGTCATGTTCCTTTTAATCTTTTAATAACTTCTTATTAAAATTATTTTGTGCTCAATTGTTATATTTTTCAACGAATTATAAATTTTTTTATGCCCAACTGTTATATCAAATAGGGGAGAGTTTTCAAAAAAAAAAAGGGAGTTCTCTTTGCTAAGTCTGTTTTAAATACTCAAAATGTTTTCTACTTAGCTTAGCCCTTTTTCTGATGACAAAAAGGGGAGAAATTTTATGAGCAAAATGTTTGACCAAAAAGAAAATTTTAGGGGCAACTATTATGGGGACAATTATCTGAGCTTGCGCTTTAATGCAAAAATTTAAATGCTTGATCTTTATAATGTCTTCTTTTGTGATATACTTGTGTTGTATTGCCTTTACTTTTACATTATGCATATTCTTTGGGGGAGCCTTTCCAGGCTGTGCCCATTTTGCTCTTAGGTGTTTGTCATCATCAAAAATGGGGAGATTATTGACTTTTTGAGTCCGATCCCTGTTTTGATGCTGATAAAGCACCAGTTTCTTATGCGTGCTTTAAAGTGCTTGAACAGGTTTACTATTCAACACACACATAAGGCAAAAGCGAAATGGAAGCTAGAAGACTTAAAGTTTACTTCAACTGGCGCATTCCATGGAGTGAAGAGCAAAATAAGAAGACATTTTTTTTAATTGTATAGCATTTAATTTATATATATATTGGTCTGTAATAAATGCATACATCCTGCATGACATGACTTAATGCTCAGATAAGCCATAGACAGACCTTAGGGCATACTTCGGTCGACCTACGTTGGATTTTTGGGCTACTTAATAGCCCTGGTCGACCAACCCATTTCAGTTATAAACACCTCGGTTGGCCAAACACTTTGTTTTCCAAAAAGTCAAAATGTTAACTAAGCCTGAGGCGATTGAACAAAAATGAACGTATCGTCCATGGTCGAACAAAGAACCAGGTACCCGAACCTACGAAGGTTGGGAAATCGACTTGGCTTCAACCAATCAGACTCACCCACTGGCACTCGAACCCAATACAGGCTCTGTGTTTGTTCGGGCGACTGGCCCTAAGGTCCGGGTGATCGAATCTCTTGGGTTGCCAAATATTAACTCCGGTAATTGGGGTTAAATTCTAATTAAACAAGTAACGACCTACCTATTTTTGTTATTTGTTTATTTTCATACATAATAACATTTATAATAATTCTAATAACCATCTAAACTGTCAAAGTCATGATCAACTTGGACCCCTGGGTACTAGGGATATACCTGTCATACATCTTTAATATCTAAGCAGCAGAAAACATAAATTACATACATGTCATACAACATCAAACATAATACCAGAGTTCTACTAGATCTATCATATATATACAATTATCCACAAAAGACCAAAAAGTATCCTAGGGTCTTAATCCAAAAAACGTATCTGACCCTAGCTTAACTACTTACCCTTCTGACAAGGTAGCTCGGTCAACTGCTATTGCTGCGGGGCTCTACTCACTCTTCTACCTGGATTTCTTGAAATGTTTATAATGTTGGTGTGAGACACCTCTCAGTAAGGGAGATAAACTAACATCAGTGTGTGGCAACATGAGTATTATTGTGACATAAACATAGACTGTACTTAATTGTATAACATGTAAAACTGCTTGTATAGTTTCTGAATAAAACATGATTTGACATAAGATAATATGACATACTAAATTTCTATACAGGAAAATCATCTTATATAAAAATACCATACTGAAATATTACCCAAGATAGATAGCTAGTTGTTGTCATGTCTTGCCCCCCACATGACAGGGTTGTGCGGCCCGTAAGCGGGACCTAGCAATGGCTGGTCGACCATGCTAAGTCAAACATAGGTGTGTAAGTATACTGGGCCTGTTCCACCTGTGCCGGGCTACCAGGGGAACTACAATACTCCCATGAAGCCACATTGACTGCCAACTTCCACACTCTATTTGAGATGTGTGGTGGCACTAACATAAACATAATTGTGAACATATAGCTACGGTACCGTGCTTCGTGAAACTAAACTAAGCCATCCTGGTTTTGATAACATATAATACATTCCATGATATTGAAACATAGAAATTTCATATTTCAGAGTAAAACATGACATGATAATATATTCTTGAATCTTGATATAACATGCATAATTACGACATTTGCGGCATCATATCGTAACATATAAATCATGGCACCGACGTTGACATATCATAACATATTAAACATGAAATTATTGTACTGTTAAACATAATATTCTTAAAACCATAGATCCTATACTATTTTTATGGTCTTCCTGAAAACCATTATATCATGCTTATCTTGGAAACATCATAATATTTTAGTATAGCATAATTTTCATGGAAATATTATACTTATGCCACACAAGTGTAAGTAGCATTCTAAACTCATAATTTGATATGAAATCATATTTTCTTATAAAATGTGTTAAAACCATTTCCCTATTCAACAACAGTATTCCTAAACATAGTTCTATAACATACGTATTTTTTTGAAAATAAATGTTGTATGACAATAAATAATTTCATGAAAAATGCTGATTTAATTTATCCCCTTACCTGGCTTACTATGAAGCCCACAAAATTACCCAAACTTGATTACTATGTGTGTTCCCAGCTCAACACCCTGAAATTCACATTTTCCCCACAAAACTCCAGTATTATCTCACCTAATACATTTTCCTCAGTCCAGAAATACCAAATACCTTATAAAACTTAAAATAACCAACTTACCCATATTTTGGGATGGTGCCCAAGTTGGCCTAACCAACAATCTACTCCAACAGACTTGTAGAGAATCTTCCCAAGAGTAGCATGGTAGCTTCTGATCGTCGAACCGGCGAAGAATGAAGCCGAAAATCTAGAGAGAAGGTAAAGGAGACGAATTTTAGAGAGAGAGAGAGAGAGAGAGTTTTGCGTGTGATTCTCTCACAAAAAATGTGATTTTTAGCCTTATATAGAGTGTTGTCCACGTGTCCTCGTCGACGAGCCACATCTCCTCGTCGATAAGTCTAAGCAATAAGTTCGTCGACGAAGACTATGGGTTCATTAACGAGCCCGCATGCCCTCAATCTTGCCTAATAGGCCACTCGTCGATGGGTATTCTGTGCTCATCGATGAGTCTTTGCTGAACTCCTTTGGAAAAATCCTTTTGCTCTCCTTTCTTTTATTATTTAATTACTATAATTCTTCAGGTCTCTTCATTCTCTCCTCCTTATAAAATTTTGTCCTTGAAATTTATTATCTGTATTGAATACCATCCTTTAAGGAAAATGGGCTACTTATTTTATTACTTACCCTCACTTGTGGCAGAGGAATACCATTATTACATTCAGGCTTCTGAGAGATTACAAATACATAAAATAAAATTCTCTGAAAACCAAAATACTACCTACTATCAGAGAATTTTTTTTTTTTACATGTACTGACTAATTTCCTGATTACTGCTGATCCCCCCTTGAATAGGTGCAAGTATTTTTATCATATTTCTTCTTCAAAATCCCAAGAAGCTTCTTCCACTGCGTGATTTCTCCACAAGACTCTTATTAATGGAATTTTTATACTGTGCAATTCATGTTCCTTCCTGTCTAAGCTCTACACTGGTATTTCCTTATAAACCAGTGAATCTCTGAGTTCTATCTCTGCATAACTGGCCACGTGGGAGGGATCTGGGGCGTATTTACTCAGCATGGAAACATGAAATATGTCATGTATCCTGGATAAAACTGGTGGTAAAGCTAGCCGGTAGGCAACTGACCCCACCTTCTCAAGTATCTCGAAAGGGCTAGTAAACCTAAGACTCAGTTTACCATTCCTCCTAAACCTCAAAGGTCCTTTCAGTGGCGCTATTTTCAAAAATACATGGTCTCCCACTTCAAATTTCAACTTCTGGCGGTGAGTATCTGCATAGCTTTTCTGTCGACTCTGAGCTGCGCTGATTCTTTCTTTAATAAGTTGGACTTTATCGTATGCTTGCTATAGTAATTCTGGTTCCAACACTCGCCTCTCTCCCATCTCATCCAAGTATAGTGGAGATCGGCATCTCCTACCATATAATGCCTTGAAAGGTACCATATCGATGCTGACCTGATAGCTGTTATTGTATGTAAACTCTACCAGCGGCATATATTGGGTCCAACTACCCCAAAAATCCAGCACACATGCCCATAGCATATCTTCTAATATCTGAATCATCCTCTCTGATTGCCTGTCCATCTGAGGATAAAACACTATGCTAAATGATAACTGATACCCCAAAGCCTCCTGCAAGCTCCTTCAAAATCATGATGTGAAACATGGGTCTCGATCTGATACTAGAGACACTGGCACACCATGTGATCATACTATCTTTTGAATATATATTTCTGTCAGTCTATCCATGGAGTAGTTGACTTTGATATGGATAAAGTGAGCGGTCTTTGTCAATTGATCTACGACCACCCAAATAACATTCTGTCCCTGTTGCACCAACGGTAAACTTGGCACGAAGTCCATAGAAATGTGATCTCATTTCCACTCCGGAATGTAAAATGGCTGTAACTAGCCCACTAGCCTCTGGTGCTCAGCCTTTACCTACTGGCATGTCAAACACTACTGCACAAACTCAACAATCTCCCTCTTCATACCGCTCGACAAGAAAGACTCTCGCAGATCTTTGTACATTTTAGTACTGTCAGGATGAATTGTATACAGGGACCTGTGTGCCTTCTCTAGGATCATCCTTCTGATATTTACATCTACAGGCACGCATAACCTAGTATAGAACTTCAGAGCTTTGTCATCAAAAATACTGAACTCCTCTCCCTATCTATCTGTCTTGTACCTTCTCTATCAACTCCATCAACTCTGCGTCATTTTTCTGGGCTGCTTTAATCCTTTCTTGTAGGGTAGGCTGCACCACCAGGTTGGCAATAAATGCCTGGTCATCACTCTCTACTAGCTCCGCGCCAAGCCTCTCCAAGTCTATCTGGATCGAGCGCTGAATTTCTACTACTAACAATATTGCTATCATGGACTTTCGGTTCAGCGCATCAGCCACCACATTAGCTTTACATGGATGGTAACTGATGGTGCAGTTATAATCCTTGATGAGCTCTAACCATCTTCTCTGCCGCATATTCAACTCCTTTTGTGTGAAGAAGTACTATAAACTTTTATCGTCTAAAAATATTTCACATTTCTCTCCGCATAGATAATGCCTCCAAATTTTCAATGCATAAACCACTGCAGCCAATTCTAGGTCATGGGTGGGATAATTATTTTCATATTCTTTCAATTGTCTAGAGGCATATGCTACTACTCTGCCTTGCTACATCAACACACATCCGAGCCCCCTCAAAGATAAGTCACAGTAGATCACGTAACCATCACCTCCTGATGGAATAGTCAATACTGGTGTGGTGATGAGGCTTTGTTTCAATTCCTAGAAGCTCTGCTCACAAATGTCATCCCATTCAAACCTGACATTCTTTCTAGTTAGTCGTATCAGAGGCCCTGATAAAGCTACGAATCCTTCTACAAACCGATGGTAATATCTCGCCAGTCCTAAGAAACTCCTGATTTTCTAAATGTTTCTCGGCCTATCCCAATTCACCACTACCTCTATCATGCTGGGATCTACTGAAATTTTATCCCCTGATATAACATGCCTCAGAAATGCAACTTTCTCTAATAAGAATTAACATTTGCTAAACTTGGCATACAATTTCTTTTCCCTGAGCATCTGAAGTACTAGCCTTAGGTGCATCTTATGCCCCTCAAAACTCCTCGAGTAGACTAGTATGTCATCAATACAACAACGAACTGGTCCAAATACTGGTGAAAGATTATATTCATCAAATCCATGAATACAATAGGAGCATTCGTCAGACCAAATGACATAACTAGAAATTCATAATGCCTATACCTGGTCATGAAAGCTGTCTTTGAAATGTCTTCAGTTTTGACTTTCACCTGATCATAACCTGACTTGATGTGAATCTTGGAATAGACTTGGGTCCCCTGGAGTTGATCAAATAAATCATCTATACAGGGTAGCGGATACCTGTTCTTAGTTATTACTTTATTTATTTCCCTGTAATCTATGCACATTCTCATAGACCCATCTTTCTTTTTCACAAATAACACTGGAGCTCCCCAAGGTAATACACTAGGTCTGATAAACCCTTTATTCAATAAATCCTGCAAATGATCTTTTAATTCTCCCAATTCTACTGGAGCCATTCGGTAAGAAGCTTTAGAGATCGGTGCCATTCATGAAAGTACATCGATAACAAAATCTATCTCGTGGTTGGGAGGCAACCCAGGTAGTTTCCCTGGAAAAACGTTTGGAAACTCCTTTACCACTGATGTACTGACAAGTTTTAATTCATTTTCAGTCATATCCTTTAGATAAGCCATAAACCGCTGAAATCCGTCCCAGAGTAATCTCCTCGCTTGCATTGATGACACTAATTGAGGCGGGGAATGCACCCGTGACCCCCAAAATTTGAATTCTTGCTTTCCTGGTGGTCTGAATATCACCTTTTTCAAATGATAGTTGATATTAGCATAGTTAGTATTTAGCCAGCCCATACCTAGTATTACATCGAATCCATGCATATTTAGTACGATTAGGTCAGCTGGTAATACTCTCCCCTAAATTTTACTGGATAGCCCCTGAGCACCCTACGACACCTCACCATTGACCCTGTCGGTGTTGCTACTAACAATTCAACATCTAATAACTGTATCTCAACACTAGAAAATTTAACGTATCCCAAAAACACAAAGGAATGGGTGACACCTGTATCAAATAAAACAATAGCTTGATATGATAAAGCAGTAAGGGTACCTGTCATGATGTTGCCTATGACCTCCATGTCTGCCGGCGTCAAAGTATATACCCTCACCGGAACTATATTCCTTCGCTGGCCTCCACGGGGTGCCTGATAACCTCCCCGATAAGGTCTAAGAGCAGAAGCAATACTAGGTGGTGTAGGGCAATCTTATACAAAATGTCCTGGTCTACCACAGCGATAGCAAATGCCTCTCCCCACTCGACACTTTCCCAAGTGTCTCTTTCCACATGTTTGACATACAGGGTAGGTCTGCACTCCCTGAACCTCATGGTGCCCTATCTCCTACTTCTATCCCCTACCGTAATTTCCTCTCCTCCACTGGCCCCGACTAGATCCTTGCTAAAAGCCTGAAGGTGTGGACCTCTTCTTCTATCCCTACTCCTTTGCCCCCATCCGCTTACTGGCCTCAGCCATAGCTCCTCGGTCTACCAACTCAGCAAAGTCCTGCACTTTCAACATTACTACCTACTTATAAATTTCTCGCCTCAGACCTCTTTCAAACTGTCTCACCTTCTTTGCTTCATCGGGAGCGATATATGGGACGAAACAAGACAACTTTATGAACCTCGCCGCGTACTACTAGACTGTTTACTATCCCTGCTTCAAATTTAGGAATTCCTTTACTTTGGCTTCACTAGTAGTGGCTGGGAAATATTTGTCAAAGAACAGTTCTATAAACTGGCACAAAGTCATAGCTATAGGTATCGCCCTCTTTTCCTCCAATAGTTTTATGGCAGTTCACTATCTTTTGGCCTTTCCTGTCAGCTTATAGGTGACGAATAAGACTCTTTGCTCCTCTGTGCACTGTAGCACCGCCAATAATTTCTCTATTTCATGCATCCAATTTTCGGCGACTGCAGGATCAGCTCCTTCTGAAAATGTTGGAGGGTTCATCTTGGTGAATTTCTTTATCGTATACCCATGCCCTGTAGATGGGCCTCCCTGCTCTTCGGAGCTTTATGTGATCTCATCCATGACCTGTTGAGCTACACTACGTAGTACCGCATCTGAATCAGCCCCGCCTGCACCCGAGGGCTCTACACCCTCACTACCACTTGTATAAGCACTGCCACCACCAGTGTCCATCTTGAAAAGACAATAAACATGACTTAGGGACCCTATACTTATAATTTATGTATCTAACCAAAATCTCATAATTTCACTCTATCTTGACATCCTTATCCTAATTTAAGATTTAGTCATACACTTAGAAACACAACCCAACAATAGTTTACTATAGCTTTCCTGAAATCGTTACCCCAGGGAAGAGATAGAAACCACCATGGAAGTCCTGCCTCCAAACTGCAGAACAAAACCTCAAATCCGTTTCCTATACTCTAGTATTGTTTCTATTAGCTTTGGTGTATTCCCAAGAGAAGGGAGGTGAATTGGAATTTTAAAATTTATCTCTTAGGTTAAATGAGATAGCTGTATAACACAACCTAAGGTCTTTCTAATCATACACCAATTGCATAGATAATGATATGCGAAAATTAAATCATGCGAAACATTCACAATATAACATACATGTGCGGTAAATATAAAGTTTGAAAATATAAATAGACATACGATACGTTATCTGGGTTCGGCCAATACTGCCTACGTCCTTGCCTCTAGCTCGCACACCCAAGGATTCCACTAATGCTCACTTAACAGGTGGAGCGGCACCAGTTACAACCAGGTCAATTAGCACAAGGCTGACCTCAACCTTTACAACCAGGTCAATTAGCGGGGCTGACCTCAACCTACACCTTACTAGGATTGTGCACCTAACTTTCCTAACCGGGTATAAGCCAATCCGGGACTATTCCACAGGGCTAGTCTCCCTCTTCAGGCCCACTCCTGGAATACAAAAGATGTAAAATTTTATGTACAAACAAACGCTTCTTACATAAGCAGATATGTACCACTACGCACAATATAATCAATGCACTTCAAGTATGTATGAACTATAAGCTTGGTGCTCTACGTGTGCAATCAATACTCAATGTTATGTCTATAAACAATCAAGCACATGAGTGTTCTAACAAGCTATTTCTTTGAAACTAGATATAACAAATCTCAATACTAGATTAGGGTTTCAAAGATGTTGATCAAATATTCAAACTAACTCAAAATATTTTCCTTCAATGAAATAAACACAAGAGTAGTTTGAAGTATATAGCTTGTAAAAATATTTTGCACACAAAAGATTATTGCTATAGGAATCTTTGCAATGACAATACAAAGATCCTCAAGCTACTGAGTTTTCCCAACACTAGATTTATCAAATTAAATTTTTGGGATAACTCTTGCTTAAGTCCCCAAAATCAATAATAATCAATCAAGTAAAACAATGAGAGTATAAGCAACCTCTAATAAGCACTAGCACACTCAATAAGCTCTCACAATGCTAAGATGTATCAAGGGAATGAAGAAATGAGAGTATTTGGGCAAAATAAGATTTTGAAATTTGAGAGAGTTTTGACTTAATCCTATTTGCTAATCCCCACTAATTTAAGCAAATGAACATGTATATATAGGTAAGGGGAAACTTTTGACCGTTGGGGACTCAATGGGGATAATTAGAACAGTTTAAAACAAGTTTAGAAAAATTAACCTAGTTTACCCCTTTTAATTTTAGTAAAAAATAATTTTAACTCGAGAGATTCGAGTGGCTGAACTTTACTTCAGTCGCTCGAACAGACTTAGCTCTAAAAAGCATTTTAAAAAGTTCGGTTGCCCGAGTTTAGGTTTGGTTGGCTGAACAAAACTCAGAAACATTATGTCCGCGGTTCAAGAGCTCGAAGCTAAGTTTGGTTGCCCGAGGCCTTTTTGAATGAGGAGATTCGGTCACCCAACTTGGTGAAAAGTGCTCTGACACTAGTTCGGTCGCTCGGAGAAGATACACTCATTTCTGGTTTGGTCGCCCGAAACAAGGTCAACCTGCTGACTTCCCAGTGGTTCAGGCGCCTGAGGTGTTTTGAACGCCTGGGGTTCGGTCGCTCGACCTCTAAAAAAATTTGCCTATTCTATTAAATTTCATTTCAAGTTGATTCCCTGATTGTGAATGTGAATGGGGACTTTCTTACGTGCAAATGCTGGGACCCAGGGTCTTTCTAAGGCCTTTTTAAGTATGCCAAAAAACCTGGCGTCAGTTGACCATCCCTAAGGCCAATCTACAGTCTTTGAGCTTTAGTTCATACATGCATGTTATGCATTAATTATTACAGACCGTTCCTATATTACTATTACAAACCCAATATTAAACTTATAAAATTACAACAATGAATCTTCTAGGTCTTCTTTTGCTTCAAGCCACTGTGTGCCGCATGCCATCAATATGATCCAGTTAGTATGATCCTGCACACAAATTTGAAAGCCATCAAATAAAAAGAGTATTTGTTATTATCAAAACTGGGAATGACCCATAGGGTCAACAGTATCTGTTGCACTCTAGAGTCTACAGAACCTAGCAACCTAGGTTTTGATACCAAACTGTAACGACCTGCCTATTTTTGTTATTTATTTTTTTCCACATAATAACATTTATAATAATTCTAATAACCTTCTAAAATGTCAAACTCATGATCAACCTGGACCCTTGGGTACCAGGGATATACTTGTCATGCATCTTGAATACCTAAGCAGCGGAAAACATAAATTACATACATGTCATACCACGTCAAACACAATACTAGAGTTCTACTGGATCTGTCATATATATACAATCATCCACAAAATACCAAAAAGTGTCCTAGGGTCTTAATCCAAAAACCCATCTGACCCTAACTTAACTACTTACCCTTCTGACAGGGTAGCTCGGTCAACTGCTACTGCTGCGGGGCTTTATCTGCCCTCCTACCTAGATTTCTTGAAATGTTTGTAATGTTGGGGTGAGACGCCTCTCAGTAAGGGAGATAAACTAATATCAGTGTGTGGCAACATGAGTATTATCGTGACATAAACATAAATTGTACTTAATTGTATAACATGTAAAACTGCTTGTATAGTTTCTGAAGAAAACATGATTTGACATAACACAATATAACATACTAAATTTCTGTACAGGAAAATCATCTTATATAATTATACCATACTAAAATATTACCTAGGATAGATAGCTAGTTGTTGTCATGTCTTGCCCCCCACATGATAGGGTTGTGTGGCCCGTAGGCAGGACCTGGCAATGGCTGGCTGACTAAACTAAGTCAAACATAGGTGTGTAAGTACGATGGGCCTGTTCCACCTATGTCGGACTACTAGGGGAACTACAACACTCCCATGAAGCCACATCGACTGCCATCTCCCACACTTCATTTGAGATGTGTGGTAGCACTAACATAAACATAATCGTGAACATATACCTACAGTATCGTGCTTCGTGAAACTAAACTAAGCCTTCCTGGTTCTGATAACATGTAATACATTCTATGATATTGAAACATAGTAGTTTCATATTTCAGAGTAAAACATGACATTATAATATTTTGTTAAATCTTGACATAATAGGCATAATTACAGCATTTGCGCCGTCATATCATAACATATAAACCATGGCACCGACGCCGACATATCATAACATATTAAACATGAAATTCTTGTGCTGTTAAACATAATATTCTTAAAACCAAAGATCTTGTATTGTTTTTATGTTTTCCTGAAAACTATTATATCATGCATATCTAGGAAACATCATAATATTTTAGTATAACATAATTTTCATGGAAATTTTATACTCATGCCACACAAATGTAAGTAGCCTTCTAAACTCATAATTTGTTCTAAAATTATATTTTCTTATAAAATGTGTTAAAACCATTTCCCTGTTTAGCAGCAGTATTCCCAAACATAGTTCTATAACATACGTATTTTTCTAAAAATAAATGCTATATGACAATAAATAATTTCATGCAAAATGCTAACTTAATTTATCCCCTTACCTGGCTTACTGAGAAGCCCACAAAATTACCCAAACTTGCTTACTATGTGAGTTCCCAGCTCAACACCTTGAAATTCACATTTTCCTCACAAAAATCTAGTATTATCTCACCTAACACATTTTTCCTCAGTCCAAAAATACCAAATACCTTATAAAACTTAGAATAACCAACTTACCCAAATTTTGGGATGGTATCCAAGTTGGCCTAACCAACAATCTACTCTAGCAGACTTGTAGAGAATCTTCCCAAGAGTAGCGTGGCAGCTTCCGATCATTGAATTGGCAAAGAACGAAGCTAGAAATCTAGAGAGAAGGTAGAAAAGACGAATTTTATAGAGAGAGAATTCTGCATGTGATTCTCTCGAGTAAAATGTGATTATTGGCCTTATATAGAGTGTTGTCCACGTGTCCTCGTCGACGAGTCCAAGCAATAAGTTCGTCGACGAAGACTATAGGTTCGTCAACGAGCTCGCATGCCCTTAATCTTGCTCTTAGTTTCTTTTCGTCGATGAGACACATGTCCTCGTTGACGTTCCCAATAGGCCACTCGTTAACGAGTATTATGTGCTCGTCGACGAGTCTTTGCTAAACTCCTATGGAAAAATCCTTTTTCTCTCATTTCTTTTATTATTTAATTACTATAATTCTTCAAGGTCTCTACAAAACAATTTCAAAAATCCTCAATATGTCCCTAACGATAATAATTTTCAGAAAATCTATAAATGCCCCTTCATTTTTTTAGATTAGTAACTTTGATTAACAAATATTTTCTCTCAAATTTTTCACTTAATCAAAGTTCCCCCACACACGCTCTTATTTCAAAAATCTCTTTGGGGTTACATTTTTACACTCTCCAACTCTCTTTATTATTCTTTGGCAAATCTTTTGAAAGAGAGCATCTTTATTTTAAGGCATTTATTTTTGCATCCATGCTTTCATAGATAAAGTTTTATATTGCAAAAAACATTTGAAAAACGAAAACCATAGGTTCTCCAATTATTCTTTGAAAAATATTTTTGGGAGAATATTTTATTAGGGTCCAAATCTTTGAAGTATATATTATATACATTTTCTTCAAAGATTGAAAATATCACTTTGAGAAAAACACCCTTACTCTACTAAACATTAATTTCATATCATATAAGAGTGCATTAAAGCTTTTAATGTGTACGCCCATGCTTGTATTTAGAAGCATTGTATTTAATGATCTTTAATGTACTAGTTGGGTTTAGCCCATTAATTGAACTGGGGAGTCTTAGCCCCGTAAGTGAGACCGGTTCGGTTTAGCCCAGAAATTGAACTAGGGAGTCTCCGCCCCGTAAGGGAGATCAATTGGGCTCAGCCTAGTAATTGAGTTGGGGTTTACCTCATCTCATAAGGAGAGGTTGTAACAGCTTTTGCTCCTCTCGTTTAAGTGAGTAGGCTTAGTGTAATCCTTGGGGGGTATGCCCAAGGCGAGGACGTAGGTTAGTTTGGCCAAACCTCGATAACAAATCCGGTGTCGCTCTCTCTTTATCTTATCTAAATTCCTACTCTTTAATTTCAGTATGTGTATGAATGTTTATTTAATGTCATAATTATTTGCATACACACAATTTATTTAAATAAGATATACTGCACACGTGTATGTTTGCTTTCATTGTTAAAATTATTTTACGTACATGCGTATATATTGAATGGGATATGAACTGTGGTGAATCGGCAAATATTTAAATTTAACCAAAATATTTTTAAAACCCAATTCACCCCCCTCTTAGGATCACACCAATTCCAACATAGACTTTGACGCTAGGTACACTTCAACTTTGTCCACAAACAGTTGCATATCTTCTGTAGAAACAAAACTGATTTCTTCATTTCTAAGGCCTAAGAACTCCTGTCACTTGTTCCTTGAGGATGTGAACTCTCTATCTGCAATGATGTCTTCGACTTATCATCTTTCGAGTTGCACTATCTTCACTTCTACTCTAGTTGACTGACTTTTATCTGCTTGGATCTTGAAAGTTAAGGAGTTGTCAAAGAGGGGGGGGTGAATTGGATTATTTACTTCCTTTCATGATTTCTTAACCTCTTTTTAATATAACAATCACACAACCAAACCTTATTTGGACAATCAATTCAAAAACCAATACTTCAACACAACACAAACAAAATTGGTTTATAATCACACATTTAGCGGAAAATTAATTAAGTTATAAACCTTTATAAATAAGTGTAAGTATGGTAACTTAAATACTTTATAGATTTTCAAATATTATTCCAACAATTCAATTCAACCAAAATGATCAAAAAAAGATACACAAGTTAGATTGATTCCAGCAATGCTTTCAAGATTCAACACTTTACTAACTTAAAGTAATCAATCACAAAATACAATATGCATCACTTTGGCAATTTTCAGCTTTGTTTGTAGCCCTATGTATATGATTGATTTAAGCCCTGTATTGATGGATTTAATTTCTCAATATGATGCTCAATATGTAATCCAACACTCTTTCCAAAAACTTAGACCTTAAATAAACTTTCAGTTAATAAGTCTTGGGTGTTGAACCAATCAATGTACTCCCTTACGGTTTCTGCAATTTGTATTGATCAACTAACGTACTTCCTTTCGATTTTCACAAATTCCCAAAAACAAATTAAGCTTTAGTTTATTTAATATCTAATCCACGTAGTGTATATGATCAGAAATTAGAACACAACCATGCAGTTAATATTTGTAGGAAATTAAAGGGAATAGGGAAAAAGAGTGACACCACGTTTTTTACGAGGTTCGACTTATCCCCAGCCTATGTCCTCGCCTTTGGCCAATACCACCAAAAGATTCTACTATACTATTCTTTTTCGGGTGGAACAAACCTTTTACAAGAGATACCCCATGCTTAGACACACCTTAAGTAGGCTAGAGCAATGCCTCTCCAAGCGATACCCCACGCTCGGTCACTCCTTCAATAGGCTAGAGTAACGTCTCTCCAAGTGATACCCCGCACTCGGTCAATGATCCAACAACCTGGAATCGTCAAGAAATAAAATAAAATAAAATAAAAGTAGAAGAGAACTTGTGTACAAGACACACTCTCAGACAAAGTAGGTTAGTACAGTAATCAGCACAATATACTTCAATGTAAATTCAATATAAAGAAATTGAAGCTCAATGAAATTCTATCACCAGATTAATCTTCCTTTGATCGAAAGATTCATTGTTAGACCTAGTGGTTAAGGGTCTTTCATTCCAGCTATGTTTTGATGACAACAACCCATTAGCAGTTCTTTAGGGCTGCTAACTTTTTCCTCTAGTCCAGCTCAGTTGCACAGAACGGCTCCAAAGCAAGCAAGTTTCAAACTAGCCAAAAGTAACATATGACATGACTAGAACTCGACCACTCAAATCAAAGCATTCATGGATCCTACATAGCAAGCACATGTTCTGAGTTGAGTGTGAGAGTTAGAGAGATTGATTCTGTAATCCTTTATGTATGGTGTGACTCAAAAGAACAAGCAAGAAATGGGCAGATCATATACATATCACTAGAACACAGGCACAATCCCACATATATAACAAGTCAAGTAAAAATGCACAAGATGTCTAAAACCCTCAAAAATATTTTATTAAACCTAATACATCTTAAAATAGATCAGAGATCATTTATAAAATAAAGTTAAGGGCCTTTTTACTTCAACAAAAACATTGTTGAAACGAACTTTAGAAAAGTAAAAAGGGCCTCATCGACGAACACAGGGTTTCGTCGACGAGAACAACACAGACCCTCATCAACGTACACAAGGTACTCGTTGACAGGAAGATACCAAGAACACCAAAAAGTTTAGAGCACCTTCATCGACGAATACAGGGGATTCGACGACGAAGTCTGCACACATTTCGTCGACGTACACAGGGTACTCATCGATGAAAAGAAACTGAGACCTACCAAAATTCAGAACCAGTAACTCGTCGACGAACACAGGGCTTCGTCAACGAATGAGCTAAAGGACTCGTTGACGAAAGCGCAACCTCGTCGATGAACTTCGAGCTGCAGACTTCATTTAATACAACAGAACGACTAGTTTTCTTCTTGTCTCATATCAATAAATGCTCAAGGGCTCTCCAACGCTCAGCTTGCCCCTTTGGCCTTTAAAATAGGTATTATGCATTGATTTCAAAGTGAGAAGCTTATTTGGTTGTTGAGAACATTCATTGTGCATTTATTTTAGGGTTTCATTGTGCATCCACTTGCCCTATTGCACTTGCTTTTGTTTACACTTCATTGACAAAGAGGAAATATTTTGAGGATTACATTGTGATATTCAACTCAAGAGGAGCATTTAAGATTGTATCTACTTCTCTTCCAACTACTTGTATTGTAAGGCTCTTTGTAAGCGATTGTAAGGTGTGTCTAGGTGAGCACCATTGTAAGAGCTTTTGCAGTTGCGTGTATTGGCTTCTCCTCTGGAAGGAGGATCAAATAGTGGATTTGGGGAATCCTTGAGTTGGTCTCAAGGCATGGACGTAGGTGTGGTGCCGAACCACCTAAATATCGTTGCGTTAAGCTTTTCTTCTCTTCTCTCTCTTGTGTTATTTAGCCATTGCTTTTTGCTTTATTTATACACTGTGATATAATACTCTTGTTCTTGCCAAGAAATTTGTGTGTTTGTAGGAAAACCTTGCATATCCGTGAAAAACGTTTATTCACCCTCCTCTAGACGCATATCTGGGCCAACATTCATAATTTAATGCGGTAGAATGGTTAGTTTTCTTCTTGTCTCATATCAATAAATGCCCAACGGCTCTCCAGCGCTCAGCTCACCCCTTTGGCCTTTAAAATAGGTATTATGCATTGATTTCAAAGTGAGAAGCTTATTTGGTTCTTGAGAACATTCATTGTGCATTTATTCTAGGGTTTCATTGTGCATCCACTTGCCCTCTTGCTCTTGCTATTGTTTACACTTCATTGACAAAGACAAAATAGTCTAAGGATTACATTGTGAAATTCAACTCAAGAGGAGCATTTAAGATTGTATCTACTTCTCTTCCAACTACTTGTATTGTAAGGCTCTTTGTAAGCCATTGTAAGGTGTGTCTAGGTGAGCACCATTGTAAGAGCTCTTGCAGTTGCGTGTATTGGCTTCTCCTCTGGAAGGAGGATCAAATAGTGGATTTGGGGAATCCTTGAGTTGGTCTCAAGGCGTGGACGTAGGTGCGGTGCTGAACCACCTAAATATCGTTGCGTTAAGCTTTTCTTCTCTTCTCTCTCTTGTGTTGTTTAGCCATTGCTTTTTGCTTTATTTATACATTGTGATATAATACTCTTGTTCTTGCCAAGAAATTTGTGTGTTTGTCGAAAAACTTGCATATCCGTGAAAAATGTCTATTCACCCCCCCCCTCTAGATGCATATCTGGGCCAACAAGTTGTATCAGAGCGCCAGTTGCTAGATATTCAGAGTAACTCCCAGGCGCAAAGATCAATATGATGGATATGTTTGCCTCAGGTCAATTTGTGGACCGTCCTCCCAAGTTCTTCGGAATCAACTACCCAACATGGAAAGATCAGATGTCAATCTTCATCCAAGCTTATGACTACCGTATGTGGAACGTCATCACTGAAGGAGACTACATTTTCAAGAATAAGGAGGGTGACTACATACCAATTAGGAAACTTCCAGAGGCTGATGCTAAGCTAGCACCACTGAATTTCAAGACTAAAAAGTTCCTTTATTGGGGTGTGAACGATGAAGAATACAACTGAATCTTTGGATGCAACACGACAAAGGAGATGTGGGAAAAGCTTCAGGTAACGTATGAAGGAACAACCTAGGTAAAGAAGTCAAAAATTTATAAGTTGGTTAAGGAATTTTAAAATTTTAAAATGGAAAAGGGTGAAACTATTACTACTATGTTTACTCGCTTTACACATATCACAAATGGACTAAAAGCTCTTGGTAGAGAATACTCTATGGAAGACAATGTGCAGAAAGTCCTTTGCTCTCTACCGGCATCCTAGCACGCAAATTCCACCGCTATTAAGGAGGCCAAGGACCTATCAAAGGTCACTCTTGACGATTTGATTGGGTCTCTCATGACCTATGAAATCAAAAAGAAAAACGCTACGGCGAAAGCTGAAGCACCGAAGAAAGCTATCGAAATTGCTCTAAAAGCTGGAAAAAAAAAAGAGCTCGTTGAGGAGGAAGAAAATGATGACGATGATTAAGTCGCTCTCCTCACAAGAAGATTTAGAAACTTTTTGATGAACAAACGAGGTAGCAAACAAAAGGAGAGGGGAGAATCAAGCATAAGGTGCTACAACTGCAAAAAGATTGAGCACCGCATGACTGACTGTCCTCTTTTTAAAAACAAAGGCAACAATCAGCAAGGAGACGAAAAGAAGTTCAAAGCCATGAACGCAATCGAATGGGATGAACTAGATGGAACCTCAACCGACGAAGAAATTGAAGAAGAAGTTGCGAACTTTTGCCTTATGGCGAACGAACAAAGTGAGGTAAATTCTGATGATGAATACCTTCCATCTTATGAAGAATTAGAAGAAAATTGTAGGAAGCTCTACATTGAATTGATTGATGCCAAAAAGAAAAACAAACTTTTAGAAGGAACTCATGCAAGATGTAAGCAAAAAAAAAAATATGCTCATGTGAAACTTTAAAAGAAGAGAATGCATCTCTCAGTTTTGAAAACGAAAAACTTACTAAGGAGTATAAAAATTATAAGGAATCTTTTCAAAAAGAAGTTGGAAACTTGAAAAAACAAATTATGGGAATTCTTCAAGAAAATTCGAAATTGAAAAGGAAGGTGGAAGATAAAAATAATACAATTTACAAATTCACACATGGTAAAGAAAATTTTGATAAGCTACTTGGAGTACAAAGATTTGGAATTTTCAAAGAAGGATTAGGCTACAGCTTATCATCATCCAAATCAATAGGTTTTGCAAATCTTTGTACTAAAAGAAGCTCCGTGTCTAAGAAAATCCCTGCACCTAAACTAAACCCCTTGCATGCTAATAAAGTTTACTTATATTGTGAAAGAAGAGGTCATGTACGCTTTACTTGCCACTTCAGGGGAAATAGAGGAAAAAACATGAAATACAAATGGGTGATTAAGAACACTAACCCCATAGGACCCAAGACAATGTGGGTACCAAAACAAATCACTTATTGTTGTGTGCAGGTATGCTTAAAGACCAACTCCGTAAGAAATAAATGGTTTCTTGATAGTGGATGCTCAAGACACATGACGGGAGATGCAAGCAAATTCCTCTCACTCACCTACAAGAAGGAAGGATTGGTCACTTTTGAAGACAATGCCAAAGGAAGAATCATCGGTAAAGGTAAAATAGGTAATTCCTCCTTGGCTATTGAAAATGTTGCCCTTGTAGATAAACTCGAACATAACTTGTTAAGTGTTAGTTAGTTATGTGATAAAGGGTTAAACACTACATTCCAATCCACCCAATGTTTGATAAATGATTTAAATGGAAACACCATACTAATAGGAAAACGTGAATCCAACATCTACACAATTGAGTTTGATGACATTAAAACTTGTGATGTTAGATGTTTGGCAGCAACTAATGAAAATTATTGGTTATGACATAGAAGACTAGGTCATGCTAGCATGAATTTACTACATAGGCTATCATCTAAGGAACTAGTAAATGGCCTACCAAAAGATAACTATGTAAAATACAAAGTATGTGATGCATGTCAATATGGAAAACAAGTTAAATCTTCTTTCAAAACCAAGAAAATGATATCCACTTCAAGACCTTTAGAGTTGATCCATCTTGATTTGTTCGGACCTAATGATATTGCAAGTATTAGTGGAAAACTGTATGCCTTTGTTATAGTTGATGGTTTCTCTAGATTCTCATGGGTAATTTTTCTTGCAAACAAAAGTGACACTTGCAATGCATTCATCCATTTTTGTGGAAAAATTCAAAATGAAAAGGGAATGTCTATTGTTCACATTAGGAGTGATAGAGGAAGAGAATTTAGAAACAAAGAACTAGAAGACTTTTGTAACGAAAATGGCTATTCACACAACTTCTCCGCACAAAAAACTCCACAAAAAAATGGAGTAGTTGAAAGAAAAAATCGAACACTCCAAGAAATGTCTAGGACAATGCTTAACGAACATAATTTGCCAAAATATTTCTGGGCCGAAGTCGTTAGCACAGCTTGCTATGTTAGTAATCGTGTCATCATTAGATCCAAGTTAGGAAAAACCCCACACGAGATATGGAAGGGTAGAAAACCTAACATTTCACATTTTAAGGTTTTTGGATGCAAATGTTTCATACTAATGATAGAGATCATTTGGCAAAATTTGATTCAAAATCCGATGAGGGCATCTTTATAGGATATGCCATGAATAGCAAAGCGTATATTGTGTTCAACAAAAGAACTCAAACTATTCAAGAATCAACCCACGTTGTTTTTTATGAAACTGACCCTCACACATCCAAAACAACTATATACATGGAAGAAGATAATCAAGTCACTACCTTTAGAATTGAAAAAGAACTTAAGCAACTTAAGATAAATAATGATCAAGATAAAAACTGTCAAGACACAAAAATTGATCATCAAGAATCATCTCCTCAAAAGTCTAGTGAACTAGAAGAAGAAAATTACGAACTACCTAGAGCTTGGAAATTTGTTAAGAATCACCCAACTGACCTTATCAGGCAGTCCATCCCAGGGAGTTAGCACTATATCTCACTTAAAAAGTGGATGTAACCATATAGCTTTCATATCCCATTTAGAACCAAAGAACTTTGAGGAAGCTGAAAATGATGAAAAGTGGATAAATGTCATGCAAGAAGAATTAGACCAGTTTGAAAGAAACAAAGTATGGGACTCAGTGCCAAACCCAAAAACAGTACAATAATTGGCACAAAATGGGTGTTTAGGAATAGAAAACATGAAGATGACAATATTGTTAGAAACAAAGCTAGATTAGTGGCTCAAGGGTATAATCAACAAGAGGGTAATGACTATGATGAAACTTATGCCACTGTGGCAAGATTAAAAGCCATTAGGATGTTACTTGCATTCGCTTACTACAAAAACTTTAAACTATTTCAAATGGATGTAAAAAGTGCGTTTTTAAATGGTTACATAAATGAAGAAGTCTATGTCAAGAAACCTCCAGAATTTGAGAGCCACACACATTCTGAATATGTATACAAACTCTCAAAATCCCTTTATGGACTTAAGCAAGCACCAAGAGCATGGTATGAACATTTAAGCAAATTTCTCCTAGATGATGGGTTCATAAGAGGTAAATTTGACACTACATTGTTCTTAAAATATAAAGAAAAAGATATACTAGTTATACAAATTTATGTAGATGATATCATTTTTGGTGCTACAAATGAAACTTTGTGTCAAGAATTTTCCCAAACCATACAGAAAACATTTGAGATGAGTATGATGGGTGAATTAACCTTCTTCCTAGGGTTACAAATAAAACAAATGAAACACGAAATTTTTATAAATCAAGCCAAATACATTAAGGGCATGCTTAAAAAGTTCGGTCTTGAAATAGGCAAATCTAAAGTAACGCTTATGAGCATCACAACAAAACTTGACACCGATGAAAAGGGAAAAAATGTAGACCAAAAAATTTACCGCAGAATGATTGGTAGTTTGTTATATCTCACTTCTAGAAGACCCAATATAATGTTTAGTGTTTGCTTATGCGCTAGATTCCAATCATGTCCCTAAGAATCTCATCTTCATGCCATCAAAAGAATTTTTAGGTACTTAATAGGAACACATGACTTAGGACTCTTTTACCCTAAGAATGCTCCCTTTGATCTCATCTGGTACTCAGATGCCGACTATGGAGGTTGCAAAATCAATAGAAAAAGCACTAGTGAAACATGCCACTTCCTAGGACACTCACTTGTGTCATTGTTTTACAAAAAGCAAACCTTCGTAGCTCTCTCAACCATCGAGGCTGATTACATTGCAGCCGGTAGTTGCTGTGCTCAAGCCTTATACATGAAGCAACAACTTGAGGATTTTAGAATCTTAGTTAAGGGTACTCCAATTCATTGTGACAACACTAGTACCATCAATATCTTAAAAACCTATGCCTACACTCTAGAACCAAACATATTGACATAAGGCATCATTTTATTTGAGATCATGTCCAAAAGGAAGATGTTGAGCTAGTTTACGTTCCTACTGAAAATTAGCTAGCTGATATCTTGACAAAACCTCTAAATGAAGAAAGGTTCAATAAAATCCGACATGCCCTAGGAATGTGTACTCCCTCGGATCTATCTTAGGATCTTCTAGTTGCCTTTCCTCCTTAGTTCTAAAGCTCAAAATTCATTTTTATTCTTGACTCCGTTGACAAACACAGGGGATTTGTCGCCGAGAAATCCACCATCTTCGTTGACAAACATAGGGGTCTCGTCGCCGAACTTGCCTTAATTTCGTCGATGGACACAGGGTCCTCGTCGATGAAACCTATCGGGACACCTCATATTCCAACTAGCACCCCTCGCTCATTTTCAAACCCTAGCTTTCACACCTCGAATCCACTCCTTCCTCTCGACCCTCTGAAGATTTCTTGCCTCCTTCCCTCGTCCCACCATCTTTTATGCACCTTAACCCTCCTCTCCCTTCATCACACCCGCATGCACTTTCACTCCACCACCACACCACGGTCACAACTTGTAGCTCCATATCCTCATTCCACCACCACACCTCCCGTTTCTGCCCCTAGAGAAGCCACTAACATCAGGCCAATGCACTTCCCCACGTTACTCATCCTAGTTTCACTATCACCATCGAACGGCTCCCCAGCCAAAGCGACGGATCCTTCAAACTGAGGCTGGCGAGGGATCGTCTCATCATCCTCCCATTGCTCCACCTCAACAGACCCCCACAGACTCTGATCCCTGCTTCGTATCTGCGGAAGCTTCCTATCGATATCACAGCAATATCGTCAAGTGGCACATCATTCAAGGACCTCATGGTTGAATTTTGGGTCCTCCACCATATGATTACTTATAATTTTTGCCCTCGGACCGGTGGACGCGATTGGGTGACTCTGGCGACATCTTCAGTACGTATTGTCTCTGGGTTGGACGCGGCATCTACCTACCTACCATGATAGTTCAAAACATGGAAGAGAGCCTGAAATGGCAACGCAATTGCCTTCCTTATGCTCGTCTCCTCACAACCTTCTCTGATCATTTCGAACATATTTGTGTTGGGATGCCCTACATTTGACCTGCGCCTGAGGATACCTATACCGAGGCCACCCTATGTCATATGCACTCGAAATGGACGACGACACCAACACATGGGTCAAAATTCGCGAGCAGGGTCAGGCCACCGTTGATGAGGTCGAGGCTGAAATGGAAGAGGACGAAGAAGCTAAGGATCCTTCCGCTGACCCTATCTTGGAGCGCCTAGATGGCATTCAACATGCTATGACACAGTTTGATTTGCGTAACCATGCTCATTTTGACTCTATCGATGTGGCACTTGCCCTTTAGGAAAATAATAATCATGCTCACTTCGACTCTATTGACGCTTCCCTAGCCGCTCTCTTCGACAAACTTGGTCGACCACAGGAGTAATCCACCATAGCTTTATTCCCCCCAATTTTTGATAATGGCAAAGGGCGAGATATAGATATAGGCCTTCAGATGTAATAGTTTTGGATGTTTTTGGATGTAGCAGTACTGACAGATATAGGTCTTCAGATGTTATAGTTTCGGATGTAGTAGTTTATCGATAATATAGTAGTAACCCTAGTGATAACTCTGCATGTATTTTTGATTGATGTATTGATTACTTTGCATGTATTTTGATTGATGAACATGATTGATGAACATGAATCATGAATGAATTTATTGAACACAAAGTACTGAAATATTTGAATACTTGCGTAGAATATTGAAATGTTGATATACTGAACTGTCAAGTATAGGTTTCATGCAGGTTTAAAAAAGAAACAATGAAAAATGCTTTATTTATAGACGGCATGCTGCCGAAAATTTATTTGAATCTATGTTTAAATAATGCATACATTAAGGGGGAGGAACTGTTCAAATTCCAAACATTTACAAAAAGTGAGGGGGGGGGCATATTTTCAAAAAGAACACTAATGGATTGCCATCATAAAAAAGGGGGAGAATGTTAGACCTAGTGGTTAAGGGTCTTTCATTGCAGCTATGTTTTGATGACAACAACCCATTAGCAGTTCTTTAAGGCTACTAAATTTTTCCTCTAGTCCAGCTCAGTTACACAGAACGGCTCCAAAGCAAACAAGTTTCAAACCAGCCAAAAGCAACATATGACATAACTAGAACTCGGTCCTTCAAACCAAAGCATTCATGGATCCTACATAGCAAGCACATGTTCTAAGTTGAGTGTGAGAGTTAGAGAGATTGATTCTGTAATCCTTTATGTATGGTGTGACTCAAAAGAACAAGTAAGAAATGGGCAAATCACATACATATCACTAGAACAAAGGCACAATCCCACGTATATAACAAGTCAAGTAAAAATGCACAAGATGTCTAAAACCCTCAAAAATATTTTATTAAACCTAAGACATCTTAAAATATATCAGAGATCATTTCTAAAATAAAGTTAAGGACTTTTTTACTTCGACACAAACATGGTTGAAATGAACTTTAGAAAAGTAAAAGGGGCCTCGTTAACAAACACAGGGTTTCGTCAACGAGAACAACACAGACCCTCGTCAACGTACACAGGGTACTCGTCTATGGGAAGATACCGAGAACACCAAAAATTTCAGAGCACCTTCATCGACGAATACAGGGGATTCGGCGACAAAGTATGCCCACATTTTGTCGACGTACACAAGGTACTCGTCGACGAAAAGAAACTGAGACCTACCAAAATTCAGAACCAGTGACTCGTCGACAAACACAGGACTTCATCAACAAATGAGCTAAAGGGCTCGTCAACGAAAGCGCGACCTCGTCGATGAACGTCGGGCTACAGAATTCATTTAATACGACAGAACGACTAGTTTTCTTCTTGTCTCATATCAATAAATGCCCAACGGCTCTCCAGCGCTCAGCTTGCCCCTTTGGCCTTTAAAATAGGTATTAGGCATTGATTTCAAAGTGGGAAGCTTATTTGGTTGTTGAGAACATTCATTGTGCATTTATTTTAGGGTTTCATTGTGCATCCACTTGCCCTATTGCACTTGCCTTTGTTTACACTTCATTGACAAAGAGGAAATAGTTTGAGGATTACATTGTGATATTCAGTTCAAGAGGAGCATTTAAGATTGTATCTACCTCTCTTCCAACTACTTGTATTGTAAGGCTCTTTGTAAGCCATTGTAAGGTGTGTCTAGGTGAGCACCATTGTAAGAGCTCTTTGTGAGCAACTGCATGTATTGGCTTCTCCACCCGAAAGAGGATCAAATAGTGAATTTGGGGAATCCTTGAGTTGGTCTCAAGGTGTGGACATAGGTGCGGTGTCGAACCACGTAAATATCGCTACGTTAAGCTTTTCTTCTCTTCTCTCTCTTGTGTTGTTTAGCCATTGCTTTTTTCTTTTTATACACTGTGATATAATACTCTTGTTCTTGCCAAGAAATTTGTGTGTTTGTAGGAAAACCTTGCATATCCGTGAAAAACGTTTATTCACCCTCCTCTAGACGCATATCTGGGCCAACATTCATAATTTAAAGCAAAATTTCGTGTGAGATGATCAACAAGAACTCAGTTGAGATACGAACAAGATGTGAGCAAGAAAGCTTTTGAGAATTGAGAGCACTTGGGAGTATTAGATTGCTGAAAATATTTTTTGGTTATTAAAATCCTTGTCTTGGGGCTATTTATAGAGTTTAAAAAGTTAATTCCTTGCTCACCAAGTTTATTTGGAGTGTTGGTCAAGTTTACAAAAAGATTGGAGCCAAAGAAACCAAATTTGAAAATTTTCCCATTAGTTTTTTAAAAATCTCTCGAGTGGTAGTCGTCTGGCACGACTAGTTAGGCACCTGTCTCAGTTGAATTCAAAAGTCAGAACATTGACAGTCGCTTGTCAAAACACAGGCAGGCACCTCAGACGACCAATTAGGCGCCTGTCAGGCTACCATTAGGCACCTGACACCTTTCTGTCTGCCTTAAAAAACACAAATATAGTCAATCACCTACGAGTTTTGGGCAAGCGCCTGAGCTTTCAACCACATTTATTTTTTAAGATTTGACTTTGAAAACTCTTTTCATTTGAAACCTTCATTATTTATAACTTTGGAAATCAAATTTCAAGGTCTTTAAAAATTATTTCTTAAGATTTTAATTTGTCCTTAAAGAGCTTCAATACTTTTTATATTGAGTTTTACTTGACGTACTTACATGAAAACTTCCTTAAAACTCTAAGTCCTTCAACTCTTGTAATCTTCATGCATGTCCTTGCTTTGAGTCCTTTCTTTGAGCTTCATAATATTTCAAACTTTAAGCTTTCATAGAATATGTCAATCTTTGAACTTTAACAACCTTTAAGCTAAGCTTTGAACCACTTGTTCATATGATTTCATTTGCTTGAACTTGAGCTTTCTAACATTTGATTCTTGAAACATTTCAACTTGAAAACATATCCAATTACCTTGATTTGTTATCATCCAAATAAGAGTCATAAGCCTTGTTAGGCCAACAGATCTTCAATGTCGGAGTTGAATGGGTTGAAGTTACTAACGTGAAACATAGGATGCACTTTCATCCAAGCTGAAGGGTTAATTCTATAAAAGGCCTTCCCAATTTTGGCCAAGATTGGGAGTGGTCATTCATATTTTTTTACGAATTAGTCTCCTATCTCATCCTCGTAGTGGCCCGATTTGTTCTGGATTGAGCTCGACGACAAAAAAAAAAAAAAAAATGTCCTTTTAAGCTTGCTACAGGCTAGCAGCTGCTATTATCTCACACAGTGAATGAGTTGTATAGAGGAAATAATCCCAAAGCTTACGTCTTCACCAAAAAATGGGGATATATCGAATGTCGAGATCACTCGATCCTAGCTTGAGTGACTCAGCTACTTGGCGAATCAATTGACAATTTTATGGAAAGATTCAAGTAGATAAGGAGTAGGTTCCAAACATATCTATCATAAAAGGAATGCATTAGCTTGGCATTCAATTAAAGTCTTGAATCTAAACATACATATGAAGCTTAAAGGGAGTGAATTCACATACTTGTGTCCTCTCACATCTCTAATGATAAGTTAAGAGTGACTCTTGGATGAGGCCAGCTAGACATAATCATCATCTAGGGTAACCTACTATATATTATGATATGCAATACATCTTAGCTAAGTAGACAACAACCCCTTGGGTTTGTTTTCACAATCTTGATGAAAGGAGTGCAAAAGACAAATTCACAGAGCTAATACAACAATAAATTTGTTATCTTGTGCGGAAAGAAACAAGTGAGCCAACATCATTTATATTTTCTTTAATGAATGACGAGTTAGAGATTTTCCTGATCTACTTTGAGCTGTTATCAAGGTATTGGTTTCTCACATACCTCCTCTTTATGGGGGTATAGGCCACATAACATGCTTACAAAATCAAGAAGAGTAGGAGAGCAATGGTCAAGTTGCAAGATAAAGGTATTGATACTCATAGCCCAGAAAATGTTGATGGAACCAAAAGAGGGAGGTCAAGTAGGAATCAATACACAAATCCTGTAGTAAAGTGAGTATGTTTAATTCCTTGATATGTCACTCAAAATGTAGCTTGAATACGTTTGAGTCATTAACCATTGGACATACTCTTTAGGTACACTTGTCCATGAGTAAATGGAGTCATAGATTTTCCCAAAATGTATATCCACTCTCTTGTAGTGAACAAGTATAAGCTCCCTATGGTATTTTGTGATAAGCTTGCTAAAGGCATCAATAGCTTGGCTAGTGATAACAACAGGGTTGGGGATGAAACTACTGTAATGAGGAATGAGTGCCTCATGTGGTTTTTTGGATCATAGGCAAAGAGGTTGTGCTCAAAAGCAAACACCTGAGTGATGTAAACCACCACCTTCCTCTTGTTGGGTTGTAAAATAGTAACCTGTTTTTTAGCCTCAACAAAGTTGTTTGCTATATGATCTTCCTAGGCCATGGATAGAAGATCAAAGAAGCAAAATACTAAACATGCAGCATTAGAAGTGACAAGCTAACCAAAGAGTAATGAACTCTTATCACATAATTGGACATAGTGATATCAAATGGAAGAGGAGAAGGGTAAACTCAAGGCTCTTGTGATTAAATGTCCAGATTCGAGTTTAGGGTTACAACTTTTCATTTAAAATAATACCTTAATATTTAAGTAGAAACTAATAGAGACATGAGCTCATTACCATGGTGGATTAGTCAAGTATTCAAAAGGGTTTGAAAACCATCATTTAAAAAAGGATGAAAGTGAAGAGTATGAAAATCAAATTAGAAAAAAAAATGAAAGAAAAGAGTATGGCAATCAAATTCGCTAGAAAGGAGAAGCAAAATGGTGCAATAATAGTCGCTAGAAGTAACAGTAGAGCTCGACAAGAGGTGGCAACGAAGGTTTTTAGGTCATTTTAATAACAATAGACAACTTGAAAACGCGAGGAGAGAGAGAGAGAGAGAGAGAGAGAGAGAGAGAGAGGTATTTAAACAAAGACTAACTATTATTTTGTAAAGAAAGTACTTATACGATGGTTGGTGATTATTCTGTGAAGATGGACGGGATAAGTTCATACACATGACATCATATGACGGTCAGAGGCGAATTGAAAGCTAATCGGTGAAAATTCTAAAGATTCTTCAGAGAAAAAATAGAGATATCTCCTATGTTACCCATAATATGTGGAAGTATCGATGTAATTTCCTAGAATGACTAGACTGTAGAAGAAATAGAGCCATGTAAATAATGTCTATGGACATGCAGCGAAGGACAATAGTAAATCCCAAAAAAAGCATCATTGCAATGATAAGGCAGTAGCTTGGACCTACCACGTGTTAGGCTAGAAAGCAAAAAGTCTGGCTAAAGAAAACGGCAGGGTGGCCTGGCCTCCTTTAAATTCAGTCATGCATGAAACAAGGCTGTAGGAGTTTCGCCGAGTAGTTTACAAGATAACATTAGGCTTTTGGAATTTTGGCCAAGCAGCTTGAGGTATACTCTAAGCTTATTTGAATTTGAGCAGATAGAAGCAATCAACAAGTAATCACAATCAGGGGATTACGAAATATCTAGAAGGTGGCATGAGATTTTAAGTAGATCAACGGCCAATTAATTTCCCTGTCGGTGTTAATTTCTTTTTCAGTATTTCATTTCCCCAGGAATTATTTAAACTTGCTAATTATATTATTATTATTATTATTATTATTATTATGATAGAAAAACTTGCAAATTATATTTTCATTGTTTCCTTAGCATTGTACCATTTTCTCATTGAAACTAAATTTAAAAAATCAAAATTTGATGGGAGTGGCCCTACCCTGAGTCCCTGAATTTCACCATTGCCCTTTATTTATTGAAAGGAGTTGGTGTTTTGGGTAAAACAAATTTGCTTCTTTTGAAAGCAATGCGCAGGGAGGATTTCTACATTGTAATAATATAATCATGGCCTATTGACTTACCCTTCTAATAACTGCATTTAAATCAATCTTTACTTCTATTTCTTCAAATCATTCTTCTCTACAAGTAATTCAACAAAGTCTTGTGGTAAATTCAGGTGCTTCCTGCCCTTAATTGGTTTTCCATGGGGTAAAAGATTAATGAATCAGTAACAGTGACATCCAATGGTTTCTTTTCATTATTATGTAATTGTAAAGAAAATTAGTCTTCCATAAATAGAAATTGCCAAAAGCTCAATGTGTCTCAAATACCAGAAATTAGGCAATGCAACCCCATTAAACCATTATCTTCTTCCATTGCCCCGTCCAGCCTTTCCAGAGCGTAAAAAATCTGCTCTGTAAATGGATGAGACTCATCTTCAACTCCAAATGTTTGAAGAATTCCATCCAACTCAATTGAACTACATCCCAGTGGCTTCCTTATATTCTTCTCTCTCAATACTTTCCTCACTCTAGCCGCATCCTCCCACTGCCCTACATCTTCATACATCTTGGCAAGAATGATGTACCGCCCAGCATTATCGGGATCCAAAACAAATAATTTCTCAGCAATTTCTTCAGCAAGTTCTAATCTATTATGAATTCTACAAGCACCGAGCAAGGCACCGTATGCATCCTTTCCTGCCTGCTTGGGCATCGTTTTCATAAACTCAACTGCCTCATCAAGAAACCCAGTTCGCCCCAGGAGATCTACCATACAAGCATAATGCTGATCATTCCTCTCGACTCCATAATCAGGCATTCTTTTAAAAAGTTCCCACCCTTTTGCAACCATCCCTGCATGACTACATGTTGACAGAAGACACGAAAATATGACACCATCCGGGCGCAATCCACTCTCTACCAATTGTGAGAACAATTCAAGTGCTTCCTCAGCTCGGCCGTGCATCCCATAACACCTTATCATTGCATTCCACACCACAATGTTTTTATCACAAACTCGATTAAAAACATCCTGAGCACTGCTGAACCGTCCGCAATTTGCATACATTGAAATCAAACCACTGCCCAAAGCAGCATCAATCTCCATCCCAGACTTTATAGTGTAGGAATGAATCCACATGCCCTCTTGGATGGCTGCTGCTTGAGCACAAGCAGGCAGAACACCAACAAGTGTTGCATTGTCAGGCGCAGGTATACTCTTATTTTGCAGGAGTGCATGGAAAAGCACGAGGGCTTCCTCCACATATCCATTGATGGTATATCCCGAAATCATGGAATTCCAACTCACGAGGTCTCTCTGAGGCATTTCATCAAACACTTTCCTAGACGTCCCAATGTCCTGGCTCTTGGCATAAAATGACACAAGAGCATTCCCCACAAACAGATCATATTCAAATCCAGATTTCACAACATGGCCGTGGACAATCCGACCCTTCTTTCCATCTTTCATTGCACCGCAAGACTTCAGCACATTAGGGTAAGTGTACCGATTCGCAGAAACACCACTGCTTCGCATTTCATCATAAACATTCAAAGCTTCCACAAAAGGACCCGAATTTGCATACCCCTGAATCATCGTGTTCCATAGAAAATCATCTCTCTCGTGCAAAAAATCAAACACTTTCCTTGCATCTTCCATGTTTGAGCCACCGTGCTCGGCGTATTTACCAACAAGCTTAGTAGCAAGAAATGGGTTCTGCTCAAAACCTCCGGTGATTATCTGAGCGTGTAGTTTCTTTATGCTTTTGGCGGTTCTGCATTGTTGTAAGAGGTGGGTATAGTCGTACGAGTCTCTGCGACGCTCAATGCTCAATCCGCCACCAAATAAGAATCTGAGCGAAGTAAATGCAGATCTTGTTAACACCGAAGGGACTACTCGTCGGCGAAGCCAGTGCATTTTGGTTTTCTTTATTAAGGGGCCTCTTCGGACCTTCACTTGCGTCTGGGTGCACCATTACAGCTCCACAAGCAAAGCCCCAGTAGTGGAGGAGAACTTCGAAGAATCGTTGATGTTCGGAAGATACTTAGCACTATTGTGTGATCCACGCCAACCCCAAAATTTCTGTTTTTCTTATGGAATTGAAAATTTATTAAAGATAAAAATATGAATAATTTTTTTTTTAATTATAAAAAAATAAAAAAAAATTAAATATGTAATAGATTAATATATAAGGCTTTAATTTTACAAGTCATTAATATTTATTTGTTTTTAATTTTAATTATAATAAAGAAAATTTTTTTATATTTGTAGTAATATTTAATGATCAAAATTAGTATTATTTTATTTTTTCATAATTTTCTCAAGTAAAATCATTTATTTGAATGGAGCCTACATGTGAAAGTTGTTCTTGCAAACTTGTTAATCCTATATTTGAAGAACTATTGGATTTAGATAAAATGCAGCATAAAATAGTGTTGAAAAATTTTCAAATCTACCAAAATCCAAATCGAAGGTTCGAAATTCATACTTTTAGACACAATGTAAGAATCAACCATTAGAGGAATATTGGACATTACATTTCCTTTTTAATGAATTGTGGCTAGCTTGTCCTACCACTGTTGTGAAAATTGAATGCACAGCAAAATAAAACGATCTTACAACGTAGCAACCAACAATGAAATATACAAAACAATAATCACGCAAATTATAATGAAAGTAATAACAATGACATAAAGAATTACGTGATTCGGCAATGCCTACATCCACTAGAACAATTGACAATGTAATTCTTACTATCTTGTGTCCAAAGACCATGAGTTACATAGTACAACATGTATTTATAAGTTTCTCGGAGGCTTTCCCTCCAAAACCGAACATGTCCAATGTCCCAATTCAAAATTTGAAAACAAACGTTGAGTAGCCGAGTGAAACCATCGACAGTTTGCAGACATATTGTCGACGGTTTAATACCGAAAGCATATATTCGAAGTAACAGACCCAGAACTATCGACTATTTGACTACACTGGACCAAATCATCGACGATTATAGGGAAACCGTCGACAGTTTCCTTCTGCAAGCCAACTTTCCTATTTTCTTCATTTTTTCTCTTTGTACATGTCTTCCACTCAATCGTATGAACCACATGTTATAACAATATCCACCTTGGCGAATATACGCCCCTTAGGAGAAAATTGAAAACATAAACCCCCTGCTCCACCTTGGGATAATAGGTTGGGACCGCCTCTATTTAGCAATTGGAGACAAAAACCAAGTTCAAGCAATGCTTGAACTTGTCCATGCCAGCTTCAGCTTCTGCCATAAACCTCGACTCAATTGTAAATAGTGCAACCTGAGACTGTACCATGGACTTCTAACAAATATGTCTTCCCACAACAGTGAACACACACCTATTGTAGATCTCCTTGAAGGGGCCTGCTGCGGAATAGCCCTATGAAAGTTAAGGAGTTGTCCCAAGAGAGGGGGTGAATTCGGTTAATAAAATTTTCTTTTATTTCTTTTTACGAATTCTTAATCTTTTGTTGATTTATCACACACACAGCAAAAACTTAGTTATTTATTCAATCCACAAACTAACACTTCAACACAACACAAGTAATACTTAAACAATCAAACAACCAATTAAGCAACTAAAGTAATCAACCAACAAAATACCAAACCAAGATATACAATTAAGCAACTAAAGTAATCAACTAACAAAATACCAAACCAAGATATAGTATGCATCTCTTTGTCAATTTCAGCTTTGTTTGTAGCCCTGTGTATATGATTGTTTCAAGCCCTCTATTGAATGAAAATTGTTTACTCTCTTAACTAAGATTTCCACAAAGGATTAAACAACATACTCCCTTGTGGGTTTCCGCAAAAGTTTAATCAAAACGTACTTTCTTAAGTTTAAGAGTCTTCTTATTAACCTTGGATTTTGTTTTTCTAGCAACCTACACTCATACACACCACACAATATATATACTGAATGTAAAAGAGTAGAGAAAATGCGAGACCAAAGTTTTCACGAGGTTCGGCTTATCCCCAGCCTACGTCCTTGCCTTAGGCCAATACCACCTAAGGATTCAACTAGAACACTCCTTTCCGGGAGGAGCAAACCGTTACAAGCGATACCCCAAGCTTAGTCACTCCTTCACTAGGCAAGAGCAACACCTCTCCAAGTGATACCCCACACTCGGTCAACGATCCAACAACCTATAATCGTCCAAGAACTACAAGAAACAAGAAATAATTTCTATGTACAAGAATACTCTCACAAAGAGTAGATTAGTACAATTTCAAACACTAGATACTTCAATATTCAAATATCAAATTGAAATAAGATTGAAGCTCAAGTAAGAATTCACCAAGTTCCTTCTCCAGATGAGAAATCAGCAATGAGAACTCGGAGAATGGTGATCAGCAATACAGGGATATAGCAATTCAGTTAAGCAAATATTTGAGCAAAAGAGAGGTTTGATAGCAAGATGGCTTTCAGCAAAATTTTCAATTCTTAGTATGATTTGATTTGTAAAACCATGTATTTATAGGAATAGAAATTTAATTTCGTGTTGCCCAAGATTACTTAGAGTATCTTCCAAGTTTTTAGAAAATTTGGGGCATAAGAAACCATTATTTGGATTTTAAAATATTTTAAAAATTTATCCGTTAACAGTGTTCAGACGACTGAAGTATCGGGTTCAGTCTTCTAATGTTCCTTAACACACTAAAAAATTTGAATTGGACACAGGTTCAGAAGATTGAACTGAGGGTTTAGTCTTCTAAAGTCCTAGATCAGACGACTGAACTGAGGGTTCAGTCTTCTGAGGGTGTACCTTCTCTTATGTATTCCTTCAGAAAAATATTTAGTTGACTGAACTAATTCTTCAGTCTTTTGAAGAAATTCTACGGTGGACTGAAGTAAAACGTTCAGTCTTCTGAGGTACATCTTTAGTCTTCTGAGAGTGCACCTCTGTCGTCTGGGCAGACCAAGTTCAGATTTTTCATTTTAATTTTCAAAAATCCTTTTTACTCTCTTACTTTGATTTCTTATAAAATATTTTTCGGGGTTTTAAATAAGGTCTCTAAGTCAATGAATAACCCTAGAAGAGCTTCAAAATATTTCATAAGATATTCAAACATGAAGTACTTACAATATTGTCCTTAAAGCCTAATACTCTACTCTTCAAGTCTTTCATTGTATTTTGCTTTAAGTTCCTTTTGACTTGAACTTTGAGTCAGCTTTAAGTGTCCACATATTTTGCTCATGTTGGTGTTGATTTGAGCTATCTTTTGGATCACTCTACATATAAATGTGGCTTTATGAATATGTGAGCTTTCCATTGCTTTTCTTTTGAACTTTGTCTTTCCTGAAACATCACCACTTAACCAACACATATTTAATTATCCTTTATTTGTTATCATCAAAACAAGATTGAAAAGTCATGTTTAGGCCAACAATCTCCCCCTTTTTTATGATGACAAACAAGGAGCAAAGATGAGGGTTCCTTAGAAAAGGCTCTCCCTTACAATAAGCATTCCTTTTAATTATTTTGAAAAGTAATGATATCAAGTATAAAAAGTTCAAAATAGATCATGAACACCAAACAAGTATATCATATGAATACACACTTTCCAATATATTGTAACATCTTTAAATTTACAATCAAGCATATGTTAGCTCAAAAGACTCAAAAGTCATATTTGTCATTCATAAGTCATATGTGCTTACAATCCATCTTTGTTTTTGCTTACAATGCATCTTTGCTAACCATTTCTCTTCCCCTTTCTCATATTCAAAAAGAAACTAGGGACAAAAACAAAAAAATCACCATAAACGCAAAGAGTCATTACAAGCATACATAAATAAAAGCGAGGCAACACACAAACTAAGTGTTTGAATACATCCAAAAAGATCTAAAATTCAGTTTCTTAATACATCAAAAGATATAACTATCAGCATTATCATCCTCTTCGTCATCTTCTTCATCTTTCTCTTCTTCATCTTGCTCTTCATCCTCATAACCTTTCACTTCTTCCTTATCTTCCTCTTCTTCTTCATCACTTCCTTCCTCTGTGCCCTCAGCATCATAGTGAGGAGCTAAACTTGTATCCATGGGATCCCCACCTCGAGAGGAACAAGCTTGATGCTCCTCAATACGAATGAGACGGTGATCAAGTGATGACACCTTCTCCTGAAGGCTCTGGAGTCCGAACCTCACTTCGGAGCGGAAGGAGGAGAAGTCATTCTGAAAAGCCATAAACTAGGAAGGTGTGTCTATAGGAGAACCGTGGTCATGTGCTGGAGGAGGAGGAGGAGGAGCTGCTGCTAGTGCGCGTTATGATCTTCATCCTTTAAGGTAACAAACTTGATCTCCTTTGTCATATCCCATTTGCTTCAAGGTGGTGGAATTGAAAAGGTCATATCGTGTGCATTTGATGAATAGTTCGGATGGATTGGCGAGATTGAGTTGGCAAAGATTAGGTTTAAGGCACCACGATAGGGAAGAGTGACCTTAGCTGATTCTAGTTTGGCCCACATCCATTTTATAATTAGACTAGCCAAATCTAGCTTCTTGCCTTTAAGAAGACACCAAAGGACAAAACACTCAATGTAGGATAAATGATCAAAAGAACTTGTTTTTGGTATGATGTTCTAGGAAATGATTTTATGGAGGATTTGGGCTTTAAGATTAAGTTGTTTATACAATGGAGGATGCCCAAAATATACCAGTTCATTTTCCATAACTAAGGGCAAAAAGGCTTCCGGGTGAAGTCTTGTTCCAAAACCCATGACTGAGAGAAGGTAGGACACTCAAATTCTCCGGGTGTTATTTTTAAAATAGGAGCCAAAATGTTAGGGTTCAAGACAATTTTCTTACCCCGAACCTTTACAGACAAAACCCTGTCACCATAAACCATGTTAGCGTAAAAAAATTTGATGAAGTTTGAAAACATGCCTTTGGCTTGATGGATTATAAAATTGAACGAACTGATTTCCCTAAACAGTGGAAGGATTTCAGGAAATTCTTCATTGAAGAAGGAGGTGTCTAATACCTTATCGAGAATGGGATTAGTGGAACGAAGAGAAGCATGGTAGCGAAGCTTTGCTTGAGGTGCAACGAGCCACCTCTTTATATTTTTCTCATCTCTTCGCAAAGACATTCTATGGTTCACTATTGTTTTGGTGAGTGGCATGTTTGGAGATTAAGAACGAACAAAACTTAGTTCCTGGAAACCCTAGAATCCATAGGGATGATTTAATCTTGAGTTTGGAATCTTAGATTCAAGAGTTTTTGGGTGGAAGGAGACAGAGAGAAAGAGAGAGAGAGAGCTTCAGAGGAGTGATGGAATAGGGTTTAGAAGGTTGAAATTAGGGTTTTAAAGTGTTTAAATATTTATGCCCCACAACTTCAGAAGGTTGAAGATGAAGTTCAGTCTTTTGAAGATTTTTAGAATCAGGAAACTAAACAAGTAGTAGCTCCTCAGTCGTCTGAGGTCCAAGTTCAATCGTTTGTGCCTTTAGTGCTACAGTGTTCAATCGTCTAAGCTTACAAGCTCAGTTGTTTGAAGCCTATAAATTTTCAAACACCTATCTATTCTTATCCTGAAACCTTCCTAAATTACTTCCCTACTATGCTTTATCAAATTATTAAGCTTCAAGCATCTTTTTAGAATTTTCCTTTGAGACATATAGCTTCCTTGTTCTTAGAAGATAAGCCATGTTTAATTAAGGTTCTCTTGATTTTAGGCCACCAATGACATTTTGTGATTTTTCAATTATTTCATAAGCTTTTCTTTATTTCAACTAGTTCATTATCCTTGTCGAAAATTGGTGACTTTCTTAATTTCTAAAAGAGAATGACTAATCCTACTATCTTTGGAGTCCTTAGTTTGTGAACTAGGCTTTTTATCTTGGTACCCATACTTTCTTGGGTTCGGATGGTTTAACAATAGATGTTTCTATTACTTTCCAAACTTGTCTAATTTTCACATCTTTCCTCTTTAATAGACATTAAAACTTTATATGTCCCTTCTTCTTACATAGAAAACATGTAGTGTGAGTATAAGCATTAGAGGAGGTGCTAGCATAGTTTTTGGAGGCTTTGGTAAAGTATCCCGTATAGAGGTTCTTTTTCCTTTTATTTTCAACTCTATTGAACCCTATGCCTTCTTTATTCAAAGACATACTTTATGCACCCATCATTATATCAAGATTTTCTTTTCCTTTAGTGAAGTTGTAGATGATTTTGTTTTGATCCTCAATTTTTCTCTTAAGATCATAGATTTCTAAATTTTGTATATTTTTACCCTTTTCTTGATTTTAAGACATTTTGCTGATTCTATTTTCTAGTTCAGAAATATATAAGTCTTTTTCATTATCCATAGAAGTTTTGGACTTTAAATCTTCTAGTTCTTTTATCACCTTCTCATTCTTGCTTTTTAGTTTATTGATTTTTAAATCTTTTTCTCTTTCAGCAAGTCTTAGAGATTCCAACTCTTTCATTACACCTTCATTCTTATTTTTTAATTATGTATATCTTTTAATCACATTAACTAAAATCTTATGCACCTTACATAGTTCATTTTGAAGTTCTTTATAAGAAAGTATACTTTCATCATTGGATTCGTCAGATAAATCATTGCAAGGATCATTAATTGATTTAGATGAGGAGCTTTCCTCATTGTCCCATGTCATATAGCAAGCACCCTTTTGGTCACTTGATTCATTATCTGAACTACTTGTACTCATATTATTACAAGTAGTTGCTTTCATTGCCTTTTTCCTTTTCTTTTTGGAATCTTTCATAAGTTGTGGACAATCTGATTTTATATGTCCAACTTTCTTATAATTATAGCATGTTGGAGGTTCGGCTTTTTTTTTTTTTTTTTTTATTTTTTACTAATTTCCTTTTCTTCTTCTTCATCTTATTTTGAGTTCTAGATTTTTCTTGTAAATATATTCTTTCTTCTAAGGATTTTTGCAAGTTTCTTGAATATGAAGGCTATTTCTCTTTCATTCATCTCTTCTTCATCTTCATCACTAGAGTTTTTGTTTGATGCTTTAAAAGCAATGGATTCTTGAGCTTTAATTTTTCCACTTCTTTCATTCATAGCCATCTCATACGTGAGAATGCATCCTATAAGTTCATCTAGGGAGGTGTTTTTAAGTTTTCTTCCTTCCGTTATAGCTGTGGCTTTTGGTTCCCATATTGGAGGAAGTCCTCTAAGGATTTTCCGAATCATTTCATAAGTTGAGTAATTTTTTCCTAAAGCATTTAAGGAATTTATGATATGTGTAAACCTAGTATGTATATTTGTTATGGTTTCATCCGGGTTCATCTTGAAAGCCTCATACTCGCTTGTGAGCATGTCAATTCTACTATCTCTAACATCTATAGTTCCTTCATAGGTTACTTCTAATTTGTCCCAAATTTCTTTGGATGACTTACATGTCATGACCCTATTAAACTCATTAACATCTAAAGCACAATATAGTGCATTCATGGCACTAGAGTTTACTTGCATCATTTTGTAATCATTGTCGGTCAAGTTTTTTTCTTCTTTAGGAACTTCTTTGCCATCTACGGGTTTAGTAGGAATGTAGTCACCATGTGTGACAACCTTCCATGCTTTCCAATCCATGGCTTGAATATATATCCTCATTCTTTGCTTCCAAAGAGTATAGTTTATACCACAAAAGATTGGAGACCTAGTTGAGGATTGACCCCTTCCAAAGGGAGCTACTCCTAGGTGTGCCATATAGATCTTTATATAGCTTCTAGTTAGGATTTGCTACAAGATACCAATTGAAAGTTAAGGAGTTGTCCCAAAAGGAGGGGGGTGAATTAGGTTATTAAAATTTTCTTTTAATTCTTTTTATGAATTCTTAATCTCTTGTTGATTTATCAAACACACAACAAAAACTTAATTATTTATTCAATCCACAAATCAACACTTCAACACAACACAAGTAATATTTAAACAATCAAACAATCAATTAAGCAACTAAAGTAATCAACCAACAAAATACCAAACCAAGATATAGTATGCAGCTCATTGTCAATTTCAACTTTGTTGTAGCCCTGTCTATATGATTCTTTCAAGCCCTATATTGAATGAAAATTGTAACGCCTCGAACCCTTAAACCCGGGTCCAGCGTGTTATACCTGGTAAAATATTGATAAATCATAATCCATAACATACGCAGTGGAAAACATAATCATAATCTCCATATAACATAATACCAGAGTTTACTAATTCTAACTATAAATCCATAAAATTTAACTATCACCTACATTTCCATATATATAAACATCTCCAAAACATTTCAGTATGTTCGTAACCATTTCTCTCACAACATCCTTAAAACATAACGACATAAAACATAAAATATACACATTCCCAAAATATGATTAACGTATACCCTCTTTTATAAAGTCCTCAAAATGCTAAAATACCCTCGAGCTCCTACGCCCGACCTCGAGGATGTCCTGAAAAAGAAACATTCATATTTGGGTGAGACACATCTCAGTAAGGGAAGAAACATATATATTAAAACAGCGTGTGGCTAATATGAGGTGTATAGATATCATTTTTATTTCATTTGCAAGTCATCATATAACATTGAAATCGTTTTCTAAACCTAAATAATCACATGCAAAGTTTTACCCACGAGATTACTCAAGAATAAGGGTGATTACCCGCCCATACAAGTAGTACCCCTCTGCTCTAATACATAGGGAACCCTAAGGTCACAACTAAAGCATACTAGGACACTTACCTTACTCAGTAAGCCCTCAAGTGTTAAATTAATCTTGTACTCACACATTCAACAATAGTTTACCGGCAAAGGCCCTAAGGATAGGGAAATCTACCCACCCATACAAGTAGGTTCCCTTTGCCCTAGTACGTTATGCAGCTACTGCCACATCTGAAACTACTAGTACACTCGCCTTTCTCAGCAAGCCCTCAGGCAAAGAGTTCGCCTTGCCTAATCGTAACATGTTCTATGTACATACATACTTCTAATATCATAATACACCATTCTTTTCTATCATTATACATTTATACACATTCATTCATATTCATAACTTAACTTTACATTTCGTTTCACTTTAAGTGACTCTTTCCCATTCGTATCGTTCACATTTCTTTTCATTGCATTGTCATTTAATTGCATAACATTTCATTTCATTACTTCATAGTACAGCTGGTCTTTAGCCATAATCAATTAGTTTCCACATAGATATGCGCTAGAATCTGCTACAGTTAGTTTCCATATAGAAATGCGCTAGAATCTGCTAACATGATTGTCTTTCAACTGCCTTACATTTACATGGTTGCATTTAACATACACAAACAACATTGTCCATATCATTTTATCTTCATAAAGCTTTACTTACTTAACCTGCATCTCATATATCTAACATATATTTGCACAGAATCTCATGCCACACAGTTTTAGCAGTAAAATTCATATACATTCCTTACAAAATAAGTCAACCCATAATTAACATTGATATACTGAAAATACATTTCATTTCTTACTTAATTTCTTAGAAAGTTCCTTTCCACTTTCATTCATTCACTTTCATATATACATAACTATATAAACATTCCTAGGCTCAGAAAGCATAATTTCATGGCTAGCATTTTAAACCCACTTATAAACATATATACACAAATAACGCATAATCCATTTTTAATTCATGAAAAACCTGGTTTAATATATAAATTTCCCCCTTACCTGACTTCCAACTACGCCTATAGGATCCCCGAACTGAATCCCACAGCATTCACCTGGACCTTGAATCCAAAAATCCTAACTTAATTAAAATAAATTCCAATTAACTCAAATCTTGAGAAAAATGCTTATTTACTATTTCCTAGGCTCCATACAACATTATTCGTCAAGGAAAACCAAAAATAACTCACTTACCTTGATTTTGGGATGTTTCTCAAACCCCTCAACCCAACGATCAGCTCCTACAGCCTTGAAGAGAATGATCCCACGAACCTCGTGGCAGTTCCGGATCGTTAAATAGAGTCAAAATCAGCCCGAAATCCAAGAGAGAAGGCTGGGGGATCGTTTTTAGAGAGAGAGAGAGGAGAGTGCCGAGTTTTCACACTAAAAATGAAAGAATTTCAATTTATAGGCAGAACTTCGTTGACGAGACACGTCGATTCGTCAACGAGGCGCTATAGAGTCTTCGTCGACAAGAAGATACCTTCATCGACGAATTTTAGGGTTTCCAAAACTCTCTCTCGGGATTTCTTCGTCAACGAGAAGCAGACTTCGTCGACGAACTTAGAAGGACACTCATCAACGAATACAGGACATTCGTCGACGAGGCCTGCTTTTCCTTAAAAATTCTTTCTTTCTTCCCCTTAATTTCCTTTAATCCATTTTATTCACTATATTTTCTAATTATTTTAAATTCTAGGTTATTACAAAAATTGTTTGCACTCTCTTAACTAAGATTTCCGCAAACGATTAAACAACTTACTCCCTTGTGGATTTCCACAAAAGTTTAATCAAAACGTACTTTCTTAAGTTGAAGAGTCTTCTTATTAAACTTGGTTTTTTTTTTTTTTTCCAGTAACCTACACTCATACACACCACACAATATATATATACTGAATGTAAAAGAGTATAGTAAGAGCGAGACCAAGATTTTTACGAGGTTTAGCTTATCCCCAGCCTACGTCCTTGCCTCAGGCCAATACCACCTTAGGATTCCACTAGAACACTCATTTTTCTAGCGGACCAAATCGTTACAAGCAATACCCCATGCTTAGTCACTCCTTCACTAGGCAAGAGCAACGCCTCTCCAAGTGATACCCCATACTCGATCAACGATCCAACAACCTGGAATTGTCCAAGAACTACAAGCAATAAGAAATAATTTATGCATACAAGAATACTCTCACAAAGAGCAGTTAGTACAATTTCAAATACTAGATACTTCAATATTCAAATATCAAATTGAAATAAGATTGAAGTTCAAGTAAGAATTCACCAAGTTGCTTCTCCAGATGAGAAATCAGTAATGAGAACTCGGAGAATGGTGATCAGCAATACAGGGACTCAGCAATTCAGTTAAGAAAAGATTCAAGCAAGAGAGAGCTTTGATAGCAAGATGGCTTTCAGTAGATTTTTCAATTCTTAGTATGCTTTGATTTGCAAAAGCATGTGTTTATAGGCTTAGAAAAACAATTTCATGTTGCCCAAGATTACTTGGAGTATCTTCCAAGTTTTTAGAAAATTTGGGGCACAAGAAACCATTATTTGGATTTTAAAACATTTAGTGTTCAAATGACTAAAGTATCAAGTTTAGTCTTCTAATATTCTTTAACAAACAAAAAAATTTGAACTGGACAGATGGTCAGACGACTGAATTGAGGGTTCAGTCTTCTGAGGGTGTACTGTCTCTTTTGTATTCCTTCAGAAAAATATTCAGTAGACTGAACTAATTCTTCAGTATTTTGAAGAAATTCTTCAATAGACTGAAGTAAAACTTCAGTCTTCTGAGGTACATCTTTAGTCTTCTAAGGGTGCACCTCAGTCGTCTGGGCATACCTAGTTCAGATTTTTCATTTTAGTTTTCAAAAATCCTTTTTGAAATCTTGCCCTGATTTTTTATAAAACATTTTTCGTGGGTTTTAAATAAGGTCTCTAAGTCAATGAATAGCCCTAGAAGAGCTTCAAAATATTTCATAAGACATTCAAACATGAAGTACTTACAATATTGTCCTTGAAGCCTAATACTCTACTCTTCAAGCCTTTCATTGTATTTTTCTTTAAGTTCCTTTTGACTTGAGCTTTGAGTCAGCTTAAGTGTCCACATATTTTGCTCATGTTGGTGTTGCTTTGAGCTATCTTTTGGATCACTCTACATATAAATGTGGCTTTATACATACGTGAGCTTTCCATTGCTTTTCTTTTGAACTTTGTCTTTCCTGAAACATCACTACTTAACCAACACATATTAAATTATCCTTTATTTGTTATTATCAAAACAAGATTGAAAAGCCATGTTTAGGCCAACACCCTAAGATCTGGTTGTAGTGCATATGGATAACAAAAAAAAAAAACGATCTTGCATACCAGGGTTAAACAAAAATTCGATCTTTCAAACCCAGATCACAATAAAAATTCTATCGTGCAAATTCTAATTACGTGATTAGGATCATACCTGCGAGATCTCTCTAGTTTGATCTCGAATCTGCAAGCATAAAGAAGAACTCCCAAATCTGCAAACACGAAGAGGAACTCCCAAATCTGCGAGATTGAAGAAGAACTCTTGATGATGACCAGGGATCTTCTACTGTATTCCTCGAACACACCTTGATCCTCAGAGAAGGGGCTGGTCAGTGGCGGCTTGGGTTTTCTTCTCATGAAGACGTCTACCTCTATGTGTGTGTTTTTGTCTAACTCTCGCCACTTAATGGAGCACGTGTATATAGGCTACAGTAGAGACCTCTAGGCAAATATGACTAGGGCTTCCAATGTAATTAAGAATTCCTAATCCAACCCAGATTAATCCTTAATTATGTTAATTACAATTCATACCACTAAAGAACTATAATTGCACTCCTTGTCATATTCAAAATTAAATTTCGAGTTTCTATTATTAAATGCTTATTTATCTCCCCACATAAAGATTACAAATACTCGTCAATTAAATTAAATTATTGACAATTTAATTAATTGATATATTAATTCCCTGAGACCTTCGACATAACTTATTTGATGCGTCGGATTCAAAATCCACCTACAGGGTTTGACACAATAAAAAATTATAAGCTTCCTCAAGGTGATATCAACAGTCCCGATACTGGGACATGGATGCCATCAATAATTAACATTCACCATATACATAATGTCATTGTCCAACTCACTGAGTTTATTGACCCATAAAGAATCTCACTCTTCTATGAATCAAAAGTAATAAACACTACATGCATGTGTCCAATAATCATATCAGGATTAAGGACATAAGTACTCATAATAATCATGAGATATTAATTTTTTTATATAGTTAGTATAAAAACAATTACTCCAAGACAGTCTTGTTCAATACACACAAAGTGTACTAGCACAAGGAGTTTGAACTATACCATTCCCCATAATCAAGACAGACCTATTAAAACCTTGTGCTATAGTCCTACCAATGGTGTGTCCAATTCCATTTAAGACTGAACAATAAACTTGTATTCTATAAGAACTGATGATCTAATCTTCTGTGTGCAAGCAGTACTCTACACGCTAGATCACCTACTATATAGAATAAAAGACACATATGCATAATCATTAAATAGATAATGTCAAGCAAACATTGCTCACAAAGATTCTTATTAAAATTGAATAACTGAAGTTATTAATAAAAAATAAAACTGATTACATAAAGCATGTCTTTTAGTATAAATCTCTAACAATTTCCCACTTATACTCAAAGCCATGCAGCCATACATCTCACTCCCATTCCCTCTACATTACTATCAAAAGTACTAGCTGGTAAGCTCTTTGTAAACAAGTCTACCAAGTTTCTTGCCGATGCAATCTTGGTCCCCATCACATCACCTCTCTGCACGATATCTCGTATCAGGTGATACTTACGCTCGATATGATTTGCCCTCTTGTTGGTCCTGGGTTCCTTTGAGTTAGCAATTGCCTTGCTATTATCACAGTAAAGTGTAATAGGCGATTGTATCGAAGGCATCACTCCTAGATCCAATAGAAAGTTCCTAAGCCAAAAGGCCTCTTTGGCTGCCTCAAAGGTTGCCACATATTTGAACCCCACAGTGGAATCAACAACACATGATTGCTTGATACTCCCCTAGCTAATGGATCCACCTCATAGGGTAAATACATTTCCCAAGGTTGATATTTTGGAATCTTTATCGAACTGAAAATCTGAGTCAGTGTACCCAATGGGTACTAGGCTATCTTCCTGATAAACCAACATATAATCCCTGGTCCTTTTTAGGTACTTTATTATATGTTTTACCACAGTCCAGTGTTCCCGCCCTAGGTTAGACTGATATTTGCTGAGCATGCCTATGGAAAAATAGATGTCAGGTTTAGTGCAAAGCATAGCATACATGATGCTTCCTACTGTTGATGCATAAAGAACTACCTTCGTGTTCTCTACCTCAATTGGCGTTTTAGGACACTGATCCTTGGATAGAGAGATTCCATGTCTGAAATGGAGTAACCCTTTCTTGGAATCCTACATACTAAAACGAGCAAGAATCATATTGATATAGGTAACTTGTGATAAGCTCAATATCCTTTGCTTGCGATCTCGCAAAAGCTTGATCCCAAGGATGTGACTAGTTTCTCCCAAGTCCTTTATGTCGAACTGTTCAGATAACCATACCTTAACCAAAGATAATACCCCTACATCGTTTCCAATGAGTAAGATATCATCCACATATATCACCAAGAATACCACCACATTTCCATAATGCTTTTTGTACACACATGACTCATCAGGGCATTTATCAAAACCATAAGATTTAATGGCTTGATAAAAATGGATGTTCTAAGACCTAGATGCCTGCTTAAGTCCATAAATGGACTTCTTAAGCTTGCACAACATGTGTTGTTGCCCTACTGCTGCAAAACCATCTAGTTGCACCATATAGATGCGCTCATCAAGACTTCCTTTAAGGAAAGTTGTCTTGACATCCATTTGCCAAATTTCATAATTGAAATGAGTTGCAATGGATAAGAGAATCTGAATAGACTTTAGCATGATTACCAACGAGAAAGTTCCTCATAGTCGATTCCCTCTTTCTGAGTAAACCCTTTTACAACAAGCCTAGCCTTGAAGGTTTCCACCCTCCCATCTGCTCCTGTCTTCTTCTTATAGATCCACTTGCATCTGATGGGTTTTATCCCTTTGGGTGGCTCTACAAGATCTCAGACTTGATTAGAGTACATGGACTCCATCTCTAATTTCATAGCCTTCAACCAAAGTTTTGCATCCTTATCTTGAAGTGCTTCACAGTAGTTGCCGGGTTTGGTATCCAGTTCATCAGGGATCCTATCATAAGACTCTCCTAATAATATATACCAATTAGGCTGGTGTACAACCCTCCCACTACGATGAAGCACATTTTTTTGTGTTGATCCTGATCCTTATGCACCATCATTCTGCCCTAGTTGTACAACCGGCATATTGATGGCAGCTGCACGTGATGGGTCAGGCTCAACTCGAGTTACGACATTCCTCCCACTACGACGAGGCAATGGGATGTCAATAACTTTGTCTTGTGGTGGTTCTTCTTGCACTATTGGTATAGCTGGTATATCTCCTCCCAACTCTTCTAGAACAATCCTACTTCTGAGTTTGTGGTTCATTACATAGTCATCTTCTAAAAATCGAGCATTGGTGTTAACAATGACCTTCTGATCCTTATGATAATAAAATAAACCACCTTCCATTCCTCTAGGGTAACCAAAAAATAAATAAACATTTGTTCTTGATTCCAACTTATATGTATTCCCTTTTAGCATGTGTGCTGGACTACCCCATATCCGAACATGCCGCGGACTAAGTTTCTGCCCAGTCCACAATTTTGTGGGTGTAGTAGGTACTGACTTAGATGGGACCAAATTCAGAATATAGGTTGTTGTTTCTCGTGCGTGCCCCTAAAACGAATTAGGCAAATCTAAATAACTCATCATAGATCTGACCATGTTCGTAAGAGTCCTATTCCTTCTTTCTGTTACACTATTCTATTGTGGCATACCAGGTGCAGACAACTGGGATTCAATTCCATCCTCTGATAAGTAATCCACAAATTCTCCTAAGAGGTACTCGCCACCATAATCAAATCGTAGTGTCTTGATACATTTACCCTGACGCTTCTCCGTTTTTGCCTTAAATACCTTGAATTTTTCAAAGCATTCAAACTTACGGCGCATCAAATAAATATACCCATACCTTGAGGAATCATCAATGAAAGTAATGAAATACTCAAAGCCACCTCTAGCCTGGATATTCATAGGGCCACACAAATCAGAGTGAACCAGTTCTAATGCCTCTTTTACTCTATAGCATTTGGCCGAAAAGGGCCGCTTGGTCATCTTACCTTCTAAGCAGGATTCACAGACTGGTAATGCCTCCACTTCTAATGAACCTAATAGCCCATTCTGAACTAGCCTTGAAATCCATCTCAGATTAATATGACCTAGGCGTAAGTGCCAAGGATAAGTTTGGTTCAATTCAGAAGGTTTCTTTCTCTTACATGGTTGTTTATTAGTGTTATTCAATTCATTTAATTGCACTGTAGGAGAAGCATGATTAATAATATAAAGACCATCCACCAATGTACTAGAACAGATAAAATGTTTATTTAACTTAATAACAACCGAGTCATTAAAATAAATGGAATATCCATTATCCACCAACTTGGAAATTGAAATCAAATTTCTTCTAATGGAAGGTACATAAAGAGAGTCTTTCAATATTAAAATCCTATCTCTATCAAAAGAAATGCGAATATCTCCTATTGCAACTACTGACACTCTCATGCCATCTCCCAAAAATACATAAATCTCCTCATCACTTAGTTGGTGGGTTTTCTGGAACCCCTGCAAAGAATTGCAAACATGATTAGTGGCTTCTGTATCTGCACACCAAGTACTGGTAGATATCACTGCTAAACATGTTTCAACTACTAGTGAATGAGATATACATGTTGGGTGGTCCAGGGACTTCTCAACCCCAAACATTTCTTTGAGGTTTTGTATTATATCATAGACTGATGCTGATGTTGCAGAACCCCTACAAAGAATTGCAAACATGATTAGTGACTCCTGTATCTACACACCAGGTACTGGTAGATATCACCACTAAACATGTTTCAACTACTAGTGAATGAGATATACGTGTTGGGTGGTCCAGGAACTTCTCAACCCCAAACATTTCTTTTAGGTTCTGTATTATATCATAGGTAGAAGGCATAGACTAATGCTGATGTTGCAGAACATTCGACATAGATGCCAAAATGTAACCCTGTGCCATATCATCAGTCTTAATCGAATTTCGGTAAGCCTGGGTTTCCTCATTGGTTGCCCCTTCACCGGGTTTCTATGGACATACCTCTGTGAGCACATACTTGTACTCCTCTACAGTTAGCACAATATCCAAGTTCCCTTTCCAGTCAATATAATTAGGTCCAATCGGTTTGTTTTCTTTGAGAATAACAGCTAGGGGATTGAAAGCCATTTTAATCCTAAGAATCGCATATTATAAAAAAATATGATGAGCAATAATAAACTTTTAATTCAATTAAAAAAATATGGTTCCCTCTACCAATATTTTTCTTTTAAAGAATTTGTCAGCAACCTAGCACACCGCGAGTAATATGCCTTGATGGGAAGGTCGTTTATTACTCAATATTTGTGTAGACAGGTGAGGACCTATTAATTTTATTATCTAGGCAAGTGTGTAATGACCTGAAGAATAATGGTATTCAAATAATAAATAAAAGGGAAAATGGGAAGCAATAAAGAAAGCAGTAGGCTTGATCGATGAACGCTTCACGTTCTTCGACGACGTTGCACTTTGGGCTTGTCAACGAGGGTGTCCTTCGTCGACAAGAAGATATCGAGAAGATATCTGGGTGACTCTGAATTTTGTCAATGAGGGGGAGAGTTTGTCGACGAGTTGCCTTCTTGACCTCGTTGACAAGGTGACGTGGCTCGTCGACGAAGGCCAGTGTATAAATAGGCCAAACTTCATTTTTTTCAGCGGAATTTCGATGCTCAACCCCCCCTCTCTCTCTCTCTCTCTCTCTCTCTCTCCTACCTATGGTTTCTCTCTCCTCTCTCTTCAATTTCAGCTCCATCGTTTGCTGGATCGACAATCTGAGGCCACCACGACACTCCTAGAGAAGTTCTCTCCAAATCTACCGGAGCGGATAGTTGGTGGGGCAGAGTAGAAATTCATTCCTAGTTTGAGGTAAGGCTTTTTATGCCAAATTTGGTCTTACCATAGTTATAGGAAATGATATTCATGGAAAAATACTGAAGTTTAGTTCTAGAAGTTGTTGAATTCAGGGTATTGAACGTGGAACCCTGCAGGTGCAAGACGAGTGGATTTGTTGGGGGTTTCTTCTCAGTGTTAGGTAAGGGAATAAACTAAAGCAGTAATTTTTCCATGAAAAATTATTATTAATTAGAAGAATTATGTTCAGGAAAGCATGTATTATTTTGTACATTATTGAGAAAATACATATTTGGGAAAATACTGCTATTATGTTGAAATATATATATATAAGTATGATATGCCAGGAAATATGATTTTTATAATGGAATGTTTGGTTTATTTAGCATTATGTGGCATGAATATTATTTTACCTAAAAAGTATTATGTGATGGAAATTTTATGAATAAAGCACATTTTTACATATTATGAGATAATATAGTACATTATGGTTTCAAAATACATGATAAATGAATTATTTATTCAAAATGATATTTATGAAATGTTCGGTGCAAGACCGTGATTGATAGCCAACGCAAGGTCGTGTATGATATATGATTTTGGTGCAAGGTTGTATGTATGATTTTGGCGCAAGGCCACAAATATGAAAGTAAATGGCGCAAAACCGTAAATTTTTATGTTATTATAGAACATGCTGTCAATCTATTTATGTTAAACTGTATATTATCGGGTATTATGTATTATTAGAACTCGGATGATAGTTTAGTTCAGTTATAGGAGTACGGTACCGTTGCTATACAGATCAGATATTATGTTCAGACTTGTGCTAACCGCCCCACAAGGGGGTGGGAGATGGATAGTTGATGTGGTTTTCAATGTAGAGTTATAGACGTCCACCTGACAGTCAAGACCAGGGTGTGGCAGGCCCATCATAGTTACAAACATTTTTGACTTGATTGTGGTCGGCCAGCCATTGTCGGGTCCTACCTTCGGGCTGCATAACCCGTCATGGGGGGTAATACATGATATCAACTAACTATACATCCTGGGTAAATTTCAGTATTACAATTATATCAAATATTTCATGATCAGTATGAATTATTAGAAACTATGAAAGTATACGATTATTCAGTATGCTATGATGCATGTTTTTTAACTTATGAAATCTACTGTATATGTATTATAGCTCTAAATATTCATGTTGCCACATAGCTGTATTTAGTTTATTTTTCCTTACTGAGAAGTGTCTCACCCCACAAACATTAAATAATTTTTAGGAAACCCAGACAGACCGGCGGAGCGAGGCCGCCATTGAGTTAGGTTGGTGTTACCCCGCTAGAAGGGTAAGTGTTGAACTAGGATCAATAGATTTTGTTGTAGGATCCTAGGAATACTTTTTGGTATTTTTGGTTATTTTGGAGATTGTATATAAATACAGAAACGTGATGGTTTATAATTAACTCTGATATTATGTATTTTGTTGTTTGGAGAATGTGATTTAAATTTACTGCTGCTTAGGTTTCTGTTGTGAATGTCAGATGAGTCCCCGTTACCCTCGGGTTCGGGTTGACCTTATTATTAAATATGTTTTATTATATGATTAGATAAGCAGGTCGTTACAAAGTGACTATGCCAAGAAAAATTAAACTGCTGACTTTGCTTTCACCTTATAAACAATAGTAGTGACTCAGATGGTGAGAAAACTATTATTTATAGCTAAGTGTATACCATCACATAACACTAGACCTATTGTCTCGTAGTGAATCCCCCAGATGGAGAGGTAACCCAATATTAACAATTACTAGAGTTTATACTTGGTGAATCTATAATTAATTCCATCCGATGGGGAGGAAGATACTAATATCAACTCATAAAATTAATTACATCACCTATAAACTAGTGATGGAGACCATGGGATTTATACGTAATAAATTCCCTCAACTGCTTAGTTATTTAATTCATGAGGGATGCAAATTCGCACGTGTTTAATATTCCAATATTGGTAACTAAAATGCACGCAACAAATAAAATTACAAATTCCCTCAAATTATTTTTAAAAAAAAATTTATAACTTAGGAATTAATTTTATTCTCTAGTTACAAATGCATAAATCAATATTGAAATATTAAATCTTACATGCTAATGACATAGCATAAGAACAAAAAACACGCCAAGCAAGCATATTTAAACAAGAAATACGATATAATAAAAATCTCAGCTATTATGGTCCAACAACTTGCATCATAAAACCGTGATTCCTTGTTTGCCATTACAGAGTGCCAACGGTCGGCGAGGGTCAAACCTGTAGAATGTGGCTACAAGTCTATTTATAAACCCTCCATTTAAATTTTTATTCAAATTCAATTTAAAATTCAAATTCAAATTTAAATTCAATTTCAATTTCAATTTCAAATTCAATTTCAAATTCATATTCAAATTCAAATTCAAGTCCAAATTCAAATTCAAAATTCAAATACAAATTCAAAATGCAACACTGTTCTAGGGTTTTTCTTCTTTTCCGCCACAACTATGTGTCGTAACTGTGTCTGCGTCTCAAATTAACCTGTGATAGATTACAAAATCCTATGCCTCCATGACCAGAGTTCACATGCTACAAATCTTGTAACAAACAATTGCAATTAGATTACAGAATCCTATGCATCCATAATCTGGAGTTCACATGCTATGAATTTTTAAACAATCGCAATCATAAACCATACATTCATATGACCATAATAACCGGGAAGAACGCTGCAAAATAGAAGTTAGCGCATCCACATGTTCTACCCTAAGCATGCACTGGTTCGAAAAGTGAAGAACATGGTATTATCATCCGTATATAGTATCAGCCAAGACTTTGATACCATATGAAGGGGCCTGCTGTGGAATAGCCCTAAGATTTGGTTGTAGTGCATACGGATAACAAAAAAAACGATCTTGCATACCCAAGTTAAACAAAAATTCAAGCTTTCAAACTCGGATCACAAAAAAAATCGATCTTGCAAATCCTAATTACGTGATTAGGATCATACCTGCAAGATCTCTTTGGTTTGATCTCGAATATGTAAGCACGAAGAAGAACTACCGAATTTGCAAGCACGAGGAGGAACTCCTGAATCTACGAGATCGAAGAAGAACTCTTGATGATGACTAGGGATCTTCTACTATATTCCTCGAACACGCCTTGCTCCTCAGAGAATGGGATTGTCAACGACGGCTAGGGTTTGCTTCTCACGAAGACGTCTGCCTTTGTGTGTGCATTTTTGTGTAACCCTCATTGCTGAATGGAGCGCGTGTATATAGGCTACAGTAGGGAACTCTAGGCAAATATTACTAGGGCTTCCAACGTAATTAAGAATTCCTAATCCAACTCATATTAATCCTTAATTATGTTAATTACAATTCATACCATTAAAGCATTATAATTGCACTCCCTGTCATATTCGAAATTAAATTTCGAGCTCCTATGATTAAATGCTTATTTATCTCCCCACATAAAGATTACAGATACCCATCAATTAAATTAAATTACTAACAATTTAATTAATAAACATATTAATTCCCTAAGACCTTCCACTTAACTTATTTGATTCAAAATCCACCTGCAAGGTCTGACGCGATCAAAACTTATAAGCTTCCTCAAGGGGGTATCATCAATCCCAATACCAGGACGTGAATTCCATCAATAATTAATGTTCACCACACACATAATGTCATTGCCCAACTCACTGAGTTTATTGACCCATAAATAATCTCACTTTTCTATGAATCAAAGTAATAAACACTACATGCACGTGTCCAATAATCATATCAAGATTAAGAGCATAAGCACTCATAATAATCATGAGGTATTATTTGTTTTATATAGTCAGTATAAAAACAATTACCCCAAGATGGTCCTGTTTAATACACACAAAGTGTACTAGCACAAGGAGTTGGAACTATATCATTCCCCATAATCAAGATAGACCTTTTAAAACCTTGTGCTACAGTCCTATCAATGGTGTGTCCAATTCCATTTAAGACTATGAACAATAAACTTATATTCTATAAGAATTGATGATCTAATCTTCTGTGTGTAAGTCGTACTCTACACACTAGATCACCTACTATATAGAATAAAAGACACATGCATAATCATTAAATAGATAATGTCAAACAAACATTACTCACAAAAATTCTCATTAAAATGAAATAACTGAAGTTATTAATAAAAAATAAAATTGATTAGATAAAGCATGTCTTCTAGTATAAATCTCTAACACTCACGTCATCCAAATGCTCTGTATAGTCTGCATCCACAACTCTCACAACTGACGAATCACTCTGTTGCCTACTGAAATACCCCACTGCACCAACATAGGGGACCTTTGAAATGTCCCGAACATCACCATCCATCCTTGGGTACCGAGCGGTAGACAATTTACATTGATTCTCCACAAAAAAACCCTAAGACAACCATAATCTCCCTACAGTTCTGTCCACAAAGCCACCCTGAGATAACCCCTATCTCCGTGCAACTTTGTCCTTGTGAATCTCCAAACCAAGACTCTTCTTAGACATACCCAAAACCTTCATGTCAAAATCTTTTCTCAACAGAGTTCCCAACTGATTAGCCTCAGTCAAAGCCTTCCCAGCAAAATAACATGTTATCCACATAAAACAATAGAAATATCACCCATTTGCATCCTATCACCCTCTTCCCTTTTGAAAGCTCCACCAGCTCCCACACATGATTCTTATGCAGTAACTCCATCTCCTCCACCATAGCACTCATCTATTTATTTTCCCTTTGTTATGAATAATATCTTGAAAAATAGTAGGAACTTTACTAGTAGTAATGAATGCATAAGACACTAGAACATAAAATTCATACTTAAGTGGTGGCCTAATAGTGCATCTAGATCCACTGTGATCCTACTAGTATCCCGAGTTAAAACTCTCTACATTATGAACAATGTCATCTTTGCCCTAAGTTTGTAACTACACCTGCATCACATGCTCATTGTTGCAATAGTTTTTTGGCACCTGTTTCTCTTCATCTACCTGAGTATGCTATACCATGGCTTTCTCACCAAAAACCAAGTCTCCACTAATCACCACCTTGTTTGCCATTAGATCATACAACTTGAACTCACCTTTCTTATACCTCATAAAGATGTATCGTATATACATTACACCAAGCTTAGATCTTACCTCACTAGAAACGTGCATAGCTGGACATCCAAACACTCTCAAATCGGAGTAGTCTACCACACAACCTGTCGACACCTCTCTTGTAACTTTCCTATCTATTGATACCCTTGGTGATTGGTTAATCAAGAAACACGTCATACTCACTGACTTCACCACGAAGTTCCTTACAAGCCCTGCATACAACTTGCTATGTTGTTCACAAAACTTTTAGAACACTAGTGTACCCAATTCCAATATCTGACTTAAGGATCTCTCTCTCGGTCTGGTTTTCCACCTCAGCCACAAGGTAAACCTGATAAACGTCTTTGACTTGTGCCGCATGAAGTATACCAAAACCTTTCGTAAAAAACTCATGAAATACATATGTCCAACCCGTGATGCTACCATCACCAACCCCTAAACATTTGAATAAATGTAGTCACCCATATGCCCTAATCACATATGCCACATAATAGTATTATATAACTCAGATTCTATAACTACAGCTCCACTTACAACTATGGTACCCTGCAATGCATAAATATTTCTTGCTAATTTATTTTCTTTCATCACCATCAAGTCGCCTTCACACACCTTCATTATCCTACTTTCAGACTTGTAACTATACCCATTATAATCTAAAGTGCCCAATGAAATCACATTCTCCTGTAGATTTGGTACATGCCTTACATCATATAATGTTCTCACAACACCATCATACATTTTTATTCTGATATTCCTATTCTAATAATTTTGCATAAAGCATCATTTTCCATTATAACAGAACCAGAATTTACTGACCTGTAGGTGTTGTGCCAATTTCTATTTGGTGTAATGTGATAAAAACATCCCAAATCTAGTATCCAAGAATCTGTGAGGCATTTTGAACACGATTGCATATCACCATCACAGATCCCTGTGTCTCCTTCTTCGACTACAATCGCAGATTTTGATGAACCCTCTTGATTTTCTGCATTCCCCTTCTTCCACTCTGGATACTCCGATTTTATGTGCCCAATTTTCCCGCACTTAAAACACCTTATGTCCTTCTTCTTCCTAGATTGCAACCAAGATTTATTACCACTCGATTCGCTCAAGAACTTACTTCTCCCATGCTCCTAGTTACCCTTTACCACAAGCCCTTCACCATGTGAAATTTCATCACTGGCCTTTTTTATTTGATGAAAACTCAGCAGTGTGCTTGTTACCCCTTCCAAATTCAGAGTTTTTTAACCCCATGTTAGACTAGTAACCAAGTTTTCATATGCGTGAGATGTAGGTAAGGAATTCAATAGCATTAGTGCCTTGTCTTCCTCCTCGAGCTTCACATCAACACTCACCAAATCACTTACAATCTAATTGAATGCATTGATGTGTTGGTTCAAATCCGAATTCTTCACCATATTATACAATTTTTGCTTAAGAAATAACTTGTTCAATAAAGACTTCCACATATACCGACTTTCCAGTTTTTGCCAATCTGCTGTCAAAGAATCCTCATTCATGACGTGATACAACTCTTCATCAGCTAAACAAAGTTGGATAGTCGACAAAGCTTTTGCTTCCAATTCATTCCAACTTGTTTCATTCATGCTTTCCAATTGAACTCCGTATAAAGCCTTCACCATAACTCTTGTTGCACTAACGGATCCTTAACCCTTCTATGCCATAAACCAAAGTTTCCCATTCCATCGAACTTGACAACATTGAACTTTGCAGAAGAAGTTCCAAAAGCCATTACAACAATGCTTTGATACTAATTTGTTGTGAAAATTGAATGCATAACGGAATAAAACAATCTTACAATGCAGCAACCAACAGTGAAATATATATAACAACAATCACGTTGATTATAATGAAAACAATAACAATGACACAAAGAATTACATGGTCTGACAATGCCTACATCCACAGGAGCAATCGACAATGTAATTCTTACTATCTTGTTTCTAAAGACTATGTGTTACATAATACAACATGTATTTATAAGTTCCCCCAAGGCTTTCCCTCCAAAACCCAACCTATCCAATGTCCCAATTCAAAATTTGAAAATAAAAACTGAGTAACTGAATCAAACCGTCGATGATTTGCAGATCTACCATTGACAGTTTAATATCGAGAGCAAATAGTCGAAGTAACAGACCCAGAACTACCAATTGTTTCACTGCACTGGACCAAACCATTGACGGTTTCTATATTGTCAAGATGGCCTAGACAATTATATAATCATTGCATATAAGTCCCCTTCTTCCACACTTTAATTTTGCTACTAATATTTCTTTTTGCTAAAGCCTCACTCTACTTAATAAAATAATAAATTTAACCAAAAAGATTTAGTTGGTGGTAGCTCCCAGTGTTATCAACTTCTAATTTATAGGGACAACAAGTCCCAATATACTTTTCTTAAATCAAACTCAACGAATCCGGCTCGAAAACTTAGAGAGAAGGAGCATGGGTCGAACAGGATAGAGAGAGAGAGAAATTTGTGCGTGAATTTTGGCAAAAAATGAAGTTTAGGCTTACTTATACTCCAACCTTCGTCGACAAGCCACATCACTTTGTCGACAAGGTCAAGAAGGAAATTCGTTGACGATTTCTTACTCCTCGTCGATGAAATTCAGAACTACAATATATCCTCTTCGTATCTTCTCGTTGACGAGACATGCCCCCGTCAACGAGCTCCTCATGTGTGCTCATCGACGAATTCCTTGTGTTCGTCGACGAGACCCTATTTAAATATTCTAAATACAATTTCATTTTCCCTCTTCTTTTATTATTTAAATACCATAATTCTTCGGGTCACTACATACTCCCCTCCTTATAAAATTTCAACCTCGAAATTTGCTGTTCATACGATTTATCATCCCTTGAAAACAAACAATCTACTTATTTTATTACTTACCCTTACTTATGGCGGAGGAATACCGTGGTTACAATTAGAGTTCTAGGAGATCACATACACAAACTAAAAATTCTCCCAAAACCAAAAGACTATTTACTAACTAAAATACTACATGTACCAGTAAAAGTAACATTACCTAACTACTTACATTTCACCCTGTTATAACTAAACCTTTTGGAACAATTGCGGGCATTTTTGCCTTATCCATTTTTTGAGTTCACAAGAAGCCTCCTCTATCGCGTGATTTCTCCCCATAACCTTTACTAGAGGAATCTTCTTATTATGTAATTCCCACTTCTTTCTGTCCAAAATTTGTACTGGTACATCCTCATAAATTAGTGAATCGCTGAGTTCTAATTCACCATAACTGATTATATGAGAAGGATCTGGGACGTATTTCCTCAACATGGAAACATAGAATACATTGTGTATACTGGACATCACAAGTGGTAAAGCTAACCTGTAGGCAACTGGCCCCACTTTCTCTAGAATCTCAAACAAGCCAATAAACCTAGGGCTACGTTTACCTTTCCTTCCAAATATCATAACCCCTTTTAAAGGAGCTATTTTCAAGAACACATGATCGCCAATATCAAAATCTAAATTCCTACGGTGGTTATCGGCATAACTCTTCTGTTGACTCTGAGCTGCACTGATTCTATCTTTGATGAGCCAAACCTTATTATACGCTTGCTGCACTAACTCTGGTACCACAACACGCCGCTCACCCATCTTGTCCTGATATAAAGGAGAACGACATCTCCTACCATAAAGTGCCTAAAACGATGCCATGCCAATGCTAGCCCGATAACTGTTATTGTACGCAAACTCCACCAGCAGTATAAACTCGGTCCAACTACCCCCAAAGTCTAGCAATCATGCTCGAAGCATATCTTCTAATATATGTATCATCCTTTTGGTCTACCCATCTGACTGAGGATGGAATGTTGTGCTAAAAGATAACTGAGACCCTAAACCTTCCTACAAGCTCCTCCAAAGTCATGACGTGAAACGTGGGTCTCGATCTGATACTATAGACACTGGCACTCCGTGAGAATAGACTATCTCCTAAATATAAATCTCTGCCAAAAGGTTAATGGAGTACTGATCTTGATAGGAAGGAAATGGGCGGTCTTAGTCAAAGAGTCTACAATCACCCAAATCTCATTCTGGCCATGCAATGCCGACGACAGCCTTGAAACAAAATTCATAGATATATGATCCCATTTCCACTCTGGGATAAAAAGTGGCTGCAACTGGCCTGCTGGCTTCTGGTGCTTAGCTTTTACCCGCTGGCACGTCAAACACTGCGCTACATATTCAGCAATTTCTTTCCTCATACCACTCCACCAATACGATTCTTGCAGATCCCTATACATTTTTGTGCTGGAAGGATGAATTGTGTACAAAGATTTGTGAGCCTGCTCTAAGATGGTCTTCCTAATGTCAGCATCGGCAAGAACACATAATCTGGAACGGAACCATAAAGCTCCATCATCTGTAATACATAATTCCTCTCCCTGACCATTATGTACTTTGATCATTACCTCTACTAATTCTGGATCTTCCTTCTAAGCAGCTTTAATCCTTTCCTACAGTGTAGGTTGTACCACTAAACTGGCAATATATGCCTAGGGATCACTCTCAATCAACTCTATGTGAGTCTCTCCAGATCTATCATAATCGGATACTGAATCTCCATAACTACCAACGCTGGTCCCATAGACTTCCTGCTCAACGCATCAGCTACCACATTTTCTTTCCTTAGGTGATAACTGATGGTACAGTCAAAATATTTAATAAGATCCAACCACCTTCTCTGCCTCATATTCAGTTCCTTCTGAGTGAAGTACTTTAAACTCTTATGGTTGGAGAGGATTTCGCATCGCTTTCCATACTGGTAATGCCTCCAAATCTTCAATGTGTATACCACTACAGCCAATTCAAGATCATGGGTAGGGTAGTTCTTTTCATATTCTTTCAGTTGCTTAGAAGCATACACTACCACTTTACCATGCTGCATCAATACACAACCAAGTCCCTTCAAGGACACATCACTATAGATAACATAACCCTCACCCCCTGATGGGATGATCAGCACTGGTGCCGTGACAAGCCTCTACTTCAATTCCTGAAAACTCTACTCACAGCTATCATCTCATTCAATGCTGATGTTCTTCCTCGTCAGTTGTGTCAAAGGCCCTAATAACACTGAGAATCCCTCAACAAAATGACGGTAATAACCAACCAACCCCAAGAAACTCCTAATCTCCAAGACGTTTCTCAGTCTAGCCCAATTCACTACCACATCAATCTTACTAGGATCCACAGAAATTTCATCCCCTGAGATGACGTGCCCCAAAAACACAACCTTTTCGAGCTAGAATTCACATTTACCGAACTTGGCGTACAACTTCCTTTCCCTAAGCATCTGCAAAACCTACCTCAGATGCATCTCATGCTCCTCATAGCTCCTCGAATAGACCAGTACATCATCAATAAAAACAACAACAAACTGGTCTAAATATGGGTGGAAAATCCAATTCATCAAATCTATGAATATCGCAGGAGCATTCGTTAGAGCAAAAGGCATAACAAGAAATTCATAATGCTCATATTTGATCCTGAAGGCCGTCTTCAAGACGTCTTCTGCCCTTACCTTCACTTGATGATATCCTGATCTGAGGTCAGTTTTAGAATACACCCGTGTACCCTAGAGCTGGTCAAATAAATCATCCATACGGGGTAAAGGATACTTGTTCTTAATTGTCACCTTATTAATTTCTCTATACACATCCTTATAGACCCATCCTTCTTCTTTACGAATAATACTGAAGCTCCCCATGGAGATTCACTAGGTCGTATAAAACCCTTATCAAGCAAATCTTGCAACTGATCTTTTAATTCTGCCAACTCTGCTGGTGTCATTCGGTAAGGTGCTTTACAAATCAGTGTTGTACTTGGAAGCAGATCAATAGGAAAATCTACCTCACGATCTGGTGGCAAAGCTGGTAATTCATCTAGAAACACGTCTGTAAATTCTTTTACTATTAGCACACTAGTGAGCTTCAATTCATTCCTTGTCGTTTCTTTCACAAAGGCCACGAACCCTTGACAACCACTTAGCAGCAGTCTCCTTGCCTTAATAGTTGAAACCAACTGAGGTAAAGATTGCACTCGCGACCCTATAAATCTGAATTCTTGTCTTTCAAGAGGTCTAAATATCACTTCCCTCGAACGACAATCTATACTGGCAAAGTTAGCTGCTAACCAATTCATGTTAAATATGACATCAAACCCATGCATATCCAGCACTATCAAATCAGCAAATAAAATTCTTCCCTGAATATCAATTGGACAGCCATGAAGCACTCTACTACACCTCACTGCTGACCTAGTCGGTGTAATCACCGATGGTTTGATGTCTAATAATTGTGTGTCTACCCCACATAATTTAATACATCCCATAAACACAAACGAGTGTGTGGAACCTAAATCAAATAATGCAATAACTTTAAATGAAAACATACTAACCATACCTATCACAACATCGCCGGTTGTCTCAGCATCACCCGGTGTCAACACAAAAACCCTGGCTGGAGCCATATTCCTCTGATGGCCTCCACGTGGCATCTGATAGCCTCCCCGAGCAGGTCTAGGAGCTGGAGCAGCACCAATCTGAGCCTAACAATCTCTCATCACATGCCTTGGCGCCCCACATCGGAAGTAGATACCTCGCCTGGCACAGCACTCACCTAAGTGTTTCTTCCCACAAGTCAGGCAAGCTGGAAGTGGCTGCATACCTTGGAAACCACAATTCCCTATCTCCTACCTCTGGTCACTGTAGTAACCACCTCTCTTCCACGAACTGTGACCAACCCCCTGCTGGGAACCAAAAAGGGTGGTTCTCTTCTTCTGTCTCTATTCCTCAGCCTCCAATCGCTCTCCAACCTCTGCTATAGTTGCTCGATTTACTAGCTCAGTGAAATCTTGCAATTTCAGTATCGATACCTACTTATATATCTCTCTCCTTAGACCTCTTTCAAACTGTCTTACCTTATTCGTCTCATCTAGGATAATGTATAGGCAAAACAAGATAATTCAATAAATCTCGCTGCGTACTGCTGCACCGTCTGTTGTCCCTACTTCAGGTTTAGGAACTCCTCAATCTTAACTTCCCTGGACGAGGCTGGAAAAAACCTATCGAATATTATCTCCTTAAATTGCTCCCATGTCATCTCCATAGGCACTATCTTCTACTGCTCTAGGAGTTTCACTATCGTCCACCATCTCTCGGCCTCTCCAGTCAATTTGTACATAGCGAACAACACCCTTTACTCCTCAGTACAATGTAGCACTGCAAACACTTTCTCGATCTCCTACACCCAGTTTTCAACGACAGCAAGATCAATTCCTCCTGAGAAAGTCGGGAGTCATCTTAATGAACTTCTCAATCGAGCTTCCGTGGCCTGTAGATGAACCACCCAGTTCTCTAAAATTCTTGGAAATTTCAGCCATGACTTGTTGTGCCACGCTACGCAATACTGCATCTAAATCACCACCCGCAGCGCCTGAGGGCCCAGCCCCTTCATTCCCACTAGCATGGGCGCTACTACCTCCAGGGTCCATCCTAAAAAAACAATAAACTTAACTTAGGACCCTATCACCATAACATATCATCTAACTAGTATATTATATCCTTAACTATTTCATCATTCCTGATCTTAATTCAAGGTTCAATTCTGCAACCTAGATATCCAACCCGACAATATTTTACCATGACTTTCCTAAAATCGTCACCCCAGGAAAGACACACAAACCATTATGGAAGTTCTGCATCTAGACTACAAAACTAGACCTCAAATTCCCTTATCCTATACTCTGATATTGTTACTGCTGCATTCTAGAGTCTACAGAACCTAACATCCTAGGCTCTGATACCAAAATGTAATGACTTGCTTAATTTTCTATATAGTTAATCACATTAACCATCCTGAAAAGACAATTTAGTCATATAATAAAAATCAACTCGAACCCGTGGGTAGCGGGGATACACCTGTCATACACAATGGAAACCTAAGCAACAGTAAAAATTATTTGCATAAAAAATCTCCAAACCATAAAGTACATAATACTAGAGTTATCTACAATCCACCATAATACCGTATATGTCCATCCTCTAACATCAAAAGATATAACAAGGATCTTCCAACAAAACCTACTGATCCTAGCTCAAAAACTTACCCTCCTAGTGGGGTAATACAACTGTCTCAATAGCGAGCTTGGTCCGCCTGTCTTTCTGGGTTCCCTGAAATAGTTCAAGCTGGCGTGAGACACTTCTCAGTAAGGGAAATAAACTAAATACAGTTGTGTGGCAACATGAATATTTAATGCTGTAATAGATATACAGTACATGTCACATACTTGAAAACACTATTAATAACGTAACTGAGTAAACATATAAGTTCATAATTCTACTAAATCATTCAGTTCATAAATCGTCTGATATAACTAGTAATTTTGAAATTTATCCTGGATGAATAGCAAACTGATGTCATGTATTATCCCCATGACGAGTTGTGCAGCTCGAACGTGGGACCCAACAATGGCTGGCCGACCACTGTCGAGTCAAAAATGTCTGTAAGTATGATGGGCTTGCTACACCCTGTTCCGGACTGTCAGGTGGACGTCTACAACTTTACACTAAAAGCCACATCGACTATCCATCTCCCACGCCCTCTACTAGCAGGGGCGGTTAGCACCAGTCTAAACTAAACAAAACTTTCATATATAGCTACGGTATCGTGCTCCTGTAACTGATCTGAACTATCATCTGCGTTCTGCTAACAAATAATACATGATAATATACTGTTTAACGTAAATATATTGATAGCATGTTCTGATTTTTGTAATAGCATAAATAAATGTGGCCTTGCACCAATTACATTCATATCTGTGGCCTTGTGCCGAATCATTCATAATTACAGTCTTACGCCGAGAACATATGTAATTCACGGCCTTGCATTGGCTATCAATCCCGGTCTTGGGCTAAACATATTATACATATTAATCTGAGTAAATATATTATTTATCATGTATTCTTGAAATCATAATGTACTGTATTACACTGTTATTCCTAAAATAACTGCAAATATGCTTTTCCTGTAAACTTGACTTAACATAATACAATTTGAGTAAAATAATATTCATGCCACACAATGCTGAATAAAACCATAAATTTCATTTTGAAATCATATTTTCTGTATAACAGCAGTATTTTCCCAAATATGCATTTTTACCAATATACTCATATATTTAATACATGCTTCCTAAAAATTAATTTGCTAACAAGTAATAATAATTTTCATAGAAAATAACTACTTTAGTTTACTCCCTTACCTGACAACTGAAAAACCCCTATAAAGTTTAGTCTTACACCCGTAGGCTTCCCCGTTCAACACCCTGAAAGTAACATTTCTCAGAACAAAAGTTCAGTATTTTTTCATGTACTACATTTTTTATAACTATGGGAAATCCAAATATTGAATAAAGAGTCTTACCTTGAATTTGGGGCAAAATCCAAGGTAGCCCCACCAATGATCCACTCCAGTAGATTTGCCGAGAACTTTCCCAGGAGTGTCATGGTGGCCTCGGATCGTTAAACCAGCAAGAATCTGACCAACTTAGAGAGAAGGAGAATGGGTCGAACAGGAGAGAGGAAGAGAGAGATAGAGATAGAGATAGAGAGAGAGAGAGAGAGAGAGAGAGAGAGAGAGAGAGGAATTTGTGCGTGAATTTCAGCCAAAAATGAAGTTTAGACTTATTTATACACTGGTTTTCGTCGACGAGCCACATCACTTTGTCGACGAGGTCAAAAGGGAAATTCATCGATGATTGTTTACACCTCGTCGAAAAAATTTAGAACTGCAATATATCATCTCGGTATCTTCTCATCGACGAGACATGCCCCCATTGACGAGCCCCTCATATGTGTTCATCGACGAATTCCATGTGTTCATCAACGAGACCCTATTTAAATATTCCAAATACAATTTCCTTTTCCCTCTTCTTTTATTATTTAAATATCATAATTCTTCGAGTCACTACATAAAATCTATGGAAGTCTTTTCAAAAAAGGTTTAATGTAAACAAATTTTCTATAAAAGAAATAAAGGAAGGAAAAGTTGTAGCAAGTAGTTGACCAATCTTTGTATATGGTCGACGAACAATTGCTATAACTTGCTTCCTATCTTTTAAAATTAAGTTTTCTTCAAAATTGCTCTTAAGATGACACACACACACACACACACACACACACACACAAAAGGTGTTGACTTTGGTGTATTCCTAAAAGGGGGGGTGAATTGGGTATTTAAAATTTTGTCCTAGGTTCAACTAATCCAACAACTAGTATTACACAAACCTAGCGTCTGTCTATGCAGTTCCAAATGCGCAAATAAATATAACGTGCATAAATTAAATCATGCGCAGGATTCACAATATAACATACACGTGCAAAAATATAAATTGCAGAAATATAAACAGTGCACACACGATATGTTATCGGGGTTTGGCCAACTGTGCCTACATCCCCGCCTCTAGCTCGCAAGTCTGAGGATTCCACTAATGCTCACTTAATGGATGGAATGGCACCGGTTACAACCAGGTCAATTAATGGGGCTGACCTCAACCTACAACTGCACCTTACTAGGATGGTGCCTAACTTTCCTAACCAGGTTTAAGCCAATCCGGGACTATTCAGCAGGGCAAGTCTCTCTCTTTAGGCCCATGTATGGAATACAACAATCAATATAATTTTGCGTAAAAATAAAGTGCTTCTACTAAAATAGATATGTACTACAATACAGCACAGTATAATCAATGTACACCAATCATGTAAGAACTATAAGCTCAAGGGTGTATATGTGCAAGCAACACTCAATAGGATGTATAATCTCAAATATGCACAAGAGTGTTCAAACAAGCTATTCTTTGAAAACCAAGTATACCAAATCTCAATGTTAGATTAGTGTTTCAAAAATGCAAGCAATAATGTTCAAACAAACTCAACAATAGTTTCTTAATGTAGTAAGCACAAGAGTTGCTTGAAATCAAGCTCTTAAAAATATTTTGCACACAAAAATATTGTTTAAGAAATCTTGTAATATCAATGCAAAGACCCTAAAGCCACTAAGTTTTCCCCACACAAGATTTTTTAGATTAAATCAGTGGAAAAACTTATGCTTAACTCTCAATATCAAAATCAATCAACAAATAACACAATGAGAGTTTTAAGCAAACTAGAGTGGAATATAAACACTCAAAGCACTCTCACAAAGCTTGGATGATCAAAGGAATAGGTGCATGAGAGTGTATGGGAGTAGTATGAGCAAAATAGGATTTGGAAATTTGAGAGAGTTTTGGCTTAATCCTTTTTGCTAATCCCACCTAATTTGTGCAAATGAACTCATATATATAGGCAAGGCACAAATTATGACCATTGGAGGATACCAGGGGAATTATTAAATTGTTTTAATTATGTTTAAGAAAATTAACCCCATTTAACCCCTCTAGGGTATCAACGTTGGCAGCTATGGAGATCCAGCGCCCGATCATGATGGATCTAGAGAAACTCGGCATTGAATTGATAGAGAGTAATACCCCAGTATGTATCGACAGCCTAGTAGTACAACCTACTCTACAAGAAAGAATTAAAGTCGTCTAGAAAGAAGATACAAAATTAGTAAAGGTGATGGACAGAGTGCAGAGTGGTCAGGGAGAGGAATTTTACATTTCAGATGACGGAGCTTTGCAGTTCCGTTCCAGATTATGTGTTCCTGCTGATGCTGACATTCGGAGGACTATTTTAGATGAGGCTCACAGATCTTTGTATACAGTTCATCCCGATAGTACGAAAATGTACAGGGATCTGCAAAGTTCTATTGGTGGAGTGGCATGAAGAGAGAGATTACCGAGTATGCAGCCCAGTGCTTGACGTGCTAGCAGGTAAAAGCTGAGCACCAAAGACCAGCGGGTCAGTTGCAGCTGCTATTTATCCTAGAGTGAAAGTGGGATCATATATCCATGGACTTTGTTTCAGGGCTGCCGTTGACATCACATGGTCAGAATGCGATTTGGGTGATAGTAAATCGATTGACTAAGTCTACCCATTATCTCCTTATCAAGATTAGCTATTCCCTCAACCGATTGGTAGAAATTTACATTCAGGAGATAGTTCGTTCTCATGGGGTGCCTGTATCTATTGTGTCAGATCGAGACCCGCGATTCACGTCACGATTTTAGAGGAGCTTGCAGAAGGCTCTGGATCTCAGTTATCGTTTAGTACGACATTCCATCCTCAGTCAGGCGGATAGACTGAGAAGACGATACAGACACTAGAGGATATGCTCCATGCATGTGTATTAGATTTTGGGGGTAGCTAGACTTAGTTCATGCCGCTGGTAGAATTCGTATATAATAACAATTACCAGTCCAGTATTGGCATGGCACCGTTTGAGGCCTTGTACGGTAGGAGATGTTGATCTCCTTTGTATTGGGATGAGATAGGTGAGCGGAGAGTTGTGGGACCAAAGCTGGTACAGCAGGCATACGATAAGGTTCGGCTTATCAAGGAAAGAATCAGTGCAGCTCAAAGCCGACAGAAGAGTTATGCTGACCATCGCCGCAGGAATTTGGAATTTGATGTGGGCGATCACGTATTTTTGAAGATAGCTCCGTTAAAAGGAGTTATGAGGTTTGGTAGGAAGGGTAAACTTAGCCCTAGTTTTATCAGTCCATTTGAGATTTTAAAGAAAGTGGGGCCGGTGGCTTACAGCCTAGCTTTGCCACCTACACTATCCAGAATACATGACATATTCCATGTATCTATGTTGAGGAAATACGTCCCAGATCCTTCTCATATTATCAATTATGGTGAGTTAGAGCTCAGTGATTCCCTAGTTTATGAGGAGGTACCAGTGCAGATTCTAGACAGAAAGGAACAGGAATTACGTAGTAAGAAGCTTCCCCTAGTAAAAGTTCTATGGAGGAATCACGCAGTTAAAGAGGCTTCTTGGGAGCTCGAGGAGCATATCAGACAGAAATATCCGCAACTATTCCAAGAAGTTTAAATGTAATTAGAAAAGGTAAGTAAATATGTAGTTTCTTTTACAGGTACATATAATACTCTAGTAGTAAGAGGTATTTTAGTTTTGGGGAAGTTTTCCTTTTGATATATGTGATCTCCCAGAACTTGAGTTGTAACCACGGTATTCCTCCGCCATAAGTGAGGGTAAGTAATAAAGTAAATAGACCATTTTGCCTAAGGGATAATAAATTTTGTGAATAGTAAATTTTGAGGACGAAATTTTATAAGGAGGGGAGAATGTGACAACCCGAATAAAAATGGAATTTAAATAATAAAAATGAAAGGAAATTACCAGAGAACTCATCGATGAACATAGGGGATTCGTCGACGAGGGTTTAAGAGAATTCGTCGACGAAGACTGAATTTCGTCGATGAAGAAATACCGAGAGAGGTTTTGAGCCAACTGAATTTCGTCGACAAGGACTGAATTTCGTCAACAAGGACTGAATTTCGTCGACGAAATTATTAAAGGATTCGTCGACGAATGACGTGGCTCGTCGACGACTCCAGTTCTATAAATATGGAAAAATATGGATTTTACTTCACAGTTAAGCAAACTCTCGCCTCTCTCTCTCTCTGCTCTTCGGTTCTCTCTCTCTTCATTTTTGGGCCGGATTTACACCGAATTGACAATCCGAAGTCACCACGACACTCCTAGGGAAGTTCTCTCCAAATCTGCCGGAGCGGATCGTTGGTGAAAGCAAGTTGGAAATCATCCCTGAGTTTAGGTAAGACTTTTTAAGCCAAATTTGGTCTAACAACAGTTATAGGAAATGATATACACATAGAAATACTAAAGTTTAATACTGAGAGTTTTCAGTTTCAGGGTATTGATCAAGAAATCCTACGGGGGTTAGACCAAGATATTTTAGGGGCTTTCTCAGTAGCTAGGTAAAGGAATAAATTAAAACAATTACTTTCTTACAAATTATTGTTATTTATGAGAAAATTTATTTTCAGGAAAAGCATATATTATATATGTTTATTACGAAGGAAATGTACGTTTGAAAGAAATACTGTTACTATGTTGAAATGTATATATATGTATGAGATGCCAGCAATTGTGATTTCAGAATTCAATGTATGGTTTTTATACAGCAAATGTGTGGCATGAATATTATTTTATATGGAAGAATATCATGATATTACAAATATACGAATGGAATATGTTTCGAAAAATCATGAAAGAGTACAGAGTATTACAATGTTGAAATGCATGATAAATGATTTATTTTCAAAATGATATGTGTGATACGTTCAGCGCAAGGTCATAATTATGATATGTTCAGCGCAAGCCCGTAATTTATGAAATATTTGGTGCAAGGCCGTAATTTATGAAATGTTCGGCGCAAGGCCATGATATATGATACGTTTGGCGCAAGGCCGTGATATATGAAATATTTGGCGCAAGGCCATATTTATGCAATTATGAAAGATGCTATACGATTATGTATTATATGTTATCAGAACCCGGATGTTAGTTTAGTTCAGTTCAAGAGCTCGGTACCGTAGCTATTTATTGATCATACATCTATGTTCAGACTTGTGCTAACCACCTCACAAGGGGGTGGGAGATGGATAGTCGATGCCGCTTTCAGTGTAGAGTTGTAGACGTCCACCTGGCAGTCTGGACTAGGGTGTGGCAGGTCCATCGTACTTACAGACATATTTGACTCGGCAGTGGTCAGCCAGCCATTGTCGAGTCCCTCCTTCGGGCTGCACAACCTATCATAGGGGGTAATACATGACATTAGCTAATTATTCATCCTGGGTATGTTTTTAGTATTATCAGTTATAACAGATGTTTTATATACGATATGACTTATTAGAAAATATGAAAGCATGTGATTATTCAGTATAATATGATGAACGTTTACGAAAATATGAAATGTATGTATATGTATAATTGCCTTAAATGTTCATGTTGACATAGAGCTGTATTTAGTTTATTTTCCCTTACTAAGAAGTGTCTCACCCCCAAACTAAATATTTTTTTCAGGAGACCCTGAGTAACCGGTTGATCGTAGCCACCGTGGAATCAGTGGTATTACCCCGCTAGGAGGGTGAGATTTTGTGTTAGGGTCAGAATTATTTTGTGTTTGATCCTAGCATTATTTTGATGTCTATGAAGATGTATATAAATACAGTATTATGATGTTGTAATAAGCTCTGGTATTATGTTTTATCGTTGGTTGGTTGAGATTTTATAATTGCTGCTGCTTAAGTTTTCGCTGTGATTGACAGGTGTCCCCATTACCCACAGGTTCGGGTTGACTTCTCTATTTATTATGTTACATTTTATGTTAAGAAATTGAGGTCGTTACAAGTCACCTAGCATTTTATTTATTCGAATTTTTCTCCAAACAGTAAAGCTTCAGTCGACTAGGCCTTAGAGAGTCAATCGCTTGACTTTACTAATTCTAGGAATTTTAGCAAGTCAGAGAGCAACCAATTGCCTGAGGGTAACATATTAGTCGACTGTACTTCAGTGTTTAAGACTTACCTATTTTCCTCAACCATTTATCCTTGTACCTTAAAAAAACTTCTTTATTATGCAATAAGCTCATTTTCTTTTGCATATAGATTTACCAATCTTCAAATATCTTTCCAAATTGTCTGTTGAAGCATATAATTCTTTGAATTTAATTCTTTTGAAGCCTTGTACAATTCATTCTTTTATTGTGACCAACAATGTCATTCTTATGTTCTTGTTGCAATATAATAATCAACAATAAGCTCAAAAACTTATTCTTAAGATGTTCATAATCCATTTCAATTTGTTCAAAAGCCTTGTGTTAATTGGGATTAAGTGATTTTCAATATATAGAACAATGATAAATTTTCTACTTGGAATTTGTGAATTCTCTGGATTTCTTAGTAGTAGCTTCTAATCCGATCATTGAGTGAAGGCTTTTAAATATCCAATTTAATAATTTCAGAAGATTACTTAGAGCAGTTTTTTTCTTGAAAAATCAATTTCATATTTCTTGCACTTAAAGATGAATATCCTGTTAACTTATTAACTACTAAACTAGCTGAACTACAGATTTTCTCTTTGAAATTCTTTTAGTGTTTGATCACTTTACTAAATCTCTTTTAATTTGATCTTATGGATCTTAAGTATGTGCAAATAATGACATATGTTGTGCTCTTAAAAATTTTATCCTTAAGTATTTATGGATTATCTTTGATAATTCAACTAAGGTCACCTACTTTTGTCCATGAAAGATGAATTTTTTGGGTTATACTATCTCATTCTTTTATCTATAGCTGATATAGTGAATTATTTACCATGATATGCATAGTCAATATAGACTTTCAGTTTATGCATTAGATCTTCAAGGTTTCTAATACAGTAGACATATCTATTAATATTTTATGAGTTAAACATTGTCTATTATCATAGCACACTTATAGTCATTTGCTAAATCTTTTAAGATTGACTACTTTAAACCCTGTAGGCTATGGAGACATTACCATCTTTTCATGTAAGTACAAATTTATCCTTCTTAATTCCTAATAAGAATGACTATTCCTAAGATCTATGGAGTCCTTGGTTTGTGAACTAGGCTTTCATCTTGGTACCCATACTTTCTTGGGTCTTAATGGTTTAACAAGTGATGTTTCTTTTACTCTCCAAACTTGTCTAATTTTTACACCCTTTCTTTTTAATGGACATTCAAACTTAATGTGTCCTTTCTCCTTACATAGAAAACATGTGGTATGAGTGTAAGCATTTGAGGAGGTGCTAGCATAGTCTTTAGAGGCTTTTACAAAGTACCCCATGTAGAGGTTTTTTTTCCTTGTATTCTCAACTCCATTGAATCCTATGCCTTCCTTATCTAAAGACATTCTTTGTGATCAAACTATTTTATCAAGGTTTTCTTTTCCTTTAGTGAAGTTGTAGATGATTTTGGCTTGATCCTCAATTTTTCTCTTAAGATCATAGATTTTTGAGTCTTGTATATTTTTACCCTTTATTTGCAGCATTACTGGATCTTGAGACATTTTGTTGATTTTACTTTCTAGCTCAGATATATACGGATCTTTCTCATGTTCCATAGAAGATTAGGATCTTAGATCTTAGGATCTTAGATCTTCTAATCTCTTGATTTTGAAATCATTTTCTCTTTCAGCAATATTTTTAGATTCTAATTCTTTTATTACAACTTCATTCTTATTTTTCAATGAAGTGTATCATTTAGTCATATTAACTAAAATCTTATGAACCTTGAATAGTTCACTTTGTAGTTTTCATAAGATGACATACTCTCATCATTGGATTCATCAAATGAATCGTCACAAGAATCATTAAATGATTTGGATGAGGAGTTTGTACTTTATCATCGTCCCATGCTATAAGATAACCATTTGCAATCTCTTGGTCACTTGATTCACATTTTGAGCTACTAGAATTTATATTATCCTATGTAGTGACCTTCATTGTCTTTTTCTTTTTCTTCTTAGAATCCTTCATAAGTTGTGGACAATCTAGTTTTATGTGTCCAATTTTCTTGCAATTATAGCATGTAGGAGGTTCATTTCTTGTTTCCTTTTTATTGGTTTCGCCTTCATTTGATTTTGAGTCCCGGAATTTTCTAGTAAATTTATTCTTCTTTCTAAGGATTTTTGCAAGTTTCTTGGTTATAAAGGCTATATCATTTACATCCATCACTTCTTCATCTTCATTACTAGAGCTTTCACTTAAGGCTTTGAAAGCAATGGATTCCTCGGTTTTAGATTTTCCTTTAGTTCTTTCGTTTATTGTCATATCATAAGTAAGAAGAGATCCTATCAATTCATCTAGGGAGGCATTTTTCAAGTTTCTTCCTTCTGTTATTACAGTTGCCTTGGGTTCCCAAATTGGTGGAAGTCCTCTAAGAATTTTTCGGATCATTTCATAAGTTGAGTAATTATTTCCTTAAGCATTGAGGGAGTTTATTATATGAGTGAACCTAGTGTACATACTAGTAATAGTTTCATCTGAGTTCATCCTAAAAGTCTCATACTCGCTTATGAGCACGTCGATTCCACTATCTCTAGCATCAATCATTCCTTTATAGATTACCTCTAGTTTATCCCATATTTCTTTGGCTGATTTACATGTCATGACCCTATTGAATTCATTTACATCAAGAACACAATATAGAGCATTCATAGCATTTGAATTTACTTGCAACATCTTAATATCATTATCGGTCATCTCTTTTTCTTTCTTAGGTACATCTTTGTTGTCTATGATTTTAGTAGAGATAAGGTCACCATGTGTGACTACTTTACAAGCTTTCCAATCCATGGTTTGTAAGTATATTCTCATTCGTTGTTTCCAGAAAGTGTAATTTACACCACAAAAGATAGGAGGTCTATAGGAGGATTGACCTTTAGCAAAGGAAGATACACCTAGGTGTGCCATAGGGATCTTTATGTAACTTCTAGTTTAAGATTTACTATAACCTTACTCTGATACCAATTGAGAAGTAAGGTGTACTCCCAAGAGGGGGGCAAAGTGGATTTTTTTTTAACATTTCTTTATAAATCCTTTTATTAAGTCTTTCTCAACTCTTTTATATTCAGCAATCACACAAGTATAATTGATTTGCAATGACCAACACTTAATTCAATCAATAAGGTAATCTTGATTTCACAATATGAAACAAAATAGAAATCTCAACAAGCTTCCAAAATTTAGACTTTGATATCAAACAAGTTACTTGAGCTTAAGTATGTGTGATGAACTTTTGATATTTATCAACGTACTTCCTTTAATCAAGATTTTCGCAATCAACGTACTTTCTTGAACCAAAGTTTTCGCAAGTCCCAATGATTATCTAATTTCCAGCAATTAAGTAAACATCAATCCAATTTTATATGCAGAAAATTAAAGAGATTTAGGAAAGAGGAAAACACCGAGATTTTATGAGGTTCGGCTATACTCGCCTATGTCCTCACCTTAGACAAACCACCCAAGGATTTCACTATACCACTCCCTTAATCGGGCGAAGCAAACCATTTACATACTCCTTCATATAGGATGGAGCCCTCCCCTCCAAGCGATACCCTACGCTCGGTAGTCCAACGAGATAACAATCCTGAACCGTAAAAAATAACAAGAAAAACAAGAACTATTCTGGTATACAAAAAGTACTCTTAGCAAGAGCAAATTAGTACAAGTTAAAATCAATATACTTCAATCAAATAACAATATAGAAATATGAAGTTTAAGTAATTTATCATCGGGATTCTTTCTTGGATTTAATGACTCAGTAAAACGTGCAAAGAATCGTGAGCTTTTCTTAGCAAAATCATAGGAAGTTAATCAGTAAGAGTATTACCACAATAGCTTTGAGTAGTAGAGAGCATATAGCTTGATTGCTACTTGTTGGTGTATTAATTCTTAGGTTAATCATGTATTTATAGAGTTAAAAAGTAATTTTTTTGTGTTGCCCAAGTTGCTTGTAGTATTTCTCAAGTTTTCACAAAGTTTGGAGCCCAAGAAATCAAATTTGGAAACATTCCCTCACTGTTTTATTTTGAATTTTACAAAGGTCAGTCGCTTGATCCCGAAGGGTCAGTCGTCTATGCCTTTAAATCAATGTATTTTTGACACATAGTATAAGGTCAATCGCCTGACTTAGTTCTGTCTATATGTCAGTCGCCTGTCTTGCTATCAGCTTCAACCACCCTTCAATATTTTGGGTATAATTTTCACTATAAAACTCCAAATAAGATAATTTGAGTATCAAAAAAAAGCTAAGAAAAAATCTTACCACTTTCATGTTGACCATTTTTGAAGATAGGAAACCACTGATAGAAAAAAAATTACACATCAATACAGATATAGAAAAAAGAAGTGAATTTGGAGAAAGTTGTTTTGGTGTTTTTCCTTCCAAAAATAATTTAAACCTTTTGAAATAACTTTTGACCTTATAAAAATATTTTCCAAGTATTTTAAAAGGTATTTAGGTCCAAGTAATTAACCTAAGAGTTTCATGTATCTATATTGAAATCGTTTGAAGTACTTACATGAGACTTCTTAAAAGACTAACTTTCTAAACGTTAAGTCTTCATGTATTTGCTTTGCTCTCAATATCTTAACGTATTGTTTTGACTTCCTTCATGTTTGACTTGACTTCATGATTCAATAGTCTTTTAGCTTCATAAGATCTTCTATCTTTGAGTTGGAGCTTTCAAAAGACTTTGTCAAGCACTCGTTCTTGAACACTTGAGTCCTGAATCATGACTTAACCAAATATGTTAAGTTCGTTTATTTTTTTATCATCAAAATAAGATTCTAAACCTTGTAAGGCCAACAAGTCCAATTTATGATTAAGCTGTAAATGTTTTATAAATTTCCTCTGTTATTAAGATTTATTATTTAAAATTTATACTTGTAATCATAAAATTAATGTATCTTTGAGTCTTTGACTGTTGAAGGGTATAAATACATATAATGGTTATTGTAAAGAGATCACCAACTGAACTCAACAAACGTCATAAAATGGCCCAACACTAAACATGCCTTAGTGCCTTTTATCCCTCTTATCTCCTCTCTCTCTCTCTCTCCCGCCCCCCCACTTTCTTTTCCCTTTAGTCTGTCCCTTCTCTATCCCTCATTACCTATTTTGATCTAAATATTTTCACCTCCCTCTTTTCTCCCACTTTCTATAATTTCTACGATTCTTACTATCGTTATTCTTACACTTTTGATGAAAGTTGATATAACAAGTCTGACCATTCAAAACCAATCCAATCTTTACCCATTTGAATTCACAACATCTCTCAAAGGGTGCTTGTTTTTTGTTCAAACAATATCCTTTTTAATATTTACACACAATACCTCCAACACGAAAATGAGATGCCTTATAAGCGACAATCATAATTGAACATATGAATTTATATTAAAATTATAATTTTATATTTTTCATACTTTTGGTGAAATTCACGTAAAGTTGAAATGACTAAAAAATTTCTTTTACTAGTTTAATATTTTTAGTTCAAAAATTACATAAAACTTAAACTCTCGTGCACACGGAATGATAATATCTAGTATATATAAAACACTAACACTAGCCACATTGATATAATTGATTATTTGCACTTAATTTTATCATGTTTCATGAGTGAGCTAGCTTTAGATAACTCCAAAATGACCTCATTCTATGTTTTGGAAGCCCCAATGATTTTTTTTAGATAGAAAATTTTTCATCCCATTATTACAAGTGAGTTTGAACTTCCCCCCTCATTGTTTCTCTTTAAATTGCATGAAAAGTGGTCAATTAAAATAGTATATTATGATCATTATTTCTCACTAATTATATTTTCACTTGTCGAAGAACTAATTAACATAGCAACATAATCATTCTAAGTTGACAAATGCATCAAGCGGGTTGTGTTTGCACATTTCCAAATGATTTATAGGAAAAGAAAATCATGCTATATACCTTTTGTTACCTAGCTCATATTTTTTTTAAAAATTTTATTAATTGAAAAGTTTAAGCAATTAAATTGTCTAAAGTCTGTTTTTTTTTATAATTTTGGTGCCTTCAATTCATGATTCGGTGTATAATCATATTCCAAACAAGATAAAATTTTAAGGAAGTATTTTGAAAAAAAAAAAAATTAAAATAAATACTACTATTTGAAAATTTACAATCTTTTAAAAATGGTAATATAGGTGTTTTAGTAACGTTTCCACCACAACCCCGGCGGCCTCCAATATAACCCTCCACAGCAAGAGCAAGCCATATTCTTTGATAAAGCGTTAAGCGTCCCTACCCTCTGCGATTTTAGGGTTCTGCGTGTTTTTTGTGGAAGAAGAACTATGGCAATCTCTCTCTCTCTCTCTCTCTCTCTGATTTTCTTTAACTTACAGCTTGATTAATGGCGCATGTTCTCACGCGTTTTATTTATTATTTTTTTTATCCTTTCTCTTCGAAATCTTTTTGCAGGCTGATTCTCCCAGGAGAAGGTACGATTCGATGCTCGATCCATGTTTCTTCAAATTCAACCCAGGCTTGTTTGTTTTTTCTACAGTTTCATTTTGTTGTGCTGTATATTTTATCCTTTCGTTTAATTTTTTTCTAAAGTTCTTAAAGAATGCTTAAATGTTGAATTTATCAAGATGCGCGAGGGTTTGGGAGGGTGTTGCGGCCGATTTATGCAAAGGATGTTATTTATTCCTAGATCGTTAGAGCGATTAGGGTTTTGGCTGGATTTTTTTGCAGAGATTTGAGATCTAGAATGAGATGATAGCTTCGAACGTTTATGTTCTGGTTGCGCATAATTGTAGGATTGATCAAGACCTCAGTCTTCGAATGAAATGAATGAAAGTAAAATAAAAAAATTGGATCATAGCAATAGATGTTTGATTTATTGTGTGATGACGCTGTTTTGAAACATCTGGAGCATATTAAATAATAGGACCGTGGCTGTTGTGTTCTAACTCTCGTGATGTCATACTTCATTTGGCTTGAGCCCCGGATGTACACAGCTCTTTATGATCCCCTTCTTAAGTCAGAGAGGAAATGATAGTTAATTATAGTTGAGCATGAATCCCAATAAAGCTAAGTGCATTGCCTTTAGTTGTAGACGGTATGAGTATGAGAGGAAATTATTTAGGTTAGCCACATCCAAAAAAGTTTCAAAGTTTTCGCGGCTTTACGAGGCACTGTTCTGAAACATAGATCATGTTGGATGAATTTTATATTTGCTTATCTTTTGAGTTGCAAGCTTCAAAGTTTGGCCTTGAAGTATGTCTGACCTATATGATGCATTTGAGGACTCGATCGGGAACTGTATGATACGTTTTAGGCCTCGATGGGATTGCTTTTTCTTCTTGTCCTCTTTAGTTTTGAGTTTCTGCTTTGTTTTATTTATTTATTTTTTTTTTTCGGTGATGGAATATTACAGAATGTTTCATGGTCATTGATTGTATTAGGGAATAAAGATTTTTGTCTTGTCCTTTTTACCCCTCTATGGGGCAATTTTTTTATTTAAAAGATTATTTCATTATATCGGGTTGTGAAATTTTTGCAGTGATTAATTCAATGTTGTTTTTATCTTCCTGGTTCCATTGTCATTTTTTTTGTACTTTATAAATCAGGTATTCACGATCTCCTTCCCCTTGGAGGGAACAATCCAGATCTAGATCCAGGTCCAGGTCCAGGTCAAGATCCTGGTCCAGGCCAAGGAACAGGTCTCGATCCAGATCAAAGTCCAGAAGTCGTGGCAGGTTTGTTGTAAATTCAACTATTCTTTTCTTATTGTGACCAGCCTGTAACCATGACCCACTTATATTTGCATGTTCTGTGGCATCTGAAACTGATATCGCTGTTCGTGTCCTCTTTTTGTATATGGGCGGCATTCTAAACACTCGTTAATCAAGGTCTAGAAGCCGTGGCAGGTTTGTTCCTTTCTTTGGACAGCTGGGCTATATTAATTATTCGCTTATAATATCCCTTTTGCCACATTTGATGCATTTGCCTGGGTACAATAATGTGCAGTGTTTGAACACTCATCCTTATCTAATCCTTGAATGATATAGTAGGACGGATGCTATAAATAGCGGAACTACTCTGTATGTGACGGGCCTATCTACGAGGGTAACAGAGAAGGGCCTTGAAGATCACTTCTCCAAAGAGGGGAAGGTTGGTGTCTCCATGACCTACATTAAAGTCACTCCTTTTGTTCTGTTGGAAATTGGGTAGCATTGTCATTTTAAAATGGTTTTAGACAAATAAAGGAAGGAAGTCAATATCCTTTATTTTTGGAGGTTGTTTATTGCATTTTCAACATAAGTATTTTCTGACATTGTGGTCAAATATTGATGGAAGTTGTCACATCATTTTCTGACCATCAGTGGAGTTGTGGAGCCAATCATAAGTCAATTTTACATTGATCACTAGTGAGGACGTGGGGTGGGGTGGTCCCAGCAATGATGGGCTCTTCGTCTGGCATTTGAACCTCACCATTCCTCTCTCCCAGTTACCTATATATCATATATGTTTGTACTGAATATTGATTGTTAGTGATATGCCTTCCCCCTGACCATCCCGACAGGTGGCTTCATGTTTCCTAGTTGTGGAGCCTCGCACACGCATTTCTCGTGGTTTTGCTTTTGTTACAATGGACAATGTGGAAGATGCCAACCGCTGTGTCAAATATCTCAACCAGTCAGTTCTGGAAGGTCGATACATAACTGTAGAAAAGGTAATGGGTTGTAACTATGGTGCAGATTGACCATTTTATTATATCTTTCTTCTTGACTTGGAGGTTTTCTGGTTATATTCAGAACACATTGTTTCAGCTATGTTGGCAGCAATCAAAGATGATGAGTTCATCCATGTCAACTTAAGTGAAACTGCTTGACAATGGCCAGCTTAAACAGCTTTTCTCATGCATCTGATCAACTAAACATAGCAACTATATTGCCCAACTATACAACCTCAGCATTCACTTTCAACTCAACTAATCAACGGACATTACCAACAACTTTCTAATCAGGCTTTTATGGTACCTTATACCTGGCATTCATTTGATGGATAATAATTTTATATTTTCTCAGGCCCCGCTTCTCTATTCTTATTGAGGTTTGCCTCATGTAAATTCATTATTAGTTACGATATATACTCACACATAAAAATGGAAAAGTAATGTCATAGACTCATGCCATGTGCTATTTCTTTCTTTGTTGCCGATCTTGTACTATTTTTAAAGCTTAACATGATATTGTAAATTTATGGCATTGAGGTCATTGAATTTTTTTTCAGTCCCGGAGGAAACGCCCAAGAACTCCTACACCTGGACACTATCTTGGGCTGAAAAATACCAGGGATTATGGTAAGATGCAAAGTATTTTTTCTTATAATGATTTTAGAGTTGCATGATTTGTGGTTTTTAAAGACTTGACATACTGATTAAAATTCTACATCCCTTTGTCTGGCATTGGTGAAAGGCTCACGTGGTGATCGCGGTAGGTATCGTGGTGGCTATGGCCGAGAAGACTATGGGTACAGGAGGTCTCCAAAGCGTTCCCCATTTCGAGGGGGGCGGGATTATTCCCCTAGGCGCTCGCCATATGGTGGAAGGTCAAGAAGGGAGCGTTCCAGGTCACTTCCCTATTCTCCTTATGATAGCCCAGATCGGAGGTATGCTCGTGGCTCTAGGTAAGCCACAGATCCCTACGTTGGGATATCTTTTGTTGTGGAGGAGAATGATGTTTGAATTTAGTTCTGTAATGATCTTTGGTTTGCGTTTGGGATATCCTTTATTTTAGGGGGAAGAATGATGTCTAAAAGAAGTTCTGTAATGATATTTGGTTTGGACTGGACTAGGGCACCAAACCTCCACATGTTTATTTGATTTGGAAGGCATCTTTTGATTGCATGGTCTTGAGTGATGGTTTGGAATCAGGATAGCCCTCATGGCATGTTCTTGCTTCTTGTTTCTGCTTTTGGGATACCACTTCAAACACTCATTCAACCTGTTGTCGAATCTTATGACTGGATTCTGTATTGCCTTGATTTTAATAGAGAATCCTTGTGAACCGTAGTTTTGAGTTTAAGATCTCATCTAATTGAAGGAACTTTTTAATCGACGCAATACCAATGTATGTATAATTGTTTGGTTATGAAAATGTTACATAGTTTTGTTTATTTTTATTTCTTTTGACATCAGAAGATGCCATGGATGAGGCAGGAGAAAGTTGTTTTAGGATGAAAAATCCATCCAAAATAACCCGCAGGCCAACAGCTCTACCTGGATGATGAGAACTGTGGGATGTCCATCCTTGTGGCCCGGGCATTAAAATGAGCTCAAATGTGTTCTTGCCATGTAAATTATCCTAGTTTTTTAAAGGATGAAAGGATGCATTGCCATGTAACTGAAGAAATGTTAGTACAGCGAGTAGGGCTAGTGACCAGTGGAGCTGGAAAGATGGTATCATAAAAATGGTACTTCCTCAAAGAATGATAGGTTTGCTGAAATGGCGTGACTGCACTCTTGGTAGCTTCTTCTAAAGCGTGCTTAATATTAAGAGATATGGGTTCAGCAGGGGCTATTCTTGTGAAGTGAAGGGGTGTCATAGGAAGCACAAGGTTGTATATTGGGGAAAAATTTTACAGGTACTCGATGAAATTGCATCGGTTCCTTCTCTTCTTGAAGTGTGCATTCTTTACTTAGTGCAAGTGTCCCTAATATTAATATAGGTTTGTTTTCTCTTGTAAAATGAATGGGTGTCATCAATCATCGGAAGCACACAAGTGTGTTTGAAAAAAGTTTTACTGGTTTGTAATGAATATCATTGGGCTCGTGTTTGGAGAGGAAGCCTATGGTATTTCGCTCTGAGATGTTCCCGAGGGGTGTAAGGTTCGAAGTCTGAAAAGGATGTGGGCTAGCTTGGGGCGTTTGAAGTTGATGCTAATTTTACACCACCTTGATTAGAATTTTAAACAATTCTCTAACATCTCCTTGGAGAGACTGAAATTTTTGATAATGGAATTAAAAAAAAAAAGCTGAAGAAAAAGAGGCAAGTTAATAATACTTCCTTGGCTTTGTGCAAGAACATTTGAGAGCACTTAAAAAAAGTGCTTATATCTCTTATAACTTAGGATAAATACTCTTATAATAATAATAATAATAATATTTAATTTGTACTATAATAAATACTTATTGCAAAAAAGTATTTCTCTAGACTATCTAGAAGCGTTGAGAGATAGTTTTTTGGCCACTTATAAGTGAGACTATTGGTAGGTAGGGGTTAATTTTGTAAATATATGAAAATTTAGTGATTATTATATTATTTAAAAAATATATTAGAAGATATTCATTTAATTTTGAAATTAAGAAGAAGGTTATGTATGAGATTTAATTAATAATACTATTTTAATATAAATTAAGATGATAATCATATGTTTTAAATATAAATTAAGAACAAGATTATTACTAATAAAAAAATAATATTTACTTAATAAAAATATTCCAATATAAAAAAATAATTTTTAATATAATTATTAACTAAATTGTTAATTATAAATTAAACATATTTTATTGTGCATTATAACCTATTAACTATCAATAAAATATAATTAAATTTTGGAATAAATAAAAAGTCATTTATAAATTTTTACATTAACATTAAATAAACTAAAAAAATTAATTTAGTTATTAATACTATTTTAACATTAATTAATGTTGATAATCATTATAAATAAACATTAATAACAAGATTATTGTTAATAAATAAATAATAATAATATTATTTTAGTGTACAGAGAATATTTAAATTTTAGTTAGAAAGTTAATGCAATATTTAAAATTTAATTAAAAAATATTAATATTTATATTTAAAATATATTTAAAATAACTATATATTATTTTGCTATGTAATTTGAAAAATTAGTTATTATAGTTCAAATCCGGATTGCTATTTATTAATTTAAATTAATATCAAATAAATTAAATTTTTGAATTTAATTAATAATATTATTTGTATCATAATTTAATATGATAGTAATGTGTTATAAATATATACATATATATATATATATATATACATATATTAATAACACGATTATTGCTAATTAAAAATAATAATATTATACTATTTTTAATAGAAAATATTAAATAATAAATAGTTAAAATAATTATTAATGAATTTTTTAATTAAAAGTATTAATATTTATAATCTAAAATATCTTTAAAAATAATGATATAGTATCATATAATAAAAATAATTATCCAAATACTATTTTTTTTGCATATGATCAAATGCTACTTATATCTTTAAGAACTTTCTAGTTTAACATTTATTATTAAAACTTATAAAATTCAACATATTTTCCAAAAAATATTTCTGCATAAGTGGCTTCAAATGATCCCTAAGATCATACAGTCCAATAATATGCACAAAGGCAAGCAAAGAGGGATTAAAAATATGCAATATAAAAATTGTTTAATATTTAGGAAATTCAAAAACATGATAGAAAAGAATTGAAAAAATATTGATTTTTCCTTTTATGGTAGCTATAAAAATGAGTGCCAAGAAAGATAAACTATGAAATAATTAATATGCCTATTTTTATTTTTATGGTTAGCTATACAAATAAGTGAGAAAGAAAATAAACTATGAAATAAATTAGTCAATGAAAAAAAATTGATTTTATGCATCTAATTTTTTATTTTTCTTCATTTTTAATTTTGAAAACATTTTATTTTCAATAGAGTTTAGTGAAATTATAGTTTAAAATAAATATTTTTCTTGTATATTTTTTTCAAATAAAATTTTGATATTATTATTATTGTGGTGACGAGGCACCCAGATTAATCATTAGCTTTTGGCAAACAAAGATGGAGCAGTTCGAGACCGAATGGAGCCGTTCGAGACCGAGCAACCATGTCACTGCCAACGCTCCTCAACTCCCAAACCCCAAAAACCCTCTCCCCTTTCCCCATCTCCAACCCTCACTCTCCCTGTCTCTACCCATTTCGAACCCTAACATTCTCCCGGAAACTTCCTCCATTACTCCACAACTCTCTTTCTCCTCTCAATTCACCCCCAAAACTCCCCCTTTCCTCTCACCAGCGAGAGGACCAGCAACTGGAAGAAGAACACGAAGACGAGGATCACGTTATCGGCGATTGCGTTGTCTTCGAAGATGGCGTCTTCGACGACCCGTACCTTCAGGAACACTTCAAATCGACCCCTCCCGAGCCCAGACCCAAGAAATCCGCCGCGGAAATCGAGCCCCAGAACTTGGTTCCCGACAAATGGCGGGAATCCTTGGTGGCGCTCAACATTACGAAGAAAGAGAGGCGGAAGATTGCGCATGAGATGGAGTTTGGAAGCCGCGTGAACAGGAAGAAGGGGTTGATGCCTGTGTGGAATGTGAGCGTGGAGGAGTATTTGAAGCACAGGGAGACTAAGCTGGCGCAATTGAAGCCGCTTGTTCTCGATAATCCTAATTTTCCAGCAAACGAGGAGAAAAGGGAGGCGGAGGTGAAGGAGGAATGGAGAGAAGGTCGTTTGGCGCCGAAGAATCCAAGGTGGGCAGTTTACGGTCGTGGTTTGGATGACGTTTCGGAGTTCTTTAATAGTGGAAGCTATGAACCTGGTCAGGGTGCTGTACCTCAAGGTAACAACTTCTAATCATCTTTGTTCTTTGTAAAGGTGGGATTTTTGTGCTTGCTTTCCAAAATTTTGTTCCATTTTTAGCTGGGAGTAGGATCAGTACGGCAACCTGAAAATTTTTATCACTTTGAGATATTTTATATGTTTTTCATGCTCTTATCTTCTTCAATGCATGGTGTCACTATTTTCACACCTTTGTGAAAGGGCCGTGCGGCGCTAGCTAAAATACTCTTATTTAACTAGCCATCCTATCGTTTACCAACATTCATCCACGAAATATTTTCATTAGCATTCAATCAAATAGCAACGGAAACAGTAAGCAATCATGAAAGCAGTGACAAGAAAACAGTAAACATTGAAGTAATGCAATTCATTAACAACACCTTCGTTGACATTGTATGTTTAGCGAGAGACAAGTAGGTTAAACACGTTGACAATATTTAGTGAGTTTTATAAGATTAATGAACACCCACTCTCCCTTAAAGAGGTTTTTATGTCAATATCATCATGATTCTAGGAAACATCAAAGTGACCAAGGAGTCACACCATGTTTCGAAATCGCGGTAGCGGATAACGTCGCGTAACGGTCGCGGGTGTCGCGGGACACGGGAGACGCGGGTGTTACGTAACGGGAAGCGGGCGTAACGGCTGTGAATTTTTTTCACGCCTGCACAACCATGCCAAAATCAAAAAATAAGCATGAAATCCATTAATGCATGATTTTTAATGAATTTTGACAACCTTCATTCAACCTACAAATGCTTTTTAATAGGCATTATGATTTTTATATTAATTTTAGTGCGCTGCTTACAAAAAAAGGCATATTTTTTTTAAAATTTGCATTAGTTTAATGGGTAAAAAAGATGTAGAAATGTAATTAAAATGAAGAATCAATTGATTAAAGACATAAAGTTACTTAAAATGAGTCAATAGACCCAATAATTTATATTACAATACAATAATTTATATTACAATTTACAATTTTAAAAAATAAATATGGAATTGTAAATCTTACAATTTAATTATTTAAATGGTAGTGTACTTGAGTCACTTGAGACTTGACTAATTGTGTAGAAATTAGGATTTATTATAAATTTTAGATCTAATATTAAATTATTAATAGTCAAGGTATTTAAAAAAATAATTATGTTGAATATTAATTAATAATTTTTTACTAAATCTGTACTCTAACTCTCTATCTTTATAAATTTTATGTTTTAATAATTTTATACTAATTTTTTTATTTTAATTAATAAATTCTACTTATATAATCATTTATAAATTTGCATACTAATTAAATAATAAATATAAACTGAAATTATAAAATAAACTAAATTATTAGTTTAGAATAAATTGGTAATTTACAATTACATTAACCAATGAAGTAGAAGAACTGAAGAAACATGCCCACTCCCGAGTCCCGAGTCCCCACCGAAGCTGCGAGAGAGCTGCAACCTGTAAGCCCCCAAAATTTGGGGGAATCAAAGGCTTCAAAACTTATTTTTGGAACTGTGATTGCGAGCCTGCGAATGGAGGCGACCTGCAGAGCACAGCTCCTTCAAGCGACAAATCGAAGATTGGAAGCTGATTTTTGGGTTCTTACACTGGACAAAGGAGACGAACTGACAAAGAGGGAAAAATCAAACACCTTCAAAACGAATTGCCAGTCAGCTGACCTGCGATGACTGCAAACACCGAAGAACATCTTCAAGGCAAAAATTGAAGCTGATTTTGGAGATTTTGAAGCTTCAGAGCCATAGATTGAAGCTGTACGAAAGAGACGAAGAGTGAAAGAGGGAACAGCACAACAAATCGAAGCTTCGAAGCTGCTTTCGTTTCTTTGGAGGCTTCAAATGAGGAGATCTAAGCTAGATGATGGAGAGAGACACACAAAAGGTACGCAGTAGTGTAAGGGGCTGTCGGCTGTAATGTGTTGTAACGGACGTTACGGGTCGTAACGTTAGTGTAACGGCCGTTATGGGCTGTTGTGGTTCTGTAATGGCCATTATGCACGTGAATTTTCTGCTCACCGCTAATGCGGGCTGTAACGGAATTGGAGAGATAATTTTCCATTACGTAACGGCCATTACGTAGATGATTTTCCATTACGTAACGGCCGTTACGCTACGTAACGGCCGTTATTTAATACCATGAGTCACACTGCCTTATTTGGCATATAAAGAAACTACTAGCAGAAAATAACCCTACACTATTATTTACATGATGAAAACCCATCTCCAGCACATGAGACAAACGGTCACAGGCAAGCATAATATTCTGAACAAGCTTAACTCGCACTTATGCGGTCGACGTCCTTGTAGACTTTTGTGCTAGGTACACTTCAATTTTGTTCACGAACGGTTGAAATTCAATTGATTTCTTTATCACCAAGGCCTTTCCACTTCACTAAGAACTCTTGCCGCATCTTCCTTAAGGATATGAACTTTCTATTTGCAAGAATATCTTTAACTTCACATCTGTCAGGTTGCACTGTCTTAAACTCTACTCTGTTTGACTGACTTCTGTTCAGATCATCGGTGTTGGCACTGAACGGCTTAAGGCAGCTGACATGAAACACATGATGCACTTTCATCCTATTGAAGTGCTGCGATTTTCTCCCCTGATCTGTCCACTTCTTCATTTACTTAGAAGCTTTCTCTAGATAGGCTCAGACAATCTCTGTATTTTGTCTCTATTCTCTAGTGAAGATGTACGCCCTGGGACTCTTTCCTCTGTGTGGCTCGCCTACTGTGTGAGGTAACTGTGGCTGCTAGCTTGTAACAAGCTCAAAAGGGCTCTTATTGGTTGTTGAGCTCCTTTGGGCATTGAAACAAAACTGAGCCACATCAAGTAGTTGTTCCCAATTTTTCTTGATTATTGTTGACGAAATGGCACAAGTACTCTTCCAGTAGCTCTTTGAATCTCTTTGTCTGTCTGTCTATCTGTCTGTCGGTGAGAACTCGAAGTGATGTCAAGATGTGGACCGAGGAACCTGAAAAATTCTGTCAAGAAGTTGTCAATGAATATTGAGTCTCAGTCACAAACAATGTCTTGGGGATATTTCACAATATTCACAAGGAACAATTATGCCGTCTTCTCTACCGAACAGTACTTTGGTGTGACCATGAATGTACTATACTTCGAAAACCTGTCTACACCCACAATTATAGACCCTGCATCTCCCACTCCGGGCATGTTGGTGACGAAGTCTAGTGAGACACTTTCCCACGGTTTAGACAGTAAGAATAATGGCTCCCACAGCCCAGAACTCTTCTTCTGCTACACCTTGTCTTGTTGGCAAGTGAGACAAGTCTGGGTGTAGTCAACTACATCATCACGCATGTGCGGCCAATAATACCTCTGCTTCAGTAGTTTTTTCATTGGAATCATTCTTCACAAACACCCCTCAACAAACATCCTATAATAGTTAGTAAGGCCAAGAAAGGAAAGTAGCTCCTTCACTGTTGTGGGGATCTTTCATTCTTGAATCATCCTTACCATCTCCATATCCCTCCGGATATGACATTGTTCAACCATATGATGAAGGATTTTGTTGTTCTACTGAGCGACAGAACACTTCCCTTTTTTCACATACAGACTGTTTCCCCTCAACCTGTTGAACACCTTCCGTAGATGCTCTTTGTGTTTCCTCTGAAATAACACTGATGCTCCCAACGGTGCTTTGGAATGGCGAACACATCCCGCTTTCAACTCATGAAGCTGTTTTCCCTACTTTGCTGACTCTGGAGGCGCCATTCGGCATGGCCCTTTAGCAAGTGGTTTCACTGTTGTTAACAACTCGATCTCATGCTCCACAATCTATCGTGGAGGCAAGTTGTGAGGCAGCTTATTCGGCATCACCTCCTTGTACTCATCTAACACCGCTTGGATGGTCATAGGCACCAGCTTTTGACCTACTTCTTCATCTACCACCATCGTGGCTAGATGTGTTTGCTCACCCTTTCTTAATTCCTCCTTAAGTTGCATGACTAAAAGGGACTTTGCATCGTGTAAGGAGGATCTCCCATCAGACATAGGGAACCGGTAGAAGGCATCAACATTGTCTTCGTCCCCCCTTAGGAACTCCATTCCCAAAATGTTTGGAAAGTCATCCAATGGCACCGCTGTGAAATTCACATGACCTTCCCACTGTCTAAACTTCACAGTCACTTGCTTGGCTACTCCCAGAGTAGGCTGGGTTATAGAATTAACTGCTTTCATGCGTCCTGTATCCTTCTCTAAGGATAAGTTGAGTCTCCATGCTTCCAGTTGTGAAACAAAATTATGAGTAGTCCTGATATCTACCATAGCGCGAGTACTTTTCCCATTGATCCTTAGGTCTATAAACATTAATCTTTTTGCTCGTGTAACTTTCGGTGCTTTTACCTGCTTTTCCAATGCGTTCACTTACCGCATTGCATCCACCCTCAGGACATCATTCTCTCCCCCCTCGCTTTCTACCATTTGTTTCGAAGCGGAAGCTTGTTAGGCATTGAGTAATCCCTTGTGTGGACACTCACTTATTCTGTGAGGTCCTCCACACAAGTAGCACGAAATTTTACTTTTCTTCTTTTCATTGGGTGTGTTGAACCCTTGAGATGACGAAACTTCCTTAGAAGTTGATGCTTTATAGTCGCCCCCCCCCCCCTACTCTTGGGTCTGCCTTTCTTGAAAGACTTTCCATTGTTTTCCTCTCCGCCAAACCCTTTGGACGAAGCGGAATTATCACCAACGTAGTTAGTCAAGCGTTTTGCAGCAGTTTGTGTAGTAGACAAGTCTTGAATTCTTTGCCTATAAAATTCAGTTCTTGCCCACGGTTTCATCCCCTTTAGAAAATAGAACAGCTTGTCCTTCTCCGACTTGTCCCTGATATCCAACATCAAAGTAGAAAATTGTTTCACGTGTTCCCTGATTGACCCACAATGTTCGAGGTCTCTTAGTTTTTTTTTAGCATTGTACTCAACATTTTTAGGAAAGAATTGGGCCTTGAGCTCTCTTTTCAAGTCTCCCCAACTATCCATTACACAACATCCACTTTCAATTTCATTGTACTTGGTACGCCATCATAGTTTGGCATCACCAACCAAGTACATGGTCGCAGTATCCACTTTCACCTCTTCTGAGGTCATCTTCACAGCGCGAAAGTACTGCTCCTCATCAAATAAGAAGTTTTCCAACTCCTCGGCATCATGGGTACTCCTATGCATCTTGGGTTTTGGTACCTTGGTATTGCTAACTCTCGGAGTGTTGGAGTTCCCCATAGCAAGAACCATCAGATTCTTCTTTGCATCCAGATTAGCTATCCGCGATTGCAAAGCTTCCACTGTATGGTGAAAGTCCTCTGACATTTCACCTAACAAACTTGCTTGATGCTTTTGCGATCCCATTACTTCATCAACAAGTTCCCTTAGCTTGGCCGCCTTTGTGGCCTTAGTGTTGGTTGTTGTCTCAGCCTGTGCTTCCAGTATGCTGATTCTCTCCACATTGGTTGGTGCCATGGTCACTTACCAAAGCTTTCCAAATCCCACAATGAAGGTAATTGAATTTCCAATACGAAGCTTTGATACTAGGTGTTACGGGCCGACAATTTTCACACCTTTGTGAAAGGGTTGTGCGGCGCTAGTTAAAACACTCTTGCTTAACTGTTCATCCTATCGTTTACCAACATTCATCCACGAAATACTTTCATTAGCATTCATTCAAATAGCATTGGAAACAGTAAGCAATCATTAAAACAGTGGCAAGCAAGTAGTAAACATTGAAGCAACGCAATTCATTAACACCTCCGTTGACATTGTGTGTTTAGCGAGGTAGGAAAGTAGGTTAAACACGTTGACAATAGTTAGTGAGTTTTACAAGACTGATGAACACTCACCCTCCCCTAAAGAGGTTTTTATGTAAATATTATCCTGACACTAAGAAACATCAAAGTAACCGAGGAGTCTTAATGCCTTATTTGGCATACAAAGAAATTACTAGCAGAAAAGAACCATACACTAGTATTTACATGATAGAAACCCATCCCTAGCACACGAGACAAGCGGTCACAGGCAAGCATAATGCCTTGAACTAGCTTAGCTCATGACACATGGGTATGCAAAACTGCTTGCATTGCCGAAATTGCACTTTTATACTGGAACTTTAATTTGTTGCTTCCAAAACTATATATATGAGTCGTTTCAAACTTAAAATTTGGTCCTAAATTGCAACATGTAAGGAGAATTGGGAAGTTTTCAGGGTAAAAGATACTCACCTCACCTAATGTTGGTAAAAAGATAGAAACCTCTATTGAGGCTTCTAAAATTTCGTTTGCTTCCTCTGAGGTTTCAAAAATATTATAGACCTCTCTTGAGATTCGCCAAAAAGACACAAACCTCCCCTAAAAAGAATTGTCTTTTTGCAAAACACAAATGGAGGTTTGTGTTTTTTTGACAAATCTCAGGGGAGGTTCTTAAAATTCTTGAGGGAGGTCCTTGAAATTTTTGAAACCTCAAGGGAGGTGAGTATCTTTTTGTCAAACCTCAAGAAGGTGAATGTCTTTTGCCTAAAATTTTATTGGTTGACTTTGCGTCCTTGTGAGTGCTTTATCAGCCAAAAGCACCTCAAATGCAAAATGCTCTCCATGTGCTGATGTGTAACATCTACAAACCAAAGTACATGCACATGTATGGGATGCACTAATTTTATGTGTTTTTGTGCATGTTCTTTTGATTGCCTTTTGCCTACGAGGCTGACTAGGATGCCAAGTAAATTTAAAAACCCTAATCTTTATTTCTTTGTGTATAATTTTTAGGTTTTCATTGCAATGAATCACATGGTTTGGGATTGCCAGTGCAACAATAATGTTTAATGTTTTAATTTGATAGGCCGTCGTAAGTTGTTCACCAAGGAGGAAAAAATTCTGCTGAATAAGCGGAGACCTGATCTAGCAGCTGCTACATCTGTAAGTTAATGTTCTAAGTGATGCTGGTTTGAGTAATTTGACTGATTGCATTTGAACCTTGATATGGGATTCAAATGAAAAATATTTTGAGTTGCGAATTATTTGTGGCCACGTGAGTTATAGTGTGGCAGTTAGTGATGTTTCACAAATATATCTGCTCACCTAATCATTAATTGAAGTTTTCACAAGAACTATCCTTGCAGTCATGCTAAAGGATAAAGTTGAGTTATCTGATTTGTTTATGACATTGGCTAACTTTTTAAGGACAAATGGTTACCTCTGCACACTCTTGCTGCGTCGGGAGAATTTTACCTTATGGATGCTTTGTTGAAACATGATGTTGATATCAACGGTGCAGATAAGGTATATACAGTGTTTACTTGCTAACTGGACAGATTTCAAGTTTGTCATTTTTTTTTTTTCATGTATTGCTTAATTGCTTCTTTGCCTCTCCCATGCTTTATTTATTAATTCTTTTTCTTTTGTCTGAGGAGAGAGGTTATATTACATATCTAATATCCTGAGAATTTCTTCTTCTTGTTGCATCATCTGCCTTTGCTTATATCTTGCTAGGATGGTTTGACTGCGCTTCACAGAGCAATAATTAGCAAAAAACAGGCTATTACCAACTATCTTTTGAGGGAATCGGCAAATCCTTTTGTTTGTGATGCAGTGAGTACAAACTTACAAATCACTTCCTGTTTGTGATAAATTAATAATGTTTATTATTATTTTCCCATAGACCTTTTGTAGTCAAGCTACTTTCTCGCTGCACATACACGCATAATTTTTATGCACAAGCTTTTTTTAATTTAATTAGCATTTTGGAGAGGTTGATTCTTGGCCACACTTGATTGAAATGTTGAGTTCAATCCTTGTTTCCATTTCTCTTTTCTCCAGGACGGTGCCTCTCTAATGCATTTTGCTGTCCGAGCTGCATCAGTTCATGCAATAAAAATTCTTCTGTTATATAATGTTGATATAAACCGTCAGGACAATGTATGGTTAATGAGTTTCCAGAGTTTCTTTACAAGTTCTTGTATGATTTGCCTGATTTACTCGAGACATCACTTGCTTTACCTCTGCAGGATGGGTGGACACCATTGCATCTTGCTGTTCAAACACGCCGAACAGATGTAGTGAGACTTTTGTTAATTAAAGGAGCTGATAAGACATTAAAAAACAAGGTAAATACATACTATTTCTCTTGGATTCTGTTGAAGCCAGATTAATTCTTTAGTTATTTAATGTTTGTGCCCGTGCTTTTATTAATCCTAGAGGTGGTTCTCTTGAGAGTTGATTTGCATTGTTGAGATTGTAGCATGTTTGATAAAAAAATGTATGCAGAATTGTTTATAAATTAGAATTGGAAAGAAAGAAGCAAAGGTGTGGTTGTACCACATACTGCACCAACTTGCATTCTCCCTTGAGAAGTCACTATGGTATTGCTCTCAAGCAGTTAAAACTATGAAAGTTTCCAACATGTAAACATTAGATTTAAAACTTTTACATGTTCATGCTTGGAAGAATTTGACATGGGCATCCGAGAGGTGATAGAAGGTCAAAGGTGCCTACTTATATATATACATTGAAACGATGGTGTCCGAGGCCCTTTGGATGCTCGACTAATCCACTGGGATAAGGTGCTTACTTATGTTAGCTTGAAGCTTTAGCTTATTACTTTATCTTAATGCCAATGTTTTCTTTCCTTTATTTTATTTTATGTTGTATTTTAATTTATGATATCTATTATCAACTTAGCTTATAAAGCAGTCAGTTGACTATCATTTATTTTCTTTTGAAGCGGCATTGAATGAAGAAATGAAAGATTGTAGTAGTTGATTGGTTGAGATTTTGATATGTGAACCTACTTTAAGCAGCTTAACAGCGAGCAGTTGATATGTGGGACAGATGATGTGAATGCTTTGTGGCATATAGGATTGGGGGCGTTCCTGATGCGCGCCTTGATGCATTTTGGGCATAAAATGCCCTAAGGGTTAACTTAAAATTACAGACTCCTAAAATGCATTTGCCACGCCTCACAGCCCAAAAGGCGCGATTGTTACGCCTCAGATGGGAATACGTACACCTTTTAGGATCAGACATAATAATGTTTAAAATTTAAAAAAAAAAAAAAAAAAAAAGGATCTTTTAGGGCTTGACGAGCGATAAACCCCCCTCGATGACTGAAGTTCTTGTGCAGAGGTCTACTGGGTAGAGGTCTTTTCTCTTCCAGCCTTTTGTCTGTCCTCGACAACTCCCTCCAGCCTTTCGTCTCTCTTCAATGAAGCTTCCATTGATGAATGATCCTCTCTCACGACCTTTGACAATGTTTCAGATGATCATCTTCGTGACCACTATTTTATTCCATGAGTAGCAACGACTGTTCGAGGACCTATCTTCCACTGCATGACAGATTATTCAGCAGAAAGCGATCACGGGGTCTGAGAAGAAAATGTGAGAGAGGATCAAGAGAGACAAGAAGATTCGAGAGATGCTGAGAGATGAGAGTCAAGAGAGATATAAGACCAGAGAGATGTGGGACTGGGATCTGTTGTGGAGTTTATATATAATATATATGTTAGGGACATGTGGTTCTTTTCAACAAAGAGAAGCACACATATGCTGAGATCTGGACTTGAAGTACTGACTTTAGCCCACCCTTAGGTTATTTAGGGTTTAAAACTGTATAATAAATTTTATTAAAATAAAATTCACATAAAGTTTAATATGTAATTTCTGAACTCTGTGAATGAGAATCCATGGTTTGCAGAAAGTCATGATCAGTTCATTTCATAATAAATTTTATTTATGCCTCAGTGGTTTGAGGCTTACGGCGCCTTACGCCTTCGCCTTTTAAAATACTGTTATATATGCACCTTTTTTGGGACTGTTTCAATTAGATTGATCTGTATGGGGCGCCAGATGAAATTTGATCACTTTCTTTTATATGTTGCTTACTCCCTTTTTTTCTCTATAGTTTTCAACACATTGTGATGTTGCTGCCTCTGGTTTCAGGATGGATTAACCCCACTTGAATTATGCCTTTATTCTGGTCGAGACACGAGAACCTATGAGCTTATCAAGCTGATGAAGCTGGTTCCGAAGCCACGTTAGGTATTTTCACTGTAAAATGAGCTATACAGCTGCTGAAATGTGCTGGTGGCAACAAAACAAAGCACCGGGTTTACCCTTCTCCTCTTTTACATGTAAGTTTCTATAGTTAATCAACTTATCTCAGATCACGTTCTCCTTCTGACAGAGTTCTCAATGCAGAGGAATCTCCCACCATCAATGGTAAATGTGACCGTGAGAGAAATGTGGCTTCCAGGCCCTGCTTCTATGATCATGAGGTCCTGGATTTAGGGGAATTGAAGCTCATAGAGATTGTAGGCTTATTGTTGATCCTCTTCAAGGCAAAGCTATTGCACCTTGATAACTATGGATGTTGATTTAAAATCCACAAGTTGTGATTTCTTCTCCATGAAGGTCCAAACTACTCATTTATTTATCAAGAAGCAATCTGGGTTGCATATATGCTATGGCTAGTATGATCGTACAGCCATCCATTCTTGTAGAATATTTAGGAAGATATTCAGGATGTAATGCTACTTCAGAGTGTATAAGTTTTTGTTTTAACGAAATATTTGTCACCCAAAAGAAGAAAAAAGGGTTCTATAGATGTTGCCCTTCCTCTTCTGACTACTGAGTTGCCGCAGCTACCCAAGGGGGAAGTGGGGAGGACCTCTACTTCTTACCAAGTATTAATCATGTTACAAATGTCCTTTTAAATAATCAAAGGTCATACCAAAAATCTTTTAACTATTTTTTTAGTTATAAATTAATCTTTTATTGATTAAATTTAATGGACTACCATCTTATTTGTGGGTTATGAATGCTTAATAAATTGTTTAGACAAAATTATCTTTATAAGTTTAATGAAAATTAAGACTAATTAATTTGACCATATGAGCAAGAAGTATGTTGAAGAAATGTTTTGAATCTATTTATTAATCTTTTAAAAAATTGTTCCTTTGTCAAAGAAACAACAGCAACAAAAAATTACTTGTCAGGTTCTACTTTAAATCTCAATACTATTATAGTTCAAGAGGTGTGTTAAATATTTGGAAGATAGGAAGAATGGAATGAAATGGGGTGTCATTTGATTTTGTCATAATCACCATTTGATTTTTTACTCCATTCTATTATGCAAACTAAAGATGTTTGTAGTGTGATGGGTTGAGTGGACATATGCATATATTTCCTTTAAAAAATAATTGTATTATTGTTTTTATTATTATATCGTTTTCTTTAGTAGAGAAGATCAGTTATGGGGATATTTTAAGAATTTAAAAAATTAAATCAAATGTAACTATAAAATAATGTCAACGCCGTGCTACTTTTAGGGTTGGTTAGGATCAAGAATTTTATGTAAGAAAACGAAATGAAAGAAAAATAAGGAGGAAATTTATTTTCTTTTATATTTTTCTTTTTCATCAAATATTGTAAAAAATTAAAGATTATTTTAATATGACTAAAAATTTTAAAAAAACTAAATATTAATAATGTGTAAAATCAAAATTTTGTTTATATATTTGATGTATTTTTTATTTATTTTCCTCATTTTTCTTCCAACATGTTTGATTCTCCAGTCATGTAATAAAGAGAAAAAAGTTAAAATTCTTTTTATTTTGTAACTTTCTAAAAGACGGTGTATGAATAGCATTATTATTTTTTTAGAATTAAAAATTAAAATTTTAATAATTATTAGATTGTATATAATTATGACTTGGGTAAATAAAAATTTTTAAATTAAGTTCCGTTAAACCAAACTCACTCAGTCACTCTATGTAAAAAAAAAAAATTACACTGTAATTTTTATTCGAACCCACGGTTGGAAAATATATATCAGCATTATTAATTAATAATAATAAGCAGGTCTTAGTTTAGATAAATTCTTCGTGACTATTAGGATTAGAGTTTTGTAGGTGCCTAAAAGTAGGGTTCTTATTATTGTCTTGTCGTAACGTTCTCGCTTCCTGCTCTTCTTCGCGTCTGGCTCTCTCCCACTCCTACTCCCACTCCCTCGGACGATGCTCGGAGCTCGGCTCTGCGCCCGAACGTTCTCCGGCTTCGCCCCCCTCGCCGATTATGCTGATGCCGCTCGTTCGATCTCCAATTCGCGCAATTGCTCTACGTCTCACTTCTCAATTCAATTAGTTTTTAGGTCTCGCGGATACAAATCGACTCTAGTTTCTTGCAAATCCTACCGCGGAAGATTCGGTGACAGATCGACCAATGCCGATGATCGTGATCACGATCACAATTATCTCCTTGCCTTTGTCCTCGTTTCAGGTCTCTTCTCACTCATTCACTCTATCTGAATTGAATTCAATTCTATGAAGATTGTTTTGTAATTAATTGTGATAATTAGAAGCTTGAAGATTGTCGTAATTAGAAACTTTTGAAACTCGTGGCGTAATTTATCGTTGTGCCTTGCATTCCTGAAACTTGAATTACTTGAACTAGTGCAGAAACTATGAGGCATTACCGAATGCGTAGGCAGGGGTTTGAAGAAGAGATGAAATGGCAGTCGTCAAGTGAGTTGCTTCCTTTTTCTGTGCGAGCAAAGGAATCAAGAGTGGACGTCAATTCATTAGGACTAGGGTTTCTTCGTCGCTTTCAGAGTCCTACAATTTTTCTAAAGATTTCTTGTGACGGGGACTTCTTGCTTCCGATTATTGTCGGTGGGGCATTTAATTACTCCTGCATTTAATGTCTTGCTGCTGCCAATTTTGGAAAGATTTTGCGTACAAGTATCATGAATTGTGTTATTGCAGGCGAGTTGGCTGTTGAGAAACTTATAGATACATTGGGAGAGGATGAATACGGAAATTGGGTAAATTTCTAAACTTTGACGTGAATCTCCCCCCTCCAACCAAGCTTTTAGAACTGGCACTAAAACCTATTTTAACTACCTATTTAGTTACAGAAAAAGACACCTTCTATTAGCAAAAACCATTAAATCTAATGGACAGGTGCCATGTCTGGGACTCATTTATAATTGATTACTTTTTTGAACAAAGTTGCCCTTACAAGCCTAAGCAACATATGAACGTCATAAAAATTAGTTGAATTAAAAATACAGGACATGGAGACTTTTCCTTGAAATTTGTGATACTTGGCTCTATTTTCAAACATCTACACATTTTGATGTATCTTTTTAATTGATTGACAAGGAAATTATTGGAGTTTGTGATTATTGGTTGTTAATTTTATTTTATTTTTGATAATAATTGCATTTAGTTATGTTATATAACTATTCAAACCTTTAACATTTGCTTAAAATTGTTTACTTCTATTGTATGCTTATAATCTAGGGGATTGGTGTTTTCTCTTGTTTTTGTTTTCCCTCCTTGTATTAATTTTTTATACGACAAGCTAATAAGTAATTCTTTTACTGTTAAATTTTTTTTTGATGGATGAGTATCTTCATTTGCATAAAAAGAAAAAGAAAAGAAAAATAATAGATTTAAGACATGTCACAAATCAGCTTCTCCACCATGCTCTTGGAATGAAATTTATTAATTATAATCTTTCTTAGGGCTAATATGGGCAATTTTGTCCAAAAAAATTATTAAGTATACATGTGCCCCTCCTCCAACACCCCCCCCCCCCAAAAAAAAAAAAAAATTCTTTTTTAGTTACTTTTTTATTTCTCTCTCAAATTGATGCTCAGTTTTGGGCTTGCTGCAGGATTGCCCAAATCAGTTCCAGCTTGTGAGAGATCTCGTGGGAAAACTTGGCTATGAAGTACGGAGCTAATTTTCTCATGTATTTAAAACATGCTCAACTCTTTTATTATTAGGCATTTTTCCACTTTGTTGCCCTCATTTATTGTGTCTCCCACAAAAGATACTCATTGACTAGCATCAATTTACGTTAGCATGTTTGGACTGCGGTTATGACGTCAATTGTACTGAATAAGTTTTATATGCACTTTCTTTTTTATGAGTAGAGGGCACTTGAGAAAGAGGAACAAAGAAAGCTAAGGGGATAAAGCCATAAAGGGTAAAGTAGGTTGACTTAAGAGCAAACTCCATGAGTTTCTTTATAGTTTGTACTCAGTTTAGGAACATGAATTTCAGGCTGCACATTTGGATTTGTGTGGATTGGGATGAAATTCAATATAATTTTGTGTTGCATTTTGTCTGAATTCACACAAATCCAAATCCATGGTCCAAGGTCTAAGGTCCAAACTCCAAGCTCTCAAACATAGAGCTGTGTTCTATCTTAAGGGAGGGAATCAAAGATTTATTTACTGTTCTGGCTGGACAAGAAGGGGTGTGTTTTTTTTTATCTTCTATCTCTGCTAGAATGTAACTAAGCAGTTCTTGTTGGAAAAAAATTGCAATATGTGCAAATAGCGTGTGACTCTTTGTCCCATAGATAAATGTTAATACTTTAGTAGTGCTGGCCTCAAAATGATTCTGTGATCCTTTGAACTCTTCATATGAGGATGTGAATTCATCATGTGAGCTACGACCATCAATTTATGTTATCAGTAGCTTATTTTATTCTGTTGTTGCGCCAGATGAGTTTCCTCGACTGATTCATAAGAAGTTTGAATTGTTAATCCAGAATCATTGGAAATCTCTTAATTTTGCATTTCAATATTTCATGTATGTAAATGTTTAACTCAATTCCACAAGACATTGCTTTTAAAACCCTTGGCAAGAGAACCTTGGGGTCTTTAAAATTAATGAGATTGCTTTCAGGTGGTACCCTGAAAAATTGATTGCAATTGGACGTCCGATAAGTTATTTCCACAGTGAGAGTGGCTTATTTTTTAGCCACGTCCCTAAAAGTTACATAGTGCATGCACACACACTATAGAATAATAGTGTATTTAAAATTACTTCTTCTTCAAAGCAATCATACTACATCCTGGAGACTGCATGATATGCTTCTCTTATCCTGTAATGACAGCTATTTAAAGAAGCAGTGAAAGGAGCAGATGGTGGTGGTGGTGGGCTTCATTGAATAATCCCTTATTGAACTTTTTCCTTCTCGGCAACTGCCACAGTCCCTCGGGCCTTTTGATCTTTATCTTGAATTACTTTGAACTTCAATTTCTGTATTTTTATTGTTTCTTTTGGCATTTGTATCTTTTAGGTTTCACTTATCTTGGTTTGCGTCTTATCTTGGTGATTTGTTCTTGTTGGATGCCTGTGCTATTTTATCTTTGAATTTCTTGCTCTGTTTCTAAACTTCTGTAGATTATGCACTTTTCTTCTTACATTCTCTAAATATATTTGCTGCTGTTTTAGCATAACTAGGCATCTTATATGGGGGAAGCATTTCTAGTAAATGTTTTATTCACTCATTTACCACCATGTTTTCAATATCAATAATTGTTGCATCAAATTTTGTGTTTATTAGTCTTCCATTCTGTGCTTAAATATCATTAATCTGCATCTAAGCTTGCGATATGTTTATTTATGTAATATTTTAAGAAGGTAAGAAGAAATATATTAGCTAAAAGGGATACAAATTCAATCAGCAAAGAAAGCAGAAACTCCTAAAAAAATCTCCTAGTCATTCAACATTTTTAACAGTGCAAAAAGACTATCTCATCCTTATTCCTTACCAGCAGTAGAGTTCTCAAAAATAACTTTGTTTCTGCTTCTACAGAACATTTGCAGAAAATCTGATGCAGAATAAATCAGTCTGATGCCTGGGTTTTAGATTGGGGAGCCTTTCAATTTCCACCTCCCAGACCCGGATTAGGAATTTTCAAAACTCTAGCAGCTTTATCATAGATCAGCTTTTAAACCAACAATGGAAAAACAGATGACTTCTAGATTCCACCTCAATCTGATAGAAAATGCAGCTGACTGAAGCTAGAATACCAGTTTATCATATTATCCAAAGTTCTCAATCTAATCCAAACAGCCAACTACAGAATATTGGCATGCCTTGGAATACAGTTTTTTTTTATCCATTTTATTCTGTACCAAGAAACAGATGTGTCTCTCTCCCTTGTGATATCCCAAGCTGTAGCAATCTTTAGAGAGCTTGACGAATCTCCCACCATAAGCTGATCCTGATTTGAAGTATTAGCATTAAAATCAAGAGCTTCCTTAATAGCTCTGAGAGAGTTTAAAATTCAACTAGACCAACTCCAGCTCCTATCTTTTATAATACTGCTCACCTAGACCTTCATGGGAGGGAAAAGTCTGTGAATGTTAAGGCCAAAACTGTCCATTAAAGGACCAAAAGGATGTCAGTTATCAGAAAACAAAAAGATTTTACACCCATTACCAGCAATGTATTTGAAGGTATTGTGCACATTGTTCCTAAGTCCAAGAACTCTCTTCCAATGTTATTAAGTTGTCTTCCTTCTCTTGCTAGGGACATTGATGTGGGACAGCAACCGAAATTTGGAAATCAGAGAGAGAGAGAGAGAGAATTAGAAAGAAGGGGAGAAGAAGAGAAGGAAAAGGAGAACAGAGAAGAAGAGAAGGAAAATAGGCTGCTGGACAGCAAAGAGAGCAGACGAAACCAGAACAGAACAGAACAAGAAGAGAAGAGAAAAAAGAAGGAAGAAGAAGGAGAGGAGAGGGGAGAACTGCGCAAGAAAGAGCACCCGGGGCAGGGGGGGGGGGGGGACTGAACTGGATTCTTATTCAAAACAATAACTGCTTATCCATAATACACAATCACACTAAAACTCTAAAATATCTAAACTTACTAATTTAAAACAAATCCTTGACTTCCAAATCTTCATACAAAATATGGTCGCCTAGAATAATTTGCAAGCAAACTTCCAACAGATATCCAATCCTTTTGTAAAGGGTGCTTTTCAATACATGTATGTTGGTTATTTTAACCCACTTAATAGGAAAGAGTACTTAGGTTTTCTGGTATGCAGGGGTGATCAACTGTCCATCCTTCCTTCTTAAGGTATCTCCTGTAGCAGCTATTTAACACATTCATCCAAAATTGCATGGGGGCAGTGGAGTTACCTGTTACCCTAAGCAGTTTTATCAATAGTAACTTACCATTTGGTCAAAATTTTATGTTATATTGTGTAATCCATTTCGCTTTCTAAATATTGTGGTCATTTAAACAGGGTTCCCTAGTGCTGCTTGGTTCAAATTATTCGTGTAATCCATTTCGCTTTCTAAATATTGTGATCATTTAAACAGGGTTCCCTAGTGCTGCTTGGTCCAAATTATTCATGTTTTCATTAAGAAATGGTTCTTTATTCATAAATGTGGGGCTGGAGTGCATTTAAGATTTCCTCTCTTTTTTATTTTTATTTTTATTTTTAAATTTTTTTTACTTTTATTTTTTTTCTCCCTTCAATTATGAAATTCACTTCCAGGTAAGAATGGTAAAGATTACAGAAAGAGTGGCTAATACTTACTTTTCTAGGATATATTTTAGCAAGGTACTTGAACTTCACAAAATATGTGTTGATCAATTAAAAAATTAAATGTTTTTTATTTTTTTCTTTATAACATCATTTTCAATTTTTTTATGATTTGCAGCCAGGGGAAAAAGATATTCTTAGTTTGGATGCTCGCCCCTCGGATGCCATAAATGTGGCAACCAGATGCAAGGTATATCATTGCACCTTTGTAACCAAGTGCGATTAAACACTGAATGTGGGGGTAAAACTTTTGATTCATAGCCTAGTTTTCAACTTTATATGTGTTAAAGCTTGGTCTACATTGTTGGCTCACAGCCTAACAGCTTAAGCTTTTAGGTAAAGTGGTAGTCTAACATGGTATTGGAGCTGATTACCAGGAGGTCCAAGTGCTGGTCTTGTTGCCTGCTTTTATTGTGTGGTGTTTAAAAAAATTTTGTACTCCTTATAATGGATGTTATTTCTTGTTTTTATCTCTTCATGTGCTATTGGGCTGCACATGCGGGGGAGTGTTAAAGTTTGATATACGTTATTGACTCTCAACCTAAAAGCTTAAGCTTTTGGGTGAAATGGTAACCTAACAATACATTTATTCAATTTTTTGCACTTTACATTTTATTGAGTGTCTTGAGTTTTTACTCTTGTCGGCTAGACTGGCCTGTCTTGGACATGCTTAAATTGGAATTGCAGGTATCAAGACTGGTCGTCTATGTAATATTGATTCTAGTAGGGTTATTTATTCAAGTCTAGTTTTTGTATTATAAGTTGGATGATTGCTGATAAGCCTAAAATTATTTTCTAAATAACGGTCAATGTAAATTTATTTTGGACAACTGATGTTGGGCTATAATGCTTGGTTTGCTGGCAGCAAGAGGGTTGTACAGGTAATTTCATTAAAAAAGGAAAAAAAAAATAAAAAAAAAAGAAAAAAAAAAAAGGAGCTATTTCATAGAGAAATGCCTATTCTCCCTCTGGTCTCCATTCACCCATCCGCACGTACCACACCCTATGTGTGCGCATTAAGGGGTGGATGTTCTATTACAGCAGTACAAATATGTATAAAATGGCAGCCGGAAATTTTTGGGAAAGCTTCCCCTTCTCACATAAAAAAAAAAAAAGAGAGCAGGAGGGGGGATAGATTTGAGAGGTTCTCCTGGAAAAATGCTTTGTAGCTATTATCTCTGATATATTTGGTACACATGTAGTTTTCAAATGCTCCCTTCAAGTACTTAACCTGCTTTGGTTTGGTTCTCTTGGGTACAGGACTGCAAACATTTTAGTTTTAGCGTTTAATTTTCAGAGTTTCTTTGGTTCTCTTGGGTACAGGACTGCAAACATTTTAGTTTTAGCGTTTAATTTTCAGAGTTTCTTTGATATTCCCTATTGAGAATTTTGACTTCTTATATTAAGGCTTCTATAACATTTTCCATGTTTTTTAATATTGCATTAGCATGATTTCCAGAGACAATTAGGTTAGGACCTTTGTGGATAACTTGGATAGAGCCCACTGCCCATGTTTTTAATCACTTCTGCAGTTTTTCATTTTTTGGAAGTATATGGCATGTCTTTGATTGACTGCTTCTATTCAAAGTTGATTTATAACTTCATGCATAGAGCAAGGTTACAACTTACAAACGGTGAATTTGGTAATAATTTTAAGAAAAATCCTTTGCTGACCTGGACTGACTGATAAATGATTATCTATCCTCTCAATTTTTTTCTTGTATTTATGTTGCAATTACTGGTAGTGTGCCTCATTACATATGGGATGTTGCCCTCAGGCATAATTAACTATTATGCTCTCATGTTTTATGTCCAGAAATTGGAGAAGACAGTTTGTGACATTTGAGATGGGTCTTCTTAACTTGAAAAATTTAGATGAATCATTTATACTGTTTCTTAAAAAAATTTCTGTTCGCAAAGCAGTGCACATGTGTAGCTATATTAAAAGCCATTTGTTCTTCCAAGCACAGCCTAAGCTCTTCAAGCACTGTATTTATTTATTTTTACTGTTACAAGCAGTTTGTTCTTTTTTTTTTTTATTTTCTTTTGTTTTTTTTCAATAACTGTTAAAGATATCTAGAATATATTAAGAAATGTTAATCAAGCCTTGCAGATGTTATTGTCATAGATTCAGGAAAGTTCATTTACTAGGGTGAGTTGGTCTCTCAGAACCATGTCTAACTGCAATTATAAATTGCGGTCTGCAGGCTCCGATATATGTAAATAAGCAAATTGTCTCAACAGATGCTATTAGAATTGTTTATGGGTTGGGCAGTGCACATGGTAGAAAGGCTATTTATGATGTATCCTTAGACAGGTATTTACAGTGATTACTTTAGAGGCTTAATTTTGCAATTATGGGATTTCTTAGGGTCTTAATGCTTCGAGTTATTTTCTTGTCCAGTGCCACAGATGATCCAGATTTACTTGCTGAAGAACTTGATCTGGTGAGGAACATGAATTTGTCTGTTGAAGAGGAAAGGTACCACGATGCAGGTATTTTGGATGGAAAAGAATGACATTATCTTTTATGTGAAGTCTACAATTGATTTCCACAAAGTGCATGTTTCTCTATGTAAACTTTGTTGCAGAATCTTATATAAATATTATCAATCTTTGTAGCCATGTGGAGAGAGAGACTCAATAAGCTTCGAAAATCAAGAGACGAACAGTAGAGTAAATTATTAGGTATATCGAACTGTAGCATTTTATCCATCTCCAGCATTTTGATTTCTGAATGATACCCCTTTCTCAAACAGGTGAAAATATTTCTGGGGTGTGCATGGTTTCTGGTTTTGTGTTAATGACTGGACTGCATGTTGTGTTTGTGCAGAGAAAGCCTTTGAATCGAGTTTTTAATGAATGGTAGGCCTGGAATCTTCTGTCTGAAATGCTGCCATCTAAATATACATGTACAGCTTTAAGTCGCCATACAAAGTTGTCCCTAAACGTAAATTGATGAATGTTCTGAACCATCTGGATGCTCAATTTCTTTTGCATGGAGGAGATGTAGTTTCCCAGCATTGCATAAGTTGGTTCTATGTATAAAAGTTGAAAAATATAAATAGCTTAAATTGTTTTGTCTGTACATTTTAGATTATTTCTAAAAGTGATAATGGGACGTGAATTTTTTGTTTTGTTTTGTTTTTTCTAAAATTAAAAGTTGTTAATGTTCTTTCAAGGAAAATATATATTCAATTAAATTGAGGTAAAATGACACTTTAGAAAGTTTATTTTAGATAGGTTATGATTTGAACCTTAAAAGATGTCTGCTATTTAAAAGACAAAATCATAAGGTGTATTATAAAAATTGACAAAAGGGTTGTGTTGGATGCCATTTAGAAGAGTAATAGTTTTATTTTTTGAGACAAGTAATAGGAATAATTGTAATTATACTTAGGCATAACTCTCATTTTATGCTTGAAAATGCTTTAAATATGGATTTGGATAAGATGTAGTATAAGCTTGTATTGAAATTTATTTAAATTCACTCAAATCCAAATTCAAAACCTACAAAATTTAATATAACTATGTCTCATTGGAACTATGCACAACCTCAGTGCATAAATTTATATATATATTTTTAATATATTTTGTGAATCACTCACCTGCACGAAATATAAAGAGGTAATACTTTCGTATAAAAATTTAAAATTTTGAGCATTAAACTGAATCTCATCTTACCAATATAAGAAGCAGCCAAAAATTATAATTTCTGCATTTTAGAAACTCAACACTCAATGCACATGCAAATTATAAAATTAAACTGCTATAAGAAGTAGCATGGAAAAAATGGTTAAAACAGGATGATGCACAAGATGATAGACAAAAAGTAGTAGTAGTAGTTGACAGCTATTGGTTCTTCACTAGAAATGAAATGTTTGAAAGGTGCTGCAACAGTACTCGTCACTTACTAGAGGAAAAGAGAAAAACAAAAGACTTGGAACAAGAGGATTCGTGAATCTCTCTCTCTCACATGTTGTTGAGAGTTTAACAACACAGGGAGAACTCAAATTGAAATCTTATTGGTGCAACCTTTTCAAACCAGTGAAGATGTCTAACATAAGGATGAGAATTCCGTGTTTCTCCTCTTCTAGTGTGTGTTGCTGCCATCGAGGAGGAGGAGGAGGCAAGGTTTCTCTGCCGGACTCGATGTCCTCGAGCAACTGTTGTGCACTCTGGAAGGATCTGAGGGGAGAGTCCAAGCCTGCCACGGTGGGATTCACCTGCTGGAGGGTCTTTTTGGCTGCGGCGATCTTCCCCTGTTTCATTAGACACATGGCCAGATTGCACATCTGATTATTGTTATTTGGCGCAAGAAAAATGGCCTGGCGGTAGGCCACCTCTGCTTCTAAGCACTTCTTCTGCTGCATCAACGCCCATCCCAAGTTCCCCTGAAGAAATAGAGAGAATTTTTTTCCTCAAGTTAATAATAATATATCCCATGTCTGACCAGAATTCTTCTTTCATTTTGGATTGTATTAATTATACTAGCATCAAACTAAAATGGGTATGTATCGTTCTATTTGCAGATCTTAATACGTACGCGTAAAAAGTAGTTTAATTTTAATATAAAACGAGTTATAATTTTGTGTTATTTTTAGATGCCCAGAAAACTTGAAAGAACTCTTTGAAAATTTTTTGATTGCGAAATTCAATCCGATCAGATCATAATTTTAAAAACCTACGTATTCAAGTGAGAACTCATTGAGTAGTGGGATTTGCTAGGTTTTTTTTTTTTTGATAGAAATATTATAATGAAGTGATTCAAAATAACATAAAATCATACAAAAATTAGGTTGTTGGAGAAGCCAGAGGAGAGAGCCTGGTTACCTGTAAGCGAATTATTTCTTGGTCAACAGAGATCTGCAATCTCTTGCCTCGGGAACGGGCAATCTTGGTGGGCTTCCCATTGAAAGCCTTCCCTTGATAAAGGAGATCCAACTTGTGCCTCAAGAGAGCTATTTGGTCATCCAGCCTTCCACATGCCTGTACCACATTTAAAAATAACGGTCCTTTTAATCTCTAGAACTGGTTTTTTTTTTTTTGTAAAATACATGAGCACAGGAAAGAAGCAATGAGGCGTTTTTCTTTTTATATTTTATTTTATTTGCTCCTCTTCTTTTCAACCAACCTTGTAAAGATCCAGAAGTATGTTGTCAAGAGACTCTTGGGCTTCATCAGAGCATCTGTATCTCAGGGATTTAATGGCTTCAATGGCTTCCTCTGCCCTGTTCTGCTGTTTCATTGCAATTGCCATATCTTTCAGCGCACTGTCCACTCTATCCCCAGCATTAATGGCCGCCCACAGTAGTGGAATTGTCTTCTCCGGATCCTTGTCCACCATCTGATCAAACCAAGCAAGAAGAAATTTAAAAAAAAAACCTCATCAATAATCCATTCAATAACCCGACCCACCCAAAAAAATTACATGGAAGAAAACTAAACCAAAACCTTGAAAAAAAGAAAAAAAAAAACAATTTAATTTAAGATTGATCATGAAATAAATAAAAAATTGCCATTTTGAATGAAACCCACAGAAGAACATTGCCTGAACTTTCTTCGCTACGGCGTAAGTAGAGTTGCCTACTGGGACATTGGGGCCGACATGAAAAAATTGAGACCGAGATCTGAGCATCCTAGGAGGAGATTTGGCCGATGAAGAATTATGACTGAGACGAGGAGGACGAGGATCGCTCCGCATATTATCATGGGATTTATAATGCCTGGAACGAGGAGAAGGAGCGTTCCGCATAGTTTGAGAGATAGAATAGCGATTTTCCTGCGAGGAGGAGGAGAGAAATCGACGGATTTGGAAGGCCGCCGGAAGCGAGGAGAAGAGCAATAGCCGGATTTAGAAGGCTGCCGGAAGCGAGGAGGAGGAGAGCGATCGCTGAATTTAGAAGGCTGCGGAAGCGAGGAGGAGGAGAATTTAGAAGGCCGGAAGCGAGGAGGAGGTACCCATGTTGTCAAAGAAAAAACTGAATGAGGAAGATGAGCGAGAGAGTGTGGAGGAATCGTCCTATTTAACGAGGGGAAGCGCTGAGAAGAGAGAGAGAGAGAGAGAGAGAGAGAGATTTGCAAACTAGCCGTTAGGGGGAAGAGCGGAGCGGACGTAGGCGAAGAGCTGAGAAGAGAGAGAGAGAGAGAGAGAGAGACACTGTAAACTAGCTGTTATCCGCGCGCGAACGCGCTTATTTCCGTGAGCGAGCGCGTGGAGTTTTGCGCACATGTTTGCATTGCGCTGTGAAAATTGCCTCTCACACACGCGCTCTCTCTCTCTCTCTCTCTCTTCGCCCCATTTATGTTTGCATTGCGCTGTGAAACTTGCCTCTCACTCACTCTCTCTCTCTCTCTCTCTCTCTCTCTCTTCGCCCCATTTTGGTTCCGTGCGGTTCCTGTTTTCCTGCCGCCTTATGATCAACCCTCAGATGAGATGAATCTCCCCCGAAACCCCAACTTCAGATTTTCTCAGTTTCTATTCCAAATTAGTCTCTCTTCCGCATATACGCTGAGGTTTCGTGAATCGATCTCCACTCGTTCGCAGATAGATATCGCTCTCTCCTGAAACCTAACTCCAGATTTTCTTAATTTCTATCTTGATTTTTCTTATCCAGTAATGAATTTATTCCCTCTTCTGCATATAACTCGAGGAATCGCGAATCAATCTCCACTCCTTCGCAGATATCCATCCATCTCTTGAGTATGCTTTCCGCTGAATCCAAAAGGTACGTGCGTTCCTCGCATTATCCCTCCTTTTCCTATTTTTCTTTCGTTGTTTTTTCTTTTATTACGAGTATTTTGAGGAAACCATTACATTAAATTTTGGTTGAATGGTTTCATTTTTATGTATTTTTTCGTTTTACTATTTATAATTTTGTACTATATTAAAAGGGAGGCAGGGGCAATTTGTTGTTGAATTTTAATTTATTTTTTATCAAAAAATAATAACAATATACTTTAGGGCTGTTTGGAGTAAGGATTTTATTAGGGGAAAGGAAATGAAAGAAAGAAAAATAATCGGAAAACTTATTTTTGTTTGTATTTTCTTTCTCAAATATTATCAAAAATATAAATTTATTTTATTATGATTAAAAATTTTAAAAAAATTAAACATTAATGGTGCGTAAAGTTGAAATTTTATTTATGAATTTGATATAGGTTTTATTTTTATTTTCCTTTTTTTCCAATAACTAAACATAAAAATATGAATTTTTTAATATTTTTCTTTCCTTCCCCCAACATTTTTTAAGTTTCAAATAGAGCCTTACCAAATTTTATTGAAGGCTACGAAAATGAGAACTCAACATTAATTTCGTTTATATTAGGAATTTTATTTGTAAAATAGAATTAATAATTATTTTTTATTATATTTTCTTTTATATCAAATATTACCCGGAATTAAATTTGTTCTATGACTAATTTGTTAAAAAATTTAAACATTTATGATATGTAAAATTAATTTTTCATTCGCTCATATTTTATTTTCTCTATCACTTTTTTGATAATTTGAAAAAAATAATTGGTTCCTTCATAGTTCCTTGCAGTTTCCATTAGAGAACCAACTACGTAAATCAGTCCTCCTTCCCTCGTGTTGAGGCAATTTGCATTAAATTTAATCTAGCATCACGCTCACTATTTTGTGCTTGCACGAGACATGATGTTTGTAAATCTTGATAATGTTGCAGCTTTAATCTTTAGCGCATTACCCTTAGCATTCTAGAAAGACTTTTGGATTTCTGTAAAATTATTCAGTTCCCATATTTCAATTCCCTGCAAGTGTAATTATTGAAAACAATGCACATGCTCCGCAATGCCACAAGTTAAACCCAATATCGAAATTGCCTTTTATATAATACCCTCTTGACAAAAATCTCTGTTGGGGAAATGTTAAGCTAAAATGTTCATCACATCCCCACCATTTCTGGCAAGAAAAGGTTTTAGATTGGGTGAAGTTTGCAGTAAGCCTTGCAGTAGCTTCTGTCCAACAAAATCGTCCCAATATCTGAACTAGTCAAGTTAGTAAATCTAAGCAGACAATTATTATGACGCATCCTATGAACCTTTATGCGAGATTGTAAGCTACAAATCATAGTAGTAATGTAGAATTTTTTATTGAAAGATCAAACTACAGCAGCACCAGGAATAAGAACAGCAATGGCAATTACCAAACAGGGTCCTATAAGAAATATGCTTGAAAGGTTTAGAAGAGAAAAATGACTTCTGCCAATCAAGTTTGTTTCATAATGTTCAAAATGGGAAACTATTTTATTGGAAAAAATGAAACGCACAAGTTTTATCTGTTTTTTAAACTATTTGGTCTATTTCCAGACAAACTGTTCTTAATTTAATGTCTTTTGTGAGTTTTGCTAACACTTCACATGTCATTTATAGATTACCAATTTTTAGTTAAAGAGATTTTATATTGAAAAATAATTCTGAAATTTAAGACCATGGTTAACACAGCATTTGTAGATAACCAATTGTTAGTTTAAGATATTTTATATTGAAAAATAAGTTCTACAAATCCAGAACATAAGTAAAATTCAAGGTGGATGTCTATATTGGACACAAACCTTTTTTGTTTTTTTGTTTTTCCTTAACGCTGACCCACAAATGGTTATAAGAACTCAATATTTGTTTGGGGTGTTTGCTTCTTAAAAAGGCTTCGAGCATAGAGAAAAAGACCCTATTTCCTACTATTGTTCTAAACTCCTTACATTTCCTTATACCCCTGCGGAACAGCGCATTTTAAATTTCGTAGAATGGAACAATTGAAGAGGAAAATTTCTAATCTTTCTCAAAAATTTGTATAGGTATTTTATATCATATCTACTTCATCCACTTTATGGTAAAATTTTTTTATTTTTAATATTTATTAGGTTTGTTGAATTCACTCTCAGATTTCAAGTATTGACCTCTTGAATTTACTCGAAGCTTTCTTTAGACTCCACGCTGCTGAGGTATTTGCCAGTTTTATTCTTGATTCAAATATGTAATTATTGTTGTATGTGCAGTCTATAATTCATTGATGTTGTTTTGTTGTAATTTTTAATGAACAATTAATCATTTGAGATGATACTTTACGAGTCACGAGTGCCTATAGGTCCTCCTTATGCACATGGCGGATTTTATTCCTCCTTTTGTTCTTTACTCTTCTCTCTGCTTGATTATGATTTTTATTTATTTATTTATTTTTTGGTGTGCTTATAACATGACTTGTTAGTTAAGATGCAAATAATTGTTTGACTAGCTATTTAGGCTTTCAGATTTGTGCAAAATATAACTAGCAGGTGCAGCAGTTGCCACTGTTGGAGAGAGGTGAAATGGTTTAGGAGGGTAAGTCTGCAAAAGGCTCTCAAGGTTCTTACAAGTGATTGTTCTTTTAACTGTGTTTTGAATTTTAAAACACTTAACTCCATTTTAATTATTTACTATTTTGACCTTGTGTGTTATATATATATTTAAAGGATCTTCATGAGATATTTGAGTTGGGATTGAAACCTAAATCTCCATGTCATTTATCACCATTTTTTTGAAAGAATTTTTTCTTTTTTTAGTATTTTTGTACTTATTTTTAAGGATCATAAAAAAAAAAAAAAAAAACTCTCCAAGCCCCTGCATTATTTTCTCTCTCACTCCTAATCAGCTACTTCCAAGAATGCAAGTTTTATGCCCCCAAGGTGTGGTTCAGATGGCAAGGTCACTTCCTAGGAGTGCCGCTTGACGGTCAGCTGATGAAGCCTCCCGGGTTCGATTCTTCCCCTGGGCTCCTGCATTTACCCTCCTTGTGGTATTTTGGAGCCAGATCCACAGGGCGTGGGATTAGTCACGGAGCATAAAAACGCACGTGGACACCCGGCGATATTTAAAAAAAAAAGAAAAAAAAAAGAATGCAAGTTTTATGGGTAAGATTGTTACAATTTTTTACCAGTGTATATGATTATTTTAATTTGCCATTTGGTGCTTTAAAATTTTCTATGATTTTGATTTCTAATATTAGTTTTTATTGTCGTATTTTTCTGCGCATTTTTCCCTTTTGGCTTCCGTCCACTCAAAGTTTCTACTTTCTACCAATTTGATGATTTGTTTTAATATTCTCTAATATTTTTGTTATATTATTGAAGTTTAAGGAATGCTCTAAAGTTGTTTGTATTCTGGTTAGAAATACTGCATGTATTGCTTCTATCAAAGAAAACGTTGTTTGTAATAGTCTATTTATTAAAAGATCCTTGTACTCTGGTTAGAAATAATGTATGTACTGCTTCTATCTAAGAATAAGCATTTTTGGCTTTCATTTACTCCATGAAGTCCATTGTATTTGAATAGCTTCTTCTTGGTGCATTCAAGATTTTGCCTTTTCAGGGTTCCTTAAGATAATTCAGAGCAGCGATCAGCAAAGCAATGCTGTGTATGTGCGTGTTTTAAATTCTAATATTTAAGATTTGCTTTTTCAGAGCAGCGATCAGCTATGGTGTGCATGTGTGTGTTTTATATTCTAATATTCAAGATTTGCTTTATATATGTTTGCCAACAATGGATCTTTGTGTGCTTTTGTCTCTGTGTGTAAAATTCGGAAAACTATTTGTTGGATTAACCTTGACAAACGAGGACAGTGTTTTATTTGTTTAGCTGTCTTTCTATTTCTTCGTAAATTTGATAAAAACTTTGACAGCATCAGAAATGAGATACGTTTGGTATCTTAAAAAGTGGAAAGTTTCTCGTGTAGTAATGATGCCTATGTCTGTCTATGTTCTTCAGGTAGATCAATCTTGGAAAGCTGGATCTATAATCCGAATAAAGAGTTTACAAATTTGAATTCTAATTTGCTTTAGGAATAATGTACTGCAGAACTTCTTTCACAAAATTTTTGTGATGATTGATGGATTTCGCTTTTCAACTAGAAAATTTAGTTTGATCCAAGTAGACTTTAGTGTTTGAAATTGTCATTTACTGAGGTTTAAGTTTCCAAAAGCAATCATCTTAACAATATCCTATCCATGTTGGGTGATTACACGATCAACTATCGATAATATTGCTCAATTGGCATGGTGCAAGTTCCAAATGCACGAGTTTACAAAATTATGGTATTCTAATATTTTTTTTCCTTCTATATTAATGCCCCGTTTGGAAATTGGAAAATATGAGAGAAAGGAAAGAAAAATATAAAGGAATCCAATTTTTCATGTTTGGTTGTCAAGGAAAGTGAAAATATATATATATATATATATATATATATATATATATCAAATTAATGAACAAAAAGTTTGGTTTTATACACCATTAACATTTAATTTTTCTTAATTTTTAATCTTATTAGAACAACTTTTATTGTTAGTGGTATTTTGATTTAGAAGGAAAAATATAATGGAAAATGAATTTCCTCCCTCTTTTCCTTTCTCCACCAAAATCCTTGATCCAAACAGACCCTAAATGCTATTAAGAATGAAAGTTTGTTTCAATATGATAAGAAATAAGGAAAAATCAAACATTAATGATGTATAAAATCAATTTTTTGTTCGTATATTTGATATATGATAATCAAACGTGAAAATGATGTTTTCCTTTCCTTGTTTTAATATTTTTTTGAGTTCCAAATGGGGGTTTAAACATCCCGAGGAGGAAGGAGACTCAATCGGGGGTAAATCACACTTTCACTTCTAATTTCAAATTTCATCAATAACCTATTTCTTAAGTGGCTTTCAGTCTTTTCGCACACTATTTATACAAAAAGTTACTCTATATATTCTTAAGATACATGCACATACGAAATTTCCCATATTAGGTTGTCGATAAATTTGAATTGAAGTGAAATGAACTCATGTTCTTTTCCCCCATGTGTATCTTCCTCTTCCCCTTCTCTTCTTTCTTCTTTCTTCTTCTTCTTCCTTCATTTCATCAATTTATTCTAATTGCTCATTTGGCATTCTTCTTTCTTCTTCGTTCGTTTCATCAATTTATTCTAATTCTTTGTGGTATTTTTGTTTTACTAATACAATGCTTATTGTTTTCTCTTCGATTAAATTGCATATTATGTATTAGTTAACATGTACCTTATGTTTGATTTGTATAATGCTACAGTATGGGAATGTAGTGGAATGAAAATTTGAATGATTAAATTTAATAATAAATTTAATTATATTTTACCTAATTCTGTTCTATTCTTATGTATCAAACATAAATTATTATAGTATAATACAATAAATTAAAATAAAGTTGCTAAAATATATGCCCAGCTTCTGCCTCAGCTTCATGCAATTTTTCAGTATGCTACTGCTTTTATCTGGTGGCCCCATCAAAGGATCATTTCCTCCAAACAACAATCTTTCAATTTGCAAAATTTATAAAAGAAAAATGGAAATTATCTTTTATTATTTTTAAATTTCTAATTTCTAACATGATTTTTAGAAAATTAAAAAATTAAGTTGTCTTTTTCTTTTTTTAGTAATTTTGAAATCTAGAAATGAAGAATTAAAACTACTTTACACAACTAAATAAATCCTTTGCTGGCCTTGCTTTGTGGACTCTTGTTTTTCGTTGTTTAAGTGAACAAACCCCTTATTTTTACTTTTCCATACTAATTTGAGAAATTATAAAATAAATTTTAATTTTTATAATTTTTAGAAAATTTAAAATAGGAAAAAGTGTTTTTTCACAATTAAATGGTTCTTAGATTTTCACTTAAAACTTGACACTATAATTATAATAGAAGCCACAATTTAATTGCTCACATGAAACGATAGTGCTATAATTACAACAACAATAAGAAGGAGATTGATTGCTAAAAAAAAAAAACAATAACAAGAAGTAGTCTTAAATTCCACTTAATTATATGAATTCTTTTTCGCCAATTCATAGAGCATTTTCCTCTATTAGATTAATGACTATTAAATCTTTTCTCACTACCTCATTATAAATTATTTTAGGCCTACGTTGACTCCTTTTCATGCCAGAAATGATAATTAACTCACTCCTTCTTACAAATTCTACTAGGTCTGCATTTTAAATGCCCAAATCATTTGATTCGTCCCTCACTTATCTTGTTTTCAACTCGTGTTATGCCTAAATTATTGCGTATATACTCGTTTCTTACTTTATCTTTTAATGTTAAATCACTCATCTATCTTAATATTTGCATTTAAGCAACTTTTACTTTTTGCATATGTTGTTTTTTAATTGCCCAACATTTTAAACCATAAAATATAATTGACCTTATAGTTTTCTTACAAAAACTTTCATTTTAATTTCAAGGATATTGTATGATCACACAACACATGTGATGCTCCTTACATGATTGAAATTACAATATATATATTTTATCTTATTTCTACTTATCCTAAATCCTTTACACTCTAATGTGACTCTCCAAAGTTTTAATTTAGATTCCGCTCCGCTTGTACTATCATCAATCAATATGATATCATTTGCAAACAACATACACCAAGGATCTCATTTTGAATATTCCTAGTAAGTTCATCAATTATTAAAAGTTAAAATATTAGGGTTCAAAGTAGAACCTTAATGTAAGCCTATTGTGATTGGAAAAAAATCTCTAGATTCCTCTTCTATAGTTCTAATGCCAATCGCTACTCTCTCATATATTTTTTAATTACCTCAGTATAGCTACTGTAAACCTCCTTCTTTCTTCAGACCTATCAAAGAACGTCTCTATGTTTTTATTATATGCTTTCTCTAGTCTAATAAAAATCATATGTAAGTCTCTTCTTTTTCCTAAACTTTTTCATTAAATTTCTTAAAAGATAAATAACTTATGTTGTTGATCTCCTAGGTATAAAATCAAATTAATTTTTTGAAATCTTCGTTTTTAGCCTTATTCTATGTTCAATTACTTTTTCCCATAATTTTATCGCATTATTCATAATCTTAATTCCACAATGGTTATTACAGTTTTGAATATTGCTGTTATTTTTGTATAAAGGTATTAACGTAATTTTTCTCCATTTTTTTTTTTGATATTTTCTTTAATTTTTATAATAGTGTTGAATAAATTAGTTAACCAAATATTCCATTTATACTTTAAACATTTTCAAACTTCAATGGGTATTTTATTTGGTATTATAGATTCCTCACTTTTCATTTTTTTTTTAATGTCATCTTAATTTCAAGGACTCTAATCTTACGCATAAATATCCTATTTTTAGCCTTCTCTTTATTTGTCACTTTTAAGTTCAATCTTTCATTTTGGTATTCATTAAACAACTTATCAAAGTGTCTTTGCCGCCTCTCTTTTATGTTTCTTTGCTAATTAAGACATTATCATTCTTGTTCTTTATATATTTTACATCACTTAAATCTTTGCACTTTCTTTCTCTAACTCTAGCAAGTTTACAAATGTTTTTGTTCCCTTTTTTATATCAAGTTTAGTATATAAAGTATCATAAGCTCTATGTTTAGCTTCGCTAATATTTTTTTTTTTTTTTTTGCATTTTTTCTTCTTTATATTTTTTGAAGATTTTCAATATTTATACCTTTTTTCATATTTTATACTAATTTCTTTTTGTCTTAACGACTTTTTGAACTTCTTGAGCCCACAACTAACTTTCTTTACTACTCGAATATCTTTCTTTGGATTCACCTAAAACTTCTTTTGCTATGCTTACAATAGAATTAAGAGTATTCTATGATCACACAACGAACCTCACACACTCCTCGATTTTTCTCAACATGTTTTAATTCTATGTATTATATTTTCTTCAATTTTCCCTTCAGTTTGCATGATATATCCAAGATATCTAAATCTATTAGTGTTATTAATCTTTTAATTATCAAGTTTAATCTTCTCTCTATTGTTGCTCCTTACATTATTGAAATTACATTTCATATATTTTGTTTTATTCCTACTAATTATCCTAAACCTTTTAGACTCTAATGTGACTCTCCAAAGTTATAACTTAAATTCCGCTTTGCTCGTACTATCATCAATCAGCACGATATCATTTGCAAGCAACATATACCAAGGATCTAATTTTGAATATTCCTAGTAAGTTCATCAATTATTAAAGTAAAAATATAAGGGTTCAAAGTAGAGTTTTAATGTACACCTATTGTAATTTGAAAATCTTTAGATTCTCCTCCTACAGTTCTAATGCTAATCATTACTCTCTCATATATATTTTTAATCACCTCAATATATCTATTGTAAACCTTTTTCTTTTTTAAGACTCATCAAAGAACGTCACTAGGTACTTTATTATATGTTTTCTCTAGATTAATAAAAATCATTTGTTAGTCCATCTTCTTTTCCTTAAACCTTTTCATTAAACTTCTTAAAAGATAAATTGCTTCCATTATTAATCTTCTAGGCATAAAACCAAATTAATTTTCTAAAATCTTCGTTTCAAGTTGATGTAGGACGGTTTTAAGTAGCCTTAGTCCTACGGTTGACCCTCTTTGTAGCACACACACAATATCACAATCATAGGGGAGAATTGAATTATTCAAGCATGAACATCACAAACATATTCTAGTGATCACAAGTTGTTAAGATTTTGAAACCGTATTTGATTTGGTTTAAAAGCTCTTAGTTGATCATTTCATTCAAGTAATCAAGTTCACTTTAAAAGATGCTATATTAGAAGTCTTAGATCATAAGTCCTAGCGTGCAAATAAAATATCCCTAAGCATGGTACCAGCAATCATGTTCATGTTGAAAATTTAGGAAGATTCAAAAAGAATGAACAAGGTTTTTAATTAAGAATTTGGGTAGGTTTTCAAGACTTATAAGGGACTTTTAGGGATTGTTTTATATGGTTACAAATAAGGAATTGAAACGATCTTACCAAGAGGTTCGGAATGACAAACACCAAGGCACGCGAGTACTCAATCGCACCACGAACAAACTTGTTGAACCTTAGGAATCTTGAGGCAAGAATGAAGCTTGAGGAAGGTAGTGGCCGTGAGCTATGAAAGAGGAGTGAGATGGGGAGTGGTGATGATGATGATGTTGAGGTCTTCATGGTCTCTCACCACCCATTCTCTAGGGAGATGGAATGTAACCTTACACTAAATCATAAGGAGAGGAACAAGCTTCACAAGTTCAAGCAAAGATTTCTTTTAATTCATAATGCAAAGACCCATTTTACAATAAAAGTGATGTATATTTATAGCCTTACATGAGTATGCACATGGCTTCTTAAGAGATTAAAGAAAATAAAAAAATAGATTAAAACATTTAAAACATAGATAATGAGGTTCCTAGGAAATAGTTTGTCATAGGAAATAAGCGCCTAGAAACAAGAATAATTATGATAATGGAATCTAAGAACTTAAAATGGAATAAATGCTTCTTGAAAGACCAAGACTCTTTGACTTGCAAGTTGTCATCCTCTTTTTAAGCTAGCTTTCAATAGAAGCTTCAATTGTGAGTCTCCCCATGTTGTGGCTGAATGCAGGGGGGAGGGGTGATTTTGGTCCATTGTTCATGGATCTTCAAGTGGTCTTCAATTCCTTGCTCTAAAGCTTAAGTCCTTTATTTCATTCTTCAAGCTCATCGAATGTAAAAACCCATTAAGTGATCATTTGGGCTTGAACTTCAAATTACCTACAAAAAAAGTTCACATTCAATGATGGACTTTGGGTGGTCGTCTACATGTCACAATATCCGCGAAAGATACTCGAGGTGCATGTTGATCCCCTTCATCTCTCCCTTACCGAAAAGAATTCTCCTCTAGAGAATTGTGTCGAAAGTACTCATTATACATGTAGAGACCCAAACCAGGGAAAATAAGGAAATTAGATAAGAAAGGAAAATTTTTAAAAAAGGGAACAGCAGGCTTCGTTAACGAGGTCTATGTTCTCGTCGACAAAGGTCCTAACGTGGTTCGTCACTGAAATTTAGAGCTTCATTGACAAAGAGATCTCGAACGAATTGAAAATATCATACTAGGGTTCGTTGACGAAGGAAGAGGTTCGTGGACAAACGTCCTTCTGTAGCTCGTCAACAAAGACGCCACTTCGTCAACAAGTTTGACCAGGTCAAGAGGGCTATAAATAGGATTTTTGTTTGCTTCTTCATTAAGAAAGCTAAATCTCTCTCTTTCTCTCTCTCTCTCTCTAAGGTTCTTCACATTTCGTCGCCCGAATCGACGATCAGAAGTTACCACGAGGATCTGAGAGTGAATATTTACAATCCTAGCGGAGTAGATTCTTGATCTCGGGAAAAAAGCTAGGATTTAGTTTTCAAGTGTTTGGATTCTTTTTCAGATATATGTAAGGGGATTAAGTTAAGTTAGTTTTTTTTTTTTAATGAAATTAAACCGTTTGAAATTTTTATGAAGTTAGTATATTTATGTTTTCAGTTGAGATTTCTAAAGCTGACCGTTCAAAGGATTCTTTTTCAAACCTAGGATATACGTTATGGTATTTCAGTATAAATGAACGGTGTGAGGCTTGGTTTTATGTTTTAAACTATATATGCTATGTTTTCTTGGTTGCCTACAGGCTATATTTAAAGTATAGGAAATTGTGTGGTAGGCAAATGATATGTATGTACTCTTTTGTAACCAAAATGATGAATTTTTGTGAAATACTGGAACTTCTTATGAAAATACAAGATTATGTTTATGGCTGTGATGGCCAAGATGATGTTTACGGCCGCGAGGGCCAGGATTATGTTTAATGGCTGTGAGTCAAGTTTTATATGACAGCCAAGGGCTGGAGATTTTAAATGACAGGTTATGTGAAATGAATATGAAATATGTTTTATTACTTAAATTGCATGATATGCTTTAGAAATCCTGTGGACCATTATGTTATGAGTATGGTACCATTGCTAGGAATTATATATGTGGCCATGTGCGCCCACACTGTTCTGTAAGAGTGGTGCGGGTGGTTTCAGTCGATTAGCCTCAGTAGAGGGTGTACCTAACCTGGAAGCCCGGACTTTCAGGATATAGTAGGGCAATCGGAGCACGCAAGAAATTGCAGATGCCTTCGTGGACAGTGTTAGACGCGGATGTATATTTGACTTTGTCTAGGTTGATCATCCTAGGCTTAGTCCAACCTTCGGGCAGCACAGCCCTAACCATGAGGGTTTATACATGGCGTTAGTCCCAAGGAATATCTTTTATGCATATCTGTATATTAATGTAAATGATGTTATGTGATTAATGAACTATTTATGTCAGGAAAATGAATCAAGTTTTTCCAACTGTATAAGTACGTATGATGTAAAAACAACTATTTTCGATTATATAAAGAATGGATGTTTTTCTATAAACACTAATGGGCATGCTACCCACACACTGATATTAACTTGATCACCCTTACCGAGAAGTGTCTAGTTTTGGATTGGATTGTAATATGGATGTTTGGAAACCTATATGTATTAAAGAACTTAGAACTCTGGTAATGTATGCCTTGGAGATTGTTGTATTACTTCCGTTGCATGTTTATTATTATGAGATGGTATCAGGTACACAGACGTCACATAAGTAGTACCCCGAGATCAGGAGGAGTTCGAGGCATTGCAGGTGGTATCAGAGCCTAGGTTTGTTAGGTTTTGCAAACTTTGACCAGTTTAGGATTACCAGAGTATAGGTTAAAATGAGTTGAGGATAAGAGTCAATAAGTTAGGTGGGTTTTAGTCTGGAGACTTGGAGGCAGATCTTGGTCGACAGTCTTCTGTGCTTTTCCTGGAATGACGATTTTAGGAAAACCATGGTAAATCCATCAATGGTTTCATTTCGAGGTTGAGAGGCTAAAACTCGAAATCTAAGTGGAGACGTGAGGTTAAGTGAGCATATAATTGTCCTAGAGTAGGGATAGAGGTCTATATGTCAACGGTTTTATGTCGGGATTGTTTGACCTGTCCTTTTAAATTAAGAATTTTCGTGTCATGGTATTTCTTCTTTTAATAATTGTGTTCCTCATGATAAGAATGAAATATTGAACTGGGTTCTATCTCATTTACAGGATGGACTCTAGGGGAAAGGACGTGGATGTCATGGGAGATTACCATGTGGACACATCCAGTGAGAACGATGTCGATGCTTTTGCGGTGCTGTGCAGTATAGCGCGACATGCTAGGAAGGAAACCCGGAGGGATTCCAGAGAGCAGGATCAGCCAGCGGCTAACAAGGGCTGCACATTCCAGCAATTCACCCAGACGAATCCATCGGCGTTTTCTAGAGGCTCGAACCCGATTGTAGCAGAGGATTGGGTTCAGGAGATGGAGAAACTATTGGGGGTGCTGAAATGCACGGAGGAGCAGAAGGTTTGGTTTTCCGCCTTCAAACTGGTGGGGGGAGGCAAAGAGATGTTGGACATCGGCTAGGTTGGTGGAGGAACATTGTCCAGGGTATGTATTAATTTCCTAGACCTGTTTCAAGGAGATATTTTTTAGCAGATACTTCCCTATTGCCACTCAGGAGGTAAAGGCTAAGAAGTTCTTACGTTTGACCAAGGGTCCCATAACCGTACAACAGTATGCGGCCCGATTTGTGGAACTGTCCCAATTCGCTCCACACATGGTCCTAGACGAGCCGAAGAAGACTCGGATGTTTGAGAGAGGGTTGAGACAGTCAATACGCGCGCAGGTGGCGGAGTTATTGGTCCAAAGCTTTACTGAGCTAGTGGACAGAGCCCTAGTGGATAGAGCCATGGCGTCAGAGGCCAGTATTCAGGAAGGGGGGAGAGAGGCGAACTAGAAGAAGAGACCCTTCCCTCAGAGTTATCAGTCCAGCTCCAGCCAAAGCTCCTGGAAGCGGCTTGGTAGTTCATCAGGCCAACGGCAAGTGTCAGGATCTCGAGCCTCACAGGGGAGTTCTCAAAGTGCCACTTGTCCCAGATACCATAAATATAATTAACCTTATAGTTTTCTTACAAAACTGTCATTTTAATTTTAAGAGTATTTTATGATCACACAACACATCTGATGCACTCCATTTTTCTTAACGTGTTTTAATTCTATGTACTATATCTTCGTCAATTTTCCCTTAAGCTTGCATAATATATCCAAGATATTTGAATCTATTAGTGTTATTAATCTCTTAATTATCAAGTTTAATCTTCTCTCCATTGATGCTCCTTACATGATTGAAATTACATTATATATATTTTATCTTATTCCTACTTATCCTAATTCCTTTACACTCTAATGTGGCTCTCCAAAGTTTTAATTTAGATTCCTCTCCACTCATACTATCATCAATCAATATGATATCATTTGCAAACAACATACACCAAGGATCTCGTTTTGAATATTCCTAATAAGTTCATCAATTGTTAAAAGTTAAAATATAAGGGTTCAAAGTAAAACCTTAATGTAAACCTATTATGATTGGAAAAAAAATCTTTAGATTCATCTCCTATAGTTCTCATGCTAATCACTAATTTCTCATATATTTTTTAATTACCTCAGTGTAGCTACTGTAAACCTCCTTCTTTCTTCAGACCTATCAAAGAACGTCTCTACATACTTTCTTATATGCTTTCTTTAGGCTAATAAAAATCATATGTAAGTCTCTTCTTTTTCCTAAACTTTTTCATTAAAATTTGTAAAAGATAAATAACTTATGTTGTTGATCTCTTAAGTATAAAATCAAATTATTTGTTTGAAATCTTCGTTTCTAGCCTTATTCTATGTTCAATTACTTTTTTTCATAATTTTATCACGTGACTTATAATCTTAATTCCACAATGGTTATTACAGTTTTGAATATCGCCATTATTTTGTATAAATGTATTAACGTACTTTTCTTCCATTCTTTTAATATTTTCTTGATTTTTTATAATAGTATTGAATAAATTAGTTAACCAAATATTTCCTTTATACATTAAACATTTTCAAACTTCAATGGGTATTTTTTTTGGTCTTATAGATTCCTCACTTTTCATTTTTTTTTTTAATGTCATCTTAATTTCAAGGACTCTAATCTTACGCATAAATATCTTATTTTTAGCCTTCTCTTTATTTGCCACTTTTAAGTCCAATCTTTCAATTTGGTATTCATTAAACAACTTATCAAAGTGTCTTTGCTACCTCTCTTTTATGTTTCTTTTCTAATTAAGACATTATCATTTTTGTTTTTTATATATTTTACATCACTTAAATTTTTACACTTTCTTTCTCTAACTCTAGCAAGTTTATAAATGTTTTTGTTTCCTTTTTTATATCAAGTTTAGTATATAAAGTATCATAAGCTCTATGTTTAGCTTCACTAATAATCTTTTTTTTTGCATTTTTTCTTACTTTTTCATATTTTTCAAGATTTTCAATATTTATACAATTTTGTCATATTTTATACTAATTTCTTTTCGTCTTAATGACTTTTTGAACTTCTTGATCCCACTACTAACTTTTACTCCTCAAGTATCTTTCTTTGGATTCACCTAAAACTTCTTTTGCTATGCTTGCGATAGAATTAATGGTATTTTATGATCACAAAACACACCTAACGCACTCCTCCATTTTTCTCAACATGTTTTAATTCTATGTATTATATCTTCTTCAATTTTCCCTTTAGCTTGCATAATATATCCAAGATATCGAAATCTATTAGTGCTATTAATATTTTAATTATAAAGTTTAATCTTCTCTCTATTGTTGCTCCTTACATTATTAAAATTACATTTCATATATTTTGTTTTATTCCTACTTATCCTAAACCTTTTAGACTCTAATGTAACTCTCCAAAGTTATAACTTAAATTTCGCTTTGCTCGTACTATCATCAATCAACACGATATCATTTGCAAACAACATACACCAAGGATCTCATTTTGAATATTCCTAGTAAGTTCATCAATTATTAAAGTAAAAATATAAGGGTTAAAAGTAGAGCTTTAATGTACAACTATTGTAATTTGAAAATCTTTAGATTCTCCTCCTACAGTTCTAATGCTAATCATTACTCTCTCATATATATTTTTTAATGACCTCAATATATCTACTGTAAACCTCTTTCTTTTTTAAGACTCATCAAAGAAAGTCCCTAAGTACTTGATTATATGTTTTCTCTAGATTAATAGAAACCATTTGTTAGTCCCTCTTCTTTTCCCTAAACTTTTTCATTAAACTTATCAAAAGATAAATTGCTTCTGTTGTTAATCTTCTAGGCATAAAACCAAATTAATTTTCTAAAATCTTCGTTTCTAGTTGATGTAGGATGGTTTTAAGTAGCCCTAGTCCTTCAGTTGATCCTCTTTGTAGAACACACACACACACACACACACATACAATATCACAATCATAGGGGAGAATTGAATTATTCAAGCATGAACATCACAAACATATTCTAGTGATCACAAGTTGTTAAAATTTTGAAAACATATATGATTTGGTTTAAAAGCTCTTAGTTGATCATTTCATTCAAGTAATCAAGTTTACTTTAAAAGATGCTATATCAGAAGTCTTAGATCATAAGTCCTAGTGTACAAATCAAATATCCCTAAGCATGGTACTAGCAATCATGTTCATGGTGAAAATCTAGGAAGATTCAAAGAGAATGAACAAAGGTTTCAATCAAGAATTTGGGTAGGTTTTCAAGACTTACAAGGGACTTTTAGGGATTGTTTTAAATGGTCACAAACAAGGAATTGAAACGATCTTACCAAGAGGTTTGGAATGACAAACACCAAGGCACACGAGTACTCAATTGCACCACGAACAAGCTTATTGAACCTTAGGAATCTTGAGGCAAGAATGAAGCTTGAGGGAGGTTGTGGCCGTGAGCTATGAAAGAGGAGTGAGGTGTGGAGTGGTGATGATGATGTTGAGGTCGTCATGGTCTCTCACCACCCAATCTCTAGGGAGATGGAACGTAACCTTTTCTTTTTTTTTTTTTTAATAACAATCTTCACAATCTGAAGCAAAAAATTCTTTTAATTCATAATGCAACGATCCATTTTACAATAAAAGTTATGTATATTTATAGCCTTACATGAGTATGCACATGATTTGCACATGGCTTCTTAAGAGATTAAAGAAAATAAAAAAATTGAATAAAACATTTAAAACATAGATAATGAGGTTCCTAGGAAATAGTTTGTCATAGGAAATAAGTGCCTAGAAACAAGAATAATTATGATAGTGGAGTCTAGGAACTTAAAATGAAATAAATGCTTCTTGAAAGACCAAGACTCTTTGACTTGCAAGTTGTCATCCTCTTTTTAAGCTAGCTTCCAATAGAAGCTTCAATTGTAAGTCTCCCCATGTTGTGGCTGAATGCAGGGGGGAGGGGTGATTTTGGTCCATTGTTTCATGGATCTTCAAGTGGTCTTCAATTCCTTGCTCTAAAGTTTAAGTCCTTTATTTCATTCTTCAAACTCATCAAATGTAAAAGCCCATTAAGTGATCATTTGGGCTTGAACTTCAAATTACCCGCAAATAAAGTTCACATCTAATGGTGGACTTCGGGTGGTGGTCTACATGTCACAATATCTACGAAAGATATTTGAGGTGCATGTTGATTTCCATCATCTCTCCCTGATGGAAAAGAATTCTCCTCTAGAGAATTGTATCAAAAGTACTCAATATACAACTCTGGGTTGAGATGAAGGACATCATATTTAAGAATCCAACTTCTTTCTAATAGTGGCTTCCCTTTCCGTTTGACCAGAAACTTTTGGTATGTTTTAACTTGTGTGTATGTTGTTTTATCATCCAAAATATCTTAAATTTGCTCGAGTTTCTTTAGTAGGACTAATGGTGGTGGCAAAGGTAAATTTCGCTTTTCTGGTGCAACTGCAAGGTTAGTAGGACTAAGTTCTGCAAAAGAATTAGCTTCCAAAAAATGTGTGAGATCTTCAACATTAAATACACTGCTTATACCAAAATCATTAGGAATATCTAATATGTAAGCATTAGAATTTTTTTTCTTGAAAACTTTGAATGGTCCCATCTTTTTGGCATTAAGCTTTCTTACCTTTCCTAAAGGAATATTTTCGTGTCGAATTCAAACCATAACCATATCACCTTTCCAAAATTCCTACAACCTACGATGTACATCAGCAATAGATTTTTAACGTTCATTGCTTAAATTAATTTTCATTCTTATCTGAGAGTGTAAATCATGTATATGCTTTGCAAATGTATCAGCCTGCTCACTCACTTTAGACTCAGGTGGTAATGGAATGAGATCTACAAGCTTCCTAGGATTATATCTCGTAACAACCTAAAATGGGCTAAGTCCTGTGGTCCTATTCACTAAACTATTGAATGCAAACTCGGTCATAGGAAGGCATAAATTCCAAGCTGTGATGTTCTCACCTACCAAACATCTCAATAGGTCCCCAAGGCTCCTCTTCACCACTTCAGTCTGTTTATTAGTATGCGAGTGATATGCACTAGAAAATTTGAGCTTGGTACCTAGTGAAGCCCATAAGGTTTTCCAGAAGTAGCTCACAAACTTCACATCCCTATAAAAAACAATGGTTTTGGGAAGACCATGAAGTCTCACTACTTCCCTGAAAAATATAGTGGCAATCATGTAGGCATCATGTGTATTATTGCATGGAATAAAATGTAACGTTTTTGAAAATATGCCCACAACAAAAAACAATGAATCATTTCCCTTGGAAATCCTGGAGAGACCTAACACAAATCCATACTAATATTCTGACATGGGATGTGTGGCACGGGCAATGGGGTATACAATCCTGAGTTCTGTTTCTTACCCTTCGTTGTCTGACAAGTATGGCATTATGAAACAAACCTAGCAACATCTCTCTTCAGACTAGACTAGTAGAACCTATCCTCAATCATAGCTATGATTTTATCTTTACTGAAGTGACCCACAACACCTCCAGCATGTAATTCCAAAATCAGTTGGTCACATAGAGATGTGGATGGGATACCTAGTCTAGCTCCTCTAAAAAGAAATCCACCAAGAATCACAAAGTCTGGGTGAGATCTAGGAACTCCCTGTAGAAAATCAGAAAATATATCACAAAAGTATTTACAATGAGAGTACTGTTGCTTGATGTTATTGAAGTGAACAACTTTCAGATGAAGAGTCTGTATAGTGGCTACAACTTGGCTCAAAGCATTCGCAGCCTTGTTCTCAACACCAGCACCTTGTTCTCAACACCAGCTTAGTGTTTGAGTACAAAGATGTATTTATGTACGTACTCAACCCATGTCATATGTCTATGCCTTAGCTTCTTTTGAGTATGTAAGTACCTAAAGGCCAAATGGTCTGAGTACAAGACAAACTCCTGAGGAAGGAGGTAGTGTCTCCAGTGTCGTAGTGACTGTACTACAACATAAAATTCTCTATCATAGGTAAAATATCACTGTTTTTCCTCATTCAACTTCTCGCTAAAGAAGGCTATGGGGTGTCCATTATAACTAAGTACTCCTTCAACGCCGACACTTGAGGCGTCACATGCAACCTCAAATAATTTCTGAAAATCTGGGAGGTGTAGCAGTGGTGTCTTAGTCATCAAATATTTTATATCCAAAAGGCTTTTGTCGCACATTTCGACCATGTAAATTCTCCTTTCTTGAGGTAGTTCGTAATGGGGGCCATGATGGTGCTAAAGTTTCAAATGAACCTCCTGTAGAATGTGGCTAACCCATGAAAACTCCTCACATCATGCATATTCTGAAGAGTAAGCCAATCTCTAATGGCTTTGACCTTATCAGGGTCAACATAAATGTCATGCTCAGACACAACAAAACCAAGGAAGATGACGTGTGTAGTCATGAAAGTACACTTCTTTAAATTAGCATACAACTTTCCTCCCTCAAAACCTCAAACACTCTCTTTAAATGGACAAGGTGCTCGTTCTTAGTTTGGCTATAGATCAATATATCATCAAAGTAGACTACAAGGAAGTGTCCAATGAAATGCTTTAATGTATGAGTCATAACTCTCATGAAAGTACTCGGTGCGTTAGTTAGCCCAAATTGCATGACTAACCACTTATATAACCCATCCTTCATCTTGAAGGTAGTTTTGCACTCATCTCTCAGTTTGATAGTAATTTGATGGTTTCCACTTTTAAGGTCTATTCTTTGAAAAAATATTGGATCCTACCATCTGATCAAACATATCATCTAGTCTAGGTATGGGAAACTTATACTTGACGGTGATCTTGTTGATTGCTTTACTATTGATGCACATCCTCCAAGTGTCATCTTTCTTGGGAGTGAGGAACGTAAGGCGGGAATATGGACTCATGCTCGCTTGAATGATGCCCTTTTCTCTCATTTCATTCACTTGTTTCATCAACTCCTTTTGTTCCCTAGAGTTCATTCTATAATGTGGTAAATTAGACAAAGATGAACCAGGAACAAGGTCAATGACATGTTGAATGTCTCTCTTGGGAGGTAACTCACTAGGTGGCTCAGAGATGACATCCTTAAACTCATAAAGTATGAGTGATACTTCTAGTGGTGTTTCATGCTTAGGAAGGGATGTCTCAGTCTCCCTAGTAACAACCACATACACTACTTGTGTATTGCGAATCTCCTGCTCAAACTGTTTTACTCATGATATTCGATGATTTTCCACTAGTTTTTGTCTTTTCCTTTTCTTACCTTTTGGCTCTAGTGGACTCAAACAATTCTCTTGCCATTACACCTAAAGGAATAAGTGTTGGCGTGTCCATTATGTGAGACATCCAGATCATACAACCAAGGTTGTACTAACAAAATATGGGCAACGTCCATAAGAATGACATCGCACCAAGTCTTGCCCTCATAATCACCAATCCTAATGGGGACTAGGTATCTATCACTTATGGGCATGGTATTGGCATCAACCCAAGCCACCCTATATAGTTGTGGGTGTGACTCAACCTTCAATCCCAACTTCTTAGTTACGGATTTAGACACAACATTCATGCAACTACAACCATCTATGATTATCTTGCAACTTTTATTCTCACACTTGATGTAAGTATGGAAAATAGAAGTGCAACGCTAGTCCTCCTGATCCTTGGAAATGATCATAATGAGTCTTATTGCACTCAACTAGGCACTCTCATCTGGCTCACTTGATAACTCATCCTCACTAGGCACAACTTCAGGAACATATACTTGATCCTCCTCAGGCTCGTCCTCACCATCTTCCCTATCAAGAGCCAAGTTCCTGGTGGGACATTATTTGGCCAAGTGTCCTTGTTTATGGCACCTGAAACACACTGCATTGCCAAAACTTTGGTGAGAGGATCTAGTCATGGGTATTTTTCCCTTGTCCATAGGCTTCTAGACTGTGGGATTGCTCCCTAGAGAGGTGCCTTCACCTAATTGCGCTGGTCGGGACTTATCATAACTCTGTACCTTTCGAGAGTATGACTCATTTGAAGAGGTACCAGACCATTTTCCCATAGAACCTTTATTCATTTGCTTAAAGTCATGAACTAAATTATAGGCTTGTTCAATAGACTCAATGTGATGGGTAAACAGTTCTCTCCTCAGTTTAGGCTTTAATCGTATGCAAAATCGGGAGATCTGCTGACTAGCAATCTCATAGACACCACATATTATAGACAACTCATCAAATTGACTCATGTATTTTGACACAGTCATGCTATCCTGATGCAAACTATAAAGTTAATCCATAAGGCGCTCTCTATAGCTAAAGGGTACATACTTCTCCCTCAACCTTTCCTTCATTAGGTCCCAATGCTCAATGGGCCTATCAGCTAACCTCGCCTCTTGCCTTTTGACATTCAACCAATGGAGCTTGACTTGCCTCGTCAACCTTATTTTTGCAAACTTTGTAAAAAATTAGTTAAATTAGTATTTGTGCAATTGTTATAGATTTGTGACTATACAAATTTATCTTGAAATTTTTATTTTAGTTATGAATTTATAAAAAGAAGGATGTTTTTTAGGAATAATATGAAAAAAAAAAAAAAAAAAGTCAACTAAAATTTTGAACAACTTTTTCACATACACATGTACATGTACAAGTACAATTAGAGGATTGTAAGTGAGTCAAACTTACTCCTTGGACTTAACTCGTTCCCTAATTTAACTCAACTCAACTTGATTATGCTCAAATTCGAATTAATTGAGTATTTTAATAAGTCAAGTTTCTGGTTTTTGTAATACTACTCGAGTCAAGTTTGAGTCTAATCGAGCTTTTTGATTTGATTATTTATATTATATAAGCCATATAATTTTTAATATTAATTTATAATCAAGTCGAAATCAAGTTTTAATAACTTGAAGCTAAGTCGAGTTCGTATTTAACAATTTTGACATCAATCAAATTGAAATTGAGTTTTGAGTTTAACATTTTTAAATTGAGACCAATTCAAAGATTTGACTCTAACTTGAATACTTTTTTTTGGTAACCGCATTGTATTGCCTTAAGCATTTGCTTGCAATAATTATAGTCCCATGAAATCAGCTTGTCTGACCTTGTCGAAATAAAATAAAATAAAATTTCTCGAAATTAACATAATAGCCTGAACTAAGCTAAACCTAGATCAATGGCGGACAAAAAAAAAAAAAAATAGATCCTCCCATCACATCCTACCAACTAATAAAAACATTTCAAATAATATATCTTACATGATAGGACCCACATATAATCTTATGGAACCCACTATATGGAGTGTTTTTATTAAATGGTAGGGTGTGATGGTCCTAGCCAGAGGACTTAATTTTTTCTCATCAAGAAGTCAACTCGGCCCTTACAATAAGACGTGCTACAACCAGGGTAATTTGAAGCCAATACATTTAGCATGTCTTCCTAATATGGTCATTTGATTTTTCCTTATTTTTTCTTGAGAAATATATATATATATATATATATATATATATATATATATATATATATATATATTCCTAACTATTTTATTCAACATGTAATAAGAAAAGAGTAGACATTCGCATGATAAAATTTGGAAATAATTATTTCCTAAATATTCCTTATTATGGACTTATGAATTATTTTATATTATTATTTATTTTATAGTAATAACATAATTTTTTGTATAAATAATAATAACTAGACTATTAAAACTAATCTATTCTTGAGAATAAACATTTTGCAAACAAAACATAACCTAAATTATTAATTTTTTCAAACACTTCTCTATATCCTCAACGAGGTCTTTGACATTTTTGAAATTTTAGAGATCTCTGTCTTCTCATTAAACCTCAAGGTAAGCAAGTGTGTTTTACCCTAATATTAATAACAAATTTAAAAATATTTTAAAAAAATATTATTCAGAATATGTTGATATATATCAGCCAATTCAAAAAATAATTATTAACACATTTTAAATAAAATATTTATATGCTTTAAAAATAAAATTCTTAAATTTAAAATTGCATCTTTACCATGAGTCGAACAAATGTTCAGCATGCATGTGTATTTGTGTGTGACATTGTGTTGACATCAGCAGTTCAACTCGCCAGCTGATCAATTAAATGCCTTCTCTGGGATGGCCACCGACCCAAGTTTTAAAATCATCTTCAATACGATCTTATTAGATGCATTCAAAGATACTAAATCAATAAATAAAATGGAAAAAAAAAGTCATAAAAAAGAAACCCAAAACTGCATACATTCCACTCCTCCAGAGAGCCAAATTCACATCAAACCTAACTATAGCAGTATGAAATGATAAGATCTTACAATGGTGATAGGGGTTCACTCTTTCACTTGCGTTTTATGGAAGTCTGGGAAGAAGCAGGTTGTAATTTGTTGTATAAAGGAGTGCATCTATGGTGGCGGATTATCATAATCAACACAAAAGTATTAGCAGCCAAGAACAAGAGGCTTCCTATCCAAAGCTGTAAGAAGACATTCTTCCCTCTAAACTCAAGGAGGTAGCCCCACATCAGCCAATGCATTTGAGCTCCCATCCATATCAGAACGCAGCCTAAGCCTGCCTTGAGCTTCATGGTGCTCCATGGTAGTATTAGCGGCAACAAGCAGAAGAACCACACGAAATATTGCGCTGTGATTACCTGTAGATGGAACAAACCCATCACTCTAGTAAGTAGAAAAGTGATTTTCTGAAATTCATTCTAAATTTCGTATACAGGCTAGCTGACCAAGAAAAACCATCTTGATTCTTCACAATCGTTTGTTCAGAATTCGTACTTCTAATTACTATACCCCACGAGTACTCAATTTTCCAGAACCAACATTTTATATTTGCATTCTCATGCACTGTTCAAACTAAACTATCTAACTAGCTCTAGCCAGCTCTAGCCATATTGACGATATCTACTGCATCAGAATTTGTGCATAAAGGCCCCCACAGCTCTCATTTTTGAAACAGCACCGTCAGAGAAGACAATGAGTGACCAGCTGGCAGTGGAGATAAGTTCAGCCCTTACAATGCCAAGGCTGGTGATAAGTGAGGGATTTTCTAATAAAGATAGGAGGTGCCGCCCTCGTTTACAAAAAAAAAAAAAAATTCCTCGCGTAGTGATGCCTCTGGGGAGTCCTGTGAGGAAGGCTCTGCACCTCACAAAGCTGGATCCACAGGAAACTTGGCTCTGCATAACTGAGTACAGAAATGGCAATGCCTGCTCTGCAGCTTTCTACACCCAGCAATCCTGAACAGGCCCAGGCTCTTGTGCTCCCTGTGGCTTTGACCAAATTTGCTAGGTAAATCAATTAATTAAATCCACCAATTTAAGGAATTCTTGATGCATAATGTTATACAAGTTGAAATGGGCTTTTATGAGGACATTGACAAAACCAATCTACAGTATACACTATAAAACCCACCATTTAAGGAATTCTTGAAGAGTAATGCTATACAACTAGACTTTATATACAAATCTGACTTTTCTGAGAGGATATGGGCATAATCCAATCAACATACTTTGACTAAGAGTATATTATCAAACAAATCTAAAATTTTCCAAGTTGAAGAAACTTGGAAGTTCACGAACTCAAATACAATACAGTTCCGCTGTGCTTGGGAGCATGAATTTCAGACTTCGGATTTGGACAAAATTCAATACAAATTTGTATTATATCTTTTTCAAATCCACACAAATCCATATCCAAGGCCAGTTCCAAATATAGGGTTCATGTTTTTCTATTCACGATAGGAACCTTATTATTGGGAGCATTGGTTGGTTGCTGGACATGGGGAATAATAAGTCCAAGTGTAGCATTCATATGGCAACTTTACACTTAATAGCTACTTAGCAAGCTCCATGAATCTGCCAAACTTGGATGTGCTACAGCAGATACCTCCAACTCTCCACTACTACTTTTGGTATATATATGACTTAGATTATAGTATACTAGCAATTGGACACACGTGTGGCCTGTATGGTACATTCTTATTTATCTTTTATAAAATTGTTGAACTTTGTATTTTTATTTTTCTTATTTTTATTCCTTTTGCAGCAATCTGTTTTAAAGGGGTGCCTTTTCAGATAGGAAGGCGGTTTTATTTTGATTGTTTTGAAGTTTCTTTTTTTTTGGGGGGGGTTTGTTTTTCCTTAGGAGGATGTCTTATTCTCTTTCAACATTATTTCCTCTATAATGAAATATCTCTACTTTTTCTATTAAAAAATAACCTTGTTAAATACATTTCTATTTTTGTACCATCAAACCGATATCACAAAATGATCTACTATAAGTTGGACAAAAATATGATCTGCTAAAAAATTTCAATTGAGATTTCTAATTTTTTGGAATATTTTAAAATATTGAAAAATTGATACCTGAGAAAGAGTTGTAGGTATTGATTAGTTGTTAGGTAGTTATAACCAATTTTTCTGTTAGTTTTAATTAGTTATCTCTATAATATATTATCTCAAACAATATTTAAGTTTTTTTGTAATGATATTTTAGGAAATGCCAAGTGGACACCAAAGTGAGGGAATCACCTTTATATATGTAATAGAAGAGGGCTAAGAAACCTACTTCTCTAATACAGATGTTTTATGGAGAATAAACTGATTATATGTTGTAGTCAGAGACTTACTAGTTGTTTGGTTCACAAAACCTCTGAGGATTCCCAGGAATGTGAGTTGGGAATTCTTGATGCCCATGTTTGGTCACTACTATAATCCCATGTTGCAAGCATATGGGATTCCCTAAGAAATCCATTATGTTTACAGAACATGTCCGTCTATTTCATCAGACAGGATTCTCAGACATGTGATTCCCCAAACCAAACATTTAACTATAGTATCATTAAATCCTATATATCCTGATGTCAATTTTAAAAATGAAAAAGAAAAATCTAGTGTGGTGATAGTCAAGTTATAGATTTCACAATATGGAAGCGGTTATGTAAGCAATTCAAAAGTAATTTCTAATTCATGTACCTTATTGAATGCTACAAATGCCACCGTCTGCACAAAGAAGCAAAATGGTAGGTCCCGTGCACAGCAGAAAATGAGAACTAGCTGCACCATAAATTGAGGCAGAAATGAGATGAGCTTTTCCACCACTGAAAACTCATGTCCATAATGTAGATAGATATGGTAGAAATATATAGAAAAGTTGTGTCTTGGATCAGTCCGTGTAAGATGGTACAGCAGTGCCTCGTGCAAGAACTCCCATCTGTATAGATAGAAGAAAAAACCAGTGCAAGCAAAAAAAACAGCCCCAGAGACCAGCCCAAACAGAAGTCTCCCTCTTGTAAACAAGCCGGTCAGAGTAATCCATATATCGTATAGATTCACTTTGCTGCTAAAACCTTGGGCCAACTTTCCCTGACTAGAACTCCAATTTGAAAGGGTAGGCTTTTGACCAAATTGATAGTAAAGTGGATCCAGAATTATAACAATAGGAAGTGCATAGATTATAGGGTAGATTCTAAAATGGACAAGTAGCCCATACCAAACTGCAGCTTGTAACACTTTTCCTGCAACCAGAAAACAGCATTACATCAATGAAGTTACAAAGCAGAGAAATATTACCGTCTAATGTTAATGCATAAACCAGAGGGGGCCTCATACTGCTCATAAATCCTACATCACATCTACAAAATGTGTAACAAAGCCAGCCAAAGGAGTCTCCCCACTCATCTACAGTCTGTCCCTCTCTCCTTCATTCACCCTTTCTATTAATATTTCTAACAAAGAAAGTTTCTCCAGTACACATGGCGCAGAAAATATTGCCAGATTATACACTAAAGGCATCTTCACCAGCCATAAGTCAGAAATAGATTATGCCTACATTATAGAACAACTAAGATTTTCCATAGTGAGGAAATTGTTGTGTTTAAATAAATATAATGAAAGATTTCTGTCAGGGTTATGGCCCCTCCCCGACAACCTTGAAAAAAAAAAAAAGTGTGCAAGAACCATCTTTTCTTCTCCTGCTTCCACTTAGGCCAAGTTTATATGAAAGCTGCTGAGATAGTGAAAGTGCCTCCTCCTTTATGCAATTGGATTGAGGAATTGGATAGGCTTACAGATTTTGATGGGGGTCCTTTGGCTGATTTAGGTAGACTTGTTCTGCCAGCTTCACCCTATCAAATTTCAAGGGCTAAAAATAGGAGGATTTTCAAGGATCTTAACGGCAGTGTAAGTGAAGTTTTTAGTAACACTGGAAAGGACATTTTAGGTTACGATGTAGGACAAGAAGCAGCCTGCCTTAAGCACAATTTCAAGCCATTTCACACCTTCATTTAGTGTTGAGAAAATATATATATAATCATCATTGATGAAAGATGCCCTATGAATGTGGTTCCTAGAAAACAGGTCACTCATATGCAACTTCATCTAGAACCTCACCCAGAGCCTTCTGACATATCTTGGTTGATAATACTACTTCTTCGTGTTAGTGAAAGATGTTTGGTTCCTATCCAAATGGGTGACTATTTTGATAATGTTTGGTGTGATACCATACCCATTAATATTGGCCATGTACTCCTTGGCTCTCCTTGGTTGGATGATTTGGGTGTGACTCAAGGATATGATAACACATATGACTTCCACTATCATGGCAAAAAGATCATTTTGAAGCCCACTCTACCAACCAACCATGACAAAGAATCTGCCATAGTGACTCAACTCGAAGACACTTTCAAGCAAGGAAAGAATGTGTTTGAAGACATCCAAAGTCTTTCAAACATTCGTGTTGTTGAGTTAGTCATTCCCAATGTGTTCATTGATTCCAATCTCAATTCAAGTCTATGGTGTTGCAAAAGGAACGTGGTTGCATCACTTAAGATTAGCTTCCAAAGAGTCCAAGTTCGCTTCTTACTTGTGATCCTCTAACAATTCAAAATTTGAGGCTGATTTTTTTCTAATTGGGGGAAATTTGATGTAGGACAAGAAGTAAAACCATGGGAAGATCCTTGTTGGAGAATAATTCAAAAGAATTGGGATCAAAGGCTTGTTGGATTTAGTTAATAGTTAACAGTGTTTAGTTTAATTAGTATAGGATTGCGTGTATTTGGGGGACTTGTTTGTAATATTTGTGTATTTTAAGGGTATTTTTGTAGTTTCATGTAGACTTTTACGGATATATGTGTAATTTCATGTGTTAGAGGCTTTCTTATATAGTGTGTGAAAGCTATGTAGGAGGTAGCTGTTGACGAATTTAAATTTGAAAGTGAATGTGAGATTTGCCCCTTGTATCTCCTCTCTTCTCTTTTCCTCCTGTTTCTTCTTCTTTCCTTCTCCTTTTCTACATTCTCCTATGGGTGCAGATTCTTGATGCTGCCCTGCATCGCTATATCTCTCAATTCAAGAGATTTAGCAAATTTTGTAAGTTGACTTTTTATGGCTGTTTTTGTTAGCCTTTAAATGCCATTCCTTTGTATTGTACTCTGGTTGTACCCTTTGATCTGATATATGGACTCTTACCTATTTCTAAAAAAAAAAAAAAAACGTAAAGAGGAATTTTACAAACAAGATTAATTGTCTAGACAGGGTATCCTCCTTTCAACCAATGTTTAGCCACCTTTACCAATGTTTATGCATTGGAAGAAAACTACCTGATTTGAACATCAATCTCTTGAGAAGATTCACCTTTCAAGAGTACCATTGTCCTTCCAGTATTTTTTATCTTCCTTCGTAATATAGTTAAGTTGAATATGAGCTTGTGGGTAAAGACACCGCAGAACCCAATTATGCAGTATCACACAAACAGACTAGAAAGAAATAATACTGGAATCTCAAGTGAAACCACTGAATATTATTAATTTGCAAAGCTGTTAGAATGAAGTAGAATATATACCATTTAAGAGACAGATGATAATCCACAGAACCATGGCACAGACAACAGGCTCACAGTTCCCACGGGTTCCAATGGTGAATGTGAATGGATTGAGCAGCCATACCATTACAGAACAGGTGCACAGATTCTCGGGCACCCTACGTAGCTTCAAAATGCTGCGAATAAGCAAGCCCACAAGTAAATCTGCAAAGTAATTATTACTTCATTTTAGTATGGTTGGTGACTAACAATATTTATATGGTTATTATGTGCTCAGTGTTTTCTCTATCTCCTCACAATTTGAGCCCAAAAGGAAAGATGAATAAAGTAGCATCTCACAAAGAGAGAGACAAACTTAAGACTAAACATAGTGAGCCACAATTTTCTCAGAAAAGAAAAATAATGTCTTGCATGACCAGAACAGCTGCATGGTCCTAGATTTCCAAAAAATTGTTCAAATTTCCATTGGAATTTCTGCTTTCCACCACCCTTGGAATTGAAATGGCACTCAATTTCCATCAAAATTTCCATGAACCATCGAAATTTATGAAATCTCAAAATTTCAGAAAAAATTTTCAAAAATTTGACAATGGAACAAAAACAAACTTGAAGTTGAAATTGTTAAGATTAAAAACTCAAATCAAAATTTCTCTCTTGATAAAAAAATTTTTTTTATTGAAAATAAAGATTATTATAAGAGGGTATGAATGATAACTATCATACTGTTGAAACTTTCTGCAAAATCAAACACAGATATTAACTATGACATCTTATTCGACCTTTTATGTCTAAATTAGCTATATTTGACTAATATCTTATTTACTTATAAATGTCATTTATAATAACTGAATATGTTTAATTTGCAATGCAATTATTGTATCTTATAAACCACATGCCTACGGCTTGTCACTGATGCATCTTATTTATATATTTTAGTTGCAAATCTTGCATTAAAATGCCCATTATGAGTTTCCGAAGTTTCATTAAAAGAATTCCATCTCTACTTCTAATTTTCATTGATTTTTAAAATTAAAATTGACATTTAAGTGGAAATTTCTGTACTTTTGAAGCCACAAAATTTTAGTCAAAATCAAAATTTAAAACCCTGGACAATGCAAATTGAGAAGGACTTGGAAGTTCAATGCCAGACTATCATTCAATCTAGTTAATGTATATCTTGTTGTATCATCAAATATCAGCAGATATTTTTCATCCAGAGTTTCCCAATGTAGAAGATATTGGAAACTAAATTTAGTAGACACAACAATATATACTGATACCGCACATCAATCAGGGAACAGACAGATACGTAAATGGCGAACGACACCCATGCTCGCTTTGTTACATCAAATAGACCGTGTGGAATAAAATGATGCTATTTTCAATTTATGTACCTAAAAATATAATATCGAGAAATTTTCCACACCTGCAGCCGAGAAGAAAATCTTCCCCCATGAATGATGGATAATTGAATTTGGAATGAGTAGGAATGCGAGCAAAGGTGAGTACCGATATGTAGATCTTTGGTAAGGGGATTTTCCCGAGGCAATCAAAGAAGCAGCATCGGAAAAGACAAGATAATCAACATCCGTATACCTAACCTCCATATGAGCATCTTGCCATTCCCCATAAATAATTAAGAAAACACGCAGAAATGCGGAGAACAGAAGCAATGAGCGAAAATTTACCATTTCAGTTGCTGGAATAGATGGGACCCAAAACCAATCTAGCTCAGTGGCTCTTTAGAAGCTCCAATACCATTCTTGCTTAAGCGAGAGAAAAGAAGAAAGAGAAGCCGACGATCACGGGAGGGAATACCTGGCAGGGTCTACGAGTTGTGGTGGCAAGGGTTGACATTGGAGGGGTTTTGGTGGCTGCTGAGTGAAGAAGCAAGCTGTTGGCAATACAGAATGGATGCACAGATTCATCTAAGAAATAAAATAATTACTTCTGAGAGTTGCTGTAGCCATAAACACACGCAGGCGCGCGCAGAGAGAGAGAGAGAGAGAGAGAGAGAGAGGACCGGGCGAATGCGGAAGTAGCAGCGAGAAGAGTATTTGACGGAAGAGGTAGTTTGCTGGAAACAAGTTTTGGAAACACGATTTACTTGAAGTTGCTTTTCTACGCGGTTTTTGATTTGGAGAAATATTCTTTGAAAATCGATTTCTGTTATGCTGCTTTGCTCTTGCTGAAGTTGGTGACTCTTGACAACCATTCTAGACTAAAGGGAGCTATGCAATATTATTTTTATTTTATATATATATATATATATATATATATTTGTACAATAAGAAACAACATTATGATAATTTATTTGTTTAAGTTACTATTTTTAAAAAAATATTTTTTGTCAATTTTTATTTTTTAAAAAAACAAAAACAAAAAAATATCCAATTTTATGACTTTTAATTTTTTTTGTAACATATTTTCAGAATATTTTAATATTCAAAGTTAGCTTCTTATTCATCAAGTAATTAAGTTTCATTCAACCCAATTCATTCCTCCTCTACAGATTATATACGCAAACTTCTCATTTTACGATTGTTGGATACTGCCAACATAAGTTTCATCTTATCTTCATGCTTTTATTTCTTGAGACTTTACAATTTTCAATTTCTTGGTCCAATTCCATTGAATTAGGCTTCCATTATATGTGTTAGGATCGGAGGAGCCCATGGGTGGGTTTGATACACATGGGTGAATACCAATTTGACCCAAAAGCTTAAGCCTATTGGGTCCTAAGCTCATCCATGTATATAAACACCCATCATCCACTCTAATTTTTCAATGTGAGACAAGCTTACAAATGGAATTCTCAACAATAGGGTGATGTGCCTCTTAATAATATACCTCCATTACTTGTTTAGCTGATGTTGGATGAGGTATCCTAAACCTTAATTCTAGCCAAGAGGCTTCAATATGCCAAGTGACTTCCCTAGGACATATATTAAGCATTCTTGTATTTAATGCATATAATGGCATATGAAATAATGTATTATTTAATTAATTACACAAATAAATACTTATCATTTCAAATTCCATGACAAATACGTTCTCAAATACTCTTATAGTCAGATATTTTATTTGCACTATGGTGTCAGTTAGGCAATTTAAAATAATGGTAGATTGAGGCTATTAAAATTTTGGACTTAAAAATCAATGCAACTAAATTAGCACGAGTAAGAACACAAAAATGAAAATAAATAGAGAGTTTAAGGAAGAAGAAAGCAGACTCTTAGGAATGGGTTGGCTTTCCCAAGCCCACATCCACTCTCTTAAGGCCTTAACTACCTTTAAGGTCCAAAATACCAAACTCTTGTTATAATCCTTTTACTTTCCCGGAGGCAAGGACTCCAATCTTTATAATGAATGAGAAGATGCAAAGATAATATTCACAAGGTATTTTTTTGATATTTCTCTCTTTTAAAACTAAATAAGCAAGCGTAAATATTAATAAGAGAAGAAATAAAAAATAACTTGAGAGTATGTTTGCCATAATCTTGGTTATTGTTATTTGGGGCTATATATAAGATTTTTGGTCAAAAAGTACGTTTTTGCCTACTCTTATGTGTGAATCACTATAATTGGCCGACCTAATACTAGTTGTTAATATGTAAAGTAACTGTTTAGTTTCCTAAAATGTGGATTTTGTCAACCATTTAATTCTCGAGGTTTGATCGATCGATCATTCTCTAGGATTGCTTGATTGTTCCCTACAAAATAGCCTAGATTAGTCCCCTTTTTTTGTGATTTTTCTCTTTTGTGCCAGAACAAGATAATCTTCATGGAGTCTAAGCACAATTACTATACAAGTAAAAATACAATAAAATTGTCTTCAAGATTCTTCAATTTTCCATTATGATAACTTGATGTTCCATTTAAAACAAAACTCAACCTCAAGAAACTATAGATTTTTATCATCAAAATTTATTCAATTAAACCTTAGGACTAACAAGATTAACAAATTGCTTCCCTTCATTATTTCAATTTTGAAAAGTCTTCATCAAACCTATATATAGACTTGATTGTGCAACCACGATTTGTAAAGACCCGGAAAATTGAATTAATGAGAAAATAAAGAAAAGAAGAAAATTTGGTTTGGTGTAGACCAAACCGTTGACGGTTTTCTATCCACGGTTTGGTGAGAGGCCAGAAAACCGTCGACGATTTTGTGTAACTGCGGCCCAATAACGATAAAATGGTGAAAAATAGGGGGGTTAAAAACCTATCTGGCAAAGCTGAATAAAGGAGATCCTGTAAGCCATTTCTTATAAACAAAAATAAATCTCTCTCTCTCTCTCTCTCTCTCTCTCTCTCTCTCTCTCTCTCTATCTCCCTCCTCGCTCTCTCTCTCTCTCTCTCTCTCTCTCAACCTACCAAACCCTTTCTCTTCTCTCTTTGATTTCTCTTCAATTACAGCCTGATTTGGCAATTAGGCACCACCACGGGGTCCTAGGAGCGACCCTTCTCAAGTTAATTGGAGTAGATTTTCGATTTAGGCATTCTAGGCACCACTCCAAGGCTGAGGTAAGGGAGATGAATTATTAATTGTTTTATAGTTTAACTAGTTATTGGAGTGTGTGGGCCTAGGAAATGTGAATATGATTATAATTTTGGGGTTGAGTTAGTTAAATTAGGAATAAGGATGTTGAGTTAATCCGGTGTAAGGAGAATATTACTCATAGGCTAGAATATGAATATGAGAAATGAAATGAAAAATGAACAGCCATGAGTTACAGGCGCATTGGGCTATATGCTGGTGGATACCCATGGGCTAGAATATGAATATGAGAAATGAAATGAAAAATGAATAGCCATGAGTTACAGACACGTTGTGTTATATGCCGGTGGAAACTCATGGGTTAGAATATGAATATGAGAAATGAAATGAAAAATGAATAGCTATGAGTTACAGACGTGTTGTGCTATATGCTAGTGGATACTTATGAGTTAGAATATGATTCTGAGAAATGAAAGCTTATGAAAGCATGTTAAAATATGATGATAGGAAATGAAAGTTTATGAAAACATGTTGAAATATGATGATGGGAAAAGAAATCTTATGAAACTATGATATATATATATATATGATTTGATTATGAATACATCTGTATGTTTTTCTCAGTTGATATAATTATTTAAATGAATGTATTATGATATAACAAAACTCATGTTGCCACACACTGTCAATAATATATTTCGTCTTACTAAGAGGTGTCTCACTTAGAATTCAAACATTTCAAAAAATTAGGACAGACAAGCAGAGAGAGCTCTGAGGTAGAGGAAATCTTGTTATCCTAGTATTCAAGGTAAGTGTTTAGAATTTGAGATATGTTTTGTATAACCCCTAGAGTATTTTGTGAATTTTTGGGATAGTGTATGTATATGTATGGAGGTTATAGCACTCTGGTATTGTATTTTAGACTCAAACACTATATGTATTCCGCTACATGGATAGTATGTTTTAATGGACAAATTTCCCGATACCCCACTTCGGGCCGGATCATATTGATATATGGTATCAGGGATTTTTGACAAATGATTGATTAATGTTTATTATTGTGTTAAAAAAAAGGGTAGAAAAATCGGGTCGTCACAGTTTGGTATCAGAGCCTAGGTTGTTAGGTTATGCAGATTTCAGCAGAAAACAATACCAAGGTATAGGAATGGATCTTGATGAGAATAGGAGATGGGTAGACTGGGATATGAGTCAATCATTGTTGGAGGATAAGATTGGAATTTAGGGTTCTATCTTGCAACCTAGAGGCAGGATATTCCGTGGTAGTTTCTATGATTTTCCTAGGGTGACAATTTTAGGAAAGTCATAGAAAACTATCACTGGTTCTTGTTTCTCAGTGGTAAGACTAAATCTTAAATTGGGAAAAAAGGATGTTAAGTTAATCTGGTGTAAGGAGAATATCTTATGGGTCTTAGTTAGATGAGTGTATTGTTATGATGATAGAGTTCTAAGATTGTTTTGTTCCATTTTCAGGATGGACCATAGGAACAACAATACGAATGCTGGAGGTGATGAAGCAAGGCTTTCTAATTTAGGTGGCGGAGATTCCGATGCGGTACTACGTAGTGTCACCCAACAAGTGATGGCAAAAATGGCAAGGAGTTCAAGGGAATGGGGCTCTACGATTGAACAGTTTACACGTATGAATCCCCTGTCATTCTCTAGAGGGGCCAAACCATTCATGGCTGAGGACTAGGTCTAGGAAATTGAGGAGACATTAACAATTCTCCCTTGTACTGATGAGCAGAAGGTTTATTTTGCTACGCTCAAGTTGACAGGAGAGACTAAACGCTGGTGTAGATAAGAGAGATTGCTAGAGGAGCAGAGGCCTGTGTCTATAGTTGTGACCTAAAGCCACTTCAAAGAATTATTCTTCAAGTGGTATTTCCCCTCTACTACCCGAAATGCTAAAGCTGCAGAATTTTTGAATCTGACCTAGGTACATATGATGATATTGCAGTACATCGCTAGATTTGTTGAGCTGTCTCGTTTTGTCCCATACATGGTGATAGATGAGGAAAAGAAGGCAAGGAAATTTGAGAGCAGACTGAGGCAAGGTATTTATGAGTAGGTTGTGGCTTTTTAGGTTCAAACTTTCTCCGAGTTAGTAGATAAAGCCCCAGTAATAGAGATCATCCTATAGAGAGGTGCTGGGGTATAGAGCCAGAGGAAGAGGCCTACACCTCCAGATTTTCAAGCATGAACCAATCAGGGGCCTTGGAGGAGGCATGGTGGCAGAGGAGGACAGAGACAAGGGACGGGAGACTAAGCTATACAGGGTAGACCATTGCACCCTCCCTATCCTAGGTGCCACAAGAAAGATCCAGGAGAATGTCGGGTTAGAGAGATGATTTGTTATCGATGCAACCAACCCGAACACATAGCATGAGACTGTCGTGCACCACTAGGCAATACGCCTGCTCCTAGACCATACCGAGGAGATAATCAGGCACCCCAAGGCAATCTAAAGAGGAATAACACCCCGGCGTGGGTCTATACTCTAACATCGGGATACGCAGAGGCGGCCAACAATATAGTGACAGGTATGATTTCAATTTTGTCATATAGAGCTATTGTTTTATTTGACTGAGGGCAAACTCACTCCTTCATAGCCTAGGAGTTTATCAAGTTCTGTGGAATAGAAGCTCAGCCACTAGATGTCAGTTTATTAGTGGCTACACCGACCCGATCCATAGTGTTGTGTAGAAAGGTACTCAAAGATTGTTCGATCAGTATTAAGGGAAGGTAGACATGCATGGTTTCAAGGTAATTCTAGGAATGGATTGGATAGCGGACCACTTTGCCATTATTGACTACTATTAGAAAGAAGTAATATTCAGACCTCCAGGAGAACAGGAGTACATATTTGTGGGGACATGTGTGCGCACCCCACCTCAGATATTATCAGCCATTTAGGAGAGGAGGTTGCTTATGGAGGGATGCTAGGGGTACCTGGCTTGTGTGAAAAAAGTGTCGGAAGGGGAATTAAAGTTGGAGGATATCCCGATAGGGAGGGATTTTCCTGATGTGTTTCCGAAAGATTTTCTAAGACTGCCCCTTGATCCTGAAGTCAAGTTTGCTATTGACCTCACTCTAGGAACAACATCGATTTCTAAAGCGTTGTACAGAATGGCACCGGCGGAACTAAAAGAGTTGAAAGAACAACTACAGGAATTGTTAGAAAAAGGGTTTATCAAGCCCACTGAGTCACCTTGTGGAGCACCGGTATTGTTTGTGAAAAAGAAAGATGGGTCGATGAAAATGTGCATCGATTATAGAGAAATAAATAAAGTGACAATTAAGAATAAATACCTACTTCCCCGCATTGATGAGTTATTTGACCAGCTTCAGGGGACACAGACTTTCTCCAAGATTGATTTACGCTCCAGGTACCATCAAGTAAAGGTCAGTGCAAAAGATATTCTGAAAATAGCATTTTGAACTCAGTATGGCCACTATGAGTTTCTGATTATGCTGTTCGGACTGACGAATGCTCCTACCGTATTCATGAACTTGATGAATAGGGTTTTTCATCAGTACCTAGATCAGTTTGTTGTGGTTTTTATTGATGACATTTTGGTGTATTCAAAGAGCCCTGAGGAGCACAAGGAACATTTGAGAATAGTTCTTTAGGTACTGAGAGAAAGGAAGTTGTATACCAAAATCAAGAAATGTGAGTTCAGGTTGAAGCAAGTCACTTTCATCGGACATGTGATATCCAAAGGCAGCATTTCTATGGATCTAAACAAGATTGAGGCGGTAGTAGACTAGGAAAGACTGAAAAATGTGCAGGAAGTTAGAAGTTTCTTAGGACTGGCAGGATACTGTCGCCAATTTGTGGAGGGATTCTCTAAATTGTCAAGTCTTTTGACCAGATTGACCAGGAAGAATGTAAGGTTTGAGTGGACAGATAAGTGTGAACAGAACTTCCAGGAATTAAAATAGCGACTCATTACTGCACCGGTTTCGACGATTCCTTCGGGAGAAGAGGGTTTTGTAATTCACAGTGATGCGTTAAACAAAGGGCCCGGGTGTGTTCTGATACAGCGGGGAAGAGTTATAGCTTATGCTTCTCGAAAGAATATGAAAAAAAATTACCCTACTCATGATCTAGAGTTAGCAACGGTGGTTTATGCGTTGAAAATTTGGAGACGTTATTTGTATGGGGGTAGGTGTGAGATCTTCACAGATCATAAGAACCTGAAGTACTTTTTCACACAAAAGGAATTAAATATGAGACAGAGGAGGTGGCTATAACTGATTAAAGATTATGACTACACCATTAGTTTCCACCCTATAAAAGCTAATGTGATAGTTGATGCTTTGAGCCAGAAATCAGTGGTTTCATCAGTATCAACAATGGTGATTCGGAATCCGATCCAGATGGATTTAGAAAAGCTTGGTGTGAAGTTAGTAGAGGGAAATCACCAAGAACTCATTGCTAATCTGGTACTTTAGCCCACCTTATAGGAAAGAATTAAAGCTGCTTAGATGAAGGATGTGGAATTAGTAAAGATTATGGATGAAGTGCAAAATGGTCAAGGAGTGGAGTTTAATATCACAGATGATAAAGCTTTGAGGTTCCGTACCAAATTTTGTGTACCTACTGATGCTGAGATTAAGAGAGTTATCCTAGAGAAAGCGCATTGATCCCTTTATACAGTGCACCCTGGAAGCACTAAAATGTACAAGGATTTTCGGGAGTCTTTTTGATGGGGTAATATGAAGAAAGAAATCGTTGAATATGTAGAGCAATATTTGATATGCTAGCAGGTAAAATCTAAGCATCAGAGACCATCGAGAACATTGCAACCACTTCACATTCCCGAATGGAAGTGGAGGCACATTTCCATGGATTTTGTCATAGGGTTACCGCCGGCTTTTCATGGACAGGACGCCATCTGGGTAGTCGTTGACCGATTAACAAAGACTACCCACTTTCTTCCTATTAGAGTTAATTACACCTTGAGAAGACTGGCAAAGTTGTACATATAGGAGATAGTTAGACTGCATGACGTGCCAGTATCCATAGTATCAGATCAACACCCACGGTTCACATTTCGTTTTTGGAGGAGTTTGCAAGGAGTCATGGGTTCTCAGTTGATGTTCAGTACAACATTTCATCCTTAGATTGATGGATAGATAAAGATAACTATACAGATATTGGAGGATATCCTACGAGCTTGTGTGCTGGACTTTGGAGGTAGTTGGACACAATTTTTGCCATTAGTTGAATTTGCTTATAATAATAACTACCAAGCCAACATTGGGATGACACCATACAAAGCGTTGTATGGTCAAAGGTGCTGATCTCCATTATATTGGGATGAAATTGGTGAAAGGCAGGTTTTGGGGCCAAAAATTGATCAACATACCTATCAGAAAGTCATACTTGTTCGAGATAGGATCAAAACGGCTCAAAGTCGCTAGAAAAGTTATGCTGACACCCGCCAACGAGAACTGGAGTTTAGTGCGGGGAATCATATATTCTTGAAAGTTGCACCGATGAAAGGAATTATGAGATTTTGTAAAAATGATAAGTTGAGCCCTAGGTTTATTGGACCATTTAAGAAATTGGAAAGAGTGGGTCCAGTTGCCTACAGGTTAGCATTACCACCAGTGTTGTCCAAAATTCACGAGGTATTCCATGTATCTATGTTGATGAAGTACATCCCCGGTCTCTCACATGTAATCAGCTATAAGGCATTGGAGCTTAAGGATGCCCTGTCATACGAAGAAGTGTCAGTGTAGATATTGGATCTGAAGGAACAAGAATCACTTACTAAAAATATCCCACTAGTAAAAGTACTCTAATGCAATCACACAATTGAAGAAGCTTCATAGGAATTGGAGGATAAGATACGCCAGAGATATCCACACCTATTTAGTGGAGCCCAGAGTTGAGCTAGTAAAAGTAAATGACAATGTATGTTTATTGACTTGTACATTGTAGGATACTTAGTATTTTTGGTTTTGGTTCTGAATGGTTTTGGGAGAGCTTTTATTTTTATGTAAATGATTGTAAACTCCTAGAATCCTCCCTTGTAACCATGGTATTTGTAGTGCCCCGACCCGCCATATGGGCTCGGGGTGCCACTTAAGTGACATCTATGTACCTGCTACCATAATCATTATATAACTGTAGCGAAAATAAATGAAATAGTCTTCACAATATTTTACTAGATATCTATACTATTAGTATACATCAAAGTCTCTCTAAACTCATAATACAAACCATAGTACAATACAAGAACTAAATTAGTATATACACCCATAATACATACTCTGACCTTCAACCCAACTTAATTACAAAAGTGTTCTTACTAACATTCACAAAAACCTAATTGGCTAAAAACCGCCCCAGAATTTAGTAACCTCGATTTCGAGATGGTATTAAAAAGATAATTTGCATAATGGGGTGAGATACCTCTCTATAAGGAAGGTTAAGTTAATATCAGTGTGTGGTTAGCATGCTACCATGTTTACAGAAACCATTCATATTTCATTTAACTGAACATAGCATTTATACATTATATTCACTCTATACTGCTGAAAATATTCATCACGTTTCCATGGTATAAACAGGTTAGTAATCAAATAATATCATTTACATAAATCTACACATATGCATAAAAGACACTCCCTAGGACTAACGTCATTTACTTCTCCCATGGCACGGGTTGTGCGGTCCGAATGCTGGACTTATGCCCTGGGGGGATATCAAGCTAGACTAAGTCAAAACATACATCTACATCTCTGACTAGGCAGGCATCTACAACTTGCTTGCGGGAATCCAATTACCCTACCACATCCTGAAAGTCTGAACTTCTAGGGAAGGTACCCCCTACTGAGGCTAATTGGCTGAGACCACCCTACACCTCGTGAACAGTGTGGGCGCACATGGTCTAGTACTAAAACTCTGGCAATGGTACCGTACATAACATAACTAGTCCTTAGGGTTCGTAAAGCATTTCATGCAATTTAAGTAATAAAAATAGTATTTCTAATCATTTCATATAAAACTTGTCATTTTATAAAACTTAGCCCTTGCGGTCATCATATAAAACTAGGCCCTCACGGCCATCATATAAAACTAGGCCCTCGCAGTCATCATATAAAAACTAGGCCCTCGCGGCCATCATATAAAACTAGGCCCTCGTGGTCATCATATAAAGTTTCCTGCATTTCCACAAACAATTCCAGTATTTAACAAATAATTCTAGTATTTCACAATTAATTTATCCATCTGCCACACAATTTTCCATATACAGTATATCTTATTTATAACGTCAAATAATACTTCCCACCGTTCATTTTTACTGTAAATATCATATCATATATCCTAAGTTTGAAAAGACCATTTGAACAAGTGGTTTTCGAAATAACAACTGAGAACATAAATATACATATATAGCATTTTATTAGGCTTAACTTTAAAGAAACTTCTGACTTAACTTAATTTCCTTACCTGTCTTAAAGTAAAGCCTTATGACACCCTTAATCGACGCTCTACGGCATTCAAAGCTCAAACCCTGAAATACATTTTCCCCAAATTAATCATCCCAACCCACAGAGTACTTTTCATTAAACACTCCCTAGGCCCCCCTATACTTCAAAATAACATTAAAACTCCATAATACCTACTTACCCTGGTTTTGAAGTGGTGCCTAGAAAGACTCCATTCAAGAATCTACTTTGCTAGACTTGTAGAGAATTTCCCCCTGATCCTTGTGGTAACTTCCAATTGCCAATTCGGGCGATGAACAACAAAGAAATTGAGGAAAGAGAGAGTGAGGCACCGGCTAGAGAAAGAGAGAGAGAGAGTGAGAAAAATAAGTTTCTTAATGATTAAGCTACCCAAAAATCCTTTTATAAGTCGTTGACCTAGTCACCTTCGTTGACAAATCGGCACATTCGTCGACGAATTGCAGAAGGGCGTTCGTCGCCAAAGGAAAGGTTTCGTCGGTGAACCTTAAGCCTGAAATTTCAGTTGTTCGAGATCTCTTCATCAACGACGCTCTAAACTTGGTCAACGAACCACAAAAGAACTTTCATCGATGAAAATAGGGGATTCATCGACGAAGCTCACCGAAATTCCCTTTTTAAAATTTCCTTTATTTTATGGGTTTAGGTTTCTACAATATTCCTTCGCCATAAGTGAGAGTAATTAATAAAATTGCGATGTTTTTCCTTAAGGTTGGAAAATGTGATAGATAGCAAATTTCGAGGATGAAATTTTTGTAAGGAGGGGAGAATGTAGAGATCCAAAAAATTGAATTAATGAGAAAATAAAGAAAAGAAGGAAATTTGGTTTGGTGTAGACCAAATCGTCGATGGTTTGGTGAGAGGCCAAAAAACCGTCGATGGTTTTGTTTAACCGCAACCCAATAATGGTAAAACGGTGAAAAACAGGGGGGTTAAAAACCCAAACCATCAACGATTTTGTCTGGTAGAGCTGAATAAAGGAGATCATGCAATTCATTTCTTGTAAACAAAAATAAATCTCTCTCTCCCAAACTGTTGACGGTTTCGCCTGCCAAAGCTAAATATAGGAGATTCTGCAAGCCATTTCTAGTAAACAAAAATAAATCTCTCTCTCTCTCTCTCTCTCTCTCAACCTATGAAACCCTCTCCCTTCTCTCTTTGATTTCTCTCCGATTACAGCCCGATTTGCGATTAGATACTACCACGGGGTCCTAGGAGCGATCCTTAGCAAGTTAATTGGAGCAAATTTTTGATTTAGGCATTCTAGGCACCACTCCAAGGTTGAGGTAAGGGAGATGAATTATTAATTGTTTTACAATTTAACTAGTTATTGGAGTGTGTGGGCCTAGGAAATGTGAATATGATTATAATTCTAGGGTTGAGTTGACTGAATTGGGAAAAAAATGAGTTTAGGGTTTTGAACTCCGAACTTCGTGGGCGTGGGTTTTGGATCTTCGCAAGAATTCTCTCAGTAAGTAGGTAAGGGGAATAAATTATAACAGATATTTTTGAGAAATTAACTGGTTGACTGAAAGTATGTAAAATTGAGAATACTGTATATGGTTCTGGAAAACTATGATATGGATATTTTCCCTGTGATTATTATATTATGATTATCAGTCTAAAATTGTATGGCATGAGGAATATGAAATAACAATTTTATACTGAGAATTTGATTGATACTGAAATATATGATTTGTACTGAGAAATGATGTTATAAGAAACATGGATATGATTTTTACACAGTAATTAAGTTATGAGATATACAGATATGTTTTTATACAAATATGATTTTATACAGTAATGAAGTTATGAGATATACAGATATGTTTTTATACAAATGTGATAATATGAGATATACTGATATGTAAATATAAAGATATAAGAAATACAGATATGTTTTACACAGAAAAATGATATATGTGATACACATATATGTTTTACAGAAATGATGAAATGAGACATACAGATATGTTTTACACATAAATGATGAAATGTGATACATAGATATGTTTTATATGGAAATGACGATATGTGAACTATACAGACATGTTTGATATAGATATGATGATTTGAAATATACACAAATATGTGTTATACATATGTGATGAAATGAAATGTATATAGATATGATGAGAATTATACAGACATGATGAAATATGAATATAGAAATGTGGAAATGAGTACCCTGACGGACTAAAGATGTACAAAGAGCACGGTACCGTTGCTAGCATATATGGTAGTACAACTACACGTCTTAGATAAAGTGTGGCAAAGATAGTTGATTAGGCCTGTGAAGAGTAAAGTTACCCCCTGAGGCCCAGAGCAGGATTGGGTAAGCCAATCGTACTACAGACACATACAGTTTTGATCTAACCTGATAGGTCAACCATGGTTAGGTCTCGCCTTCAAGCCACATAACCCGGTCATGTTGGGGTGAATACATAACGATGTGATATGAATGTCCTCAGGATGGTTCCTCATTATAGACGTGATAAATGTATGTTACAAATTTAATGAACAACCATGAGTTACATATGCATTGTGCTATATGCTGGTGGATACTCATGGGCTAGAATATGAATATGAGAAATCAAACGAAAAATGAACAGTCATGAGTTACAAACGTGTTGTGCTATATGCTGGTGGATACTCATGGGCTAGAATATGAATATGAGAAATGAAATGAAAAATGAACAGCCATAAGTTACAGACGCATTGTGTTATATGCTGGTGGATACTCACGGGTTAGAATATGAATATAAGAAATGAAATAAAAAATGAATAGTCATGAGTTACAGACGCGTCATGCTATATGCTGGTGGATACTCATGAGCTAGAATATGATTCTGAGAAGTGAAAGCTTATGAAACTATGATATATATATATATATATATATATATATATATATATATATATATATATATGATTATGAATACATCTGTATGTTTTTCTCAGTTGATATAATTATTTAAATGAATGTGTTATGATATAACAAAACTCATGTTGTCACACACTGTCAATAATTTATTCCGTCTTACTGAGAGGTATCTCACCCATAATTTAAACATTTAAAGAAATCAGGATAGACAAGTGGAGAGAGCTTTGAGGTAAAGGAAATCTTGTTACCCTAGTATTCAAGGTAAGTGTTTGGAGTTGGGGATATGTTTTGTATAACCCCTATAGTATTTTGTGAATTTTTGGGGTAATGTATGTATATGTACGGAGGTTATAGCACTTTGGTATTGTATTTTGGACTAACACTGTATGTATTCCTGTAGAGATCTGAAAAATTATAACTATTAAAATAATTAGGAAAAATAATAAATGGAATAGATAAATAAAGAATAAGGGAAAAAAGGGGAATTTTGAAAGGAGAACAACATACCTCGTCGATGAATTTCCTGTCTTTGTCGACGAATTTCTTGTCTTCATCGACGAGTGTTCTTCTAGAGATCGCCGACGAAGTTTAGTCCCTCGTCGACAAAGAGATCCTCAATGAGCAAATTTCAGATTTTAAGTTTCGTCGATGAATGCACCCTCTTGTTGACAAATTCCTTTCTGTGACTTATCGACGAATCATGTCTTCTCGTCGACGAAGTCACGTGGCAACATTGTGTATAAAAGGGTCCAAAGTTGCTTCTTCACGAATAAACTCATTTTCCTTCGATTTTCTCTTTCTAGGATGGTTTCCCTTGCCTTCTCTCTTCAAATTCGTCACGAATTCAGCCCAAATCGACAAACAAAAACTGCTATGGTGTTCTAGGGGAGATTCTCTACACATCTAGCAGAGTAAATTTCTAAACTAGGCTTTTCGGGAAACGCTCCAAAGTTGAGGTAAGGGTTAGGATTCCCAGTTTTTTGGATTTAAAAGGTTTATTTGAGATTTTTGGGTTGAGAAAATGCTGAAATAGTAGGTTATTTGGTGTTTATTTGATTAAACTAGGGCTTTTTATCCAGGGTTTGGGTGAGTGCCATAGGTATCATTTTGGGGTTCCTGTTGGCGTAGTTCAAGAAATTAGGTAAGAAGAATATATTAAATCAAGAATTTTTAAGGAAATAACTAGTGAAAAATGGAAATATTATGTATATATGTATATGATTTTCATGTGGGTTCTGAAAAGCCAACTATTTAAAATGTAAATTTCTGAGCGTAAGACTGTGTTGCTAGTTATTATTTGCGAAAAGGAAGGATAAAATGGCAGATTTTCTAGATAATTGTGCAAGAAATTAAAGGTATATTTTTAGTATATTAATGAAGAATGTGGGTTAGCTTATTTTACGGCAAATGTATGAATTATGTTGATAAATTATGTGGCATGAGTAAAATGGAATTTTTGTGTTGAACTATGATATATGTATGAGATGCAAGAAATACTAGAAATGTATTGAGAATAAAAATGTGATATGGTTTATTTTGCATATGCTTGGAATTGTTAAATGACAATGCATGGTTTGAGAACTTTGGTATACTGGAAACTGGTAAACTGGAAAATGGGTACAATATTGTTACGGATGTATTTGGCGGAGCTAGTGCACCCACACGTCTTAGATAGAGTGTGGAGATGGGATGGTCGGTTGTGTTGGGAAGGGTAGTGTCCCCTTGGAGTCTAGACTAGTGTGGGAGCAACCAGTCGGACCTATAAACAGTAGAATGTGATTGATTTAGCTCTAGTGGGCTTACCAGAGTTAAGTCCAGCCTTCGGGCCGCACAACCCGTCATGGGGCGGAAGCATGACTATGATATAATTGGTATAGAGAATGTTAAATGCATAATTGTTATTTTAACCATGGATGATATAGAAAATGGTAGATATGAGAACAACGGATATGGAAATTGGCAAATGGAAATGATATGGAAACAAATTATAAGAGTATGGAATATGAATATGAATGTAATGAACGATACAGAGTAAAAAAAGAAATGTATTATATATTGTATTATTACATGTATTTGGGGCGGGGTATACTCTTTATCAGAGGGCTTGCTAAGAAAGGCGAGTACCCTGATAGGTATCAGATGTAGTTGCGGGCTACATAATGTATTAGGGCAAAGGGAAGCTACTTGTAAGGACGGGTAATCTTCCCTATTCTCGGAAACTTCTGCCAATAAACCTTTGTGTGAATGTGTGAGTACGGGATAAACTATCCACCCGAGGGCTTACTGAGTAAGGTAAATGCCCTGATATGCTTTAGATAGGACCGTAGGTTGCATTAAGTATCGGAGCAGAGGGGTGCTAGTTGTATAAGCGGGTAATCACCCCAATCCTTGAGAACTTTTGTTGGTAAAATACCTTGCTTGTGTATGATTAGGAGTAGAGAATGGTTTTATAATTATGGTTTCATTTGAAAATAATGAATATATATGTATATTGTACACAAATCTCATGTTGGCCACACACTGCTTTAATGTATTTCCTTCCTTACTGAGATGTGTCTCACCCGATAGTTGAATTTCATCTTTTCAAGGTTTTCGCGGGATCGAGCTTAGAAAGCTCAGGGATTGTTGTAGCATTTTGAAATAGAGGGTATAAACTATGGTTATAATTTTGGGGTTGTAATATATCTATATTTTCAGAGATGTTTATGGATGTTTGTGAATATTGGATGTTAGATTATGTTTTGAGATGTATATAGATGTAGAAACTCTGGTATATTTTTTAGGACTTGTTATTTATTCCGCTGTGTAATTGATATAAAGCCAGGTACAAGTAATAGAACACGTGGCACCCAAGCCCTACTTGGTGGGTTCGGGGCGTTACGAGGAGGTATCAAAGATTTATTTCAATAACACTCCGGACCCAAGTTTTGGGTTCGGGGTGTTACAATTCCGCTGTATGGATAGTATGTTTTAATGGACAGATTTCCCAGTACCCGACTTCGAGTCGGGTCATATTGATATATGGTATCAGAAATTTTTGACAGATGATTGATTAATGTTTATTATTGTATTAAAAAAAAAGGGTAGAAAAATCAGGTCATCACACCATTAATGTTACAACTCTTAGCTTTCTACCTTTAACTTTTTCCTCCATCCATAATCTTTCATCTTTCTTTATTTGTGATCTTTCAACTTCCTCTTTTCTTTGTCTATTCAAATATCGTATGCTTTACCTCTTAGGTTTTTGTTGAATTTGATTCCACTACTTTGCTCTTCACCATTCGTATGGTAGCTTATACGTCCTTACCTTGTCATTGTTGAACCATGTTTAGTTGACTCCCTTGTCGAGTCAACATTGAAAGACATCACCCAAGAGCTCCACCTTACTAATGAAGGAATTGACATGTATATTGGGACCTAAGGTCCCTACTAAAGAGGTCACTTCTAGTGAGGGCTTGACAACTGAAGAGTTAGTTGCCAAGTTTATGACCTATGACTTAGGATCAAAACACCACTCTCTACTCACCACCTAAGACACCTTCATCCTTGGGCCTTTCTTCACCATTCTTTCGCCAAATAGATACGGGCTACAAAAAATATCCATATAGAGCATGATCTGACTTATGGTGAGTCGAGCAAAGCATAAGCCAACTCAGGTAGAGTAATACTAGAGATGTTTTGTTTTGAGATTGGTTTCAATCAAGTTACAAAGGATTGTGTCTCTAAAATAAAAAAAAAAAAAAAAAATGACTAGCTTTTTGTTTCATTAAGAGTGATGATTAATGATCTTCACTGTAAAAGCAGTGACAGAAGTTGCTTTGTAAGAGAGTGCTAAAAGCTAGATTTGAACTTCTTGATTTTTTTTGTATGTTTAGTGCACAAGTAGATTAATTAGTTGGCTCATTCAAAACATCTTAATTGCACAAGTAGCCTCATAAGCTAACCCATGCAACAACTCATGAGACAACAACATGCCAGTACTGCATTAGATTTTAAGTCATGCATACATCAAGAGCTTTGACACTTAATCTCAAGTGCTACATGAGTATCTTCTTTGTTTGAAATTTATTTTGGTGTCTTAATATCGAGTATTTATTGTATTAAACATCCACTAAATTGAATATTCGTCTGTTATATCGAATTGAAGACCTCCTTGTGCTGGGTGCACTTGCACTAGTTGATTTACTAGTTGAACACCCAAAAAATTTTCTTCAGTGGATGTAAGCCATCTGGGACTAAACCACCATAAATCCTCTGTGTGTGATTATTTTCATTATTTGTTATCCATTTTTGTTGATTGCTTCTGTATTCTGCTTTTACTATTAGAATTGTTTTTTTTTCTTTTCTTTCCATTTGGTATTGGAGTTTATTTGAAGTTATTGTCATGAGGATGAATACTATGCAGAAGTATGGGTCAGAGGAAACTTGTCACTTCCTGTTTGGCTTAGTTTTGACAATGTCTTGCACCACAATTCTAGTTGAGAATTTTCTATACGATGTAGATTAATTTTCAAGCAAATACAAGAGGTGTATGTGAACCAAAAAACACTCTCCTCAACAATAGAAAATTTATGAACTTGTAAATTTATTTCAAGACTTTATTCTAGTGTTAAATGTGAACCAAAAAACACTCCTCAACAATAGAAAATTTCTGAATTTGTAAATTTATTTCAAGACTTTATTCTAGTGTTAAATGATCCCAACCCTTGAGTATACTTCATGGGGAAAAAATAAATTATTATACAAAAACCATTAAATTAGTAGGATAAAACTATTCAAGTATCCAAAATTTTAAGATAAAATTTATGAGCAAATTCTCATACAAAAGTTAGAATGATTCAATGAACAAAAAATAGATAAGAAATGTCTATTTTTAAAATTTATTGGTGAATGTTTTCTTTTGTATTTTATATTGCTCACATTACATTTGACTCTTACGTTGAAGTTGGAAAAGAATTAAAGTAGGTTAGTCACAATTTTTGATATTTTTTAATATTTGTTACAATAGAATGAAAAAAAAAATACATTTTTCAAAAGTTTCCTAATACAATATTAATCTTTAAAATACATGAGTTTAATTCATTTTCATTTTATTAAAAGTTTTTGCCTTACCTTAAATTTTTTCAAAATTTTTAAACTTATTGCTTTTTTCACTTTTTTGTGTGGTTTGTACGTTATTAATTATTATTCGTTATCATCATCAATAGTAGCAGAGAGAGAAATAAGCTTGTGTTCTCTTTGAAATTTTCTTCTAAGTCAAGAAAATGAAAATTTCACTAGAATATCACAGATGAAAATAATATTTTAATCTTATTCTGCCCCTAGTTTCATAAATCAAATAGTGCAACCTGTATACCTTAACTTTAAAATACCAAATTCTTTTTTATTTATATTGTTAGCTAAAAATTATTTTATTTCTATCTAATTCTATTTTACTAACTGAACATAATCCAAAAATTAAATAACTTATGATATGTTCATTGCAAGCTTTGACCTGCTTATGATCACACAATATATTATATACTATTAATTAAATTAATGAAACAGATATAAATATATTAGGATAGTGCCCAAGAGTATGCATTTCAAGTCTTAAATATATATCTGTGAGTACACACAAAGCTAGACACTATTTTATATTATCTTTGTCTAAATCCATATAAGTTCACATTAAAGATTTGAAATCTAAACTTCCAAAGATGAGATTAACCATTTTCTAACACACTCAGAATAATAGGATAAATTTATAATGTTCCTAACACTATTGATAGACCATTTTTTCTGAGTGCAGTGGTTTGGTAACATAAAAATTATTATAAACACTTTGCTATTAATAATACTTTTTACAAAAAGAAGAATAATTATTATTTGTATATCTAGCTAAATTTGTCATAATCAATTAGTTTGTAAAATAATTAAGGCTCAATCATGAACTTAGCTCGTTTTTGCCTTAATAATTACAAGGGAATACTAGGAGCTGTACATGCACTATAATACAAAATGAACAGAAATCTAATTAGATTTATTCAGAGCTTCCAAATTAAAGCCAGATGCTCTTGCAAGCTCTGAAAACTCTTGCTCTCCACTCAAAGCCTGCAATAAAAACAGAAAAGAATCAAACGAACAGTTTCTACTTTTCATTCATTAGCCCTGGAAAAATTCTGTCTCTCTCTCTCTCTCTAACCACCCTAACAATTTTGGAAGAATTTTTTACTGCTGTGTTGAATTACTATATTTGGAGTGGGGTCCACTGGCAGACTAGTCTGTAAATATGGTAAAGTATTTTGAGCCCAATGTAATGCCAATATATTATTATATAAGGTAAAGGGTGGATTTTTAGGTCTTGGATTTGGATTTGTGTGGATTTGAATAAAACTCAACACAATTTTATTCAAGAAATCCATGCTCCCAAACGACAGGTAAGAGTATTTTAGGATTTTCAGTAGTATGGTACTATGGTTAAGGGTTGAAACTCTAAAGCAGATTATTTATAATATAATAGGGATTTTCAAAAGGGCTCCAAGTAAGTAAGCACACAATTGAACCACGTAATTTATAATATAATAGACTTTCTTTCCATTTTCTGTGCATATGCATAATCTGTCGTACTTCCAACACAACCAATTTAGAACAAATGTTGCAGGAACAAAAGTAGGTTTGAATAATTCTAACCACAATAGAAAAATAAGAAGGAATGAATCACAATGGAAGAGCTTCCGCACCTGACCATTAATCACCCAAGTTGGAAAACCCTCAATTCTGGCATCTGCACATGCCTTGGCTATTTTAACACCTTTCGTATATCCATCTGGGAAGCATTCTACATAGTCTAGCAGCTTTGCTGCCTCGCGTCCAAACATCTGCATTGATGGCACAAAAACACCGAGCAACTTTGGCCAGTGAGATATTTTAGGAATGGAACATTGTGAATAGTGAATACTAATGAGCAAGAAAATACAGGTAGTTGTTTGATGATTTAACCTAAGCACATGGCCAGTGAGATATTTTAGGAAGGGAAAAAATAAACATATATGAATACTGATGAGCAAGAGAACTGAGGTAGTTATTTGATGATTTAACCTAAGCACATGGCCAGCGAGATATTTTAGGAATGGAAAACTAAACACATGTGAATACTAATGAGCAAGAGCACAGGTAGTTGTTTGGTGGAGGTAAGGGTCCAACCAGCCACCCCAGGTTCCCAGTAATACCTGAAAAAAATAAAGAAAAGAAAAAGGAGAAAATGAAGGTAGTTATTTGCTTATTCCATACCTATTATCACTGGTATGTTTTCCTTGTCAATGGGACTGCCAAAAAAATTTCATATGAACTCAAAACTTCAAATGCATTCTGCAACACAATATTTTCTGAATGGACAAACAAAAACCAACCAAATGCCAACAGTATCATCCTGTTTGGTTTTGTCCCAAACATGTTGTAGCTAGGAATCTATTCCACATCTCAGCCTTTCTAACTATTTTGGTTTATATTGAAGCCCATAGGGTTCAGGCTATAAAACAAGGGTAGCCCTTCCCCCATCCCACCCCTTACCAAGGTTTCAAACTGGAACCTATAATAGGATGTCCACACTCAAGTCATTTAGATTATTCTCAATGGAGCAAAATTTCCATATAACCAAAAAAAAAAAAAAACTGTGTGCATGCACACACACACACAACAGAAACAATACAGCACTGGCTGGCAAAGTTCTCAGTTGAATTAGAAAAACCATGATTATTTTCTAATAAAAAAAAAAGCACAACACGATGTTAATAATTTTAATTTTTTGTAGGCAAAATATTTTACCAAGTGCACATACAACAGAACCTAAAATGGCACTGGGGGATTGACTTTTCAGCTGAATCTGCAAACCAAAATTATTATTATTATTTTTAGAAAAGAAAATGAGTAGAAAAAAAGGAAGAAAGGGATTGAATGATGTTAAATTTTATTTTTATTTTTTTGGAAAGCAATATATACCGTAGCAAGTTAAATTCGAGATCACCAGTCAGCCACCTTATCAGCTGTAGGTATATGTGCTTAATGTCCTCATCAATGATAACAAACAAGCCTGATAGTCTTAACTGAGCTTTTGGCTGCCTTTATGATTGTAATCATGATGAATCAATGTCTTACTTTATGACAGGCCGGTGTTAAATATCTATTAATTGATGCCAAATTCCTGAGGAGCCTTGGTGGCAAAAGAGGGTCCAGCCATGAACCTCTTGCTAAGACCATTGCTTGGTGGAGAAACTGACCCAATGGATTATGTAGCTTAACTTCACACAACCAAGAATCTGCTGAAACCAGAAAATTTTAAACAGGAAATTTTTTTAAATGTGAGGGCTTTTGCTCTCTTTTCCATTAAGGTCTCTTAACCTTGGATTTAATCACAAGGAATTGTTTACAAAAGAAACTGATGGTTATAGGTAATGCTTAGAGATATTTAATGACCAATGGAGCAAAGGTTCCAAACAATGATGGGACGTCCATGTTGACACTGGAATATTCAAGGGAGATTTTTAGTCCAGCCAATAGTGTCCTGAGTAATTAACTTGTCAAGTGAAGGTTATCTCAATTGTACAGAAATCAGGTACAGAATCAACTTTTGTTTGGAAATATCATCAAGCAACTCTTGTCCAAAACAGTTGGTTCACGTCTGAAACGTTTCCATTTTGACCACTTGTTTCCACAAAAATAAATAAATAATCTATCATCAAATGTGTTTTTTACAAAAAGAAAAAACACTAATTTCTTTTTCTAAAAAAAACAGCGAGACATGTAAAATTCAGAAAACAATCATTCTCGGTATTTCAAATCCCTTGTGCCCATGACATTAAATTCATTAGATGCCTGATTTTTTGTAGTAATAGAAATTTCTCAGCCCTTCTTTGTACTATCTTTCATTTTCCTCAAACAATTCCAAAAATTGCACTGTGATCTGATTAACTGATACATTAATATATAAGCATACATCCATGTTTATTGAGCATACCAAAATCTATATAGATCATTAATGATCCCCATTTGTTTATTGCCATATGGAAACACTACTCATGATTGCCAACCCATCTATTAGAATTCTTCTCAGAATTCAGGAATTTTTTTAGACCATGGAGAGAGCTACAGTGAACAGGAAAGCATCACAAACACACATATATCCTTGGGTCACAGAAAAAACTTCAATGTGGGACTCATGATTTGTACCTGTTTTTGTTCTAAACAATGTGAACACCAGAAAGCCCCATACATTTTAGCCCCTATAGAGCGCAGATGCCCCGCAAGAGAAAGTGCCAAAGGACTTGACTCTGTAGTAATATCAGTTGTAAAAGGTTGCAGTTCAACTTCAGCCAAGCTGATTAAGAATGAACACAAAAGGAAACATATATGTATCAGAACAACTGCTTCCTCTAGATCAAAGTGCATGCACGCTACTTTAGCTCATAGGCGGATTACATGAAAATGAGTGACAATCAAACAAGATAGCAGGTTTGGAATTGTTAACATGGCGGTGGGAAAAATGATGGGAAGGTGTGGGGCTTTAAATGAAGATACAAAATTGTCAAACTACAGATCAAGTATTCCTTAAAATTGAGAGGTATAAGCATCAAATGAATCTATTTCAAAAAATCAGCCACCAAATAAATCATAACCAAACCATAAATAATTTAATATTGTCGAAGGAAAATTGTAAGCATCTGACCAAGTGACTGACTGATAGCTGATCATTTATTCAGATATTCTTCAGTTTAACCATTTTTGTTTCTTTTGTATCAAGTAACCTTCCAATCAACCCAATATTTGGTTCCAATTAATGTGTTGCGTAAATTGGAAGGCCTAATCACAGCAATAGGTCTCTGCCCTATTTATAATATAGTTAATACTAACATAATGGCCATAATACACTCACTAACTCTTAGTCACTAACATAGTCAATACTAAACAAGTAATAACACTCCCCATCAAGCTGGAGCATAGATATCATACCCTCTAGGCTTGTCATAAATTTATTTAACCCAAGCCTCCCTCCCCGTTCTCTCCCCCCCCCCAACAAAAAATCCCTAAACATTTAATGATATAGTGCTCCACACAAGTTTCTCCTAGGGAAAAGAATAGTCAACTTTGATATACTTTGTCAAAACATCCCAAAGAAGGGTCCGGAATTGTGAGGGATGATAATAATAATGGTTCGATGGAGTTTCCACTAACCTATTATTTGTGTAGGTGTGGTTAATTCACCAAATTACTACCTATTGATTGGTTTCTAAACTAATCCTAAGGCCAAATAATCAATAGTCTCGGTCTCCTTTTATCAAATTTGGGATCGAAAGTACAGTCATGTGAGGGAAAGATATTAGCATTCCCTACACACCCATTCTACGAACGGTACCTAATTAATTATGAATTATCCCTAAATTGAATCAACAAGAGAGACAAATTGAGAACCATTCAATTCAATTTATGGATAATTCATAATTAATTAGGTACCATTCGTAGAAAGGGTGTGTAGGGGGTACTAATACCTTCCCCTTACATAACTCTACTCCCAATACTAACTTTGGTAAAAATAGACCGAGACTACTGATTCTAGGATTAGTCTAAAGATCAATCAACGGGTAGTAATTAGGTGAACTAATTACATCTAGACAAACAACAGGCTAGTGGTGACTCCGTCGAACCATTGTTATTATTATCATCCCTAACAATTTCGGACCCTTCTCTGGGACATTGAGACAGCATGGCGACTCCACTGGGGACCCTAGAGAGTCAAGCCATTAATTAATTATGAATTATACCAAATATGAATTTAATGGTCCTTTTGATTACTCCATGATATTTTATCTATAAATATGAAAAATTGTTGTGTTTATCTAAATATCTTTCTTCTGAATATCAGTTTGTATAAATGTTGTGAATTGATGGATAAGTATATACAAGGTTGATGATATGATGGAATGGGGGTTTGGGCTTTCAACCTTGCGTAAGCACACGCACTTTGACAAGCCTTATACTTGGGCTTTACCCTCTTAGGAATAGATAGGGGGTGTTGTAGCGTTAACTTTTATGAGGCATAAGTCTTCAAGAGCGTATGAATCACTCCGCTTAGTTTGTACTTTGTCCAAACCCATTGGGTAAGGATAAGGGACATTCTAAGGACCTATTATGGATAGAAATAGAGCTTGAACCACACGTACTTGACTCTAATTTCCTATGCAAGGATAGAGCCTCGAAAAACCCATAGTCAATGAATCCACTTGGGTTGGGACAGGAGCTTCATCCTTCTTTGCAGACTTGGTCTTTTGTTATTTTGAGTTCCCTTTTGTGGTACATTTAATATTGTCAACTACATTCTATTGCATTCATTTTAGGCATACGCACAACTTTTCCAAAATTATGGATTAACCCTAAACTACTCCATAAATGACTCAATAGTAGTGTACAAAGAAGAAGAAACAGAAGTATGGCGGTATTCAGAAGGCCAACAAAGTCATTAAGGAGACAATTTGATTAAAGGAATTGATGTGACGTCGCCAACTCGGATTGAAGATGATCCTTGATCAAATTTTCAAAAGGAGTTAAGGGGCAATCTGGTTAGGTTGGTGCGCTAATCAGGTTAATCCTTGGGTCATGGATTTCTCTAGAAGTGGAGAAGAATTGAAATAGTATTTCTTATTATTATAAAATAAGGTACAATCTGAATGTCTCATAGACTACAAGGACAATCTAAAAGGAAAAAATAATAAAGGAAAGAATAGAAAAAAAGGAAGGAATGGCAATTGCTAAAAAATCTCCAAGAATATCTCCTAAGAATATATCCTAGACTATCTCCTAAGATTATTTACATAATTAAAAAATCTCTCCTATAATCAAGGAGAGTTGACTAGATAAATTTTGAAACTTTACAACACTCCCCCTCAAGCTGGTTTGAAGATGTCTTTTATAGTCAGTTTGCCGATAAAATTTACAAATTGCTTCTTTGGTAGTCCTTTTGTAAGTATATCTACTACCTGTTCAGTAGTAGAGATATAGGGTAAACAAATCAGTCCACTATCTAGCTTCTCCTCTATAAAATGCTTGTCGACCTCAACATGTTTTGTTCTATCATGAAGCACTGGATTGTGAGCAATGACTATGGCAGATTTGTTATCGCAATACAGTCTTATAGGTAACGGATTAGTGACTTTCAATTCTTTCAATAATTTTTTAATTCACAACACTTCACAAACTCCACAAGCAACTGCTCTAAATTCTGCCTTTGCACTACTCCTAGCTACCACATTTTTTTTTTACTTCGCCATGTAACCAAATGTCCACCAACAAAGGCACAATAACCAGAAGTTGATCTTCGATAGGTTATACTCCTAGCCCAATCTGCATCAATGTATAACTCAACTTGTAGGTGTCTATGGTCTTCAAACAATAGACCTTTCTATGAAGTACCCTTTAAATATCTCAAGATTCTATAAATTGCATCAAAGTGGTCAGGCCCTAGTGAGTGCATGAATTGGCTTACCATACTGACAGCAAAGGCTATGTCAGGACGTGTATGTGATAGATAAAGTAGCCTTCCAACCAATCTTTGGTACTAGTCTCTATTGGTTACCTCTTCAACCTTGGTAGGTTGCAGTTTAAGATTAGGCTCTATAGGTGTCTCAGCTGCTTTACACCCTAGTAAACCTGTTTCTCCAAGCAAGTCAAACACGTATTTTCTTTGTGAAACAAAAATACCTTTTCTTGACCTTGCAAATTCCATACCGAAAAAATACTTCAAGTCACCCAAGTCTTTAATCTCAAATTCATTAGCAAGCATCTATTTTAATTTCTCAAGTTCCTTGTTATCATTACTATTAGGATAGGTATTATCCCAAGAGTGGGGGTGAATTGGGTATTTAAAAATTTAAAGACTATTTAGCTGATTCCCAATCAATATCAATAACAAATTTAAAGCATGTACAACAATCACAACAGTAGAAATATAAATATAAATATAAACATGCACGTGCGGAAATTTAAAGAGAGTAGGGATAGAGAGAATGACACCGTGATTTACAAGGTTCTGCTATACCCGCCTACGTTCTTACCTCAAGACAACCACTTGAAGATTTCCACTATCTTGCTCCTTTAAACCAGGGCAGAGCTACCACTACAATCCCTCCTTATAGGCGGAGACACCCCTCCAAGCGATATACCCTCGCTCGGTATGGTTCAAACCCGTAATCCCTCCTTATAGGCAGAGATACCTCTCCAAGTGATATACCCTCACATGGCATGATTCAAAACCCGAACCGCAAAGAAAAGAATGAAAATACGGTTTGTGTACAATGGATGCTCCTTCAAGACTGATAAGTACAAATACAAATCTTTCTAAAGCACTCTCAAATGATTTGAAGATGAAGCTCAATTGAGTATGGAAATGATTTTCTCAAAATGGACTTTTGAAATATCAAAAGTAAAAGAGCTTTGATGTGATAAATGTGAATATAAAAGATGCTCAAAACTTTAAGAGTATTTCAAAATGTTTTCTCCAAATGTGTTTTCAAAAACAAGGGTAGGAGAACTTTGAGAATGATGTGAAAATGAGTTTCAATAATGCTAAAGAATCAAATGATATTCAAGATAGATGAAGAATTTGAGTATAAAATAAGCTTAAGGATTCAAGAGTATTTCAATATAGATCAAGAAGCATTCTCCAAGTGTTTAAGCTTGGTATATATAGGAAAATTTCAAATATGGCCATTATATGACCATTGGGGCTTTAAAATAATATTATATTTCAAAATTATAACCATTTTCTGGGCATTCTTGGACTTGCTTGAGACATCCGGTCGACAGAACTGAGGTTTGGTTGACTAAACCCAAGGCGATTTCCCACATTCGTGAGATTCGGTCAACTCATCAATGATCCAGTCGACGGGATCATAAAATGATGAACTTCGGTCAACTGGACTTAACATTGGGTTGACTAAATCTGGGTTTTCTGCGAACACCCTTCAGTATTTCGACCATAACTTTTTCTAGAAAACTCAAAATGAGACGTTGTTGGTATCAAAAGAAAGCTAAGAGAAAATCCACAACTTTCATGTTGAACATATTTTAAGATGAGAACTAATTGATTGTGAAAATCGCTCATCAATGCGACGGAAAAAACATGAAGGGAATTTTCTGCTGCAGACATCTTTCAATATTTTGCGCATTACTTTTTCTAAAAAAGTCCAAATGGGACGTTCTTAGTATCAAAAGAAAGCTAAGAGAGAATCCCACAACTTTCATGTTGAATATATTTTAAGATGAGAACTAATCGATCGAGAAAATTGCTTATCAATGCGACAGCAGAAACATGAAAAGGATTTTGAAAAACCTATTTTGAAGTTTTTCATTCCAAAAATGATTTGCACATTTATAAAATGATTTTCCATGAAATATAGAATGCCAAGGGTCCAACTAAGGTCACCTATGAGAGCTTCACGGCAAATCAAAGACTCATGCATGTACATGCTGTGATTTGTCATTATAAAAATGGGATAGGACTCAAAAAGTCAACAATTACCTATCAAAATAATATCGTCAACATAGAAAATTAGAATAGCAACCTTCCCTTCACTTGAGTGCTTATAGAACATGGTGTTACAGCTTGACCTTGGCTGTAACCATGACCTTTTACAGCCTTCCCAAAGCGTTCAAACCAAGCTCTCGGAGATTGCTGGAGCCCATACAATGATTTTTTCAATTTATACACCTTATCTCTGCCAAGATTACCTTCAAAACCTAATGGTAATTCCATAAACACTTCATCCTCTAGATCTCCATTTAAAAAGGCATTCTTTACATCCAACTGGTGTAAGGGCCAGTTAGAATGTACAGGTAAGGAGAGTAATACTCAGATTGAGTTTATCTTGGCCACTGGAGCAAAAGTTTCTTGACAGTCAATTTCGTATGTTTGTGTAAATCCTTTTGCAATGAGTCTTGCCTTATATCTCTCTATATTACTGTTAGCCTTGAATCTAACTGTAAACACCCACTTGCAACCTACAATTTTCTTTTCCTTTGGTAAATCAACAATTTCCCAAGTACTGTTGTTCTGTAGTGCATTCATCTCTTCTAGAACTGCTAACTTCCAATCCGGATGATCCATAGCTTCCTAAATGGTCCTTGGAACAAATAGGTGAGAAATATTGGACGTAGAGGCCTTTGATTATGAGAGTTTATGGTATGATAAATATTTGGCAATAGGGTGTGTGGTACAGGTTCTAACTCCTTTCCTAATGGCTATAGGTACATTAAGGTCAATAGATTGATCAAATGGAAGTGTAGTAGAAGGATTACCTGGGATTTCCAAATGACCAGTTTTTGGAGGTGATGATTGATTCTGCTCTAAAATTGTGGGATGATCCTTAGTGTTAGAACGATACCTGCCTCTAGTATAAACACGAAGCTCAGAAGAGGGATTATTCTATAGCAATTCTCCCCCTGTTTGTGATTCCCTTATGCTTTGTACAGGCAAATTGGGATTTCCATTTTTTTCACTATTTAAAATTTCAGTTCCTTGAATGTTTTGTAGAGGGATGTCAATGTCAAAGAAAACATTAGGCATTGGTATAGAAGTTTGCCAAAACTGATCTTCACTGCTCTCTTTCTCCCCCTAAAGATTAGTTTGGTTAAAGTAAGATTGATTTTCAACAAAAACAACATCCATACTGATGTGAATTTTTTTGTTTTTAGATTCAAACATTTATACCCTCTCTTATTGGGAGCATGTCCAAGAAACACACATTTTTCAGCCTTCGGATCAAGTTTAGATCTAAGGTGAGCTGGAAAATGAACAAAAACAGTGCATCCAAATACTTTTAGAGGCAGATAAAAAATTATCCTATTATCAGGAAAGGATTTTTTTAGGCACGCCAAAGGAGTGATACTGCATCACATGGGCAGACATTCTATTAATAAGGTAACAAGCAGTTAGAATAGAATTCCCCCCACAAATATTTTGGAATATGCATTGAAAACATTAAAGCCTGTGCAACCTCAAGTAAATGACAATTTTTTTCTTTCAACGATGTCATTTTGTTGTGGGGTGTCACGACAAGTGGATTGATGTTGAATCCCTCTTTCTTTCAAAAAATTTCTCAAAACTAGGTTGAAATATTTTGTACCATATCCGTACGAAGTATGCTTATTTTTGTGTGAAATTGATTTTTGATCATACAATAAAAATTCTTGAATAATATTTCAACTTCAGATTTTCCATTCATCAAATATACCCAAAAAATCTGAGTATGATCATCTATAAAAGTCACAAACCATTTTTTTCCCAGATAAAGTAGTAACCTTAGAGGGACCCCAAACATCACTATGAATCAAATAAAAAGGTTTTGATGCACAATAGCCATTTGAAATATAAGGAACTCGATGATTTCTTGATAAATAACACACGTCACAATGAAGAGAAGTACAATTCAAATTTTTAAATAGATTAGGCAACAAATATTTTAAATAAGAAAAACTAGAATGCCCTCATCTAAGATGCCAAAGGATTATTTGATCACGCACAGGGATTGAACTAGTACTATCACTCAAGCCCTGAGCTTGTTTATTGCTAAATAGGGTATCATCAAAATAATAAAGGCCATCGATCATCCTAGCACTACCAATCATCGCTCCCGAGTTCTGGTCCTGAAATTCACAATGAGAATCAAAGAATATGATACGACAGTTACAATCACGGGATAATCTACTAACAGAAAGAAGATTGCAACTTTAGGAAGATGAAGGGCATATTTTAATTATATTTTTCTAGAATTTCTAATTGAACTTGCTCCTACAATGGATGAAAATCTCCCATCTGCAATCCTAACCTTTTTATTACTCGGACAAGGATAATAAGATTGAAACAATTGAGATATACTCGTCATATGGTCGGATGCACCTGAATCAATAATCCATGGTGCAAAGGTTAAAGAGCTGGAATAGGCACTTGACATATTACATGTTTGGGCCAAGGAACCAATAGAAGTACCGGATATCAGATTGGATTTCAGCAGTTGAAGAAGTTGATCCATCTGCTCAGAACTTAGAACATTGGTCTGGGCTTCATTTGCTCTAGGAATCACTTGGTTGTTTCCAGGTCCAGGTTTGCTGCTCTTCCAATTTGCTGGTTTTCCATGTAGTTTCCAGCAGGTTTCTTGGGTATGGCGTGGCTTATTACAATAGTCACACCATACTCGAGATTTTTTATTGGGATATGACCGCTATAAAGAGGCATTAGCAGCAGTCAAAATAGTAGGATTAGCAGCAACCAAAGTTGAGTTCTCAATTGTTCCATCAGCTCCTTTTTTCTTTAGTATAACATTCCGACGACAATCTTCACGTCTCACTTCAAAAAATACCTCTCCAATTGGAGGCAGAGGCAGTCTCCCAAGAATCCTCCCCTTGACCTCATCAAACTCATCATTGAGTCCAGCCAAGAATTTTAAAATTCTTAAATTTTCCACCATCTTCTTGTTGTAGTTGCAATCATCAGGGCTCTTCCATTCATAAATATTGAATAGATCCAAGTCCTGCCACAGTCCCTTAAGGACATTGAAATACTTAGTCAAACTATCTTCCCCTTGTTGGGTCTTGCCAATTTTTTGCTACAATTTATAAATCTAGGAATAATTTTCCAAGGTTAGAATACATCTGACTAACATTATCCCAAAATTCTTTTGCAGTGGGATAGCACATGTAATTAGCACTAATATCTTCATCCATTGCATTCACAAGCTAAGCCATAATCATGGAATTTTCAGCATCCTATATAGCATATGATGGGTCTGCTCTGTCAGGGGCCTTGGCTTCAGTAAGGTACCCAATCTTACCTCTCCCGCAGATATACATTCAAACTGACTGAGACCATCTCAAGAAGTTGGCTTCATTGAGACGGATATTTGTGATTTGGACTAAATGGGGTTCAGTATGGGCTACCTTGGTTTCAATTCTGGTGTTGACCACAAGTTCAACTCTAACCATGTTGAAAGTTTCGGAAATTTCAGACATGATGGAGGCTGAACAGAGTAAAGACAGTGAGGCCTAGGTTTTAGAGGCTATGACTGCCGAAAGTAAAAGAAAACCAAGCTCTGATACCATCTAGAAGTGGAGAAGAATTGAAATAGTATTTCTTATTATTATAAAATAAGGTACAATCTGAATTTCTTATAGACTACAAGGACAATCTAAAAGGAAAGAGTAGGAAAAAGGAAGGAATGAAAATTGCTAACAAATCACCTAGAATATCTCCTAAGAATATATCCTAGAGTATCCCCTAAGATTATTTACATAATTACAAAAATTTCTCCTATAATCAAGGAGAGTAGATTTACATAATTATAGAAATTTCTCCTATAATCAAGGAGAGTTGACTAGATAAATTTTGAAACTTTACAACAATTTCCAACCACTTTTTCCTCAAATAGCTCCCACTCTTCAAACAGGGCCTTCGGTTGCTAGGATTTCGCCTCAGCTTCAAAAAGGAATGGAAGTTCAAGGAATAGTATGACTATAGGCAAAGGTAAAGGTGCAGGAAAGACTTCACTTAATAGAGGAAAGAGCCATCAAGAGCTGAATTGAGTGCTCACCAGATGAAGTGAAAAGAGTAGGGATAATTCTTAGGGGCCGTTAAACAGAGGAAAGAAATGTACTTGCAAGTTGAGGAAGATCTGATAGCTTTGAGAAAGAAGAGAAATGAACTCCCAAGTAGAAGCCAAGCTGAACAAGGAACTATTGAAAACCCTTGAGATTGAGAATGAGGAAAAATTCCAAGTCCTGCAGGAGCTTGAAGTCGAGTTGTAAAGTTGGGATAGTTTCAAGTCAAATATCAAGAAGTGGTGCCTTAGGTACAAAAAGCAAGACATTGGGAGGCCGAGTTTCAGACACTAGATCACTAGGCATTTGAGATGACTCTTCAAGCTCAGGGAGTCGTTAGCAGGGTGAGAGCCATGGTGAGAAAATGAAGCAGGTTGAGCATAGAATGTATCCCAAACAGTTTGATCCAAAAACAACAAAAATTATACATGATATACACCAAGAACTTGGGTCATTTTTGTTTACTGCTATAATGAAATTAATTGCAAAAAATAAAAAATAAAATAAAAACAAAAAAAACAATAAAGAAGTAAAAAATTGAAAATGAACTTCCTTTTTGTATTTTTCTCAGACTTTATGTAATGAAATATGTGGCATAGGGTTTCTCTAAGAATTTTGCCAAGTGGTTATTTCAGGTTGCATTGCAATCATAAGCATTCATGCATAGTCATACTTACATCAACATCATAAGTATTGCCATTGGGACGATGCTCACATCCCATTTGCCTACAGAATTAGTGTATTAGAGTTGCAATGCAGGGAAAACCACTGAGATAAATTGAAATTTTGGGGTTTCAACATTGAGCAGAACAAAACAATTTCCTTGCACTCATATAATACTCGACGAAGAGTCAAAATTATAGGCAAGCATTTGGAAAGCCGAATGTTGGGACTTGAGCAAAGTTATGAAGAAATCAGTCAATATGTCCGAGAGGTCAAAGATCAATGAATAAGTTGATGAAAATGTTCATTGCTATGAGCAAAGGGAAGGTTCTATAGCCACCAGAACCAGCCGCTGAGGATGATCCCTTATTTTCGCCGAGCTTTACACCGGCCAATGGACACCCTCCCTCACAACCAATGAATGTGACGGTTGGCTCGGAACCAAGCCCGCACCCAACAAACTATAAATGAAAATATGCGAGCACAACCAATCATAATTATTAATACAAAGGAAAATGGAATAACCGAAGAAATTGCTAGAGAACAAGCCCCTAGCTTTGAGGTGAATTATAAATATGGGGTATTAGAGGAACACTTACGAGTTGTAGAAGGTACAAACCTGTTTGGATCAATGGATGTTGTCTAGTGCCCAATGTGGTTTTGTCACCAAAGTGTAAAGTCTTGAATTTTGAAAACTTCAGTGGATCCAGATGTCCAATCACTTATTTGAAAATATATTGTCAAAAGATGACTACTTAATCCAATGATGACAAGCTCCTTATCCATTACTTTCAGGATAGCTTGATTGGGGGCAGCCATGAAATGGTATATATCCAGCTATAGTGTACAAGAATTCATACTTAGAAGGATTTGGCTCATGCCTTCATAGCATAGCACAGACATGTAATTGAAATGGCTCCATACAAGTAGACTTTACAAAGTACGGAGAAGAAATCGAGCGAGTCATTCAAAGAGTATGTCTATTGATGGAGGGAAGCAACAACACAAGTGATGTCTATTGATGGAGGGAAGCAACAACACAAGCGCATCCTCCAGTAAAGAGGTGATCTCTTTATTTGTGAACACCCTAAAATATCCATACTTCAGTCATCTCATTGGAAGCACTCCCCAAAGTTTTGCGGACTTCGTAACCACTGGAGAAAGAATTGAAGGAACATTTAAGATGGGAAGGATGGGCAAAGGAATGGGCAAAAAGAAGGATGCAGAAGTAGAAGCAATACAAGGTTGCTCCTATAAAGAAAGTAATGTCAGATGGACTAATGATAACACAGTATTCAATCCCACAATAAACAGTGTAGTTTAGCAGAATGCACTACCATAGATATTTCTTTGGGTTCTTCATCAACTCTTAGGCAGCAAAATGTTTAGGCCCCGGAAAGAAGATTTCCAAGGGAGACAAGACTAGAAATTCAGCCCATCCCAATAACTTAAACAAAATTGTTCCCGCAACTGGTAAAAAGTAAGCTAATTACTCCTATACCAAGAGTACCAATGTAACTTCCTTACCCAAAAGGGTATGATCCTAATGCCCGATGTGAATATCACGTTGGGGCGCTAGGTCATTCGTTTGAAAGGTGTTGGTCATTTAAATATAAAGCACAAGCCTTGAGGAATACAGGATGGTTGACCTTTGATGATGAAGAGGGACCCAATGTGCATGGTAATCCACTACCCAACCATGGTGAGGCTGCAGTAAATGCCATAGGAAAGGAAAACAGTGAGGATAGGACAAGTCTGAATCTCACCAAAAAAGGTTTTTAAATAATTACATCAAGTGGGAATGTTGAAAGAAGGCGCACTCAGCGATGCAAGATCACACTGTTGTTACCAAGAGAGATCAGTTTTTTCAGTACAAGAGTGTGGTATGTTCCATGAATTCTTGAAGAAATTAATGAATGTTCACTTGGTAGAATTCCACGCTGAGTCGTAAAATTGATTTGTTGTCAATTTCGGCAGTGGATCAATCTGGCACAAAAGAGACAGTGGAAAATTAGGATTATCCTACCCCAACAGATACTGAATTAAATAATTGGCATGTGTTTGAGTACCCAATGGTGATGGAATCAATGCAATCTTGGGGATGTTTATGAATTCTTTCATTCTTGTCTTTTCAGTAAGACCATAAGTTCTTTTTGTTTAGATCATTTTGAGCTTGAATTAAATAAAATGCATTTAAGTTTCATCTCATTACGTCATCCTTTGCCTATCACTTTTGTCAAGTCTTGTTTTATTTTGCTTATGCTTCGTGCAAGGGTACAGGAAATAGTTTTACTAGTACGAAAGACACAGCCGATAATTGGCTTTGAAAATCCAGTCAATGGGGCATAAGAAAAAATAAAAAAATAAAGAATAAAACCCTCATGAAATATTAAGAATGTTACGAGAAAACAAATGGTGTCCAGTAAAGATCCCACTTCAACAATCAAATTGGGTAAAGTGCGCCCTCGACAACTTCAAGGAGAATTAATTTTCAAGAAGATCTTGCCAATCCATAATGATCCCTGTGGGAAGTGGACTCCAAATTATGAGAGGCTTTATGTTGTAAATAAGACATTTTTAGGAGGGGAATTGTTGTGAGCTGATATAGATGGGCATGACTTGCCAAACCCTATCAATTCAGATGCTGTAAAAATATATTTTGCGTGATGTAATATGTACTTTTTTAATGAAATCAGTAAGTATTCTTGCTTTTTAATCGTGTAATTGTGATCTCACAGGTGTAATGTCAAATGATGGTTGGCCATCTCTGACTGGCTAGTATAACTAAAAGGATCAAATAATGCATTGGCTTACCACTTGGTAACTCACTTGGGCCTTACTCTTAAACCAATTTTTCTTAAAGTCAATTTACCCAAAAATTCACTTTGGGTTTGGAGCTCCTAGTGTCTAGAAATTCATTTGAGGCAGTGGTTACCGCCAAAAGGATGGCAGGTCATCTTTCAGCTATCCAAAAGGAAAATCAAATCATTTTCTAATTGAGCTTGAAAAATTTATTTCTTGAATACACCGTCAAAGGATTACCCCCCACACTGAGGCAATTTCAAGAAGATTAACATAAAGCCACCTAAGGATTCCAAGAAAAAGGGGAGAGCTCAAATGAAAAGGAGAATTAAGATCTCTTGAAAAAGAAAACATAAAAGATTTAGCAAAATAACAAAAATAGAAAAAATAAGATGGAATGATCAGTGGCATACTTCATAGGTAATCCTTGACAAATGTTACCCCGACAAAATTCATGACTTTGAGCCTTATTAAATCATTTCCTTCTTTAGCCCATACCCTCAGTTTATATTACAATCCAAAAAGAAAATCCTGCCCTAATTGGTATGTGCTAGTACCTCAAATCAATTGCCAAGTTCAATAATTTTTGAACTACGATATGACCTGATCCTAATAAGGTATGTAAGCAGCTTGTTTAGATGAACAAGTTCAGTCAACTTTTTGCACCACTAAGGGCAGAAATGTCATTTTGGGGAGAATTTTTTAACTTTAGTTTCCCTATTCTTTTAGAAACTCATACCTTAGCCTACGTTACGTTCAATGTCTTAAAGTCTACATTGAGGTTGAAATATTGATTAAAACACCCGATAAGACACTAATCATAATTCATGATGGAAATGCTGAAATGAGCTCGAGGACACAAATCAAAAAGGCACTATTGGAAGTAGGCATCAAATTTATAGTGGAATAATGAAGAAGTGGGTGCAGTAGATGGGCAGCGTCAGTTCCTATTTTTGTCCTGCAAGTAGAAAAAGGAGGTCGTCAGTGAGTCTAGAGTAGGGGGGAAAACTCAAAGGCGTTTGCTCAATGATTTGATTCTTTAAGTAAACATTAAGGCTGCGCAACGTTAAGAGTACTAGTAAAGTAATCTCTTGTTAAACAGGCACGAAAACTATGCAAATAGACAGGTTTGAATATTTCATTCATAATCCAAATGAGATTGTGTTATCTGAGTGCATGTTTATTCATTTAACTTCAAAATGATTTAAACATTGAGAGTATAGTCCCTAAATGGGTGTCGTCATCAAAAAAATTCAGGGAAGCATTGGTTAATAATCAGCATTCTTTAGACTAACAGGTCAAACTATAAACTTGAGTAACTTGGTTCCAAGTGGTCTGGGGCAAATGTCATGCCAAGTTTCTAAACACTTGTAAAAGCCCAGAGCCAGAGGCAGTCAAGTCAAGCAACAATGGTGATTTCTTCTACTTAAAGAGTATAGTTCCCCTGAAAGTCGTTAATACATCATGGACAAAGCATGAACCCTCCTCTCCACAGGCTGGAATTTGAAGACTATCAAGATAGAATTGAGATATGACAAGGATTGGTTTCAGAATCTCGTGTATTGATTGAATAGACATTGGTTCACAAGCATTCATGAAGAGGGTATTTGTGTATCTTCATGCATTGCATGCATAGCATCAATAGTGATAGGAAGCATTTCATATACATTCTATAAAATTTTATCATTATATGAGCAAAATTAGGAGGTGTCCTCATGTCAATGCATCATAATGTTCATACAAATTTTTTTCGTAGATTTTATAAATAGTGTTCATTACAGTTCTCACGCCTTCAATTCATTACCTTCCTTACATCGGAATGGTCTGTGTTTTACTTAAGGTATAAGGATCGATTCTCCCCAAATCAAGTAGTCATTTTTCTTAAATCTTATTTGTCTACATTGAAAATCCGGTTAGTCGGTTTTCAAGTTGTGATGTCTACCTCGAAAATATAGGTAGTCATTTTTCAAGTTGTGATGTTTTGTGTACCTCTTATGCATGTGACATTTCCCAAATTCGAGTAGTCGCTTTCAAGTTATGATGTGAAATTAGTTCCCAAATTCGAGTAGTCACTTTCAAGTTGTGATGTATACTTCGGATGCGTGTGACATTGGTTTCCAAATCCAAGTAGTCGCTTTCAAGTTGTGATGTCTACTTTGGATGCATGTGACATTAGTTTCCAAATCCGAGTAATCACTTTCAAGTTGTGATGTCTACCTTGGAGATTCAAGTAGTCACTTTTCAAGTTGTGATTTTCAAGCTGCAATGTTTTGGCTGTTTCGGAGGCATGTGGCATTAGTTCCCAAATCAAAATAGTCGTTTTCAAGTTGTGATTTTCAATTTGTGATGTTTTGGCTGTCTTAGAGTCTTGAATTCAAGCAGTCATTTTCAAGTTGTGATGATTTGTCTACCTTGGAGGTATAAGGCATCAGTTCTCAAGTAGTCATTTTCAAGTTATGATCATTTGTCTACCTTGGAGGTACGAAGGCATTAGCTCTCAAGTCCAACTATCCAAGTAGTCATTTTCAAGTTGTGATAATTTATCTACCTTGGAGGCATGTGGCATAATCCCCAAATCCATGGTAGTGATCTCTTTATAAATTAGGGCAATTTACACCTTACTCTGTAAGCTTGTTGAATTGACCTAAATTTCATGCACCTTCGTAAATCCATACATTCTCTTTTGTTAGGATTTTGCTATAGAACGCCTAGTCCAAAATTTGTCTCCTATCTTTATAGATTCATTATTGTAGGATGCCAATAGAAAAGTCTTCCTGTCATCCTAAGCAACAAATCTATAAAGAGGGGTGGCTGTAGACACCCCATTTTGTCCGAGGCTTTATATAGAAACAACCGGACAATTCAATGAATATTCATTTGTACAAATTCAAATTAAAAAAAAAAAAAAAAAACACTGATTACATAAAAAATGAAGGGAAAAAACAGAAAAATGAAGAAAAAATAAAATCTAATGGGCTAGCATCTTCATGCTTACACTAGCGCACACATAAAGAAGATTTCAATTAGAAATGGGGAAATTGCAAATTAAAGTTAAAGCAAACAAAAAAACAATCAATCTAGCTTAAATTTGATTGATCAATCAATCATAATTAATAGGGGTTACTCTCCTTTGGCAAATAGGGATTTTCAAAAAGTTGACAGAAAAAAAAAAATGAAGGAGAAATACGAAAAAGAATTGATCCCTAAAGAAAGAAAAAAATAGGAAAGGGGCCGAGTGATTGAAATTGAGGGATTGGAGACAGATTGAAGACCAAAGGGCTTGCGTTGCAAAGAGTGGAAAAAGCTAGGCAATGGAGACTTGGAAGAGTTCAGGCAAAAAGAAGCAGGTTTGCAGATTAGGGGATTCAAAAACAGAGGTTGGTTCTTTAAATTTTGTATTAATTAGTTTAATTCTCTTTAAATTTATAGCATGTTCAAAATTGTTGAATTTTAAAATTCAAGACTTTGTAATTTAAGTTCAAATTTGAACAGAGCTTTGAACAAAATCCAACTTTAACCTATTAAACCTGAGAATTCCTCTACAACACTCCAATCAAGCTTAGGTTTTTGATCTAGATTTGTAAAGGCCAAACCCGAACATCCATATCCAATAACCCTGGTCTGATTACCTTATTTTCAACCCGTATACCTTAGACCCAAGTCAACCTTTGACCAAGGTCAATTGACCCTTTAGCCCAAATAAGCCCAAACCCATTCCATTTCTACCCAGACTAGGCCCAATTAGGCTTGATCTAAATTAGCCCAAGCAAAAATGGAAGCCTATTAGGCTCGGCCCAATTGGCCAAACCCGAATTAGGCTAAACCAAACTAAGTTCAGCCCATTTAGACCTAACCTAAGCCCAATTCAGCTTACCAACTGAGCCCAGCCCAAAACCCAATTCACTTCAAAGGCCTCAAGACCAATACCCTCAAACCCAACTCATCTAGATCTAAACCATAATTTAACTTAACCTAGGTTAGGTTAATCTAATATGAGCCTCAAGGTCTGTTTGGTTCCTAGGAAAATCAGAGAAACCTCAAGAAAATCCATAAATCAGCCCAAATGATTCAGGAAAATGCAATGAAAAAAGAAGAAAAAAAATGAGGAGGAAAGAGATCTTACCTTTGAGATGACTGATCCAAGTTTGAATTTGAAAGCAGAGAGCTCAAGGCTCTTTGCTCATGTCTCTCTTTCTTTTAAGACATGCAAAAAAAGGAAAATGAGAGGGAGAGTTAAAAGAGAGAAGAGGAGAAATTTGTCAATACAGAGAAAGAGAGATTTGTAAATAGAGATAGAAAGAGGAAGAGATGTGAAGGGTAAGAGAGAGCAAAGAGAGAGGGTTGCAAGAAAAGAGAGACAGGGCTGTGAGGAGGGGAGAGAGAGAGGATTGTGAGAGGAAGGAGAGGGCAAGAAGAGAGAGAAGAAAGAGAGGCATTTGAGAAATTTAGAGAAAAGAAGGGAGAAGGGGAAAAATGAAAAAAAAAAAAAAAAAAAAAAAAAAATATATTAAATTTTCTAAAGAAAAAAAAAAAAATAGTGGGACATGTGTCACTGTATTGTTCTATGGTGACACATGGTGCAATGAGGACCGCGCCTTTTTGGGGGTGATGTGGCGCAATCCTGACCGTCCAAATTGTGTTTTCTTTAAGCGGTCGGATCGCTGCTACATCAACGATCCTTTCCCAATTCATAACACATCATTCTCTGCCACGTGCCGTCGACTAATTTAAAAAAAAAAAAAAAGAGTTAGCCGCCACATGTCATCGCCCGCAGCTAACATGTGGCAAACCTTCCCTAAACCGGATCAACCTAGTTTAATAGTTGACCGGTTCAAACCGGTCCTAAACCACCCTGTTTTATTTTTGCACTTTTAAATTACTTTAAAATTTTATGAAATTGGAAAAAATAGTAAAAAATTAGAAAAAAAATCAAAAAACAACTATTTGAGTCATTTTTTACTCAGATAACAAAAAATATATTAAAAAATACCCAAAAAAATAATATGGAGAAATTTTATTTAAAAATCTTATAAAATTGAACAAAAATACCAGAAATTTTCAAAAATTTCTTGAAAATCAGGGAATGTTTTAAAGACTTTTTTTTTAGTTTGATAAATTTTTTTATCATTTCATGTATTAAATATCTGTATGTATTTTATTTGGTGTTTGCGCGTCCCCGATGATAAAATAAAGGGTAAAGAGGTGTTCTAGATCTCACCTATATCAGTTCTAAGGGGGTTTATCTAATAATATCCCCTCCTTTGGAGGTCTTATTAGACATTCTTGAATCGAACCTTATTTTACATTTTTTTTTTTTTAATTTCTACCTTTAATTTGTCTATTAAGGAGTTAATTAAGAACCATTCGATACAATTTAAGGATAATTCATAATTAATTAGGTATCATTCGTAGAACGGGTTTGTAGGTTGTGCTAATACCTTCCCCTCACATAACTATATTCTCAATCCCAACTTTGGTAAAAATAGACTGTGACTACTAGTTATTTAGCCTTAGAATTAGTCTAGAGACTAATCAGTGAATAGTAATTAGGTGAACTAACCACACCTAAGCAAATAACAGGTTAGTGACAACACCATCGAAACATTATTATTATCATCCCTCATAATTTCGGACCCTTCTCCAGGACATTGTGACAGTTGGACGTTGCGAGGGATGATAATAATAACGGTTCAATGAAGTCGTCACTAACTTGTTATTTGCCTAGGTGTGGTTAATTAATCTCATTACTACCCGTTAATTGGTCTATAGAAAAATCATAACATCAAAGAATTAGTTATATACGGGGATCAAGAGCACAGCTATATACGGGGAAAGTATTAGCACCCCCTACACCCCGTTCTACAAACGGTACCTAATTAATTATGAATTATCCCTAAATTGAATCGAATAGTTCTCAATTAACTCCCTAATAGAGAAAATAAAAGTTAAATTTTAAAAAAGAAAATACAAATAAGGTGCGATTTAGGTTTGCCTAATAAAACTTCTAAAGGAGAGGATTTTCTTAGATAAACTCTCCCTTAGAACTAATATATGTGAGGTCTAAAATACTTCTTTACCCTTTGTTTTTATCATCGGGATGTACACACACATCAAATAAAATACATAGACATTTAATACATGAAATGATAAAAAAATGTATCAAAGTCAAACAATGAATCTTTAAAACATTCCCAGGGTTCCAAAATTTTTCAAGAATTTTTCAAATTTTTTAGTATTTTCCTGCAATTTTCTAGGATTTTTAAAGAAAATTTCTCCATTTTTATTTATTCTTGGAATTTTACTACTTTTTTTTTTTTTGGTTATCGGAGTCAAAATGACTCAAATAATTTTTGTTTATTTTTTTTTATTTTTAACAACTTTTTCAATTTTTTCTGATTTTTTAAATTATTTTTTCGCATTTTTAAAAATTAAAAAATTAATTTTAAAATTCTAAAATAAAATAGGGCAGTTCAATATCGGTTCAACCGATTTGAACCAATTAACGGTCAAACAGGGTTGACCCAGTTTAGGGAAGGTCTACCACATGTCAGCCACTGGCGACATGTAGCGACTAAGACTTTTTTTTAAAAACATTCAGCGACCCGTGGCAAGTTAACGTTAGCATGACGTCATCACCACATGACAGAGAATGATGCGCTGGTAATTGGGAACGGATCGCTGACATAGCAGTGATCAGGCTGTCAATAGAAAATACAATCTGGGGGGCAGGATTGTGCCACATCGCCCCCAAAAGGCCCGGTCCTAATTGCATCATGTGTCACCATTTTGCACGATGACATGTGTCCCATTAATTTTTTTTCTTTTGAAAATTTAATATATATTGTTTTTTTTTTTTCATTTTTTCCCCTTCTTTCTTTTCTCACAATTTTATCGAATCCCTCTCTCTCTATACATCTCTCTTTCTTCCCCTTTTTAACTCTCTCTCTCTCTCTCTCTCATTTTGCCTTTTTTTGCAGGTCTCAAAAGAAAAGAAACACAAGTAGAGAGCCTTCAGCTCTCTGCTTTCATATCCAAACTTGAATCAGTCATCCTGAAGATAAGATCTCTCTTCTCCTCATTTTTTTTAAAATTTTTTCTTCAATTTTCATGGCATTTTTCTGAGTCATTTGGGCCGATTTGTGGATTTTCTTGAAGCTTCTCTAATTTTCCTGGGAACCAAAAGGACCTAGAGGCACATATTAGATTAACGTAAGTTAAGTTAAATAAGGGTTTAAATCCAGATGAGTAGGGTTTGAGAGTATTGGTCTGGAGGCCTTTGGGCTAAATTGGGTTTTAGTCTAGGCTCAGTTTGGTAAGCTAAATTGGGCTTAGGCTAGGTTAGGTCTAAATGGGCCAGGCTCAGTTTGGTTTTAGTCTAATTTAATTGGGCTTGGCCCTTAGGATTCCATTTCAACTTGGGGTAATTTAAATCCAGCAAAATTAGGCCTAGTCTTGAGTAGAAATGGAATGGGTCTGAGCTAATTTGGGCTAAAAGGTCAATTGACCTAGGTCAAAGGTTGACCTGGGTCTAAGGTACACAATTCGGTTGTCTTGGACCCGAGTTAAGTTGACTTGAGTTCCCAAGTCGGATTTAAGGTAATCAAACCCGAGTTACAGGATATGGATATTCGGCTTTTCGAGTTTAGCTTTTCCGAATTTGGATCAAAAACCTGAGCTTGTTTGGAGTATTCTTGAGGAATTCTCGGGTTTAATAGGCCAAAGTTGGATTCTATTCAAAATTTTGTTCAAATTTGAACTTAATTTACAAAGTCTTGAATTTTAAATTCAACAATTTTGAACATGCTAGAAATTTAAAGAGAATTAAACGAATTAATACAAAATTTAAAGAACCGACCTCTATTTTTTAATCCCCCCATCTGAAAACCTGCTTCTTCTTTGCTCGAACTCTTCTAAGTTTCCACTGCCAAGCTTTTTCCACTCTCTACAACTTGAGCCCTTTGGTCTTCAGTCTTTCTTCAATCCCTTCATTTCAATCACTCAGCCTCTTTCCTAATTTTTCTTTCTTCAGGGAACAATTCTTTCTCCTATTTCTCCTTGATTTTTTTTCTCTATCAACCTTCCGAAAATCCCTATTTATAGGCCCAGAGGAGAGTAACCCCTATTAATTTCGATTGATCAATCAGTATTTGATTGATCAATCAAATTTAAACTAGATTGATTGATTTTTGTTTGCTTTAACTTTGATTTGCAATTACCCCATTTCTGATTGAAATCTTCTTTATGTATGTGCAAGTGTAAGCATGAAGATGTTGGCCCACAAGATTTTATTTTTTCTTCATTTTTCATTTCTTTTTCCTTTCATTTTCCATGTATTTAGTCTTTTTTTTTATTTGAATTTGTACAAATGAATATGCATTGAATGGAATGATCCGATTTTTGCTATATAAAGCCCTAGACATAATGGGGTGTCTACATAATTTGTTCTATAATGGAAGACTAGATTAGAAGCAATGTGAATACCCATATCATTATCACACATCAACTACATAAGTTGAGAATATGATACCAAAATTCTTGCAAGTCAATCCATACACATATAGCATGTGCTATGGCCCTATTTCAATCTTGGAACTCGATCAAGCCACTAAAGTTTGTTTCTTACTCTTCTAGCATACTAGGTTACCACCAACAAACACATAGTATTCAGTTGTGGATCTCCTAGGTGATGACCTAGACCTTACATGACTGCATCTTATATAGCCCTAAATACGAGTGTGATCCTGATCCTAATGCGAGAGGCCTCTTTCTAATGCACTTATGAGGTGTTGCAAGATATGAATGATAACATCCTAGTGGCTCATTTGGTGAGAATGTTCCTTGCTCACAACACTTGTTGCAAAGATATGTATATTCTTGTGATTGTTAGGTAATTTATCTTCCGAACAAGTCTCTGATATTGTTTCCAATAAATAGTTCCCAGAGTAGTAATTGGGAATTTTCAGTGTGGAAACTCAAGTTGTCCCCTTCAAAAATGCAAGGAGCCCTACCACAAAAGGGAATACTTAACTATATTAGGGTAAAAATTATGAGAATCATAGAAAAAATGGAATTTGTAGAATAAGGTAGAAAGGGGGGAGGTGACTAGAAATAAATTAGAAGAGATCAGGGGAGAGAGAGAAAAAGAGACGGAGATTATAGATGAGGATAGCAGGAGAGGACGGGAAGAAAATAAAGATAAGGTGTTGTAGAGGCCAAAATTGGTGCATTGTGACATTGTGAGAAAGTTTGAAGAGATGACCCCTTCACTTCTTTGTTACATGCCTATTTATAAGAAACTAGATCAACCATCTCCTTGATTTTTAGGTAATTTATGATCATATTCTCTTATCTCATCAATTCAAATTCAAACCTATAGCAACCCAAATGGCCAAATCCAAAGAACTTTCCATTATTACAATTTTAAATCCCACATGCCAGAAGTTGACTATCAAGCTTGCAGTCTTCCACAAAGTCTAACACCACCATCTCTACTAGGATTGGTTCTTGTAATTTCTGCCCTCCCAGAAATCAATGTAATCTTTGCAACCAAATCTTGGTTGGTATTAGTAACTACAATGCTTGGATGAAAATTTTTCCTTAGGTGACATATGGCTTCTCGAACCTATGCCATTTCCCATGTTCAGGTTGTTTCACATTCCTTAAGCATTGGTGAGGCGACATCCTCACCTTGATATGCAACCATTCAAACCATTCTACACACCATACGGCTGATCAACCAGCCCCCAAATTAGTGGGTGCCACAATGATAGCATAATGCCCCACACAACTACTCCATTTAGTTGCATTTAACACTAATAAATGAGCATCTGTAACTTCCCAACCATTATCCAATTACAAAGTCTAATAGAACAATCAACTCACCTACTAAGAATCAATTTTGATGTAAACAAAGTCGTAAGCATATAGAAGAGAATTTGAACAAACATCATATGGCTTGAGCATTGGCCTTTATTCTTTTGTACCCCTCTCGTCTATGAAATATGTATTTAACTTCAACATCTTCATCTCCTTGAAATAAATGTCATACCATACAGCCGTACCTTCATTGTCTTCCTAGGCCAAACAATTTCTTGGTCAAACTATAAACGGTGCCCACCCCACAAAGTATGTTGGCTCTCAAGATCATTAAAGTCTTCATCATCAGCAAGCTTCAAATCCTCAATCAACAAGAAGTTTTTGAATTCATCATACTCGACAGGGTTAAGAGTTGTCGTCCTTTGTACAATCGGCCCCTAAAGTCCCCCAAACTTTCATCAATAGTGGGCTTAGGCTCTTGCATCTTGTGGCTATAAGCTGCTTTTGAGCGAAAAATTAAGAAGTTGAGAGTAAAGGAGACTCATCTTTGGTCATTTATTAGTTGAAAGGAGAATGAGTGAGGGGCCCCAAATTGATCCATGTCAAAGATTCATTTGAAAATGTCATAAGAACTCAAGAAAATAGAATTTGAGCATTGGCCGAGAGAGAACAATCAAATACCTAATGCATTGGCATCGTCCACTTCTATGTAATCAACTAGCAATGATGTTGTCTGATGGACTTGGATGCCCCCCTTAATTCTGGACGAAATCATCATAAGCAATGGTTCGACCATGAGGAGACCATGGAGTGGCACTTGAGACGTAGTGTCTGCTGAAGTTAAGCAAGTTGGCCAAAACCCCATGGCTCACTATAATTGTGGCGGTAGTTTGACCACATCCATGGGAAGATAGAGGTGAGCTGCGGAAGAAGCTTTCATGGTCTGGTGTGAATGCAACACTACCAAACATTTTCTCCATCCAAGATCACATCTCCTCTTTCACATTTTCAATAATTGACGGCATCACTTTCACAACCTTCCACAAGGTGTGGGTATCCACATCATGACTCTTTTTAGCTATTTATCCCTGAATCACCACCAAATCAGTATTGGTGAGTCTGACTAGTGTTGGCAGCATAGTATTTCCATTGATAATATATTTTGCGTCTCTAATAACTGGCAGCATGAAGGGTTTCACTAGACGTGCCAATTTATTGGAAAATTTATTGTTTCCAATAAATAGTTCCCGAAGTGGGAATTGGGAATTTTCAGTGAGTAGTGTGGGAACTTAAGTCACCCCCTTTAGAAATGCGGGGTGCCCTACCATATAAGGGAGTACCACACTAAATAAGGGTAAAATTTATGTGAAAGAAGAAAAAGTAGAAATCGCAAAATGAGGGAGAAAGGGAGGAGGTGGCTGAAAATATATTGGAATAGATGAGAGAGAGAGAGAGAGAGAGAGAGAGAGAGAGAGAGAGAGATTATAAATGAGGAGAGTAGGAAAGTAGGGGAAGAGAAGAAGATAAGGTGGTGCAGAGGCCAAAATCTATGTATTTGTCACATTTTGTAAATGTTCGAGCAGATGGCTCCTTCACTTCTTTGTTTCATGCATATTGATAGGTAACTAGGTCAACCATCTCCCTCAAATTCAAACCTATAGCTACCTAAATCGCCTAATCCTCAAAGATTTTGCCATTATTACAATTTTGGAACCCATATGTCACAAGTTGACCCTCAAACTTGCAATCTTCCACAAAGTCCAGCACAATCTCTGCTTGATTTGGTACTTGCAATTTGTGGATCCTCCCAAAAATCAATGTAATTTTTTTAGATAACAAAAACTTCATTAACGCAAGAAGGAAGAAACAATTACAGGAAAAAAAGACAAGCCAACCTCCTTCACTACAAAAAAAGTATTTATGTTAATGCTGCCTTCCAATCCCTCTGGATATTGGACATTGAAATACCCTTAAAAACCTCAAAAGAGTGAGCCCAAAATGCAGCCAAAAATGAAGCTGTTTCCCAAATCAAATGCATTAGAGTCTTCTACTCTGAAAATCCTGGTGTTCCTTTCAAGCCAAAGAGTCCATAATAGCAAAAGCAACACAAAACAAAACCTTTTCAGAAATCAATGTAATCTTGCAACCAAATCTTGGTTAGCTATAATATGTGTTCAGGTTGTGGCTGAGCTTTTAGCATTCTTCATGCACTTGACAGGCAACATCTCGACCTTAATATGCAACCATTCTCAGCATAGTTGTTAGTATTAAGGCTCAAATCAAATAGAAACTCATAAATCATAGGTGAATTGTGCAATCAAATCGAATTCAATTTGTCCTTGATCCAGTCAAATCCGACTACTTGAAAACCCACCCAAAAGCCTTTCATTATTATTATTATTTTTTTTTTTTTTGGCATGATGACATTCCATTTGTTGTTTAAGTGAATTCAGAAGATGAGAAAAGGTCTAACCTTCTCATTCTGCATATATGTTTTCTGCTGAGACTGCCGTTGAGGAGAAGACATGACGAAAGGAGAAGCCAGCCCATCCATCTACCATTAAGAAGAAAGCTTGTCAACCAGGATGGATGATTCTTCTGCTTGCCTTCTCCAGTTTAAGTTGCTTCTTTTTTTTTTTATATACTTTTTTTCCTTGTTTTAGTTGTTAGATAAAGCCCACGCATAAAAAATGGGTTTTCTTACTAAAAACCACAAATTTCAAATTTTTACTATTTTTTGTAGACTAATTCCCTTAAAAAACCATAAAGTTCAACTTTTTATTGTCTTTTATTGATTTGTCCCCTTTTCTATATTTTTTTTTAAAAAAAAAAAGCATATAAATGAGTTTTTTTTTTTTTTTAACTGTTAAAATGCATTACACTTGCACCACAAACATTGAGTTTATTTTTTCAAAATCTATCTTGAATCCTTGTCGTATTCTTTTAGTGAATCTTAAACTCTTAGACTTAGCGCTTTTGTTTTGACTCTGAATGTAATGAAAATTTTGAAAATGTAGGCAAAAGCTTCTCCTTATACATTCCTTTTTATTTCATTCATGTAATAAGAAAGGAGTAGACATTTTCATGGTGAAATTTGCGAATATTCCTTGTCAATTCCTTGTCATGGACTTAGAAAATGTTTCACATTGTTATTTGTTTTATGGTATCAACATAATTTTTTGTATAACTAATTATAACAAACTTATTTTAACTAATTTATTCTTAAGAATAGACATTCCATGAACCAAACATAGGCTTAAGCTTTTAGTGCATCAATCCATATTGATTGAAATTTCAATTTATTTTACTATTACGTTTGTTATACACTTATACACATGTGCATGTCATTTGGAATCAATTTTAGAAATTTTGTATAACTCTTACAATTTGATTTGATTCTTGATTCTCAATTCATGAAATTAGGATATAGATTCACAATTTGAATCTCAATTTGATGACTATGTTTCTCAGTGTTACATGGCAGATTAATCAGCCTCCATGTTAAAGGGTGCACAAAGATGGCAAAATAGATATCATTTCCGCATTAGCCAAGAAATCACCCTTATTTGGTAATAATTTTCTGTTAGTATTCATTGGTGTATCAGTGCACTAGGATCCAATAGCACAGTCTAATCTTAAAGATCTAGAACATACTTTTTGGTGACAAAAGGGTCCCAGTACAAGTAAAGATGGCATAAACAGATCATGCTGGCTTCAGCCTACAAATCACCCTCATCTGGTAATGATTTTCTGTTAGGATCCATAGGCATACTGGCATGCTTTGATCCAACAGCAGAGTCATCTTAAAGATATGGAACATACTTCTTCTGTGACAAAAGGGTCCGAATACAAGCTTGGATACTTCTATATCCAAAAAGGATTTCAATTGACTCAAATCTTTAGTCTGAAACTTTGTCTAGAGAAAGAGCTTCAAACTCTGAAAACCTTGATCATCATTACTAGTAATTACAATGTCATCTACATACACAATCAGCAAAATCCTATTAGCGACAGAATTGCGATAGAATACAGAGCATACAGAGTGATACAATGCGCATCTCTGAAGGCAAAAGCACGCCACCATACTAAACCTACCAAACAATGCTCTAGGATATTGCTTAAGAGTTGAGATGATATAAGGATTTCTTTAGATGACACACCAAAGCTAACTTTCCCAAAGCAACAAAACCCAAAGTAGTTGCTCCACATAGACCTCCTCCTGAAGATCACCATTTAGGAAGGCATTCTTCACATTAAACTGGTGCAGACGGCAAATGACAAACGGTGTGTAAAAGATCGCATGAAGCAAGTTTTGTAGGGGAGAATGTGTCAAGAGTAACAACCGTACACCTAATTATATCCTTCAGCAACGAGACAAGCTTTCTAAACAAACCAAGGAATAATGACAATTGACCTTCATGGTATATACCCAAAGACAATCAACCACACATTTATGAGCAGGATGAGATACCAGTTCCCAAGTGTCATTGTGTAATAGACACATCTCTTCAACCATTGTTGTTCTCCACCCATAATGGGATAAAGCTACACAAACAAATTTAGGAAGAGCAACTAGGGGTAGGCAAGAAAAATCAAAAAATTGAAAAATCAAACCAAACCACAAAACCAAACCAAACCGAACCGACAATTGGTTAACCAATTTTTCGATTCAGAGTTCTTAATTTTTTTTATTATCGGTTCGATTTCGGTTCGACCCATTCAATAACCACAATTAACCAAACCGAATTGATATACTATAAATATACATATAAAATACATATTATATATAATATCATATAAAATTTTAATAATTTAAATTTAAAAAGTTGTATTAATCTAATATTCATGCTTAATTTTAATTTTAAATATTTAAAATTTACATGTTGATTATTATTAAAGAACATTATTTTTAGTAACTTTAAAATTTTGAATTATACTTTAACAGTTCGGTTTGGTTAACCATTGGATATTGGTCCAAAAACCGGTTAACAAAATTTCAGTTAACTATTTTAAATGGTTCGGTTTCGGTTCGCATTTTCTAACGAACCAAAACTTCAGTTCTTGGGGGTAATGGTTCGGTTAATCGAACCATGCCCACCCCTAAGAGCAACAATGGAAAAGTACTAACAAAACAATGATATAAGGGTAACAAGAAATCATAACAAGCGAAATTTGAGATTCGATGTTGGGTGCATATGCATTTACCTTTCTAACAAGTATTGGAAGATCAACATCTTGGGAAATTGGATCATCACCAAAGGCATAACAGTGAAATCTAAAGAATGCTCTCCTCCCTTGAGTTGTTATGTGCATAGAAACTAGAAGGCTAGCAAAGGAAAGGACTCATTAAGATCATTAGGACTCAAGGAACCAAAATAGTATGGTGTAGAATCAAAGCTAGCTTCAAATGCAAGGTAGAATTATACTAACCATGTCCCTTTTAAGTACATGAGTAGCCTAGAAAAATACATTTAATAGCACAAGGTTCCAACTTATCCATCACTAGAGTTAAGTGATGGACAAAGGACACGCCAGAATATATGAGGTAAGGGGAATAAACTAACATTCAGAATTTTGTATCAAGAACGCAAGATGGCATTTTATTGATAAGAGAGCTGGCAATAAGCACATCACTCCAAAACACTTTAGGGATGTTTGTCTAATATAGTAGGATATGAGTGACTCCAAGGATATGTTTATTTATTCTCCGAAACTTCATTCTTTTGAGTAGTGTGAGCACAAGATGACTAGTGAATCATAGCAGATTTAGTCATACAAGAAGTGAGTTGGGTACTGATGTACTCCTTCAAATTGTCATTATGAGGACACATAAACCAAATAAACATAATGATAACTTTTCCAACTAATGAGACTTGCACTCAAATTGGACTCAAAACTCAAAGTAGGAACCAATTGTTTTAACTTGTCCAAAGGATAACCAAGATGATAATGGGTTTGAAGTGGTGTAGTAGCAATGGTGTAGGAAGGAGATAACGAGAAGTATTAAAGTCCATAGCCTCAGATCCATCAACAATCGTCTTCCTTGTCCACAAATCATAAATAACAACAAAGTGAGGGAAAGAATGCTACAAAACCATTCATAGATTTTGTAATTTTGCTCACTGACATAAGATTAAGGACAACTTAAAAATATACCAAAAAAAAAGGAGAGAGAGACAAAAGAGTAGGATATAATATCCCTGTTCCCTTAACAACAATAGTGGATCCATAAAAAAATCTAGGGATGGAGAAAGAGAGAGAGAGGGATTCCCAATCTCGTGGAGCATATTGTATCTCTTGCTTAACCATATAGCTGGCTTGTCATCTAATATTTTTCCCACTGGTTATTTTGATTTTAAATATTCCCTTAACAACAGTAGTGGACCCATCAACAAGTCTAGGGACGGAGAGAGAGAGAGAGAGAGGGATTCCCAATCACATGGAGCATATTGTATCTCTTTCTTAACCATATAGCTGGCTTGTCATCTAGTATTTTTCCCACTGGATATTTTGATTTAAATTCAGTCACTACTAACCATATGACAAGTATAGCGATTTTCTCTTCCTCCTCCCTCCCTTCAAATTCATCCGCTACTAACCATACGACAAGTATAGCCAATTTCTTTTCCTATTCTTTTCCTCCTATAGCCAATTTCTTTAAAATCAACCCCCCCTTCTTCCCTCGATCGGTTCAGCAAGCAGCAATTCCTCAACTCCTCCCTCCCTCCCTCTTTCGATCAGTTCAACAAGCAGTGGTTCCTCAAATCCATCGCCGAATCTTAATTTTTCGATTGAAAATTTCTTGCAACTCATCATTACTTTTCATTTTTATTTTTATCGATTGTTTTTGGTGTGAATTTTTTTTTATTTTTTTATTTTGTTGGCTTTAAATTTACTGGCTTCAAAGGGTACTTCCTGCTGTATTTCTCAGCAGGCTGTCATCAGCATTATATCAGGGCATCCAACTTTGCCTAAAATTGACCTCAAGGATTTCATACATCAGCCCAACGGCTCTTTTGCTTGGGATCCAAGTTTTGAATTGGATTCATGCAAAGGTTATCTAGGATTTTCAATCGAAACATTTCTTTTACTCGTCACGATCAGATTTTTTTTAGTTTCTTTTTTATGGCCGCCAATGAGATCTTCTCCCTCTCTTGATCTATTTCTTTTTTCTTTTTCTTTTTTTTTTTTTATCAAATTGTTCCTAATTGCTAGCTAGTACAGTAAGTTCTGTGTTTTTGGATTTGTAGGATTAACATATGCATTTAGTTTCTCATTTTTCGGATCTCAAAACAAAAATCTTTTGCACCTCTTGGATTATACAAAAAATTTTCAAAAGTAATATTGTATGAGCTTTTGATTTTAGTGCATGCTTTAGATATTAAGTTCATTGTGATGTACTTGGGGTTTTGAGATCTGGTTCAACAGTGTGCTCTAGAAAATTGTGAATTGGACATAGTGTAGGATTTTAGTAGACTTTTTTAGCTTAGACTAGTTTTTTTTAGTTTAGATTGCTTAGGTAAGTTGTGTGGGTTTTTAGTTTTTTTCTTTTTTTACTTTGTGAAATAAGTTTTCATTAAAAACAAAAACAAAAAAACAAAACAAAATTGTTGATTCTTGCGCTTCACCTTTGTAATTATCTTCACACAGCCGGTCCCAAGCTCGGATAAAGGAGCAAGGTTGCAATAGGTAACTGACAGCCAACATAAAACTTGTTAGATCATTATAACATATTATTAATTTCACTAGGGCGTTATTACAAGTGACACTTCACATTTATACTAACGAGGTGCAGCAAGAAATGAACAAGGGTGGGGTTGACCAGGTCTAGATGGGAGAGGGCTAAGAAGTTAGCAAAGGAGGCTAGAATTTGATTAGCAACTTGGAATATAGTGACACATACAGGAAAAAGCATGGAGATGGTGGATACAACTATTAGAATGAAAATTAACTTAACATGCCTTCAAGAGAAGGAACGAGCAGGGGAAAGCAAGAGAAATTGAGAATTCAGGATTTAAACTTTGATGCCCTGAAAAATAAATAAACATAAAAATGGGATGGGAATCATTGTAGGTCAAGATCTAAAAGATAATGTAGTAGATGTTAAAAGAATAGGGCATATGATCATAAAAAATCAAGATAACTCTAGGCCTTGAGATGGTAAATGTCAATAGTGCATATGCTCCCCAAATAAGCTTCACAAAAGACTTTAAAAGACAATTTTGGGAAGAAAAAAGGGTACTAACATCTAAAAAGACATTTATAGAAGCTGATTGGATCGATACATTGGAAAGGACAATATAGGTTATAAAAGGATATATGGAGGCTATGGATATAGAGACAAAAATGAGACCGGTGATACAATTTTCAATTTTGCATGTTTGAGAATTTGGTTATATTGAATACCTACTTTATAAAAAGAGAAGAACATTTAATAACTTTCAAGAGCGATAAAATAAAAGTCAAATAGATTTTTTCTTAACTAGGAATGGGGATCATCTATCATGAAAGATTGTAAAGTTATCCGAAGTAAAAGTTTGACTACACAACATAGAGTCCTCAGTCCTAGTGTTAGATATATATATAGACACACACACTTAAAATGGAAGAGAATGAGCAACATAAATCAATGCAAGAGGACTAGGTGGTGGAGCTATATATAGTTAAAAATGGAAGAGAAAGAGCAACATAAATCAATGTAAGAGGACTAGGTTGTGGAGCTTGAAGGGTGAAAATATAGTAAAATTCAAAGATACAATTATTAAAGAGAGTGATTCGACAATAGGGGATCAGGCAGATGCAAATACTATGTCAAATATAATGGCTAACTCTATCATAAAGATAGCAAAAAAGGTTTTAGGTGAATCTCTACTCGAGCAATATAGAAAGTTGGCGATGGGATCAAAATGTCCAAAAAGCCACAAAGACAAAATAAACTAGTACCAAACATGGCAAAGTTGTAGAAAATATAGAAAATCTTGAAAAATATAAAGAGGCAAGAAAAAATGCAAAAGAAGGTACTAGACAAGATACAAAAGGAGAAAAATACATTTATAAACTTGCTAAAGCCAGAAAAAAGAAAATGCAAAAAATTAGGTAATATAAAATGTATAAAGAACGAGAATGATATGTCTTAATCAAAGAAGAAGGCATAAAAGAGAGGGTGGGAGATACTTTAATAAGTCGTTTAATGAAAACCAAACAAAAAGCTTGGGCTTGGAAGTGATGAATGAGGAAAAGACTAAAAATAGGAGATTTATTCGAAAAATTAGAGTCTTTGAAGTTAAGATGGTTTTAAGAAGGATGAAAACCAAGAAAATTCCAAAGGAATGGATGAAAAGCACATTAATACCTGTAAACCAAAACAAAGGCAATATTCAAAATTATAATAAATATCGCAAAATTAAGGTTATGAGTCATGGGAAGGGGTAATTGAACAAAGAAAAAATTAAAAATGAGATTTTCAGAGAATCAATGTGGTTTTATACCTATGAGATTGACAACAAATGTTATCTATCTTTTAAGAAGATTAATGGAAAAGTTTTGGGGAAAAGATGAGGGTTTTTATTGACCTAGAGAAAGACTATGATAGAGTACCTAAGGAAGCTCTTTAGTGGGTTTTAGAAAAGAAAGGAGTATGTAGTAGATATACTGAGGTCATTAAGGATATGTATGATATAGTAATGCCTAGTGTTACTACAGGAAAGCCAAAACAAGATCCCTTCGCGCATGTTGTTTGCAAATGATATTATCTAGATTGATGAAAGTAGGAATAGTGTGAAATCTAAGTTAGAACTTTGGAAAACTATTTTAGAGTATAAGGTTTTAGGATAAGTAGGAATAAGACAAAATATATGAAATGTAATTTAAGTAACATAAGGGAGACTATTGGAGAGAAGATTAAAATTGATAATCAAGAAATTAATAGCACAAGTAGATCTCGATATCTTGGATCTATTATGCAAGTGAAATGGTAAATTGAAGAGGATGTAATACATAGAATTAAAACAAGTTGGATAAAATGAAAGAGTGCATAAGGCGTATTATCGTAGAATACCCTTAAAATTAAAAGGAAAGTTCTATAAGACAGCTATAAAGCTAGCTATGCTTTATGGATCAAAATGTTGGGCAACTAAGAATCAACATGTACAAAAAGCAAAAGTAGCTGAAATGCGAATGTTAAGGTAGATGAGTGGAATAGCATAAAAGATAAATTTAAGGAACAAACATATACACAATAAACTAAGCATAGCACTGGTCAAAGACAAGACAATGAGGGGTGGCTTAGATGGTTTGGGCATTGCAAACGCAGACCTAGTTGCTCACCTATGAGGAGGAGTGAGTTAGTTATTGTTTCTAGTACTAAAAAGTGTAGGGTTAGACCTGAAATAACCTGGAATGAGGTAGTGAGGAAGGATTTAATAGCTCTTAATTCAGAGAAGGAAAATGCTCTCAATCGGGTAAACTAGCAGAAAATAATTTATGTAGCCAACCCCACCTAGTGGAACTTGAGGTTTGTTGTTGTTTTGTTGTTTGTACATGCAGGTTGCTTGATGTTTAAGTGAAAGTACTTCATCTCTGCTAAGCACTCTGTGACACTCCTGTCTCCTTGTTGTGACTGGAAGTACTCTAGGGAGAGATCATACATATGAGTAAAGTCACTAGAATACAAGAGCTAGATATAATTCGAAATCTCCTTCATAGATCTTGATGCATGCCTGTTCGTGCAATTTGGGTTTGCATCAAGCCCACAATAGACAATCAATGTATTTTCCTAAGCACATACACTTTTTCTTTTGTCATCACTGCCCAAGATTGGAACAGGCGTTCACAATTGCTTAAGCCTACTAAAATGATCTTGACAACCTTGGAACACTGCACATAATCCTTCACATCCAAGTTCTTAGTTGCTATTTTGTAATTTCCCTAGCTGACATAAGATTAAAGTCAATTTAGAAATATACAAAACAGAGAAGAGAGAGACAACATAGTAGGATTTACTATCGCTATTCCCTTCACAACACCAGTGGATCCATCAACCAATATAACATAAGGTAACTTCTCATAATATGGAGGGTGGAAAAGAAATTAGCTTTTGCTTAAGCCTCCTAAAATGATCTTGACAACCTTGGTACACTGCACATAATCCTTCACATCCAAGTTCTTAGTTGCCATTTTGTAATTTCGCTAGCTGACATAAGATTAAAGTCAACTTAGAAATATATAAAACAGAGAAGAGAGAGACAACAGAGTAGGATTTACTATCCCTATTCCCTTCACAATACCAGTAAATCCATCAACCAATGTAACATAAGGTAAGTTCTCATAATATGGAGGGTGGAAAAGAAATTGGCTATACTTGTCATATGATTAGTAGAATCTGAAGTTGAAACAAAAGAACTAGTGCAAAAAATACCAAACAACAAACTAGCTATATAGTTACCTATCTTATCAAAAGATGCAATGGGAAGAGAAGCTTGTGGGGATGTGTGACACTAAAGAACTTTGAATACTCTTCAAGATACAATATTCTTCTTATTTGCAAAATTGGGAAGAGTGTAACATGTGGTGGCTGCATTTGCTATTTGTGGAGGTTTACCATGAAGATCCCAAAATCTGCTCCCTCTTCTTTTGCATGTCACGTACATATAGGTCGCGCGATGTTATGTGCTTCATCTCTGCAAAGTGCTCCATGACACGCCTATCTCCTTGTGGTAATTGAAAGTACTCCAAGAAAAGATCATACATATGATGATATGAGTAATGTCACCAGAAAACAAGGGCTTGATATAATTCAAAATCTCCTTGTATACATCTAGATGCACACCCATGCAATTTAGGGTTGCATCAAGCCCACAAGAGGGAGACAATAAATGCATCTTCTTGAGCCCATACCTTTTTTCTTTTGCCATCACTGAAGTGTTCACCATTGTTTAAGCTTGTTAAAAAGATCTTGAGAACCTTAGACCACTACACATAATTATTTGCATCAACTTCTTAGCTGTTATCTGCAGCAGTGATAAAAGGAATATACTTCTGGGATTCATGGACTCCATCCCAACAGAAAGGTCAATGACCAGGACAACCATGAACAAAGCGAACAATTGGAATAACCACAAACAAGGTGAACAACTCAAATTACCACAAATGAGTCACGAATAAACTAACATAAGACTGAAACAGCCCCAACGAACACAGATAACACTCACATGCAACTGTAACAATATAGAACAACCATTAACAAAGTATTGTGTGTGAGCAACCAACAAGAAAAAGTTGGATCCTTGAAATAAAGACATGACAGACAACTTGATGTTATGGGTTCTAGAGGGATCCAATCCATGTGGAGGAACAGACAAAGGCAAAAATAGGGCTTAATGAAGCTTCATGCACTGGCGCGTGGCATCGGAGCAGTAAAAGTCAACTGGCATGTGAATGGTCCTCTAAGATAAAATTTCAAGGGGTTCTAGTCACCAAGGTCTGTGACTAACTGTGAAGTTGGTTTTGCAAAATCTAAAGAGATTCTTACAGTTCTGAATTGGCAGTGGCATCCAGAATTTTTGGCAACTATTGTGTTTTCTGACAACTGGTGGAGTTGTGTCAGGGCTTTGGTGGTGTGATGCCCTCCTACAATGGCAAACATACAGAGGGTCATGAGGTTTAGGTTGGCTTGGCAGTGGCTGCATAACCTAGGTTTAGGTCTTGAGATGATGCTTTACTGCCACATTAAAGTGTTGTGAAAATTGGAAGATCTAATCACAGCAATAGGTCTCCCCTAAGAGTGGGCAAGAAAAATCGAAAGCTGCACCAAACCACATTTATGGACCAAATTGAACTGAAAAATCGATTAACCATTTTCCCAGTTCAATTTCTGTTCGAAGTTATCATTTTTTATTTTTTTTATTTGGTTAACAGTTTGGACTCAGTTTGCACCTCAATAACCACTGTTAACCAAAATGAACTGAAATATTTTGTAAACAAAAAAATATATATTACATAATTATATAATATCATATTTTAATAATTTTAAATTTTAATTGTAAAAGAAAAAAACATACAGTTGTACTGTATTGAGTGTATTCCATTTTCAGCTTTCATCCGACAGTCACAAAAGTCCCATAATGCCCCCTTCTAGTATCTCCCAGATTCTATTCCCTTTCCCCTATTTCCCCAAACCCCTTCTACCCAAACCCCAGCATCATCCTGCACCCAAACTGTCACCACCAAATCCACCACATTCCCCAGTAGGGTTAGATTTAGCTTGTTGAAATTTGAAAATGCAGAAGAGGTTCTGTGGAGGGAGCTTTGAGGGATGATGTGTGGTAGGGAGTCATGGGGATTGGGGTGTCCGTCTTAGGATTTGGGCCATAGCTTCCATTTTTCCTGTCCTCAAAACTGAAGAGTCTTGGTCCAAGAGATTGGATGTGTTAAATGTTACACACTTTCTTTTATTTCCTCATAAACTTGTTAATTATTTGAATATTTTATAAACTACTTTTTGCCTTTGTTTATGCTTATCCTTTCTTAGTTGGATTAATTCCCCTGTGCAAGTGCAAACAGATGATGCAATCTTTAGATTCAATTGATCAAGACTGAAAGTGGGCATCTTTTTAATATGGACAAAGTGTGCATAAATAATCAGTGGATATTTATTATGTCAAATGACATACTTGGAACAATTGAACAAGATGAGTGGAGTTTGAATAAAAAATTTAGGACTTGGATTGGTTACTTTTATGTTAATTTTTCAAGAATTAGAACTTGGATTATCAATTTTGTTCATGTTCAATTCATGGCTGAATGTTTTTAAGCTTACGCTGGATGTTAAGTTTAAGTTTAAAAATTTATGACTTCTTATTGAGGTTTGAATTTTAGGGATTAAATTTTTAAATTTACATGTCAATTTTATAATGGAGGAAAAATATTGATTTGTAGCAGCTTTAAAATTTTAAATTGGATCCAAAGTTCAGTTAACCATTAGATACTGGCTAAAAACTGGTTAACTGAATTCAGTTAACCATTTGAAACAGTTTGCTTTTGGTTCGCATTGCAACCGTTACATAACGCTGTTAAGTACCGATTTTTTGGGTTCCCGATACCATTGCACACCGTGAGATCGGTTGGAAAAAAAATCACGGCCATAGCAACCATTATGGACCATGGCCATTAAGTAAAGGCCACTACAGCTGTGTAATATAACCACTACAAAACTGTTACGCCAAAAAATACATATATTTTATTTATTACTTTTTCTTCTCACTTTTGGTTTTTCCCCTCTTTCATAAATCATTCTCAAAATACTATTTGGCAAGAGGGAGGAAAACATTATAATGAGGATGATAATGATACAAAATTTACTATTTTCTTAAAAACACACAAGAGATGCATTAATCAACAATTTGAAAATACCAACTTGTTAAGAAAATATTTTTTTTAATAATATTAGCTATTTTATATTTATGATCTATATTTTTCAACTGCAACCTTCTTTTCTTTTCTAGTTCTTGTATATTTGTATTCTTCATACATCTTATTTGTCTAATGGATTAATGGAATGTATTTTATAAATTAATTTATCACACATAAGAATTATCATGCATAAGAATAATGAGAAAGTATAAATACACACATGGACATAATTCTTCTGTCAATGGTGGGTTGAAACATGAAAATTTCTTGCCCTCACCAAACAACTTAGTTTAACTAAAGGATCCAAAATACACTAAAACTCTTTCTAAGAAGAGTTAAAAGCTGAAAACATGCAAATACACTAATATGCACAAGGTTGTGCATGCTTGCAAAAAATTCATGGTCATTACACACCCGCTTCCCATTATGTAACATCCGCTACTCCAGCTTCCCGCTACACCCGTTACCGTTGCGTTACGCTACCCACTACCGCGATTTAAAACTATGGGACCCTCACTAACTCCTAGTTACTACATAGTTAATAGTACTAAATAACCAATAACAGTTCCTATTGATCAATTTCCTAGTCTTAATAATTATTATTTTGTTTTTTATGTTTGTCCAGTTCTTTTACTTAAGATCCAAACTTTATGTTTCATTCAATCATTTGGTGAAAAAAAAAACAGATCATGGAGAAAACTAAATAAGTCACATTAGAAAATGGAAGCCAATTATAACAAAAACAGGCTTAAAGCTCTGGCAGATGACAAAACAATTTTACTTTAGCAAAGCAGTCATAGGAAGCATGCCACATGACTGGATTTCCTTGCATTTTTCAAAAAAATGGCTCATTTGAATGAATGACATCAACAGAGTCCATCAAGAGGGGGATGGTGCTCAGATTATGTCCTTTAAATAATCGTTGCATAAAAGATTAAAAGCTACCAAAAGATCATGCTCAAGCAAGTGAAACAAAACTACCATGATCTATGCAGAAGCTTTGATCACCTTGTGGGAACAGGTTGAGAAGTTCTATATGAGATGCTTAAAGCAGCAACCACCAAACTAATTACACATAACTGTAGAACCAGCACTTTCTGCAATTCCTGTAACCCAAAGTCCTGCAGAAAATTCAAAAATAAATACATTAGTTAAAAACACACTACATGATACCAAGAATAGCAATGTTTCTTACCAACAGGCTAAAAGAAAGGAAAAAACAAGCACCTTTAGAGTGATGAAAAATAAGCTTAAGGACAATATGGCTGACATTAAACAGTATGAGCAGGATGCTCCAGAAAATTTCGTGCTTAAAATGTACAAAAAGTATGCACTGGCAGCTGCCATGGAGGTAGTGCTTTCAAGTAGGATTAAACGCCCACTAGTTTCATCAACTCCAAAAGGCAAATTCTTCCCAGCCAACTGTAGACCAAGTGTTGCAACAAACCCATATGCAACCATTCCTATCAATGGGAGAGGAACACCTAGCAAATGCAAAAAGATTAACACTAAAATCCTCTTTCAAAAGGCATCTCCTGCAATGGGATTAGTAAAAATTTTCTAGTCAAATAGGCATTTAATTGATTCAAAAGGAAAATGCATACAAGAAACAACAGGGCATCAATACATACAGGCTGAAGTGTAACAAAATAAAAAGAGGAGAGAGAGAGAGAGAGATTCAATAAACTCCATACAGATATTTTAAAGAAACAACCCGCATCATAATGGCATTAATCATTAGATAATCAAAACTAGCCTCTGCTTTGAAATCCAAGCTAGTCTGTGGACAATAGAACAAAACTAAGCTACACAGTTATTGATTCTATCTTCACTGTGAATCATTTTAACTTGTTTTTTCAGCAAATGATCACATTTCAGATAGCTTTATTAAGATAAAAATGTCATTAAAATTTTGTTCACCCAACTGACATAAACCACTAAGGACAGTGTCACTATCAGAAACAGATGCAAGAAAAAGGTGTATTGAAATCATTTCGCCCAGCAAGGATTTTAATAATAAACGGGAAACTCTGCACCCCACACAAAGAGATATATCATTCCTCTAACAAATGGTTCAGAACTTAATACCAATATTCAACTTAACCCAGTTAAAAGATTGGTATTAGATCAAAATTTCTCATAAGTACCCCTTTTAATTTTGATAATTTTAGGCATACTCTGAAAGATATCTATTTCTAATAGGAGGATGAGATATGCATAAACAGTATTAAATAATAGTGTCTTTTAAGATATGTCTCGTTTCATAAAAAGGTGTCCCTATCTGTATAAGGACATACTGTTTGTACGTTAAACATGCACACAACGAATGATATCAACTCTATTCTCTTCTTCTCACCAAAATGCCTTCTTCTTCCTCGTTATTATTAATTTTGCTATCATTATTTGGGCATTCACTGGACTATTCACCCTGCCTCATTCAATGTGCCGATAGAACGAGACTGTTATAAGTGAACCTAGGTTTGATTGGGACAAAGTCCACTGGCATCAACCGCAAGTAGGGAGGCGACACCGTCTTTACAACAGATTTACCACGACTCACAGCCCAGCCCACACTATATTATTTTTCCTGTATTTATATATTCTGCTGATTTTACTACATATGAGATATAAAAATTGATTTATATCAATTTTCCCAACAATCTCAAAAATAATAAATAAAAAGGGAAAAAAAGAAGCAAAATATATATTAATGAAAGTTGAAATGCAACATATGTGTAGATATTTCAATCAAATTAAACAGAATGCAAACCAAATGTAGGACTATTCAATCCAAAAAATGGTCAAAGAGATGAGGATTGAATCACAGTACGAAGCAAAGGCGCAGACATATCACTTAAACGACACATTTCTTGCTAGCTTCAATGGCCTTGTAAATCCAATAAGGCAAAATTCAGGTACTACTGATCTGATTTCTAGGAAAGGAATTCAGTTGGTTTCACAGACTCCAGTTCCATGAATCTGTTTAGAAAATAGAATTTTTTTTTCTCTTCCAGAGGAGTTTGCATCGGAGGAGAAGAAATGGCAAGATAATATCCAGTAGGAATTATCTGCAAGGTATAAACTAACTAAATGCAGTCCAAATAAATAAAAAAACAGGATATGGATAAACAACTAAAACTAATTTGCAGAAGAACAGACATTTCAATCAAGACAAGAAACTACAAGATAATATGCTAAACAAAAAAACCAAATAAAATAACTTTGCTGGATTCTTTCTTGCCAAATTCGGGACACAAGGCTTAGGGTCTTTCTCTTCAAAGTCTTTTTTTTTTTTCTAATCTTACCAAATCCTAGTCCTTCCTTTCAAAACAAAGCTGTTTAGAAAGCAAAGGTTCCATTTTAAATCCAGGTTTTCATCTGAACTCCAATTCTGAACAAGATCAATACAAAGGACATGCTACATGTAAGGAGGCCCTACAAAGCCCTTAATCCAGACATTAGCATGCTGTGCTGCGAGTCAAACAAGACTTCTAGCCATATATCTTTTTCATTGTGAGGTAGCAAGATACATGTGGAACATCTGTTTTCATATTTTGGATAGGATTGGTTGCTTCAGAAACTACTCATGACTTTCTGATGGTAAAGTTTTGGGGTATTTTGGATAGGATTGGTGGCTTCAGAAACTACTCATGACTTTCTGATGTTGAAGTTTTGAGGTTTTGGGAAGAATAAAAGTGGACGGATCTTTTGGGACTCCACAGTTTTTACGATGTTGTGATTGCTTTGGCTTGAAAGGAATGCTAGAATCTTCAAAGATCAGAAGATTTCTCCAAATTTGCTTAGGGAGATTTTTTTTTTTTTTTTTTTTTTTTTTCTGCTTCTTTTTAGGCACATTCTTTTGGGTTTTGGTGTCTAATAATGTCCAATATCCAAAGGGATTGGAAGGCAGATTTGATGTAATTGTATTGAGTTTGCTTGTTTTCTGCTTCTTTCTGGGAAGATTTCCTATCCTCCGTCCATTGTAATTATCTTCTTATGAAGAGACTTGTTCTGCTATCCAAAAAGAACAAAAACAAAATCCAAAAAAAAATAATAATTAAGGGCCCACCTAGTTGTGGAAAACATTTTTCATTTCCAATTTTTAGTTTTCCAAAGAATTATAAAAATTTTAGCTTATTTTTAAATTTTTCAAGATTCAAGTTAAAAATGCAGAAAATAAAGTTTTTTAAATGTGAGAAATAATTTTTCATTTTTCAGTTCTAGATTTCAAAATAGCCACAAAAAAGACAACTTGTTTTCCAATTTCCCAAAATTTATATAAGGAAATATTTGGAATCATGGAATTTGGGGTTTAAATTCAGATTTGTGTGAATTTAGAAGAAACTCTGTACATAATCCGCACAGATTAAAGTCCAAGATCCAAATTCAATGCTCCCATACGCACAGTAAGAGTCAAAAAACTAGAAAAATAATGAAGAGATGTTTTCCAACTTTTCTATATAAATTTGGAAAATTGGAAAACAAGTGGCACTTTTGTAATCATTTGAAAAATTAGAAATGAAAAAAATAAATGTTTCCACAAGCAAATAGTGCCAAAATTGTTTCTTGTTGTTCATCTAATTCATACAAATGCTGTAAAAATGAAAAATTAGCTAAATTTTTTGTAATTTTTTGAAAGCTAAAATGGAAAATGACAACTTTTTTTCAGCAACTAAACTGACCCTATAAATGTTTTTTCATTTTAAACTCTTTTGAAAAAATATTTACAAATTTCTATAAAAATATTTGTACTACATTGCATTCGTCCAATTTTTCTTAGTTTGCTTTATATTACATTTTTTTTCTTTTTCATTATTATGTTCATCTTGCATTCTACTTTTAATATATATTTGACGACTTGTCTATCTCATGCCCATTGATCTTCTTAATATTTCGTGCATTTTAACATTTGTAAACTACAAATACTTAAAGTTTCATTAATCTATTTTCACTTTCATTTTGGCTAAGATTATTTATAACATTTTTAATTAATTGGATTAAGTGCTTTAATTTAATTCTTTGAAAATTTACGCGAATGGACTACATACGTTTTACATATTTTGCCTTCAAGGTTTAACTTTTTGCATATGTTTAAAATGCAAAAAGTGTTGCACACTTATAGAGGTTTTGTTTTTTTGTATAAATCTTAAAAATCAAAAAAAAAAAAAAAAAAAAAGGTAAATCCTTGAAATTCCAAAAACAAGAAAAATAGAAAGAGCCATAAAATTTAAAAAAAAAAAAAAGGAATGGCAGGATATATTTTGGAAAGCAAAAGAGAGCATTGACTTGCACTTAGTGTAGATTGATTTCCGTGTTTAATAGCCTTAGTTGCTTACTTATTTTATACATGAAAATTGGGGAACTCTAAATGCATTCTTGGGCTCATCTTAGAAATTAGGACATCTCCTTGTTAACCTGCATATGATATCATCCCAGCTTATGATGGGATGGGAGAGAGAATTCCACCGTATGGTGACTTTCTCTTTTCCCTCCCTAGGCGTGGCACAAGTACTCTCCCTTAAGCCTATATAGGTGAATGGGAGTAAGTTCTTGCACCACGGTTTAAGGTGCAAAGGACAAACTTGGAATCCTTCATTTCTCAAAATGCTACTTTTCCAAAAAAAAAAAAACTCGTCAAATTTGATTGGGAATTGTTTTCCTTTTAGGGCCAATGATGAAGCCCTAGTTTTTCTTTTTTTTTTTTTAAATTGCAAAGATTCTCACTTCATAAAAACATTCCATTTTTGGATTCCACATCCAATCAAATATCTTCTCTTTTAATTCATCCTCCCTCTAATTGATAGCAAATCAAAATTCACACCCATTCATCATTAAAGCATTGATTTCAATCAATACTTTCACTCCCAATCATCATCAAAGCATTAACTTCAATCAATGGTTTCACTTCCAATCATCATCAAATCATGCATTTCAATCAATGGATTTACTCCCAATATTAAATCATGGATTTCAATCAATGAATTCTCACCCTAATCATCATTAAATCATTGATTTCAATTAGTGGATCCTCATCTTAATCATCATTAAAGCATTGATTTTAATCAGTGGATATACTCCCAATCATCATTGAATCATTGATCGCTATAAGCGGATTTTAATCCCAATCGTCATTTAACCTTGATTTCAATCAAGGATTTCAAATCTCAATCATCATTAATCATCGATTCCAATCAATGGATTTTCATACAAATCATCCTTAATCCTTGATCTTAATCAATGGATTTCTAATCTCAATCACCATTAATCCTTAACTCAAATCAATGGATTTTCATATCAATTATCCTTAATCCTTAATCTCGATCAATGGATTTCAAATCTCAATAACCATTAATCCCTAACTTCAATTAATGGATTCTCATATCAATCATTCAATCCCTGATTTTAATCAAAGGATTTCAATTCCAACCATTGTCAATCCCTAAATTCAAATCAAATCAAATCAAAACCTTTTATTTGGTTGCCATCGCATTCATCTTTCTAGAAAAAAGTTTTTTTTTTAAATCCAATCATCTTCAATAGTGTCAAACCTCATCTTGAATTTGATCGCAAATCAAATTTCTTTATTTTCCTTTTTTTTTAAACAATTCAATTTTGAAAATTGATCATCATTGAACTCATTGATTGCTGTCAATCAAATCTTTTTTAATCCTTCCCCATTTTTTTTCAAACTTCAACCTTTAGGGTTTCCTAAGGTCAACCCTTTTTCAAACAAGAATATATTAGGGTTTTTAACCCTATCATGTTGACTCTTGGACGATGACCCTTCATCGGATGACTGAAAGGGAATTCTTTCTTCCTTTTTTGTTCTCTTTTCTTGAAGGCAAATAAACACAAACTCAGTGGTAATTATTCTTAGAATAGGTGTCGATAGGGGTGTTGGTTGATCAATCTCCCTTAGAATGGTTGGTCAATCACCTTCTCTATGCACAACTGTACTCCCAAACCCTTTTCTATGATTTGTAGATTTCTTAGGATTTTTCCTTCGTTTTCCCTTTAAAAAAAAAGAGGGGGGGGGGGGGGTGGCAGCTCTGCTTTTTAATCATTAATATCTTGTAATTAGAGTCTTTGTCTTATTTAGGTTTTCTTATTTGGAGATCGCCATGCAACTACCATTCGTCGACACCCTTGAACAGAATCCGATATCGATAGCTTGGCAACTCCGCTAGGAACACTTAGAGAGACAAGCCGCTCCTTTAATTGAATAGATTTCTTATAGCAGACCTAGTGTTTTTTAATTTATTATGTTCTATTGCTGTCATTTTGTATCCAGCTTATCCTAGGATAGAACCTTCATCAGCAACTCGATGAATCATACAACCCCATATTGCTAGGACATTAGGAGTTACATCATGTTTGCTAACTGTGGGCCTAATACGCTTTGAGGTCACATCATGACTCAATTGGATGAGTGATGCAGAAGATTTAGTAGTGAACCCCTCATTTTCAATTTCATGAAGCAAAAGTAGTATGATCCCTGTAGGGTGAAAGCCCTCACATGGACCACGAATTCAATAACTCAAATGATGGTGTAACCTTATAAAAATAATGGTTTTTTTTTTCACAGGTACGGTTGTTGAATGTGAATATATGTACTAACTTTGATTCTTGATCCTTGTATATTCCTTTTGTCTTTTCCTCTTACTTTAGGCAAAATTTCGTGCTCAAGGAGAGATCAGTTCATTACACACAATCCCTTCATTACCTAATCCAAGACTAAGGAAGGAAAAAATCCCAACGTCAAGACCAATATGCTAATGAATCATGGGGACCCTTTTCTGAATAGTCTGGAGATGGCGTAATGGTCTCAATGAAAGAAAGTCTGATCTAGTTACCTTTGCTATGTTACACTTTAAGTGGTTGTTCAACTATAAACTATTTTTGTCACTAATGGCTAAGCCTGTGGCCCTAAGTGAATTTATTGATTTAATATGCAAGCATTTTCTTTTTCTTTTTCTTTTTACAATTGAATGAGCCAAATGTTTTTTCTTTCCATTGGAATCCAAGAGTGCCTCAATTGTTATTTGTTTGCCTATCTCGTTGGAATTGTGTCATGTGATTGTTCTTCTCTATAGCATGTACGCTTTTTCAGTCCTCTTTTCTACATGATTGTCACCTCACACCCTATAGGATAATACTGATTATAATAATGGAACCTTGAATCTTTCCGTGGTGGGTGGGAAGAAGTTGAATTTCTAGTAAAGCTTCTACCCCAAACCCTATCCTCATTACAAACAAAAACAAAGTCTTCTTTGTTGGTTTCATCATCTTTTTTCCCAATTAAATCTAGAACAAACTACGTCAAGACTATAGGCAACTTATTACTAAACAACAGGTTCAGTCCAAATTATCATTGTCTAAGAGCATTGGAGCACATGAACATTAGTGAGTTTTTTAGCTTATCATCCTTTCATTGCTGAGAATTTTGTAGCCTTTAACCACAGTTTATCCTATTGAAAGTCTATCCAAAGACTCATATTTTTCTACAGTAAATTCAACATGTTTATCATACGATCAAGTTTTGGAATCATAAAGCATTGTGCAGGCACAAGCCAACTATTGGTGAAAACCAAAGATGGCACCAAGAGGGGATATGGGCATTCAAGGAAAAAAAAAAAGTGAAAGCAAGAAGAACAGTGGGCACCATGACACTAGAGCAGCTTTTTTTTAAGGTGAATCGAATCAGTTCAGTCATACCCGATATTCATCACATCAAGACAACTGCTGTCAAAGACTGGCAATGCAAATATTGGGGCAGTTTGTTTTTCAAATCTGATTTTACAAAGACTATGGTAGTGATCTCTGACTACTCTCCTTCCTTGCTATGGGATTGAGGAAGGGTGATATTATTGCAATCAATTTTTACCTATGAGTACCCTAACCCCCTCTTACATAGGTTTATCCCAAACTGCTAGCTTGACATACTTTCTGAACCGATTCTCATAGCGTATTTTCTCATTCTATTTTGAAAAGAAAAAAACAAAATCGTTATTTTTTATTAGATTCAAGCTCACAATTGACACTCACCTAATGGTATAACTAGGGCAATTAATTTAGGGTTCTGATTTTTCAGATAATGGCAATATAATCTCCAAAGGTTCAGAGTTTTCCAGAAATGCAAAGGAAACATTGAATCAAGCCTTTACATGTTCAATCAGGATGTTCTACTAAGCCCTCACAGTTTAGCACAACTAAAGGAATTGGCAATTCACAAGCATAGGCAAGGTCTTAAATTTTATTTCGACTAAAATTTTGAAGCTCCAAAAGTATGAAAAATTCGACTTCAATGTCAATTTGAATTTCAATTAGAAAAAAATAATGGGAATCAGTAGTAAATCATGGAATTCTTTTATGAAACTTTGGAAATGGTTAATAGACAGTAACATAAGTTTTAGGATTAATATATTACAAGTTAAATACATCTATGTTGTGTATGAGGTGAAAAAGTTGTAATATAATTTGTGTATAAGATAATGTGCATTAAAAATATTCAGTTAGTGCAAATGATATTCCCAAATTATTTAAATATTATTTATTATGCAAATAATGATAAATTAGACATGAATGCTTAGATAAAAAATGTTATTGCAAGTTTATTTTTTCATATAATTTCAAAATCCCTTCTAATGATCTTTTTGTTTCAATAAAAAAAAATTAAGAGATAAATTTCACTTCACTCCTAAATCTCTCATTTGAATTCTGAGGAAAATTTCATTCTATAGTTAAAATTTCGCCAAATTTTGCTAAAATTTCGAGATTTCAATCAAATGATTTGTTCAAAGTTTGACGAAAATTATGTAAAACAGAAATCGACTGCCATTTTGATTTCAAGGGTGGCAAAAATCAGAAATTTCGACAACCTCATGGAAATTTAAGACCATGAGCATAGGTAATGATGAGGTTTTAAGCAATGACTGATGACTTTCTTGGGTAAGCATTACACCTCTTTGTTTTAACCTTTAGTTTGTTTTATCACTAGCACTGCACACTACTGTTATTTCAAGTCAATTCGAGGTCATCAAATCCTTGAGGTGTAACTTTTAGGATAAGTCAATTCAGAGTCATCCAACCTCAGAGTTCTATTACCTTCCCTTTAGGGATATGTCAATTCTAGGTCATCAAATCCTGGAGGCCTATCCTTTACCTTTTCAAGTGGGAAAGTCAATTAGGAGTCATCAAATCTATTAGGCCTTATTTTAATCTTTCTTTGGTAAGTCGGTTCAAATCTCTCAAGTTTCCCATCTTTCATGTAGATAAGTCAAACCCTTAAGGTCTATCTTTTGCCTTTCAAAGACATAAGTCAATTTTTGGTCACCAAACCCTTTAGGACAGGTCAATTTGAGTTCACTAAACCCTTGACAAGTCAATTCGAAACCGCCAAACCCTTGAGGACAAGTCAGTTTGATGTCACCAACCCCTTGATGACAAGTCAGTTCGAGGTCACCAAACACTAGAGAACAAGTCAATTCGAAGTCACGAAACCCTTGGAACAACTTAGTTCGAGGTTGTCAAACCTTTGAGAACAAATCAATTCGATGTCACAAATCCTAGAGTACAAGCCAATTCAAGATCACCAAACCCTTGAGGACAAGTCAATTCAAGGCTGTCAAACCCTTAAGGACAAGTCAGTTTAAGGGCACCAAATCCTTTCACGCTTCAATCTAGGTTGTGCACGAGCACGTAAATCCTTATCCTCTTCACCTACCATATCTCGGTCGTCTAGTTTTTGTTTTTGGAATCCATCTAAGGTACGGTGAATACAAAATCCCTATTGATGATTCTGTTTGATTTTTATTTGAGATAAGATAAGTACGAAATCCTTATGGAAGATCCAATTTGTTCTCATTCGAGTTAGGGTAAGTACGAAATCCCTACAGATGATGTTCTCATCCGAGAGGCAGGGTAAGTGCAAAATCCCTACAATGATCCGCACTACTTGTCTACTTTTTCTTAGTTTGCTTTACATTACTTTTTTTTTTAATTATTATGTTCATCTTGCATTCTACTTTTAATATATATCTGCAAACTTACCTGTGTCATGCCCATTAATCTTCTTGATATTTTGTGCATTTTAGCATCTATAAATTATAAAAACTTATTGTGCATTAATCTATTTTCACTTTCATTCTGGCTAAGATTATTTATAATATTTTTAATTAATTGGATTAAGTGCTTTAATTTAATTCACTAAAAATTTATATAAATGGACTAAATACTTTTTAAATCTTTTGTCTTTAGGGTTTAACTTTTTGCATATGTTAATGCAAAGAGAGTTATAGACATTTTTGTATAAATTAAATGTGTTATTGTTTATCATCATTTTAGGCATACTATGTCAACCATATTTGATCTTCATGAGATGAAAATTTTGGAAATATGGGGTATGCTCATCTGTTTATCCAAAATATGTTTTGTGCATAATGATGAATTGTATTATACTAGTATTCATAAGGCATAATTCTTACAAATATGGAGGTTGTATAAAAGATAAATTTTATAAATATGAGGGCCATTCTAAGATGTTTTATCTCAAACACATTTTGCATATAATTATATATTTTGAGGTCCGTGATATATGATTCTTGAAAATGTCAGAGTTGCACTTTTGAACATGTAGTATTTTGGAAATTATGAGCAGTTTCTAATAGATAATCAAGAGGCTTCTAACTACAAATAGTCCAAAATGGACACTATTGAGAAATTATAAACATTTCCGAGTATATAAGAGGCTGCCAACTGCAAGAGCCCAAAAAGGGCATGATTGATTCTCTGTGATTTGAGATCATATCAAGGAGGTTCAATGGTAGAAACAAGAACTATTTATTATCAGAGATCATGTCCTCCATATTTTTATAGTGATTGTGCTTGTAGTGTGGCAATAAGGAAGGAACCTAAGGCAAAATTCTTGCGAGGTATTGTCAAACACTTAATTTTAAAAATTTATGTGCACCAACCGTTTACATAATGGTATTAGTGGCTTCCGACACTACTACAAGGTGATATCTCATACGTCATCTAATTCACAATCATAACACTTTTACGTAACTGTTGTCATAAACCTTTATGGACCGTTTCACTATTAGACTAGCTGGGATTAACTAAAATAGACTTTTAAGTCCCTTTTTTCATTCTTACCCTCTTTACCCTTTATTGAAACATGGAAACTCAATTTTAAGTTGGTCTATTTTACTTCGTAAATTTTTTATAAAAAAATCATTTTGGGTTTTTTTTTTAAATATGGTATGTATTTTTTTAATAACAAGCATTCAAATAAACCTAACTTTTTTCTCTTATTAATTTCATATTCTACATTCTTTTTTCCGCTGTTTTTCTTAGACCTAATATAGAGACAAAATGCATTATATTGCCATGTGTCACAGTCCCACATCAAGTGTGTACTAGGAAGATCTTGGGCTTATAAGGATGGTTTGGACTCCAACTATGTGAGGCGCCTTTTATAGGACAAACCTGTGAGGAGAATGGGCCAAAGCGAACAATACCACACTAGAGTTGGGTCCAGAACTATTACACCATGCATTTTTGTTCACGTTTAATATGTAAACATTCTTCATTTTATTTTTTAGACAACAAAATTACATTAAAGACAAAGAGCACATATTTTATATTTCTATATATTTATGACATCATAGTTTAACTTTCAGTTACAATCAATAAATTAGCGAAAAGTTGCAAATGCATGCTTCTTCTTGCCAATAGCAACTAAAGCAACCAAGGTGACATCCAATACTTGTACTATATGTTATATTTAAATTGACTAAAATTTACTAAAAACCACTAAAAGCACTAGTACGTTGGGTTTTGGGATCAAAACATGTTAATCTATATGTTTTTAACAAGTTTTTTAGTGCAAAGAATGAATTTACAAGTACAGTGTCTGTTACCTATTTTGTAACATCCGCAATGGCCACAAACATTACACCTTAGACCATTACTGTCCTTTAAACCCATGGTCAAATGTATCCTTTTAAGGACTCAACCCATGGTAGTGATCATGAGGCCACAACTGTAGGATTGTGCTTTTTCCCTAAAGACTATCATGAAAACTAAGACTAAGCACATGGCCTTTAATAATGTCATGTAACCCGTGAGCAAGTCCTATCTATGTATATTAATCATTATAGTTTGATCGAGGGACCTAATTCAAGCCTCGTCCAGTATGGTTCCATGAAATTGGAAATGGTCAGCACAAATCAAGATTTGAGTCAAATCACACCTATGCCCATTGCACAATATTTATTGCCCACTAGTACTATTTTCTCAAATATACATACCCATGTATTATTGATTTTCAAAATTTTGGAACTTGTAGGTGATAATTCATATTTTATGATAAGTTTCAAAACTTCTCAAAAATACTCCTCTTTTAATTTCTACAATTTTATTCATACTCTAAGAGGTATTTATTTCTATACATATCATTTAAGAGTTATCTCATTTCATACAAGAAATCTATTAATGATAGATGTCTTCTAAGAGATGTCTTCGTTGATAAAGAGGCATCTTTATCGCTATATAAGGAAATAATGTTCATATGTTAAACACACACTACAAAAAACATCATCACCTCTCTTAAAATGGACAACAAACAGCATCTCCTTCCTCTCTTCTTCACTCCATAGAGTGTTCTTCTTCCTCCACTTTCTAACTAATTTATTTTATTATTTGGGCATCTAGACTATTCACCCTATTTCTAGATATACATGAGAGTTCTGCAAACAAACCTAGGTGATAAGGGGGAAATACCCATTGACTTGGCAATTGGTGAGGGATCAAGGGCAACCCTAAACCCATAAATGGAACCCATTATGGAGGTACGGCCTCCACATAATTATTTAGGAGTAACTTTCCCATAATTATTGAACACTAACCTCCCTTTGAACAAGCCTATAAAAAGGGAAACTAAGGGGAGAGGAAAGGTGAATATTCTCACACCCAAACCATATGCAATAACAATTGTGCCCTATCTCTGACTTAAGCATAGGAGAAAGCCCCTGAAGGCCACTATTCAACGGCTGCAGGTGCAATGAGCAGACAATTCCAACTAACTCGAGCCAATTTTTGCATCAACATTTTGGAGCTGTCTATGGGCAATTCATTCTCAAAAGTACAGGATTTGCTCTGATCCCCCTCCAAGAAAAGTTAAAATTAATGCCTCCGCGAGCAAAGACAAGTGCAGCATGATAACGATTAGATTCGCCAGCCCTTTGTGAGAAAGTTCCCTTTGTTGGAGGGCGACGTGGCAACAATGATATCTAGTACCTTCATGAGCAAGGTATCCTTGCCAAAGTATGGCATCGTAGCAATCAAATCCGCCTACCCTTCAGGAGTAGGGACGCCTTGCTGGAATGTGACATAATAACGACAAGATCAATGAATCTTGGGGTGGTCATCAACTTCTCAAATGTCACTTCTAAAGCAAGGGATGGTTCTCTAACATTGGCCACCCATGACGTGCCAAAAAATTTGACAATTTGCATTCCTAAGATAAGATTAGACATTTAATCTATTAAGGTCTATCCCGTAAAGGTACTCAAATTGGATCAGTGATCGATTTCTAGGTGTCATTTTAAACCTAATTGGTTACTTCCACTTACGTAAATCAATAGTTCAAGCCGCACACAAAGGTAAGACATTTCCCCTTTTTATAGGAATTTCTGTACTAGGCTGTTTTTGAATCGCAGTAGCGGGTAGCATAATTGTTGGCTTTTTGAGTCCGATCTCTGTTTTGATGTCGACCCACCACCAATATCTTATGTGTGCATTTAGTGTGTAAACAGGTCATCATTTCACAACGAACATAAAATAGCGCAAAATGGGAGCCAGCAGGGACATAAAGCTCACACACTCCCGACGAATTCCATGGAAAATGAAGAGCAAAAGAAAAAGACATTTTGATTTTAATTTGTATTGCATTTATTTTTATTATTTGGTATGTAATAATGCGTGCATCTGCATGATATGGTTATTTGCTCATACAGGACCATAGATTGACCATAGGGAGCCACAGGACCGTAAACTGACCTTAGGGTTCATCTTCCCGATGTCGGATATTTAGGGTTAACTCTCAAAGACCATAGATTGATTTTAGGTTCCTAAACATTACATCAAAAGTCCCCTATAACTTAGAAATTATAATTATGTGAATAGGGTGACTTTAAATGTCAATCAGGACTGAAATGCACACTTTTAGTGTGTTCGGTCAATCGAACCCGAACCTTCATAGAAGCTTCGGTCGACCGAACCTCCTAGGGTCAACTGTTGACCATTCGGTCGACCATTTTTAAATTCGGGTTCAATCGACCGATCCTCCTAGGGTCAATTGTTGACCATTCGGTTGACCATTTTTAAATGAGCTTGCCCGATCGACCTAACTGGCACATGGTTGATTCCTAACGCCCTGGTCAACCGAACCTCTAGTTGTTTTTTGACCTGGTCGACCGAACCTCAAAATTTGGTCAATCGAACTTGCCCTAGTCGACCGAACCTCAGAGGGTTCAAAATCGCCATAATATGGTCGACCAAAACTTAGTTCAAAAATGCCCTGGTTGACCGAACTTAGTGATATGGTCGACCAAAACTCTCGGGTTTGAATTTTTTAAAAGCACTTAAGCGTCATTAACTTTTAATTAAACTTTTCCAAAATACCGAGCGTGTCTCCAATGGTCATAATTTTCGTAAACTCTATAAATACCCTCTCATTTGCTTTGATTAGCAACTTTGATCAACTCCAAATTCTCTCTAAACCTTTATTAATCAAAGTTCCCCCAAAACTAATTTTTATTGATAAAATTATTCTTTTGGGGCCAAATCTTTTATACAAATCTCTCCAACTCTCTTTCATGCATTAATTTCAAAATCATTTTTGAGGAGAGTGTTTTATTCAGGGCATTTTATTTGCTTTTACTCTCACATAGCTTTATCTTTGAAAAACATTTTTGAGAGTATTTGCTTAGGTTTTCTCCTGGTTATTTCTTTGATAAGTATTTTTGGGAGAAAATTATTTACAACACAAATATTTTCTTGAGCTTAAATTCCTAAATTCTCCAAATATTCTTTATTTGCAAAAATATTTATAGGAGAACAATAATACTTATTTTTCATATACATTTTATATGCGCAAAATTATTTGATAGTACCCTTACTCTACTGAGCATATTTCATATCATATTAGAGTGCATGTATTTAGAGCTTAAACGTTGTACATCTCTGCTTGTATTTGGAAGCATTTTATCATGTACAAAAATGGTTTTTATTGTATTGGTTGGGTTCAGCCCAAAATTGAACCGAGGAGTCTCAGCCTCGTAAGTGAGACCGATTCGGTTCAACCTGGAATTAAACTTGGGAGTCTCAGCCCCCTAAGTGATATCGATTCAGTTCAGCCCGAAAATTGAACTGGGATTTTCCTTACCCCATAAGGAGAGGATGAAAACGGCTTCTGCTCCACCCGTTTAAGTGAGCAAGGATAGTGTAATCCTTGGGGGATGATATGCCCAAGGCGAGGACGTAGGCTAGTTTGGCCGAACCTCGATAAAAAATATCTTGTCTTTCTCTCTCCCTATCTCATTTAAATTACTGCACTATAAATTCAGTATGTGTATGCCTATTTATTTACTGTCATATTTATTTGCATGCACACATTTAAATTAAATGAGATATACTGTACACGTGTATGTCTGCACTCACAGTTTAATTATTTTATATACACGTTTGTATTATGAATGGGATATGATATGTGGTGAATCGGCGTAAATGTTTAATTTAGCCAAAATGTTTTAAAACCCAATTCGGATCACACCAATTCCAACAATAATGTAATGGTAACGGGTGTAACAGGAAGCGAGAGTAGCAAATGTTACATAACATGAAGCGGGTGTAACAATCGTGAATCAAGCAGGCATAACTTTGCGCATATTAGTGTTATTTGCATGTTTTAAGCTTTTAACCCTTCTTATTAAGAGTTTTAGTGTATTTTGGATCCTTCAATTCAACTAAGTTGTTTGGTAAGGGCAAAAAGTTTACATTTGTTTTAAACCACCATTGATAGAAAAATTATGTGTATATTTATACTTTCTCATTGCTCCTATGGATGACAAATTCTTATGTGTGATAAATTAATTAATTAAAAAAAATACATTATACACTCCATTGATCTATTAGACACATATGGCATGAATAATAAAAATATACAATAACTAGAAAGAAGAAAGGAGGTTAAGTTAAAAAATATAGAACATAAATATCAGATTGCTAATATTATCAAAATAAAATATTTTCCTAACAAGTTAGTACTTTTCAAATTGTTAATTAATGCATCTCTTGTGAGTATTTAAAAAAAAAATAGTAAATTTTGTATCATTATCACCCTCATTATAATCTTTTCCCCCTCTCGCCACATAGTATATACTGAGAATGATTTATGAAAAGGGGGGAAAAAACAAAAGTGAGAGGAAAAAGTAAAAAATACAATAATTTTTTTTGGCGTAACAACCCTGTATTAGTTACATAACAGCCGTAACGGCATATACGTAATGGTCACAGTTTGTAACTGCTGCTATGACTGATTTTTTTTCCCACCAATTTTGTGATGTGTAACATTACCAGGGACCCAAAAAACCGTTACGTAATGTTGGTCGCAGTCGTTATTTAAAACTACACGTATTCTAACAGCTATAAAGTAATATTTGCTGGAATGCACTCTACTAAAATGTGATGTGGCGAAAATCAAATCAGCCTCCCACCATAAGCGAGGGCTCCTTGCTAACACATGACATGGCAACGAGCAAGGACTCCTAGCAAAGTACAACGTGGCAACGATCAAATTGGAGACGTGAGTTTCATCAATGGCAGCTCAAACTACCACAGGCAAAAAAACCCCAACTACTTGAAAAGCTTGGGCAAAAGTCCCAAGAAAAATACCATAAGGGCAACAAGCCTAGATATGTATGGTTCAGGTTAATTGAAGCATCTAAGTTGTCTAAAATATCCTACGGGCCAAGAGCCCAACAAGGCATAAAAAATCACTATAAGATCAACTAGCTCGAATATATACCGTTCATCTTAATTAAGGCCTATAAACCCTCTTCAAATTCCCTAGGCATTAGACTGGCATGGGCATGAGCCTAGTGTCGGCATTAGCCCAATGTGAGCATTAGCCCTGTATAGGCATAAGCCTCCAATGGGCATGAGCCTTGTATTGTAGGAGCTCAGTTTGTATGAATCCAAAATATGGGCATGGGCCCAATATGACATAACCCAGTATATAGGCATAAGTCTAACTTCGTATGAACATAGTATGGGCATAAGATTGGTATGGCATAAGCTTAGTAGATGGGCATGAGCATGGTATGGCATGAACCCAGTATGGCACAGTATGGACATTAGCTCAGCATGGCATGAACATGGAATGGAAGAGCTCAACACAAGCATGATATTGGTTTGGGTATGAATTTGGTACAGCCATTAGCCGCTCAGTACAGGCACCTCGCGTGGGCATAAGCTCAATATATGGGCATTAGCCTGATATGGCACTAGCCCAAGAGCCAATATGGACATGAGCCCATTGTAGGCATAAGCCAAGTACACGTATAAGCCCAATATGGCATGAGCCCTAATAGGCATAAGCTCAAAAATGAAAGGAAGGCCAAGAAAACTACTCCTAAGACCAAAACCCCTTTAGGTCTAAGAGTGGAAGGGCTACTTATAAGGGGAAAATATCCATTGACTTAATAATTAGTGGGAGGCACCCCTAAACCCATAAATGCAACCTAGTATGGAGGTGTAACATCCACATAATTATTCATGAGTGAGTTTCACATAATTATTGCATAGTAACCTCCCCATTATGGAGATGTAATTTCCTTACAAGATCAAGAGAAACTCCCCTTAAGCATTAAACTCCCTCAAAACAAGCCTATATAAAGCAAGCTAGGGGGAGAGGGACGTGGGTATTCTCATAACAAACTGTTTGTGATATCAATTATACCATATCTCTAGCACTAACTCTCAAGTATCAAAGAAGGCCCTAAAGGCCACCAAGAATCTCCCAAGCTCTTCTTTTGTTTCATGGTTGCAGGTGCAGCAGCGGATACTAAATGACTATTGGTTCAAAGATTGGAGTCCAACCTAGGCCAATACTTGCATAAGACTAGGTTTTACAAAGTTTGCCAGCACCAACTGTAGGGAGGTGATACTATTAGGGTAGAAATTCACTATGACTCAGAGGAGAGCTTGTACTATAATATTTGTATTGCTTATTTATTTACATGAGATATTCAGTTTAATATTGTTAGTTGAACATGGTTTGGAAAGAATGAATGAATGACTATATCTTCTAAATGATTGTTGAAATCAGAATAGGTTTTCTGTAATTCTTTTAATGAAAATTTGTACAAGCCGATACATCATACTTATAATACAATCAGGTATGTTAAAAATGGAAACAATCTCCTAAAATAATCTCTCTCAAAAATAGACAATTATCTACATAAATATTCCCTAAATCACTCCAAGACACTCGAGATTTCTACACTCCCCCTCAAGTTGGATCATAGATATTGATCATATCCAACTTGCATATGAAATCATCAAAACTCTGTCGAGCTAACCCTTTGGTAAAGATGTCTGTTGTTTGTTCCTTGGTAGGAACATAAGTCATACAAATGGTTCCTTCTTCAACCTTTTCTTTGATAAAGTTTCATTCCACTTCTACATGCTTAGTCCTGTCATGTTGAACTGGATTGAGTGAGACACTGATGACTGCTTTGTTATCACAGTAGAGTTTGATAGGGAATTTCACCGTGATTTGTAGTTCTTCCAAAAGTTTTTGTAACCACAGTCCTTCACATATCCCTTGTGCAACTACCCTGAACTCAGCTTAAACACTACTTTGAGCCACTACATTCTATTTTTAACTCCTCCAAGTCACCAAATTTCCCCCCACAAAGGTGCAATATTCGATGGTAGACCTTCTATCTTCCACTGATCCTGCATAATCAGCATCTGTGAAAACTTCTATTTCCTTGCTTTCACACTTCTTGAAGAAGAGTCCTTTGCCCGAAGAACCCTTGCGATACCTAAGAATCTTGTACACAACCTCTAGGTGAGTCTCCTTTGGTGAATGCATGTGTTGGCTTACCATACTTACTGCAAATGCAATTTCGGGTCTGGTATGTGATAGATAGATTAGTTTACCAACCAATCTCTGATATCTCTCCTTTTCAATCAATATTCCGCAGTCTTTAACTCTCTTTACTGCTTCAATGGGGGTTTCATTAGGTTTGCATCCAAGCATGCCAATTTCAATTAGGAGATCAAGGATATACTTTCGCTGAGAGACACTGATACCCTTTTTTGATCTAGCAACTTCCATTCCCAAGAAGTACCGCATTTGTCCCAAGTCTTTAACTTCAAACTCAGCAGCTAGGATTTTCTTTAATATTTCCATCTCCACTGTATCATCTCCAGTTAGGATTATATCATCAACATACACAATCAGAATTGTTTTCTTCCTACTTTCAGTCTGTTGGAAAAACATAATGTGATCTAATTGCCCTTGTCGATATCCTTGGTTCTTTATCACCTTTGCAAATCTGTCGAACCATGCTCTAGGAGATTGCTTGAGTCCATACAGGGACTTCTTGAGTTTATATACTCTGTTTTCTTCTCCTTTCTTACTGAAACCTAGTGGTATTGTCATGTAGACTTCTTCTTCTAACTCGCCATTTAGAAATGCATTCTTAATGTCGAGTTGCTGAAGTGGCTAATCTAAGTTGGCTGCCAAGGACAAGAGAAACCCAACTACATTCAATTTTGCCACCAGTGCAAACATCTTCGTGTAGTCAATGTCATAGGTCTGTGTAAACCCTTTTGCAACAAAACGGATTTTATACCATTCAATTGTCCCATCAGCTCTATATTTCACAATGAAGACCCATTTGCAGCTTACTAGCTTCTTCCCTCTCAGAAAATTTATAACATCTCAAGTTCCATTCTTTTCCAGGGCCCACATTTCCTCCATGAAGGCTTCCCTCCATTCAGGATTCTCCAAGGCTTCCTGGATATTCTTTGGAATTTTTATCTTGTCAAGGTTAGAGGTAAAAGCACGACACCCTGTACACAGAGTTTTATAAGACATGAATTTTGAAATGGGATGGAGAGTACATGACCTAGTTTGTTTTCTAAGAGCAATGGGTAAATTGATGTCATCAGGTGCAGACTTATCAGAAGAAAGCTCGTGGCCATTTGGATCTATTACCTGATTGGGATTGGGCGTGGACTCATGGTTGCTCGAAGTTATCACCAGTTCCAACTCTCTTGGTGCCTCAGGTATGAGATTCTCCCTATTCTTTGATTTTGGCTTCCTTAAGTAAACAAGTATCTCCTTGTTATTTTGTTTTTCTGCATCTCCCCCTGAGTTTAAGTGGTCTTTTGTACATGATAGATCAGGGAATGGGGTAATGACAATGATCTTGACAGACTCAGTGTATGGCACAGATTCATCAACAGAGAAATCAAAGAACCAATCTTTACTCCAATTCTCCCCTTGAAGAAAGGGCTTTTGGGAATAAGGAGTGGTTTCAAAGAACGTGACATCAAGGCTAACAAACAATTTTTTTGTGACAGGATCATAACATTTGTAGCCTTTCTGAGTGGGAGAGTAACCAATAAAAACGCACTTAATGGCGCGAGGTTCCAATTTATCCCTATTGTGAGCATGAACATGTACAAATGCAGTACACCCAAAAATTTTTATGGAGAGATTGGAGTTGAGCCAAGAATTGGGAAAACATTCTTGGAATTTTTGGAGAGGAGTGGCAAAAGAAAGAACTCGACTAGGTATTTTATTAATGAGATATGTAGCTGTTAAAATAGCATCGCCCCAAAAATATTTTTTCATATTTGTAGTGAACATCAATGCTCGCGCTACTTCAAGAATATGCCTATTTTTGCATTCGACAACCCCATTTTGTTGAGGGGTATCCACACAAGTACTTTGATGGATGATTCCATTTTCTTGAACATAATTTCCCAAGATATTATTGAAATATTTTCTACCACTATCAGTACGCAAGATTTGAATGTGAGTTTGGAATTGTGTTTGAATCATGGAGTGGAAATTGATAAAAATATAACGGACTTCAGTTTTATCTTTCAACAAATAAACCCAACAAATACAAGTGTGATCATCAATAAAAGTAACAAACCATTTCGTGTGAGTGCAATTAAGAGAGCGTGAGGGCCCCCATAAATCACTGTGAATCATAGTAAAAGGTTTGGATGGTTTGTATGTGGATTTTGGAAAGGAATTACGTTGGTGTTTTGCAAGTTCACAAATCTCACACTGAAAATCAGAAGACAACTTATTTGAACAAATGGAAGAGAATAAACGTCTTAAGTATTGAAATTTTGGATGACCCATCCTAGAATACCATAACAAAATTTCACTATCCCTAGAAATAGATGTAGAATCACAAATAGCAGTTTGACATTGTTCCCTCATATTCGCCTCCTCAAAGTAGTAGAGTCCCTCACACTCCTTAGCACTGCCAATTGTCTTCCCTGATGATAGGTCTTGGAAACACAGTGAGAGGAAATGAATTTAGCAGAGCAATTGGAATTTTTTGTCAACTGGCTAATGGATAACAAATTGCAAGATAGCCTAGGGACGTGTAGGACAAATTCTAGAGTTATAGAGTCAAAGATTTGAATACTCCCTTTGCCTGCAACAGATAAGAGTGATCCATTTGCAATTTTAACTTTCAAATTTCCAGCATAAGGTGAATAAGATGAGAACAAATGATAGGAATCGGTCATATGATCAGAGGCACTAGAATCAATTATCCATGGTGATTTGTAATGAGAGATGGTATTAAGACTATCAAAAAATTACCTCGGTGGGCTAAAGAACCAAAAGGAATATGTGTGGAAGACTGACCAGATGCTTGAATGGTAGAGAACATTTTATAGAGTTGCTCCAACTGTTCTGGATTGAATGCGCCACTTGAAGTGGAATTATTATTTTTCTCACCTTGTGGTTTCTCGGCTGGGTTATCAATTGCAACTTGGTAGCCACGGTTTTTGGGATTCTGTCTTGGCTTCCAATCTACGGGCTTCCCATGTATTTCCCAACAATTATCTATTGAGTGGCCCCACTTACAGCAGTGCTCACACCAATGTCTTCCTTTCTGCGTTTTTTTTTTTTCTTGTCCCAGCAGGAGTTCCTCTTGAAATAAGGGCAGACATTTCGAGCCCATTGTTTCCGATTAGAATCGGCTCCTTCAACATCACTTTGCGTCGGTTCTCCTCTCGCCAAACCTCTAAGAAAACTTCCCGAGTTGAAGGCTAAGGACGTCGGCCAAGAATCCTCCCTCAAACCTCGTCCAAGTCTCAATTGAATCCGGCCAAAAATTCAAAACTTGTTCATTCTTGAGTCTTTTCTTGTATCGGGCACTGTCTCCAGGGCATTCCCATTCTTCCTCATTGCTCAAGTCGAGTTCTTGCCAAATATTCGTCATCTCCACATAGTAGTGTGTGACTTCTCTTTCTCCTTGCCGCATCTACCATAGCCGAGTTTTTATCTCAAAGATTTGAGAGTAGCTTTCAACGTTAGAGTATGTCTCTCGGATGGCATCCCAGATGCCCTTCCCTGACGGTAGGAACAGATAGGTCTTGCCGATTGAAGGTTTCATGGAGTTCACCAGCCACGCAGTCACCATGGAGTTCTCCGACTTCCACTTTTGCAGAGCTGCAACGTTGGTTGATGTGGGCTACTTCTTCTCGCCGGTAAGGTAGCCTAACTTTCCTTTGCTGTCAATCACGAGTTTGATTGACTAAGCCCATTCACGGAAATTGTTTCCATTCAGTCTCTCCACCGAGAGTGGGAAGAACGAGTTGTCTAGCCCATTCGAATTCAAGGTGGACGTGGCTTCAGTCTCACCGTCGAGAGCTTCAGAGGTGCTCGACCCTCTGCTGTTGATGGCTCCTTATGACATCGTTAACTAGGATTATAGAAACCCTAGCTCTGATACCATGAAATCATAATACGTTTTTTGTATTTCTTTTAATGAAAATTTGTACAAGCCGATACATTATACTTATAATACAATTGAGTACGCTAAAGATGGAAACGATCTCCTAAAATAATCTCTCTCAATAACAGACAATTCTCTACATAAATATCCCCTAAATCACTCCAAGACACTTGGGATTTTTTACAATTGCCGCTTCTCTTGCCCTAAAGGGATCAATTTATACAATGTACTTACATACATGGATCACATGGTTTAATCCACTAAAGTAAGGTACTTAAACACATGGATCACATGTTTTAATTCATATAAATATGTATAAATTTACCCTTGTGACAGATATACCTACTGTCAGATTACCACTTTACCTAGAAGCTTAAGTTGTTAGGTTGTGGGCAAACAATGTATAACAAGCTTTAACACTCCCCTACACGCACCCATGATAGGGAACACAATAATTTTTTTTAAATACCACATAGTAAACACGGACAACAAGACGAGAACCCAAGACCTCCTGGTAACCGGCTCTAATACCATGTTAGATTACCACTTTACCTAAAAGCTTAAACTATTAGGTTGTGGGGCAACAATGCAAATCAAGCTTTAATTGTTATGGTTTGGTTTGTAATGTATTATGGTCATCCCTATTGTACTTGCAATATATTTTAAATAGAAGGAGAGACCTATCATTGAGTTTAGGCCTTCCATTTTACCCAATTATTCAACATGGTACCAGCGCATGATTCAGAAACCTAACCCCTAAGTGTTACCACCACCATCAAACTGAAGCCAGAAATCCAAAATCTGCTGCATGTCCATCAACATAGAAGATTTTTCAGCGATACTATAACCCTAGAAAACAGCCAGCAGCAGCAGAAAGTCAGACCAATGGCTGGAATTTTCTGGGCAACACTGCCAATTCAAGAACATCAAACCGACCATAGATTTGTCAAAACCAACACCATAGTCACCCACAGACACTGCCGATCTGCCCCCCACTGAAATCCCACCTCCAGGAAGTGTCCCACACGCCCTCACATGCCGGACGAAGGCTGCCAGGGCCGACCCCATGCGCTGGTGCGTGAAGCCACTTTCAGGCATGGTTTTGACCTGAAATGATCCAGCAGTGATCCAATCTCTCTATTAACATGTTTTTGGAGCTTTTCGTGATGTTTATTGCCCAAAGATCTCACCTTTTTTAATGGCTCAAGTGTTGCACCCCAAGGAATGGTTGTTTGATGCTTTGTGAAGCAGCTTATCAATGGTTATTGAGCTTATGAGCAATGACAGTGCTCATAAGCTGTTTTTTCTGAGGCTAAGGCAGCATTATATAAGTTAGTGATTTCTCCATGGTAGTTTCAATTGTTCACTTCTCCAATTGTTTCAGTGTTGTGAGTTGCTTTCTTGGGGGTGTGTTTGAGTTCCTTGGTGCTGTGGCAGTCTTGTACTGATTTATTTATTACTTGTTTGTGGTTCGTCACCTTGTTCATGGTTATTCCGATTGTTCCAACAATTAATCTTATGGTCATTGGTCTGAGTTTGTGAATGTTGGGATCGAGTTTGCAAATCCCAAAAGTATGGTACCTTTGTTAATCACTTGTTTGAGTAAACCGCGTACTGTGACTATATCAAAGGAGGAGTATTCAAGGTTTCTACAATATCAGTCATCTCAACAAGCATCATCTCACATTGCGTCTTTTGCCCAGAAAGGTAATCCTATAGTTTGTATGTCATATGGTATCCTTCCTACTAGTCCTCGGGTTATCGATACTGCTGCCACCGGCCATATAACAGGTGCAACCAATTTTTTTTCATCTCCACTATCCTAAAAATCTACCTCAAGTTACCCTTACTGATGGGTCCACTATTGCTGTTAAGAGGATAGGAATAGTAAATCCTACTCCTTCCATCTCTCTTTCTTCTGCCTTATGCATTCCTAAACCTCCTTTCAATCTCATGTCAGTTAGTAAGCTTACAAAGTCACTAAATTGTTCTATCACATTCTTTCTTGATTATGTGGTTATTCAGGATCTGAAGACAAGAAAGATAATTGGCACAAGACGTCAGGCTCGTAGACTTTACTACTTTGAGTCGCCTTCTCCACACATGGTACACAGTCGAAGCTACATCACTTCAAATCAATTGTCGTCTAGGTCATCCGTCCTTAGACAAGTTGAAATAGTTGGTTCCTACATTGAGTTCTTTGTCTAATCTTAAGTGTGAGTCATGTCAATTAGGCAAACATCATCTTGTTCCCTTTGCTTCCCGGGTCGACAGACAAGTGGTTAGTCCTTTAATGCTAGTCCATTTCGATATTTGGGGTCCTAGTCGTGTCACATCAAAGCTAGGGTTTCGATACTTTGCTACATTTGTTGATGACTACTCTGGGATGACTTGATTATATTTAATGAAAGATCGTTGCGAGTTGTTTGATATCTTTTGTGTCTTTTGTTCCCAAATAAAGACTCAATTTAATATACCAGTCAGGATACTTCGTAGTGATAATGCAAAGGAGTACTTCAATACCCAATTTAATACTTATATGACTAGCTCTGGTATGATCTATCAGTCCTATTGTGCCCATACTCCACAACAAAACGGAGTTGCAAAGTGGAAAAACAAACATATTCTTGAAGTCACTCGTACCCTATTGTATCAAATGAATGTCCCCAAAGTTTTTCAGAATGATGTTGTGCTCACAGCTTGCTCCTTTATCAATAAAATGTCATCCTCTAACCTTGGCAGCAAAATTTCATATTTAATTATCTTCCCTAAGGTTCCTTTGTTCTCCCTTCCTCCTCGTATATTCGGCTGCGTGTCCTTTGCCCATCAGTTGACTCCAGGAAGGGATAAATTGGATCCTCGTGTTATAAAATGTATCTTTTTGGGCTATTCCTAAACTCAAAAAGGATATCGATGTTGTAATTTTACTTTACATCGATTTTTTGTCTCTGCTAATGTCATCTTCTTTGAGTCTACACCATACTACTCTGATTCCTTGAGTTTTGTTGATCTTAATGAGTCTCTTCCTCAACCTTGCCTTCAAGATCCAAACCTAGTATCTATGCCCAATCCTCCTACATCTTCATCCAGTTGACTCCTTCTCGTTGCTTGGATCATCCCAATTTGTAGGTATACACACAGTGACTAAAGGGGGAAGCGCCTCCTCCAGCTACTACTGTGCCTTTAGTTCCTCCGTCGAATGATCTTATTTTCCATGATGTTGATCCTCCTATAGCTATTCGAAAAGGTAAACACACTTGTACCCAACATCCGATCTCTAATTTTGTTTGTTATGATTTCTTGTCACCTTCTTACTATTTTGTTAGTATTATGTCTTCCGTTGCTCTTCCAAAATCTATATTTGAAACCCTATCCCATTCTAGGTGGAGGACAACAATGGTTGAGGAGATGCGTGCACAACATGATAATGATACTTGGGATTTAGTACCTCTTCCTCCTAATAAGTCTATGGTTGGTTGTCGACTGTGAAAGTCAATCCTGATGGTTTTGTGGCTCATTTGAAGGTCTGCCTTGTTGCTAAGGGGTATACTCAAGTGTATGATTTGGATTATTCAAACACATTCTCTCCGGTTGCTAAACTTGCCTTAGTATGTTAGTTCATTTCTTTAGCTACCATTTGTCATTGGCCTTTACATCAATTAGATGTGAAGAATGCTTTCCTACATGATGATCTTCATAAGGAGGTATATATGAAGCAACCACCTGGATTTATTGTTCAGGTGGAGTCAGGCTCAGTATGTCGAGTTAAGAAATCATTGTATAGATTAAAACAATCTCCAAGGGCATGGTTTGACCATTTTAGTGTTGTAGTACTTGAGTTTGGCCTTCATTGGTGTGCAGTAGATCACTGTTTTTTATCGTCATACTCCATCTAGCACAATTTTCTTATTGTGTATGTGGATGACATTGTGATCCCCGATGATGATGATCAAGGCATCCAAGACCTAAAATTTTTCCTACATAGTAAGTTTCAGACCAAGGACTTGGGACTAATGAAGTACTTCTTGGATATATAAGTATCAAGATCTCATACAGAAACTATATTATCACTAAGAAGTATGTTCTTGATCTTTTAGATGAGATGGGGCTATTGGGATCCAAACCCTATTGATATACCCATGGATCCCAATACTAATTTAGTGTCAGATATTGGTGATTTGTTATCTAACCCAGATTGGTACAGGAGAGTTGTTGGAAAGTTGAATTATCTCACAGTCACTTGACCAGATATATCCTTCGCAACAAGTGTTGTGAGTTAGTTTCTCGATTCCCCAAGAACAAGTCACTAGGATGCAAGAATTCGCATTTTAAGACATCTCAAAGGTCCAGCAGGGAGAGATCTTTTACATTAGGATCAAGGTCACATCCATATTCAGGGATACACAGATTCTGATTGGGTTGGGTCATCTTCTGACCGAAGATCCACAATCGGGTATTGTATCTTTATCAACGGTAATTTGGTGTCTCTGAAAGTAAGAAACGAACTACGGTGGCCAGGTTGAGTGTTGAGTCAGAATACAGGGCTATGGCGCACACTACATGTGAACTTGTTTGGCTGAAATACATGTTCAAAAAACTAGGTTTTCCACATTCTCAATCTATGGAGTTGATTTGTGATAATCAAGCCGCTATTCATATTGCCTCTAACCTTGTCTTCCATGAGCGAACAAAGCACATTGAAGTTGATTGTTGTTTTATTCGAGAGAAACTTGTACAGAAGTTCAGTACAACCACCCATGTGAAGTCCGAGTTTCAACTTGCTGATTTGTTCACTAATGCCTTTGGAGGTAGAGCATATGATATTTATGCTCCAGATTGAAGGGGAGTGTTAATGGTTATTTAGTTATTTAGCATTATTATGAATTGTTTTTGGCTTGTAATAAGTGTCAGTTAGTAAGGGTATTATGGGCACTCTGATTGTACTTGAAATATATTATAAATAAAGGGAGAGACCTATCATTAAGTTTAGGTCTTCCATTTTACCCCATGATTCAACACCTACTTTGTAAGAACTAATGCGTGTGATACATGTGGGTAAGTACCTATCTTCTATGGATTAAACCATGTGACCCACATAAGTACATTATATAAATTGAGCACTTTAGGACCAAGAGAAGAGATAATCATTTAGAAGACACGGCCATTTAATCATTCATTCATTTTTTCTTAACTATGTTTAGCTAACATGATATTAAATTCATGGTGCCAATCCTCCACCACGATTGGTGCTCCCCCACGTCGCTACTTGTCATCGTTGGTCCTCTATCATCACTGGCGCTCCACAACCAGCAAAGAGCTCCCACCAAACACAGGATCTCTCTTTCGACCATCGCCAGTGCACACCAACACCACCTCTCATGCACCCCATCAACATTGCTCGCACATGTCATCATAGACAACCAAACTCTTTGCTCCTAGCTCCTCACTCATCTCTCTAGGATTAGATCTGCACATAACTCCTTGCTCCCCTCTCCTTCCTCAGATTTTCTCTTAGTTCCTTGCTCACCTCTTCAGGCTTAGATATGCTCCTTGCTCCCCTCTCCGTGTTCAAATTTGCTCCTAACTTTTTATTCACCTCTCCAGGCTCAATGTCACAGTCTCACATCAAGTGTGTATTAGGGAGATCTTGGGTTCATAAGGATGGTTTAGACTCCAACCATGTGAGGCGCATTTTATAAGACAAAACTATGAGGCCAGTGGGCCAAAGCAGACAATACCTCACTAGATTTGGGCCCAATACATTACATTTTTGTATCAGAGCCACCATGAGGGTACTATCATGTGGGTGGATCCTACACAAAGGTGTAAACCACTCTGACAAGGGCGTTAAGGATCGGACATGAGAGGTTGTCACAGTCTCACATCGAATGTGTACTAGGGGGATCTTAAATTTATAAGGATGGTTTGGACTCCAACTATGTGAGGCAACTTTTATGGAACAAAACCATGAGGCCAATGGGCCAACGCGGACAATAACTCACCAGAGTTGGGTCCAAGACCGTTACACTTAGACATGTTCCTAACTTCTTGCTAACCTCTGCAAGTTTAGATATGTTCCTAACTCTTTGCTCCCCTTTTTGGGTTTAGATATGCTCTTAGCTCCTTGCTCCCCTCTCCAAGCTTAAATCTGCTCGTAATCTACCTAGCTCTACATGCATCTCTCTGACCTTAAATCTGCAAACTACAATGATCATGAACGGCCACGCTCCACCTTGCAACATTGCTTCCTAAGTCATCTTCCCCCCTCTAAACAACCAGCTGACATTTTCACATCCTATCCTAGTCATTTTCAGCACTTAGTTCCCAAACTCAAGTTGGTCTCTTTACCTTCTTGAGTTTGAGAGGAGATGTTAGCAAGATACATTGTGTGTGTAATACATCCATGTATACATACCTACCTTATATAAATTTACCCATGTGACATATGTACCTAACTTATATGAATTAACACATATGACTCATACATGTAAATACCTATCTTCTATGGATTAAACCATGCTATCCATGTGTATAAGTAGATTTTATAAATTGAGCTATTTAGGGTCAAGAGAAGACACGATCATTTATTCATTCATTCATTTTTTTTCTTAGCTGTATTTAGCTGACAAATACATAAAAATTTTCCCAGTACACTGGTTAGAGAAAACGAAGGATGAAGACAATACCAAAAACGACGGCGTAATCACTGCTGAGGACATCGCCGCAACTGCCACCACCGATAGGGCAAAAGGCCTCGGAATTGGTGAGTTTGAGGTAAGTTAAGTACGTCGTTTCAAGAAACCCCAAACCCCCGAGCGCCGCACACCATCTATATGTAGAAATGCTTGCTCCAGACGACGACGCCTTTGTCTTAACCTCCGTCTCAGGGCCAGGACTTGGCCTCGATAAGCACTTCACGGGATGCATTAGCACTCTCCCCGCACACCCGCTCTGCAAGATATCGATAAAATCGTATCAAAAATACAGAGAGACAGAGACAGAGACAGAGACAGAGAGCGGGGTTCGTGGGAAAGCTATTTTTTCAAGAACCTGGAATTGGAGCACGGAAGAAACATTGAGGGGTGGAGGAGAGGGATGAGGAGGAGTTGGAGACGAGAAAAAGGTAGAAGATGATGGTATGCTGATGCCGACGAAGGTGGCCATCCACTCAGTCCCCGGCCGCACTAAGGATGCAAAGCCACAACCTGGATAATTCGAAGAAACTAATTTTACACACCAGACCTTCGTGAATCGTGGGGAATATGGTTTCAAGTTTTTACCTATGACGCGTTTGTATTGAATCAATTTTGGGTTTTGGATTTCAATTTCCAAGAAACTTAAAATAATTTTATATCATATTTCACTTAAATTGCGAAAAAATAAAAAAATTAAGAGTGAGAAATTGTGTTTTCAAATGCAGAGTTAAAAGAATTTTGATATATATAATTGTGAAATGTTTCTTTTTTGGTGGGATAGTCTTGACTGGATAATTAGAATATTTTACATGATGGGTGTTTTGAATTTTTAGAGAATACAAGAGATTTACATAATATTAGTATTTATAATTCACCTTTAGATAATTTTGGATTTTTTATAAAAAAAATAACTTTGTGTAATAAAAATATTCTCAACATTGAATATGTTGTTGTTGATGTTGTTTTTGTTTTTATTATTTTCGAAATGGCTCGTTGGTGGTTGGAGTTCCTATGTAATTAAAAAATAATGATATATGTAATATTATTGTGACTACAACTTTAAGAATATTTTACTAATTTTGGTAAAATAACATTAGAACAATCATGTTATGTTAAACATTAACGAGGCAAAAAAATTCTCATAAGTTAAGTTGAGTCAAGTGTCTCTTATATGTGATACTCAGAAGAGAAAATTAATAAAATCTATTTGCATTTTATTAGCTTACATAAAATAACTATTAAAAATTATTAAAATGGGAAAGAGATAAGGAGGAAAAACTAAATAAGGGAAAAAGAAACTCTCTTTTTTCTATCTAAATAAAAGAGAAACAAAAAATTATTTTTAAAATATAGAATTAATGAGGGTAAAAACACTTAGAGCGCATGCAAGGATAATGAACCAAGGGAGCATATCGGGGAGGAGGGCATGATAAACACCCATGACTGCACTAGTTTTCGAAAATCTTGTCCAACTAGTAAAAGGCTTGCGCTACACAACGAGACAAATTAAATTTCTAGTAAAATAATACTCATTACTAAAAGCAAATAAGAATGATAAGAATGTTGATTTATTATAAACGTGAAGGATACAACAATCCAAAAGTAGCATGATATACCATGGTTTGAATAATTATAAATACTTAATTACCATCCAATCAATGATAATCTTTAATATCACAAAATATTAGGTTTAGTAATAACAATATTTGAACAAATCAATTTATTTAATTGGTTTATAATCATGGTAAATCAATTATATTTTTTTGTTAGCTCCATCATCTACCATGTTGTTACAAATCATACACCAACAAATATATATACATTGTAAAAGTCTAGCAATTATTGAAGTACAATATTTATTCTATCAAAGGGCTTATATATTCATAATAAATAAAATAAAATAAAATAGATATGATTAATCCAAGCAACAGAATAATTAAAAGAATAATTCTTAAAGAATAGTAGAATACAAAATATATACTCTCTCTCTCTCTCTCTCATTATATCTCTCTCGAACCATGATTTAAGAGAGGATTTCAAATGTAGGTAACACATACATATACAACAGTTGTAGTTCCAATTAGATCTAATCTTTCTTGTATACTAAATATGTACTCAAAAAAAAAAAAAACACTTTAGTCACCTAATGTTCACAAAAGCGAAGCAATTTTAGCCGCCTAATGTTCATAGAAGAGACAAAAGTAGTAGCTAACCCCCAGGGTATGGTTCAGGTTGTAGTGTGGACTACGGGAGTGCCTTTCACGAGGTCAGGTGTTCAAACCCTCTTGGGTTCATTGTCGCCCCTGAATTCCTGAATTTACTCTCTCTTTGGAGTTGTGGGGTCAACTTCAAGGGGCGTAAGATTAGTCACGTGGACCGTAAAACGAACACGTGGATACCCGGTGCGTAATCCAAAAAAAAGACAAAAGTGGCTAATAATTATTAATTAGTAATATGTGATCTTAATCAACTTAATAAACAAATAATAGTAATTTTGTTATTTGTTTGAGGTAGTAACATCTACCTCCATATCCACTTTCGGTAATAAGGAACTCTTTTTCAAGCATAATAAGAATGATCAATTGTTTATTTCCAAGATCAATTTGAAAAATAAATAAACTTTATTAACTTTAAAAGGGCTAAAATAGTTATGAACCCTCACTAATTGAGAATCATCAACACTCATAAAAAATGGCAGCACAATATGACCATTGCTAATGTCATTTGATATCCCTGCTATGGAAAACTCAAGCCTCAAGGGCATTAGGGTATTACTGTATACAATATTATACCTATGCAGCGGAAACATAAATCACACAACCATATATATCATACAATACCAGAACTCAGTATTTCCATCACATGGTCACAAAATACATCTTTTCCCAGTAAAATGTATCTAAAAAATTCAAAACTTTACACCATCTTACCCTATAACAAGGGTAATCAAGAAATCTCTATGCGCGAGCTTGATCTGCTCGCCTAACTGACTCACCTAAAAAAATGTTAAAGTCATGGGTTGAGTCGACGCTCAGTAAGTGGAAATATGCTATTACTAGTATATGGTGACTAAGTTACATATACTTTAAATAACATCTGAGTTGTAATAAAGGATATCTCTGTAAAGCATATCTTACATTTTTCGCAGTTTAAAACATAACTATATCATCTGAGTTTTCTGCTTTTCACACTGTTAAATATCGTACTATATTATCAAATATTGTAAAACTGTGTTACATAGAGATAACTGTGTTTCATCCCTGAAACTCTGTATGTCATGATTTGACCCCTCATGACAGGGTTGTGCGACCTGTAGGCGAGACTTAACCCGGTCGGCCCTCCAGGAAAGTCACTATACTCTACACTATCTCAACCCGACCAAACTGCATCCTCTCCTAGGCGCGGGACTGGTTGCTACCTCGTCAAACTGGCCCCCTCAACCCAGCGAACTGGGGAGCTGCATACTCTCCAAGTACAGTTGACGGTACCCACACACTATCTGAGATATGTGATTGTACTCTATCTGTATTAGCAATGGTACCGTGCTCTATATTTTGTATCTGTATCTGTATCTGTATCTGTCTGTAATCTTTTCACAGGGATCTGATACCTTATATTTACATATATACTCTTTTATTGTTTTCATCATGTTCCCAAAATAACAATAACACTATATTTTTGTACTGTAATATTATAATATATGTAGCATCTTGATGCTATAACTGTATAATCTGTCTTTATCTTCTATCTGTATACTCTGAGTGTTATGACATTTAGGAAAAACATAACATTCTATAAATACTATATATAATGATCTGAATAAACATCTGTATACTATCATATATATATATATGTGTCTGTGTCTGTGTAATCATTTGAATAAAAATTGTATATGTATACACATTATGTCTGTATAAAATCTATAAATATCTAACTATATCAGTACAACTTGATATACTGAAAAACTATATAAAACTCCATATCAAATAATATCTACTCAGGCCACACATACTTTAAAATCACATATTTTGTAAAAACTACATAAATACTGGTATACATGTATGTTTGTAAAATTTCTATTAGTATATTTAAATTTCCTAGCATAGCATATTTTCCTTACCTAGTTTCTGAAAAGCCTTCACTGAACTCTGACCCTAAACCCGCAGGGTTCTCCCCTCAACACCCTAAAAACGACATCCCCCAGAACAAAACATCAATATTTTCCTGCATACAACATTTCTTATAACTGCAAGGAAAGCATATTCTAAATAAACACCTTACCATGAATTTGGAATGAATTCCAAACTAACTCCACCAATGATCAACTCCAGCACACTTGCAAAGAACTTCATTATGAGCGTTCTGGTGGCCTCAGATCTTCAATCCGGCGAGAATCGGACCCGAAATCTAAGAGAGAAGGAGTGGGAGACGTTTAAGAGAGAGAGAGAGGAAGTTTTTGTTCCAGTTTTCTGCTAAAAAATTTGAGTTTTCATTATTTATAGCCCCAGATTCGTCGATGAGACACATCATCTCATCAACGAATCCTTAAGGAATTTCATCGATGAACTTCCCCCCTCGTCGATGAACTTCCCCCCTCGTCGATGAATTTCAGACTGCCCCAAAAACCTCTCTCGGTATTTTCTCGTCGACGAAACCTGTCCTCGTTGATGAGCTTCTCTTATATCATCGTCAACGAATCCCCTGTGTTCATCGAAGAGATGCTGAAAAATTCCTCGAGTTATTACATATACTCTCATATAAGTGCATTGATTTTTGATTTTATTAAGAGTAAGCCTAGAGGTGTTCCCGGTGATTTAATTCATAAATTCATCTGTGAGAAACCTTCTTAAGCTTGTGAGTCTTTGCATTCTTATTGCAAGACTCAAAAGCTTGTCTTGTGTTGTGAAGAAAAATATTTTTGACAAAGCTTATTTTTTAAAAATATCTCTTGTGCTTGAACTTTTGAAAATCTTGTTTGAGATATTTGATTTTCATATTGAAGGTTAAGCAAGGATTTCTCCAACAATTTAATTTGATAAATCTTGTGTGGGAAAAATCCTATAGCTAAGTGGGTCTTTGCATTGTTATTGCAAGACTCATTTGGGCTTGTATTTTGTGTGTACAAAAAACTTTTTACTAGATTATTTTTAAATATCTCCTTGTGCTTGAATATTGAGAAAGTATTGTTTAGAGATATTTAGAATACCTTTGGTAGTAATCTTTGAAACCCTAAGCTTGTGACTGAGATATAGCAATACATAGTTTCAAAGATAGTTCTAGAATACACTCTTGTGCTTGATTAGATAAAGTCATTATTCTAAGTATTGATTACACACATAGAGCACCGAGCTTATAGTTCATACATCATTGAGGTGCACTGATTAAATTGAGCTTATTAGTACATATCAGCTTAGTGTAAGAAGCATTTCCTTGTATGCAAAATTTTCTATACATTGTTTGTATTCTAGGCATGGGTCTGAAGAAGGAGACTAACCCTAGTAAATAGTCTCGGATTGGCTTAGACCTAGTTAGGAAAGCTAGGTGTGTAATCCTGGTAAGACATGTTGGTTGAGGTCAGCCCCTTGAATTGACTTGGTTGTAATCGATGTCGCTCCACCCATTAAGTGAGCTTTAGTGGAATCCTCGGGCTTATGAGCTAGAGGCAGGGACGTAGGCACAGTTGGCCGAACCCCGATAACATATCGTATGTGTTCTATTTATATTTTCGCAAATTATATTTCCGCATGCGTATGTTATATTGTGAATGTAGCACATGATTTAATTTAAGCATGGTATATTTATCTGCGCATATTGGAACTGCATAGACAGACCCTAGGTTTGTGTAATATTGGTTGTTGGATTACTTGAACCTAAAAAGAAATTTTAAAATTCCAATTCACCCCCCCCCCCCTCTTAGGAATACACCAAAGCTAACAATTGGTATCAAAGACTCATTGCACTAGACTTAAATGTTTTTGCAAAAAGATCGTAAGGCTCAAATTGGTGTATCCCCATTTGGCGAGGGATAGTTACCTTCCAGTCCTCCATTATTTTGTGGTGTCAATTACACCTATTGAAAAATTTGAATGAGCGTATTTTTAAAATCTATGAAATGGAGGGCCTAGTAGGTGATTGATAAGGGAATTTGTATACCAGCAGAAAATGATATTAATTTGATGCATGCAAATTCATATGCCATGGACATGTTATTTCTTGCGATAGATTCTAATGTTTTTGTTGAGTTTGTGGCATATCATAGTGCACAGGAAATCTATGATGAACTTAAAAAGAAATATGGAGAATCCCAGGAAAAGGAGATTGCCACTCCAAATGCTCCAATTCTTAATGATCGGGTAGTGGCAGATCATGATCATACTGCAATAACCAACAAGGAGGTATATGTTTCTCCTTCTGGCTTAATTAATATTGCATGTGATGATTCATCTGTTGATCCCTGCAACACATTACTTGATGAATCATCTATTGAATGTTGTGATATTACTATTGACATAACATGCAATGATTCATGCAATAACTGTGATATATCTTATAATGAATCATCAATTATTTCGGATAATGGTACTATATGCATGGATTCATGTGATAGTTATAAAGATAAATCTTGTGTTGAATCATACAATGAGTTTATGATGAAAGCATATCATTCAATAGACAACTAGAAAGGGATTCATTTAAAATTCATAAGTTTCTAGTTAGAATGTCATATCATAAAACTTTTCTAAAAAATCAAAACAAAAGGATAGCAATACAATTGAAAGAATTAAAAGATTATCATGTTGTTCTGGAGAAGGGAAAAATTAAAAAGATATTGAAAATCATCTGCTTAAGGAAAGAAGTAAGTGATTATTCTAGAGTTTCACCCAAAGTAAAATATGGAAAGGATAATCATAATAAACCCTTAAGAGACAAAGGAAGTAAATCATTCAAAAAGGTTTTATATCACAAATCCCACCATCATACCTCGTCAAATAAAAATAAAACAAGCAAGCATAATCTATCACATGCATATAACATTTGCTTGTCTTGTAAAATGAAAGGGTGTATCCAACTTAGAAATGCCAACGGTATTGACAAAGAAATGATGTGGGTGATCATGAAGGTGAATCCCATAGGACCTAGGGAAAATGAATTTAAATTAATTTTACTTAACTATTTAACGCTTTCTTAGATCCTAGGTTTAGGTTTAGGGGGTTGTGATGACTGTAGGTTTGGGAAGTGATTGTTGCTTAAAATGAAAATCTTAGTATACACACTCATTAAACTATCTTGTTATACTAAGGCTCTTTATCCGCTTCCAAATGGACATGGCTTTTATGCCTAGTACTTAATTCTAAATGCTTAACCCATGCTAACATGAAAATCACAAAGTTAAGCAATTGTTGTCCACTGCACAAAATTGAGTGTTAGGGTTCTATCTTATATCATATATCACTATACCCTAAGCTCACTTTTGAATATGAAAAGTCTAAATCAAAATCAAGTCATCACTTTAGGCTTAAAACACTATTGATCATAAATGACTAATATATATTGAGTGTTTCTCATAGCTATAACCAAATTAGAGGCATCCACTAGGGGATTGGTCCCTTTGAGTTTAAATTGTAAATCCTTTAATTTTGGTTTAATCACTCCATAGGAAATCTTTACCAAACCACGATCATATCAGGTATAGATTCATCCTTTCCTTGGTTTGTATCCTTGTTCCAAATTGTGATAATATCTAAAGCATACTTTCCAATCATCAAAGAGCATTGTTCACAACATTCACATATCCTATATGCTCTTTGCCTATGCATGGATATGATCACCATCATAGAAATATTTTGAGAAATGTCTTGCCTATCCTAAATACTCTTCTGTACCCATTAGTGATTTAAATTTTCAAAGAGTATATATTTATCTTCCCTTCACAAGCTCTCAAATCATTAAGTCATATCCTTTAGAGCTTTATGTACTTAGAGATGAGTTGAATGACTAATATGATCACCTAGGTCTCAATCTAGATAAATGTATAAAATTCAAGTAGACCTATGCATGTGCAATTTTAAGTAGAAAGCCATTCTAGCTCGAGCCTCTCTCACGTATTGAAATATTATAAGAAAAGAGGTAGACATAGGCTTATCACACTTAAACAAATATACGTTGTGATTTTAAAATTACAATTGGTTCGGTAATTTCATATGAAAATGTATGCGAACTTGTTAGACTGCTTTTATGCTCATATGTCATGTGCCTTTAACTCAAATCTTCCACAGGTCTTATGATATGTTTCAATTGCAAATGGTTTGTCTATACTTATGGTCTAACCTTGTTTTCATGACATTTAAATGATTTAAATGACCAGTTATATTGTTTGTGTGCTTAACTACTGAGGTTATCTTTGTCATTCTTTTTGCATTGTATAACTATTACATTTCTTGAATGACTAAAAGTTATACCTCTATTTTATGTGTTAAGAATACTAGACTGTTTGAGTAAGTTGTTGTGGATATAGTATCAATATATTACTCAATCAGGTCACTTGTATACATGTGTTTTTGGGAAAAATGTTATGTTTTCAAACGGCATACTGCCGAATTTTCTAAAACCTTTTCCCAAACATATCTTGTATTTAGATGATTATTTGCCTATATACTTAAATGTTTATTTAGATCCTTTTTGTTGTTGCCAAAAGGGGGAGAAGTAGACAAGTATTTGTCATCATAAAAAAGGGAGAGATTGTTGACCATATGAGTCATTCCCAGTTTTGATAATGACAAATACTCTTTGTGTTTGATGGCTTTCAAGTTTGTGTGTAGGTTCTTATTAGCAAGTTTATATTTGATGGCACGTGAAAGCTTGAAACCTGAAGACCCTAAAGATTAGTTGATGTTGTAATTTATATTATCATTTAATTCGGGTCTGTAATAGTAACATAGGAAAGGTCTGTAATATTTAATGCATATCATGAATGTAGGAACTACAAGCTCAAAGACCTTAGAACGATTCCAGATCCCTACACAGAATCATGACCTTAGGAAGACCTTAAGGATCACCCTTCGGTCGACCTTCGGTTGACCGACGCCGAATTTTTTCGGTGTCCTAAAGAAGACCTAAACTGACCTTAGGACTCCCTATAATTTATAAAAATATGCCATATAGTATTAAACATTAATCATTATATGAATATGGTTAATATACATAGGGAATAGAACTGAAATGCATTAAAAATGCATGTTCGGTCGACTGTACCTTCACAATGAAAATCTGTCGATCGACCAAACCAGTGATCAAGTCAATAGTAAAACCATTGCCTGGTCGACCGAGCCATGCCTAGTTCATTCTACCTGATCGACCGAACTCCCTCCAAGTCAACCATTTGACTATACGGTCGACCGAGCCCAAATCTTAAGCCAACTACCTAGTCGACCGAGTTCCCATGTGTGTTTGGCCAATGGTCTAGTCGACCGAACTACTTAGTTCAAAACCTCACGATTGACCGAACCACGCGGAAAAGAAAAAATCGCCTTGGAACCTTGTTGACCGGTCAACCGAACTTCTAGTTCAAATCTCACCCGGTTGACCGAACTTGTACACTCGGTCAACTGACCTCACCTTCGGTCAACTGGTGCTCTCGAGTTGCCTTATTATTTTTACCGCAATTAAAATATTTAAATAGGGTTAATTGGGTTAAAATGTTTTAAAACAATTATAATAATTCCCTGTATGTCCCCAACGACTATAATTTATCCCATTTCTATATATAGCCATTCATTTGCAAAATTAAGGGGTGATTAGGGCTTTAGATTAGCCAAAAATTCTCTGAAAATTTTATTGGCCAAAATCTTCCCTACTTCCATATTCTTCACACTTAAAGCCATATACTCTTCCATTGATCATTCTATTGCAAAACCCTTTTGAGAGAGAGTATTTTGAGTTGTTCCATATAGTTCCTACGTGCTTATACTCTCATATAAGTGCATTCATTTTTTATTTTATTGAGAGTAAGCCTAGAGGTGTTCCTAGTGATTTAATTCATAAATTCATCTGTGAGAAACCTTCTTAAGCTTGTGAGTCTTTGCATTCTCATTGCAAGACTCAAAAGCTTGTCTTGTATTGTGAAGAAAAATATTTTTGACAAAGCTTATTTTTCAAAAATATCTCTTGTGCTTGAACTTTTGAAAATCTTGTTTGAGATATTTGATTTTCATATTGAAGGTTAAACAAGGATTTCTCCAACGATTTAATTTAATAAATCTTGTGTGGGACAAATCCTATAGCTAAGTGGGTCTTTGCATTGTTATTAAAAGACTCATTTGGGCTTTTATTTTGTGTATGCAAAAATTTTTTTACTAGATTATTTTTAAATATCTCCTTGTGCTTGAATATTGAGAAAGTATTGTTTAGAGATATTTAGAATACCTTTGGTAGTAATCTTTGAAACCCTAAGTTTGTGATTGAGATATAACTATATATAGTTTCAAAGATAGTTCTAGAATATACTCTTGTGCTTGATTAGATAAAGTCATTATTCTAAGTGTTGATTGCACACTTAAAGCATCGAGCTTATGGTTCATACATCATTGAGGTGCATTGATTAAATTAAGCTTATTAGTACACATCGGCTTAGTGTAAGAAGCATTTCCTTGTACGCAAAATTTTATATACATTGGTTATATTCTAGGCATGGGCTTGGAGAGGGAGACTAGCCCTAGTAAATAGTCTCGGACTAGCTTATACCCTGTTAGGAAAGCTAGGTACACCATCCTAGTAAGGCGTGTTGGTTGAGGTCAGCCCCTTGAATTTACCTGATTGTAATCGGTGCCACTCCACCCGATAAGTGAGCTTTAGTAGAATCCTCGAGCTTGCGAGATAGAGGTGGGGATGTAGGCACGGTTGGCCGAACCCCGATAACATATCGTTTGTGCTCTGTTTATATTTTTGCAATTTATATTTTTGCATGTGTATGTTATATTGTGAATGTAGCACATGATTTAATTTACGCGTGGTATATTTATCTGCGCATATTGGAACTACATAGACAGACCCTAGGTTTGCGAAATACTGGTTGTTGGATTACTTGAACCTAGGAAGAAATTTTAAAATTTCAATTCATCCCCCTCTTGGGAATGCACCAAAGCTAACACCCACCTATATAAAACTCAGGATAGCCCCTTGAGGTTGACAATGAGCTTGCTTCCCATCATTCTAAGGAGCAAAACCATCCTCCAAGAGAAAGGACACGACCTCAAGAATAACCTCTCATTGCTCCCCTGAAAAGACCAAATGTTCCTAGAAGGTTCCAACGTCATGATCCTTATTTTCCACATTGGAATAATGAGGATTATGATGAAGAAGGATTCCAACCAAGGAGACCATATCGTAGGGAAAATCATGATCTGGATATGAATGTGATGAAAAGAGTAAAAATTGAAGCCCTTACATATGATGGTCAAATGGATCCAAAACTTTTTCAGGATTTGTTAGCTGAAATGGATTCATACTTTGACCAGTATAAGATGAATGACCCACATCAAGTGAGATTTGCAAAGATGAGATTAACAGGGCAAGCAAAGCTTCATAAGGTGAATGCCGAAAGACGAGAAGCTCACCTTGGCCATAGACCTATAGAACATTGAGATTTGATGAAAGAAAAGTATGTCCCAATTTCTTATAGGGAACGTCGTGCGGATCAGATCTATAGCCTTAGGCAAGGTAGTATGAGTGTGACCGAATACATAAGCAAGTTTGACGAACTTTCCATTAGGTTTGGTGTGGAAGAAAGCATTAGCCAACAAATTTCTCGTTTTAGGATTGTCTTGAAACCTGAGTTGAGGAAGGAGTTGTTTCCACATCATATTGATTCCCTTGAACATGCCTTTAATTTAGAACATGACTATGAGCAAATGAGTAAAGCTCAAATGGGAAGAAAATTTGGAAACACCTCCAATGACACTTACCCAAGAAAGGCCACATCATATAAGAAAACAAGACCCACAAACACGGGTCTAGTAACTTCTAGAGGTAGCAATCGCACCGTCCAACAACCATTGGACATAGGAAAGGCACCTATAAATAGGCCCTCAAAGCAAAATTCTGGGAATGATGTGTGCTACAAGTGTCACAAGAAAGGTCTCTTTGCTAAGAAATGCCCAACTAGAAATTTGGCAATTGAAAGAATGAATAAAGAGGAAGATTCGGGAGAAGAACAACCCTATATCCCTGAGGAAGTAGTAAATGAGGATGAGTTGTCCATCGAAGAAGATGAAAATTCTAATTTGAATATTATGGGATGCATCATGGTGACTCCTCAAGAACAAAAAGATTGGCGTCGCGCTTCTATTTTCCATACTTACATCAAGTGTGGGAATAAGAGCTGCAAGATGATCATCGATGGTGGAAGCTGCATGAATGTAATTACAAAATCAGCTTCAGAAAAATTGAATCTGAAAGTTGAACCTCATCCCAAACCCTACAAAGTTGTTTGGGTAAATGTTGCAACCATGCCCATTAGCCATAGGTGCCTAGTCCCTATTAAGATTGCATATTATGAGGATAAAATATGGTGTGATGTCCTTCCTATGTATGTTGCTCACATTCTTTTAAGTAGACCTTGGCTATATGATCTTGATGTTGCACACAATGGTAGAGTCAATACCTATACTTTTAGGTGTAATGGCAAGAAAATTGTCTTGAGTCCTCTAGAGCCTAAGAAGGACAAACAAGGCAAGGAGAAGAAATGTTCGAAAAGAAAAGAGAGATCTGGAACTTCCTTGCATATCCTAAGCAAGAAGCAATTCGAATAAGAGAGTAAGGAGACTCAAGTTGTTTACATCGTAGTGACCAAAGAAAATGACTCCTCTACTCTAGGACCTGAGACACCACTTAAAGTGTCACCTATACTTGCTGAATTTAGTGATGTTATCTTTGAGCCTCCAAATGAATTACCACCAATGAGAGATATTCAGCATGCTATAGATTTAGTTCCAGGAGCCCCTTTGCCTAACTTGCTTCACTATAGGATGAACCCTAAAGAACATAATGAACTAAAAAGGCAAGTAGACGAGTTGAGAAGTAAGGGATTTATTCAAGAGAGTATGGGCCCATGTGCATGTCCCACCCTTCTCACTCCAAAGAAAGATGGCACGTGGATAATGTGCATTGATAATAGAGCCATTAACAAGATAACCATCAAATATAGGTTTCCTATACCTAGGTTAGACAATGTGTTGGATCAAATGATTGGCTCCAAAATATTTTCCAAAATTGATCTTAAAAGTGGATACCACCAAATTAGGATTAGATTTGGAGATGAATGGAAAACAACCTTTAAGACTAAGGACGGCTTGTATGAGTGGCTAGTGATGTCTTTTGGTATCACCAATGCACCAAGCACTTTCATGAGGGTGATGACCCAGATTTTGAGACCCTTCATTGGGCATTTCCTTGTTGTCTACTTTGATGACATTTTGATTTACAGTCAAACAAGGAAAGAACACTTGGATCACCTAAGGAAAGTGTTTGAAGTCCTAAGAAAGCAAAAGATGTGTGCAAATATGAATAAGTGCACCTTCATGAATCCTCACGTAATTTTCTTAGGATATGTAGTATCTGAGAGCGGAGTTGCTGTTGACCCCGAGAAGGTCAAGGCCATCCAAGATTGGCCTACTCCTAGAAACATTCATGAGGCCCAAAGCTTCCATGGGTTAGCCACATTCTATAGGAGATTCATTAGGAATTTCAGCACCATCATCGCACCCATAACCAATTGTCTAAAGAAAGAAGAATTTGTGTGGCCTAAGACTGCAACCAAAGCTTTCTTAGACATAAAAGACCGGATGACCAAAGCTCCTATGCTACACCTCCCAGATTTTCAAAAAGTGTTTGAAGTGGCTTGTGATGCCTCCGGTGTTGGCATAGGAGGGGTGTTGAGTCAAGAGGGCCACCCTGTAGCCTTCTTCAATGAAAAGTTAAATGATGCTAAGCAACGTTACTCAACCTATGATAAGGAGTTTTAAGTTGTGGTGCAATCCTTAAGGCACTGGAGACACTTCTTACTCCCTCAGGAGTTTGTCCTCTTTTCAGATCACTAGGCCCTTAGGTACCTAAGCACACAAAAGAAGCTTAACCATAGACATGTAAAGTGGATCAAATATATCCAACAGTATACCTTTGTGCTTAAACACCACACCGGTGTTGAAAATAAAGCTGCTGATGCTTTGAGCCAAGTAGTAGTCACTTTACAAACATTGGAAGTGAAAGTCATAGGTTTTGAGAGCATAAAAAATAAGTACTCCCAATGTACAAACTTCTGCGACATTTTTTCTAATTTGTTACAAGGACTACCCGGATCCCATCCAGACTATGTGATCCATGGAGGATTCCTATTCAGAGGAACCCAATTGTGTATCCCCTTTACGTCCCTTCATGACCAATTGATATGGGAGTTGCATGCAGGCGGTGTTGTAGGTCACTTTGGTAGGGACAAGACCATCGGTATGGTAGAGGATAGGTTCTTTTGGCCTAGACTCAAGAGGGATGTAGCAAGAGTTGTTTCACATTGTGGAACTTGCCAATCTGCAAAGGGGAGAAAGCAGAATACTGATCTTTATACTCCTTTACCTGTACCACACACCCCTTAGCAAGAAATTAGTATGAATTTTGTGTTAGGACTCCCTAGGAATGCTAGGAAGAATGAATCCGTGTTTGTTGTTGTGGATAGGTTCTCTAAAATGTCTCATTTCATTCCACACAACAAAACACATGATGGTTCAAAGGTTGCCTCCATCTTTTTTAGGGAAGTGGTGAGATTGCATGGTCTTCCCAAGACCATTGTTTCAGATAGGGATGTGAATGATGAGTGGCATAAATTAAAATAAATTATCACTTATTAACTTTAAACTTTGGTCTAATTTTATTTATTTTTTCCAATTTTAGGCTTCACTGAAGTCATTTAATTTTATTTCAGATTCGAAGAAAAGAAAGACCCAAAGTCGTGCATTGTGGTCGTGTTAAGAGCATCTAACTTGACGTGAAGTGTAACTGTGTTTAAAGATGGGCTTGAGCTTGTGGGGCATACGTATGGAGTTGTGTTGAAGCTGGGTTGTGCATGGGCCATATGAGAAGCCGTGTGATTTTGGAATAATAGCAATTTTGGACATTTAAAGAAAAATCAAAAAGAAAAATATATATATATGTATGTATGTATGTATATATATATATATATATATATATATATATAAATGTATGTATGTATGTATATTTGGTGCTTTAGATGTTTTAAGATTAATTTTGAAAAGTCAAAATTGGTGGCTAGAATTGAGAGAAAAGCAAGTGGGCTTCAAAATATAAGCATGCATGTGAATAATGCCATGCAAAAAGAGGGGTGCTGGGTCTTTCTTTGATTAAAAGGAAGGCTTGCTTGGTTTGGCTTTTGAAGTAGGGCTGGACTTGGAAGAGACCTCAGGTAGATGGGCCCGTGGTGCGTTGGAATTGAAAAAAAAAAAAAAAGGTGAGGTCGGGTCTTGATGTGACCCGGCTATGCAATGAAAGGGGGCTACTTAGGGTTTTATTAAAAAGGGGCTACACTGGGAGGCGGAGGTCTTCTATTTTTGGGAGGCAACGCTAACAAAAGGAGAGAGAGAGAGAGAGAGAGAGAGAGAGGCTTGCTTTTTAGTTTTTGAGTGGCGGAGCTGGAGGAGAAGAAGGAACACTGTTAGCAGTTATTGGTGTTTTCTTGAAACATGAACGCAGCAGTTCTTGGTGTTTTCTTCGCAATACAAATGCAGCAGGCTTTGGCTGCACTTTGTGTGATTTTTCTTCCATTTCCATGAGAAAAGAAAATATAGTGAATTCGTTTATGTGGGATTTTATTTTCAACATGAACTAATTACCTTATTTCTAGGAAAACGATGTCATCTGGTTTCAAACTATGCTTGCTTTTCTATGCTAGTCTGAAATAATTTTCTTCTATGTTTGTCTGATTTATTCTAAGCTTATTGCATTTGATTAACTGGCCACTAATTAATGATGTCAATCTTGTGATTTGCTATAGAAAGAGGGAATTATAGGATAGATCTTGTGTATTTTGGCATAGGTAAATATAGAGATTGAAAGACTTGTGTGAACCTATGTAGTATTAAAATCGTAGGTCTTAATGCATTCTTACTTTATTGATTTGCATAATCTTATGTTAAATAATGAACAATAATAGTTTCCAATTGACTATCGAAAGAGGCTTTTGGATGAATTTAAGATTTGCTAACAAATAGAGAAAATTAATTCCTATTAGTTAGATTAGTAAAGTATAGTGAGAAACTAGGTGAAATCGATTTCCTAGAAGTTTTCTTTCTCATTAATTTGATACTTGAGCAAACATTTTCATTCTCCTTTGAATATTTTCTTTAAATTGAGTTTATTTCAATTTTTGCACTTACACAAATCTAAATTTTTTTCTAAATAAAGTCAAGATTAATATAATTTTGGTACTTGGCAAAAGTAAGTCACCAATCCCTGAGGACGATACTCTTCTTATCACTGTACTATAAAACTACGACGCTGTGCACTTCTAGTTTTTCATCGATCAAGTTTTTGGCGCCGTTGCCGGAGATTGATTTCTTCTTATTTTTTCCAATATCGATACAAAGTAATCTTGATTTTAATTTGGAATTTTATTTTTTATTTTTTTTATTTAAAAATTTCTTTTTATTTTTATTTTTATTTCAGGTGTGCTTTTGATGTTGGATGCACCGTGCTAGAACCCGTGACATTACTCTTTTTTATTCGGAGGTTGAAAGAACTCTTAGAGCACTAAGAAAGAAGACAGTACTAGCCATGGAGAACGGACAAGAGAACGTGCAGCCACACACCTTGAAGGATTATGTACAGCCAATTGTGAATGACAACTACTCGGGTATTAGACGTCAGACCATTAATGTGACAACCTGCTTTATTTCCACATATTTTTTTATATAATATAATAAAACAAATATCACAAAACTCAGCAGATCATAATCCACCTGGACCGGTGGGTACCAGGGATACATTAGAACACATAACAAAAGCCTAAGCAGTAGGAAACATACAATCATAATATCATAAATACAAAATCATCCATCATAATACTAGAGTCACTACATCCACTGTATTTAAGTATATACATCCCAAAAGAAAGATCTAGGGACATTTTCACAAAATCCAACTGTCCCTACCAAAACTTACCCTTCAGAGAGGGCAGATCAATAGTACTAAATCAGCGGAGCTTTACCTACTCTCCTATCAGAGGCTCCTAAAATGTTTATAAAGTTCGGGGTGAGACACCTCTCAGTAAGGGAAATAAACTAACACTAGTGTGTGACAACATGAGCATTTCTATGAGATATATATATATATATATATATATATACATATATAATCATGAACATAACTAGTAAAACTGTGTATATATTTCTGGGAAAACATGTATAATCATAACATGATAGAACATACTGTATTCTTATAGCATAACTCATCTCATATAATAATAATATAAAAACATTCCTAGTAGGTTAGCTGGCTGTTGTCATGTATTACCCCCACATGACTAGGTTGTGTGGCCCGAAGGTGGGACCTGACAATGGTTGGCCAACCACTACCAAGTCAAGAGTACAGTCTGTAAGTCTGATGGGTTTGCCATACCTGGTCCGTACACTAGGGGCGCTCACACACTTCTTAAAAGCACATCGACCATCCAATCTCACACCATTCCGTACAGCGGCGTTAACACAAATATCATGATAAATCATGAACACATAGCATTGGTATCGTGTAAGTGCTAGCCTAGATCAAGCCAACTAGGTTCTGATAACATATAACATATAATGAAACTATGATACAAGAATATTTATACTATTCATTTCCAAATCAATATCATCACATCAGTTTGCATGTATATATATATCATCATGAAAATCATCGGCCCGTACGCTGGTATTTCATATTTTTCCATAGCTCTGCCCGTACGCTGACAAACATATCAATAGCATAACCTGTACGCCGGCAAACATATCAATAGCGCAGCCCGTACGCCGGCAAACATATCAATAGCGCAGCCCATACGCCGGCAAACATATCCATAGAACGGCTCGTATGCCGGCAAACATATCAATAACACGACCCGTACGCTGGCAAACATATCCATAGCCTGGCCCGTACACCGGAAAATCATACACATAGCTCGGCTCGTACACCGGAAAACATATAAAAATCTCAACCCATACGCCAATTTTCCATTATAAAAATCCATATCTTTATCATATTATTAGAAAACAATATTTCATATTAATTTCAACTCATGCCACATGAAATAGGTTTTTCGTATTTAGCATACCATCATTTTCAGCAGCATTTTCCAAATATAAAACATATATAAATATATTTATTTTTCTGAAATTAGATGTTGTAATAACATACATACAATTTCATAAAATAACTAGCTTAGTTTATCCCCTTACCTAAGTCCTGAAAAGCCCCTAAAACAAATAGCCCCGCACTTGCAGGGTTCCCCGTTCCACACTTTAAAACGACATTTCCTAGAACTAAAGTTCAGTATTACTACACATACTACGCTTTCTACAACTGTAAAATAGGAAAAATACTAAGTAGAAAGTCTTACCCTGGATTTGGGATGGTTTCCAACTCAACCTCACCAACGATCCGCTCTGACAGACTTGCAGAGAACTTTCCCAGAAGCGTCGTGGTGGCCTCAGATCATCGATCTGGCAGAAAATCGACCCGAGATCTTAGAGAGAAGGGTAGGGAACTGAAGGATGAGAGAGAGAGAGAGAGAGAGAGAGAGAGAGAGAGAGAGAGAGAGAGAGAGAGAGATTCCTACGCACAAATGGGCTGAAAAATCACGTTTAAAACTATTTATACTGCGGGATTCGTCGACGAACCTGAACCCTAGTTGACGAGCCACATCATCTTGTCAACGAACCTGAACCGTCGTTGACGAATTGCAGACTTCCAAAAATCCTCTCTCGGTATCTTCTCGTCGACGAGACGGAACTTTGTCGATGAGATCCTGAAGAACCCTCGTCGATGAAACCCTTGTGTTCGTCGACGAGGCCTGGAAAATTTCTTGGGATTATCCCATCCAAAATGCAACGTCCTTCTGTCCCTATTCCCATTTCTCTTCCTTTTTATTATTTAAATATCATTATTCTTCGGGTCATTACAATTAATGCCAACAACTTTGAACTCAAACCCGCCTTGATCAGCATGGTGCAACAAGCCCAATTTAGCGGATTACCACTTGATGATCCCAATATTCATTTGGTGATGTTTATAGAGATTTGCGACACTGTAAAGATCAACAGTGTTACTAAAGACACCATTAGACTGAGATTGTTTCCTTTTTCTTTGAGGGACAAGGCAAGAGGTTGGCTGCAATCTCTACAACCGGGAAGTATCGCTAGTGGCAGGACATGGCAGAAAAGTTTCTAGCTAAATTCTTTCCACCTACAAAAATAGCCCAAATCAAGAGTTAGATTGGTCAATTCAAGCAAAATGATTTTGAATCACTTTATGAAGCTTGGGTAAGGTATAGATATTTGATTCGACGCTGCCCACAACATGGGTTGCCAGATTGGTTGTAAATTCAGATGTTCTATAATGGGTTAAATGGGCAAACTCAAACTTTAGTTGATGCTGCATTTAGGGGAACTTTGATGTCAAAGACAGTTGAGGGTGCTACTTCTCTTTTGGAAGAAATGACCTCAAATAACTATCAATGGCCAATCAAAAGAACTATGGCTAAGAAAGTTGTTGGGATTCATGACTTGGAGTCGTTTGTTGCCCTTTCAGCTTAAGTTGCTTCCCAATCCCATCAGATTTCATCTTTGACAACCCAAAGGATCACACAAAGTGCAAAATATGTGGCAACTACAAGTATTATAGATCCGAGCAATGAAGCGAGTCAATAATAGACTCAATACATCAACAATCAGAACTACAACTATCGTGGTAATCCTATGCTACAATATTACCATCCAGGGCTTCAAAATCATGAGAATTTGTCTTATGGAAATACAAAGAATGTGCTATAACCTCCTCTAGGACTTGATAGTCAACAAAGCGAGAAGAAGATGTCACTTGAGGATGCCATGATATCCTTTGTTGAAGATACAAAAGCAAGGTTTAAAAAGACCAATTCACGGTTGGATAACATTGAGACTCATTATAGAAATATGAAAGCCATTATGAAGAATCTTGAAATGCGAATTAGGCAACTGGCCACAACCAGAAATGCCCAATAAAGAGGAACTTTTCCTAGCAACACATAAGTGAATCCAAAGGAACAATGTAAGACAATCACACTTAGGAGTGGAAGAGAAATTGAGAGATCACCATCATAAGAAACCATGTCCACACCTATAGCTGAAAATAATGGCCAAAACAAGAATAAAGTGGAAGAAGAGGAGATTGTGGATGATACACCAAGAGAGATGGACACGCCTCCAGTAATTTCATTTCTTGACAATTCTCTTATTCTCTCTACTCCACTTCCTTATCCTCAACGTTTTCAAAAACAAAAATTAGATAAGCAATTTTCAAAGTTTTTGGATATTTTAAAGAAAATTCACATAAACATTCTTTTTGCAGATGCCTTGGAACAAATGTCCAACTATGTCAAATTCTTGAAGGACATCATTTCCAAGAAAAGAAGGTTGGAGGAATTCAAAATAGTGAAGCTTACTGAAGGATGCAGTGCCATTCTTCAAAAGAAATTACCTCAAAAATTAAAAGATCCAGGGAGTTCACTTTGCCTAGCACTATTGGAAATTCTTTTTTCCATAAAGTTTTATTTGATCTTGGTGCTAGCATTAATCTTATGCCACTTTCTGTTTGTAGGAAATTGGGACTTGGAGAGATGAAACAAACAACCATTTCTTTGCAACTAGTAGACCAATCCATCAAGTATCCACGTGGAATCGTAGAATACGTATTGGTAAAGGTGGACAAATTCATTTTCCTTGCTGATTTTGTAGTGTTAGATATGGAGGAAGACCAAGAAGTCCCACTAATTTTTGGCCGACCATTCTTGGCCATTGGAAGGGCTTTAATTGATGTTCAAAAGGGCGAGTTAACATTGAGAGTGGACAAGGAAGAAGTTATGTTCTACATCTACCAAGCCATGAAATTCCTAGAAGATCCAAACACTTGCTTTCGGGTAGATGTCATTCAACAATGTGTAGAAGATGCCTTTCCAGAAGATGTACTAGTTGATCACCTAGAACGATCCTTGCAGCAGGTTACAACACTTAGGAATGAATTGGGGAGGCTAGAACCTATGGTAGCAAAGACGTATTCTATAATTTCTAAAGAAAAGATGCAACAACCTATAACTCCAGAGTTGAAGCAATTACCTGAGCATCTTCACTATGCATTCTCAGGTGATGCGTATGAAAATGCAAAAATCTACAAAGAATGGACGAAGAAGTGGCATGACAAACAGATTCTTAGGCGTGAGTTTGCACTAGGACAACATGTTTTACTCTTCAACTCAAGATTAAAACTCTTCACGGGCAAGTTAAGGTCAAGATGGATAGGTTCTTATAGAATTGACAAAGTTTTCCCTTTTGGAGCAATAGAATTGAATGCCAAGATAGAGAATATATTCAGAGTTAATGGTTAGAGATTGAAGCACTATTGTGGAGAACAAGTGGAGAGGAACTACGCATTTATTCCTCTTGGAGATCCTAATTGATGAAGATTGAAAAGTCAGGCTGGAGACGTTAAAACAAGCGCTTCTGGGAGGCAACCTAAAGAATTTTCTTTCGTTTATTCTTTTATTTTTACTACTTTATTTGTTTAGTTATTCATTTTTGAACAATTTGGATTTTTGATGCAGGTTTATTTAGCACGAATAAAGAGCTGAAAATTTATTTCTTCGACTGATTCACCAAGAAACTAGGGAAGCTTCTTTCTTTTCTTCAATCTTTCTCACCTTTGATTTATAATAAGGACATTGTTTAGTTTAAGTTTGGGGGTGTGATTTGGTCTTCTTGATTGTTGGTTATGTTTATTTTTCATATGATTTTTTTTTTACTTGTGATTTTATAAGTCTTGACTTGTTGGATTCTTTTACCAAGCATGTATTTGAGTATGATTGAATTATCTATGACTCTAAAATTTGTGATTGAGGGTGGGATTGAGAAAAATTTTCAAAAATCCTTTTATGTCAAGCTGAGTTTGGTGGGTACTTTGATTTAAATCTTTGTCCTTGAACATAATTGCGCACACAGTCGTTTGTTTTTTTTTTTTTTTCCTTTATTCCATTTTGCTTGTACAGAGAATGAGTAGAATTGATTGGGTCAGAAGAGTTCAATCTTACTTTGCTCTAGAATTTGTTGATGAACCCTTGAGGAGAAATCCTAGTTGATACCAAATATTAGAGAAACGATCTAGGCAAATTTTTTTTTCATAACAAAAAAAAAAAGAAAAAGCTTTCCCAACCATCCTGATTATCATGCCATCATTGCATTGTTTATTTTCATAGTCAACCCCCTTGAGCCTCATGTTACATAAGCCTTTATTTGTTCTTTTAACTACATAAGCCATTCTCGTCTAAGCCTGAAAAACCATGAATTTACCATTACATTTTGAGAAAATACTTTGGTGGAAATTTATATTTAAAGAGAAAATTTCTTCTTAAAAAAATATATATGATGAGAAAAAAAAAAGGAAAAGAAAAGAAAAAAGAAAGACACAATAAATGGAGTATGGATCACTTTAGATTTTATTAAAGGTGTACTTGGTACTACTTCATTGGTTACAACAACAATATGGTCATTAGTATGAGCATATCGTCGAGAGAGAGAGAGAGAGTTATTGTTTGAATCTTATGGATATCTCTTTGATTGCTCTTTCCACCAAGTATTTTTCCCAGTTTGCTTTGATTTTCCTTATCCATTTCTTTCGTAGCCCTCACCCAGTGGCCTGTCATTACAACCTTGATTAAAGACCTTTTGATCTTGGATTTTGGCGTTTGACTACATTAGTGGAAAGGATTTCTGAAAATTGGACTTATGGGTTTAAGTTTTGAGAGAATTCTTCTGGTTTCAGTTGTTTTACTGTTATCTAAATTTGCTGGTGTTTTGGAGTTAAATTGACTTTATCACACACACACACTCAAGGTCTTAGCTTTTGTGGCTTGGTGAGTAATGATACTACTCTATGGGGTCAAGTTGATATTGTCTTTAGTGGTCTTTTATTTTGTTTTCTTTTGTTTGAGGACAAACAAAGTTATAAATTTGGGGGTGTTTGATGAGTGGCATATATTAGAATAAATTGTCACTTTTTAACTTTAAACTTTGGTCTAATTTTATTTATTTTTACCGATTTTAGGGTTCATTGCAGTCATTTAATTTTATTTCAGATTTGAAGAAAAGAAAGACGAAAAGTCATGCATTGTGGCTGTGTTAAGAGAATCCGACTTAATGTGAAGCATAACCGTGTTTTGAAGCTGGGCTTGAGCTCGTGGGTATGTGTATGGAGTTGTGTTGAAGCTAGGTTGTGCGTGGGTCATATGAGAAGTCGTGTGATTTTGGAAAAATAGCAATTTTGGACATTTAAAGAAAAATAATATATATATATATATATATATGTATGTATATGTATGTACGTATGTATGTATGTATGTTTGGTGCTTTAGATGTTTTTAGATTAATTTTGAAAAGTAAAATTGGTGGTTGGCATTGAAAGAAAAGCAAGTGGCTTCAAAATACAAGCATGCATGTGAATAGTGCCATGCAAAAAAAGGGGTGCTGGGTCTTTCTTTGATTAAAAGGAAGGCTTGCTTGGTTTGGCTTTTGAAGTAGGGCTGGACTTGGAAGAGGCCTTAGGTAGATGGGCCTGTGGTGTGCTAGAATTGAAAAAAAAAAAAAAAAAAAAGGCGAGGCCAGGTCTTGATGTGACCCTGCCATGCAATGAAGGGGGCTACTTAGGGTTTTATTAAAAGGGGGCTGCGCTGGGAGGCAGAGGTCTTCTGTTTTTGGGAGGCAGTGTTGAAAAGAGAGAGAGAGAGAGAGAGAGAGAGAGAGAGAGAGAGAGAGAGAGAGAGAGAGAGAGAGAGAGAGAGAGAGAGAGAGAGGAAGGATTGCTTTTGGTTTTTAAGGGGCGGCGTTGGAGGAGAAGAAGGAACATGGGCAGCAGTTCTTGGTGTTTTTGTCGCAGCAAGTGGCAGTAGTTCTTGGTGTTTTCTTAAAGCACGAACGCAACAGTTCTTGGTGTTTTCTTCGCAACACGAATGTAGTAGGCTTTGGCTGTGCTTTGTGTGATTTTTATTCCATTCCCATAAGAAAAGAAAATATGGTGAATTTGTTTATATGGGATTTTATTTTCAGCATGAACTAATTATCTTATTTCAAGGAAAACGATGTAATCTTGTTTCAAACTATGCTTGCTTTTCTATGCTATTCTGAAATAATTTTCTTCAATGTTTGTCTGATTTATTGTGAGCTTATTGCTTTTGATTAACTGACCATTAATTAAATGATTTCAATTATGTGATTTGCTATCGAAAGAGGGAATTATAGGATAGATCTTGGGTATTTCAGCATAGGTAATTATAGAGATCGAGAGACATGTATGAACTTATGTAGTTTTTAAATCATGGGTCTTAATGCATTCTTACTTTATTGATTTGCATACTCTTATGTTAAATAATGAACAAGAATAGTTTCCAATTGACTATCGAAAGAGGCTTTTGGATGAATTTAAGATTTTCTAACAAATAGAGAAAATTAATTCCTATTAGTTAGATTAGTAAAGTATAGTGAAAAACTAAGTGAAATCGATTTCTTAGAAGTTTTCTTTCTCATTAGTTTGATACTTGAGCAAACGTTTTCATTCTCCTTTGAATATTTTCTTTAAATTGAGTTTATTTCAATTTTTGCACTTACAAAAATCTAAAATTCTTTTCTAAATAAAGTCAAGATTAGTATAATTTTGGTAGTTGGAAAAAGTAATTCACCAATCCCTGAGGACGATACTTGTTGATTAAGGTGTAGTCCCAAGAGGGGGGTGAATTGGGTATTTAAAAAATTGTAAGGCACTTAGTTACCTCTTACACTCTTCTTATAAATTTACCAATAAATTCTTGTTACTCAATTACTTAAGTGCAAGACTATCCTATTTATCCATGCAACATACACAAATTAAATGCAATGCTGAAAATAAAGAGTGAAGGGAAGAGGGAAGACAAACATAGTTTTACGAGGTTCAGCCGACTTGGCCTACGTCCTCGCCTTGAGCAACCACTCAAGGATTCACTAAAACCCTACTCCTTAAAGTGGGACAAAGCTTCCCATACAATCCGCTGCTTACAAGAGGCACAACTTCCTCCTACTCCGCTGCTTACAAGAGATACAACTCTCTTCTCACACATCGGTTCACACTCCGAACCATGTATACAATAAAATCTGGAAAATACACTCAAAACGATGCTTCTAACAAAAGTTTGTGAGTACAATTCAAATTCCGAGCACATTAACATATGATATAACTTGAAGCTTATGAATGTATGAAAAACGATACAATCGTTTGATGTATGATATGTGTCAACACACAAATTTGTATTTAATCAAAACTCCCAAGTAAAAACTTATTTGAAATGCCTTGGAGTTAACTAGGGTTCTTGGTTCACTTTGTAAAGATGCAAAAGTATGTTTGAAGTGAACTCGTTAACAAAATTTCTGTCTTGAATACAAACTCAATCAAAATCACAAAACTTTATTTCATGTATTTAATCACAAACTGAGAATATTAATTTTCAGAAAATATCCCTTAATTAAATGTATAGTTGTAAGTACCAAGGATATTTAATCAAGTAGTAATATAACTAAAATATATATCCTTTAGAAAATACACACTTGAACCAAAAAATCAATCAAGCAAGTTAAATAAGTTTTCTCAAGTAATGATCTTCTCAAACATATATTTTATATGAATAGGCACACTCAAGATCAAAACTTTTCAATACTTAGTCAAGAACAAGCAATGAGATGAGACGAAAAGTCACAACACTAATAACTTGAAAGATCAAACCTCAATACTAGATTGAAGTCCAGTAGAGTAAACAAGTTCCCTTTGAAAATCTGATTTGATTTGCTCGAGCTTGAAGATTTTAGATTGATGTATAGACAATCATATGACACTTTTCAATGATCTTGCAACAAAGTGTGTTCTTCTCTTTCTTGTGTGTCTAACTTGTGTTCTAGGGTTTAGATATTCATAATATATAATATATTACCTTTAAGATTGATCTCAGCCATTGGATCAATAAGATAGCTCGCGAGTCTTTTTAATAAAAAACTGATTTTTAGGCTTTCCCGCGAGTTCAAGCAACCAAACTCGACTTCAGGCTCCTGAGGTGGCAACTTCAGGCGCCTGAGGTTCCAGGGTCAGGCAACCGAGGTACCTCTGACAGGTTCTGTCTTTCCCATTTAATTCTTCAGGCTACTAAACTTAATCTTCAGGCACCTGAGGTTAACTTCAAGCTACTGAAGTCCCCTCCTTTTTTCTAATTAAAAAAAAAATTGCTTTGCTCTTTTTCTTGGGCCTTTTATAAAACATATATTTCATGATTTTCCAAACATTTCTAGGTCCATGAAGATTTCCTAATGATGTACATGAAACGCATGAATCCTAACAATCATTCTAAGTTCTGAGCCTCAAATTAAATCATACGAAAATATAAGTACATGAGATCTAAATACCCATTCCCAAAATATTCTTGAACTTTGTCGCTTGCATCTTGATTCTCATACTCTTTGAGTACCATGGTGCTTTCTAAAATGTATAAGCTTTACTTTATGGCGTCCATGACTCGTTATCTTTCCGTGCATGCTTAGTGTAAGTCTTGTTCACAAACAAAATGCATAGATCAAATATCAAATGATTTGTCATTATCAAAATAGGATTGGACTCGTAGAGTCAATAATACTCTTCTCATCACTGTACTATAAAACTACGATATTGTGCACTTGCAGTTTTGCACTGATTGGCGAAATTTGTAAGCTATTTCTGGAAAACTCCGTGGGCAATACTAGGTACTAAGCTTCAGTTCTCGAGTGCTTACCATCCCTAAACTGATGGCCAAACGGAGGTAGTTAATAGGAGTCTAGGAGACCTATTCAGATGCCTTGTTGGAAATAACATGAGCTCATGGAATTTGTGTCTTCCAATAGCGGAATTTGCGTTCAATAACTCAGTGAATAGAACCATAGGATTGAGTCCTTTTCAGGTTGTCACGAGATATCAACCTAGGAAGCCTATAGATCTTGTCCCATTACCTCCACAGGTTCGTGTGAGTGAACAAGTTAATGCTTTTTCTAAGCACATACATGCCCTACACTTTGAAATAAGAATGAAAATTAACCTGAACAACGAACATTATAAATCTTGTGCTGACATACATTGCAAGTTACAAGAGTTTTTTGAGGATGATATGGTTATGGTCTGTATTAGTCTTAAGTGGATTCCTGTAGCAAAGGTAAGAAAGTTGCATGCTAAAAAGATGGGTCCCTTCAAAATTTTAAAGAAAATTAGTTCTAATGCTTACATACTTGATATTCCTGCTAATTTTGGCATTAGCAATGTTTTTAATGTTGAGGATCTAACCCCATTTCTTGAAGCATCTTCTTTTGTAGAACCTTCAAATACTAACCTTGTAGGTGATCCCACTCCTTTCCAAACACATAATGAACCTGAAAACCCAAAATTGCCTTTACCTCCACCTTTAGCCATACCCAAGAATCGTGATGAAATTGAAGAGATCTTGGATGACAAGACAACGTTCACACGAGCGGGATCATGCTAGAAGTTCTTGGTCAAGTGGAGAGGTAAACCACTTTCTGAGTGAAGCTGGATTCTGAAAGAAGACCTCCTTCATCTTAACCCAGAATTATACTCCTAGTACTTCACTTCTCATTCTTCGGAAAAGAATTCTCTTGGGCCTGGGAGAGATGATGGGGATTAGCAGCCTTTACCCTTCTCCTTCGCCGACATGGTGACACGTGGATGATCACTCGATGTCCACATTGGTTTATAGCTCTTGTAGGTATACATGGAGTATCTTGAAAATTTTCAACATAAGAAGACCTGAGTTGACATACTATTGCAAGTTCAAGTTCAAGGCCCATGAAGGCCCCACACAGCCCAATGGCCCCCACACGGCTCTAATAGGCCCCACACGGTTTTGGCCTTCCTTTTGGAATATGTTTAAATTTCAAATTTGAATTGTAATAATGCAAGACAACTAAGCTTGACTTGTGTGCTTATGAGTTGGGGTTTCTTGTTTTTTTTTTGTAAGTATTAATTGTATTAGGTTAATAGTTGTTGAGAGTTGTTGTTGAAATTTTTTGAGAGTTGTTAAATGTTTAATGCTTTGTCTCTCAGGCTATGCCTATAAATAGCCTTCTTATTATAAGAACAAGATATGAAATTGAAGTTGAATATAGAAGAAACATTTCTTTGTTTGAGCTTGTAAAGCTTGTCCCTCTCCTCGTGAGTGAGCAGTGTGAGGCTACAACGTTTTCTCCGGAGATCAAGTAGTGAGAGACCACTAAACTATCCAACGAATCCATCAACCCCTCTTCCATCTAATACTCTTACGGCCCCCATCAACACCACACGACCACACTTTCATACACCCACACGATGATCATCATCTACACTTCATTGCTGCATTCATCTTGTGATTCAAAGCTTGTACAAAGGACCTACAGTGTGACCTAAGTACGTGTGGAACAACGTCAAGTCATCTAAATCAATCCTTTAGTAACTTCAGTACTTATGTTTGAATCCTTTGCTATATCTTGTGAACCCTTGCTAGTAGATTAAAATTAGATCTTTGTATATTCTATTTGATTTATAGATTGCAATATTGGTACTTGCTTGTTAAAATCAATTGTATGAATATTAGTTTGATAACATAGAACTTTTATTCTTGAATCTTGAAATAACAACTTTTCATCATATAACTTGATTCATTTGTGAAAAAAAAATTGAGACTTAATTGTTGGACAAGTCATGCACCTTTTCAAAATCCTTGAACATGTGAAATGAAACATGATTTATTGTGTTTATGTTTGGATAATTAAATTCTTAAGTTAAAGTGTTTAAGTATATGTGCTTGTATGAGGGTTGAATCGTAGGACATAGGTCAACCATTTCTGTCCTACATCACTTTTCCACAAGCAATGATGTTTCAATCACTTGAAGCTATGGAAATAAGTAACTATGGGTTCACAATATAATTGAATTTGCATCAGTTGGCTACAACTTATTTAGACCCAAAAAGTGGGCTTACTATTACTTAAATTAAGAAGAGGGTTACTTAAACTTTAAACAAGTGATATTATAACTGCGGAAGCAAATTTAGATCTTTCCAACTCCATTTAGATCAAGAAAGATTTTGGCAAACAAAAAAAAAAAGGAAAATAAGTAAAAAGTACATACTTCATTATTTTTTTTACTATCTCAAATATTATTAAAAATAATAAGTATTACAATATAATTTAAAATTAAAAATCAAATGTTAACTATGTGCAAAATCTAATTAGTGTTACTTTAATATACTAAATGATTTTTTTTCCCACTTTCCTTAATAACCAAGTATGAAAAAAAGAAAAAAAATGAGCTCTTTTATATTTTTCAAATCACAAGAGAGATTCACATTCTACTTTCACAATGCTACACCCAATTTAATGCTCATAACTATTAGGATAAATTTATGATAAAAAATTTAAAAATTTAATGTTCAAACCATCTTGCCTCTTGACATTGCTTGTCTTATTTATGTGAAATTCGAAATCAATAATTCTTCAAACTATCGTGACAACTCTTATTAATTTGTTTATTATTATTGTGTCACGTGTGAATAGTTCAAATTCTTCTTTTTGTGGCTCCTTTTCATTGAATTTTCAAAAAATAATTGAATAGTAGCCACTGCTCTCTCTGATTTTCTTGCTCCACATGCTTAGATTCTTATGGCTTTCACATGTCCAATATAAATTTAAATAGAGGTATATAAAAATTTTAAAAATAAATAAAAGAGTTTAAGGCATTATCTGTTCATAACTTTTTTGGAGTTTAGGGCCAAGGTCAATTCTAATATTTGTTATTATCTCCCAAGTGCTTTTGTGCTGTCCCTATTAGCACTAGCCACCACACTAACCTTAAAACCCTGCCATTACAGATTCCCCTAGCCTTGAGTTGTCTACTCTACTCTTTGGCTTGCTTGGGGTTGAGTGCATGGCCCAACCATGTTGTTATCCATCTACTTGCTTCTTACCTCAAACTTAGCACACAACCTTTTTCTGGGCTATGAGTTCATAAAATATAAAATGGGATCAATGCAATATTGCATTATTGCCTTTTATTTATTTATTTATAAAGCTTGAACATCCAATTCTATAAAGTATAGTTTTAATGTTTAAAATTTTGATTACTAACCAATTAAGTCAATAAAGGTATCAGGTAGGTTAGAGTGACTTAATACTCTATGAGTGGAATTGATAGTAACATTAACGTGACATAATAGCAACAACAAGAACAATATATTAATTTGAGATAATAGTACAAAAATATTGGTTAAAATACTTAGTTAATCAATTAGAACCAAATAATTACTGGTAACAACGTAAATGAGTTTTGTTCTACTTTATTTTAAAAAAATATTGTTCTTGAAGTTTTTATTTATTTATTATTATTATTATTATTATTATTAGACAAACATATATTAAATTCAAGAAAAGAAGGGTTTACTATTAAAAATTTATTTTGGTATGCACGTGTCTTCTTTATTTATTTATTATTTACATATGTTATTTGCTCGATAAAAAAGAAAAAGAAAAGAAAAAAGGTAAAACACACTAACCTTTGTTGAGGTTTAGTAAAAAAAACATTAACCTCGCCAAGGTTTCGAAAATTTCGTGAATTTGTCTTGAGGTTTTAAATTTTCAACAAACCTCCATAAACATGACTTTTGGGACACTTTCACCCCTCAAGACTTTTGTCTTTTTTTAAAAAAATGTAAGGAGAGGTTAGTAATTTTTGACAAATTTTAAAGGAGATTTGTGGAATTATCAAAATCTTAAGGAATATTCTTGGAATTTTGAAATCTCAAGAGAGATTCCTAAAATTTTGAAACCTCAGAGTAGGTCAGTGTCTTTTTATCAAATTTCAGAGAAAATCAGCGTCTTTTGCCTTTAAAAAATAACTACCACTATTAGTGATAATTAATTGCCCGATCCCCTATGAAGTTTGAATACGATTAAGCAGGGGCAGCTTAAACATTTTTGAGTTGAGGGATCAATTGATTCACCAATGAACCCAACTTAGTTTGGTCTCAATTGAATGGGTTATATCAACCTTGATTTACATCACTTGGAAGCTCAGGTGTTACTTGTCCTGGTTTAGTGATAGACTCTAGTTGAACCCACTTGGACCACCCATCTACTTCTGATTTTTAAAGCCATCTTAATAACCACCGGTGAAGAATGAAGAGCATGTTAAGACTTGTTAAAATATCAATCCTGAATATCTTTGTAAATAAAATACAAATTAGGAAAGTGGGTAATTATGGGGGATTTGATATTATTCAATAGGAAATTGTTTCCTTGTTTAGATTAGGTAATTGTATTATATATTAGATTGTACAGAAGAACAATGCAATGAAGAAAAATATTTTTCAATCGTTTCTTCGTTCATGGTATCAGAGTTAGGGTTTCTTAAACCCACCTAAACAATGGCTAACAGCAAAGGCTCTACCTTCTCTGCAAACATCATCGGTGACTTAGAGGCTACGTTCGGTGGGGTTACAAAAGGACTGGATAACACAGTCTTTCCCCTCTCATTGGAAAAACTAAACGGAAAAAATTTCTGTGAATGGGCTCAGTCCATGAAACTGGTGATTGAGGGAAAAGGAAAGCTTGAATATCTTACCGGTGAGCAGAGGAAGCCAAACCCTTCCGACGCTATAGCCTTGCAAAGATGGAGGTTCGAAAACTCCATGGTCACGGCCTGGCTCGTCAACTCGATGCAACCATCAATGGGAAAAATTTACTTGTTCTTGCCGACAGCGAAGGAAGTCTGAGAAGCCGTACGTGAGACGTACTCCGATGTCAAAAGCTATTCACAAATCTTCGACCTCAAGACCCGATTGTGGCAGATGAGGCAAGGCGAGAGAGGTGTTACCTAGTATTTCATGGAGATGAGTCATCTCTGGAAGGAGCTTGATCTGAGCATCGATGAGGAGTGGGAGTGCTTCGGCGATAGCACTCGATACCGAAGGAGGCTCGAAAACGAGAGGGTCTTCAAGTTTCTTGCCGACCTGAATCGAGAGCTTGATGACGTGAGGGGACGGATCCTTGGTCAGTGACCTCTCCCTTCAATCCGAGAAGTCTTCGCAGAGGTCAGGAGGGAAGAGAACAGGAGGCAGGTGATGCTGTGGCCTCAAAATGGATCTGCTGGGCTGGACCCAACTATACCTGTATCTGCCCAAAAATTAGATGGGCTACACGCTGGGTCGGAGTCCTCAGCTTTTATATTAAAAGGCCTAGCGGGACCTAGTCAATGACCGCAAAGAGGAAAAATATGGTGCGAACATTGCCGAAAAACAGGTCATTCAAAAAATACCTGCTGGGAGATTCATGGAAAACCAGCAGATTGGAAACGAGAAAATACCAAAAAAATCGTGGGTACCAGGCCAGCATTGACGGATCAACTGAAAGATCACAAGGAGCGAACAACAATACCCCGTCCAGCAGTGCATTCAGTCCTGAACAATTGGATCAGTTATATAAGATGATTTCATCAATGCAAACATCGGGTCAGTCCTCCTCTAGTTCCCTGGCTCACCGAGGTAATCATCTGTTAGCTTTAAAAACCACATCTTGTTCCAAATGTCCCTGGATAATTGATTCGGGTGCATCCGATCATATGACTGGGTCTTATTAATATTTTTCATCTTACTCACCATATGCCGAGAATTTGAGGGTAAAAATTGTAGATGGTTCTCTCTCACCAGTTGCTGGAAAAGGAAGTATTTGCATATCTAATTCCTTAACTTTACAATCAGTCTTACATGTCCCCAAGTTATCGTGCAATCTGTTGTCTATCAGTCAGTTAACAAAAGATTCGAATTGTTCTGCTAAATTTTTTTCCTCTCATTGTGTTTTTCAGGACCTATCATCGGGGAAGACGATTGGCACTGTTAAAGCGTATGAGGGACTCTACTACTTTGAGGAGGCAAGTTTGAGTGAACTATGTAATACTGCAATTTGTGATTCTGCATCTACTTCTAGAAATAGTGAACTTTTGTTATGGCATTCACGGATGGGTCATCCCAATTTCCACTATTTAAAACGTTTGTTTCCTTCTCTTTGTTCAAATAAAATGGCTTCTGAGTTTCAATGTGAAGTATGTGAGCTTGCTAAACATCCTCGTACTTCTTTTCCATCATCCATATACAAACCATCTCGCCCATTTGGTATGTTTCTCAATGATGTATGGGGTCCCTCACGTTCCCTAAATCGCACCAATACAAAATGGTTTGTGACCTTTATCGATGACCATACTCGTCTTTGTTGGGTCTACAACTGAAAGACAAAACTGAAGTCCGCTCCACTTTCATCAATTTTCATACCATGATTCATACACAATTCCAGACTCATATTCAGATCCTACGTACTGATAATGGTACGAAATATTTTAATACCATCTTGGGAACTTATCTTCAAGATAATGGGATTGTTCATCAAAGTTCTTGTGTGGATACCCCTCAACAAAATGGGGTTGCTAAACGAAAAAATAGACATATACTTGAAGTAGCCCGGGCATTAATGTTCACTACCCACATGAAACATTTTTTTGGGGCGATGTCATCTTAACAACCACACATCTCATTAATCGAATGCCAAGTCAAACACTCTCATTTGTCACCCCTCTTCAGAAATTTCAAGAACACTTTCCTGCCTCTCGACTTCCTTCCAGTCTCCTACTGAAAATTTTTGGTTATACTACCTTTGTTTATGTCCATGCACACCATCGTGATAAATTGGATCCTCGTGTCATTAAATGTGTCTTCCTTGGTTATTCACCTACACAAAAAGGCTATAAATGCTATGATCCGATCTCAAAATGACTGTTCGTTAGTCTTGATGTCACTTTCTTTGAAACCACTCCTTACTTCCCAAAGCCCTCTCTTCAGGGGGAGACATGGAGTGAAGATCGATTCTTTGATCCTTTTACTACTGAATCTGCGGTTACTCCAATTACTCCATTCCCTGACCCATCTATTGAGTCTTCCATTAAGTCCTCCATTACATTACTTCCCGACTTGCCAAACACAACTGAACACTTACCCTTAGGGGGAGATGCAAGAGAGCAAAACAACGCAGACATACTGATTTACTTAAGAAAGCGAAAAACAAAGAAGAGGGAGAATCTCATACCTGAGGCACCAAGAGCGTTGGAACCGGTGATGGCTCTGAATAATCATGAGCCCTCACCTTATCCTGATCTGGTAATTGATTCTTCCTCTGATAATTCTGCACCTGATGATATCAATTTACTTATTGCAATTAGAAAACAAACCAGGTCATGTACTCAATACCCTTGGTCGAAATATATGTCTTATAAAAGCTTGTCTACAAGATATCGTGCGTTTGTCTCTAATCTTGACAGGATGCAAATACCAAAAAACATTCAGGAGGCTCTAGAAATACCAAAATGGAGAGAGGCAGTCATGGAAGAAATGTGAGCCCTAGAAAAAAATGGAACTTGGCAGTTGACAGATCTACCGAAAGGGAAGAAGCTAGTGGGTTGTAAATGGGTCTTCACAGTGAAATGTAAATCTGATGGAACAGTTGAAAGATATAAAGTCAGACTTGTTGCAAAAGGCTTTACACAGACCTACTGCATTGACTATACTGAAACATTCGTACCAGTGGCAAACTTAAATACAATTCGGGTTCTCTTGTGCCTGGTAGCCAATTTAGATTGGCCACTACAACAACTTGATATTTAAAATGCTTTCTTAAATAGAGAATTGGAAGAGGAAGTTTACATGACTATACCACTAGGATTCAGTAGAACAGGTGAAGAAAACAAAGTGTGTAATTTAAAGAAATCGTTATATGGCCTCAAACAATCTCCTAGAGCGTGGTTCGACAGATTTGTAAAGGTACTAAAGAATCAAGGGTATTGACAAGGACAATCAGACCATACACTATTCTTCGAACAAATCTGAAGGAGGTAAGAGAACAATCCTAATAGTGTATGTCGATGATATAATTCTTACTGGTGATGATACTGTAGAAATGGAGAAATTGAAGAAGGTTCTAGCTACTGAATTTGAGGTTAAAGACTTGGGACAGATGCGCTATTTTTTGGGCATGGAAGTGGCAAGAACGAAAAAGGGAATTAGTGTTTCTCAGCGAAAGTATGTTACCGATCTCCTAGTTGAAACTGGCATGCTAGGGTGCAAACCCAGCGAAACCCCAATAGAAACAGTAAAGAGGGTTGAAGATTGTGGAAAACCAGTAGAAAATGAGAGGTATTAGAGATTGGTTGGCAAGCTGATCTACCTATCACATACTAAACCAGACATTGCATTTGCAGTCAGTGTAGTAAGTCAACACATGCATTCACCAAAGGAAGTTCACTTAGATGCTGTATACAAGATCCTTAGATATCTCAAGGGATCCCCGGGAAGAGGACTCTTCTTTAAGAAATGTGAAAGTAAGGAAGTAGAGATCTTTACAGATGCAGATTGGGCAGGATCAGTGGAAGATAGAAGGTCCACCACAGGATATTGTACATTCGTCTGGGGAAATCTCATAACTTGGAGAAGCAAAAACAGAATGTGGTGGCTCGTAGTAGTGCTGAAGCTAAATTCAGGGCAGTCGCTCAAGGGATTTGTGAAGGATTGTGGTTACGAAAACTATTGGAGGAATTACGAGTATCGGTGAACCTTCCTACAAACTCTACAGTGACAATAAGGCAACTATTAGCATCTCTCTTAATCCGGTCCAACATGACAGGACTAAACATGTGGAGGTAGACAGACACTTCATCAAAGAAAAAATTGAAGAAAGAATTATATGCATGACCTATGTGCCAACCAAGAAACAAACTACAGATATCCTCACTAAAGGGTTGGGACGATAGAGCTTTGATGATCTTATTAGCAAGTTGGAGATGATTAATATTTATGATCCAACTTGAGGGGGAGTGTTAAAATATCAATCGTGAATATCTTTGTAAATAAAATACAAATTAGGAAAGTGGGTAATTATGGAGGATTTGATATTATTCAATAGGAAATTGTTTCCTTATTTAGATTAGGTAATTGTATTATATATTGGATTGTACAGAAGAACAATGCAATGAAGAAAAATATTTTTCAATCGTTTCCTCGTTCAAGACTCCACCGAGTTAATGAATGAACCATATTCTTTGGACTATACTTCTTGCATTAATTTATTGTAAGTAAGTTACCGAGGGACCTAAAATAAAATTTGTTAAAATCTATTCCTTAACCATTTATGAAGCCTCAATACAAGGAACCCATTCAAGCAGCCCCTAAAGCAAAAAGGAATGTATATATAATGAACCCATTTGGAACTGACCCGAACATTGGTAATGGTAGCCCAACAAAATGCTTTAACCCTTTGTGTAATTCCAATACAAAGAACCCATTCAAGCACCCCTAAAGTTGCCCCCGCGGTGGGGTTGGAATTACAATGAACCCATTTCCACTAGATCCAAACACTCGTAGCCCACCAAGCGAAACTGGAGAAATGAGAACCATAGAAGTCCAACTGTTCAAACCTGGTTGTTCACTTCCAATTAAACTGTATCCCTATCCAGTAAACGTGTACCCATGTCACCATCCCCAAATGATTCCCCTTGCTTATCCTCAAACGAACTGGTCGAAGCAGAGGATCACACATTAAAAACAGAAAGCATGCATGCCATCACCCCCACCCTTGAACCAAATTTATAGAATAGCGCAGCACGAGAGAGAGAGAGAGAGAGAGAGAGAGAGAGATGGCAGCTGCATCTTCTTCCATGGCGTCCCCCTCTGCCTGCTTCAACCACAGCCTATCTCCCCCACTTCTTGGTCCTCAAAACGTCAATTTCAGGTCACTTCTTAGTTGATCTCTAGCTATTGCGCGCTCTGGTAATTAAGTTTCCTCCCCAGCTAAAATCTGTAGAATCTAATTTGCAGTTATGAATCGCTGTCAACAACAAATCCCCAGAGACGTGGCGTTGGGGCCAGAACCAGAAGTTCAAACTTCCACAATTTGGGGTTCGTATGAATTAATTACTTAATTTACTTCAAAGAAAATTTTCGGAGTTCTTTTTATTTTTGTCGAAAGCAAAACCTGTACTGCGTTTTTCTCTCGTACATCACCCAAACCAATATGATTATTTTCAAAGAAAGTGTTAGCCATTTGCCTTACGATTTTAAGATGGTGACTCTGTTTATGTGTATATGGAAGTCGACTGGGTGCTGTGGAGGAGAAGGTTCTGACGACAGGTGTTAATCCGACGTCAGTGCCAGTGCGTGTGGCGCGTGAGCTTCTACAAGCTGGGCACAGATATTTGGACGTCAGGTACGACTGATTGATTATCTGCGACACAATTTATATATATATTTTAGTGATTTTGTATGTTTGATTCATTTTCTTGGCTTTGGATTCGGGGTTGTTCTGTTCTGCAGGACTGCCGAAGAGTTCAGCGCCGGACATGCCTCTGGCGCTATCAATGTTCCTTACATGTTCAAAACTCGATCAGGTTAATTGTTTTTTGTTTTGGGTTTTTATGTTGATGATATCAATGATCAATTTTTTTCTCTTTGTTGCTGTAGTTATTCTTTTGTTTGCCGATGCAGGGATGACTAAGAACCCTCACTTTTTGGAGGAAACATTATTGCAATTTGGAAAAGATGATGAGATTATTGTTGTGAGCGCCTGTTTCCGAAATCACACTTATCCTGCTTTCTAGAGGGATAGATTTTCGTAGTAATTGCTGTTTCATTTCCTGGATTTGCAGGCATGTCAGAGTGGGAAAAGATCACTCATGGCTGCAGCTGATCTTTTATCTGCTGTGAGTGTATATACTTTTTGAACAGTAGAAAGCATTATGTATATATATGATGTGATTCAAATCATAGAAGCATTTTCTTCAATTTACTACTTGTGTTCTTCAGACTTCCCATCTCAAAAACACCTGGAAAATTCATAATATCGGATGTATTTTGTTGGGAACTCTTTGAGAAAACTACAGAACATTGAAGATCTGCTGTAACGGACCTTAAGCATAGGCAAGCTTAATTATGGAAATAAGCTTGAAATTGAATTTTTGGGGAACTAGGTCAACTCTAATAAGGTTTACTTTAGTATTTTCATCAAATATATGTACATAAATTAAACATGCAAAGCTTGAATTCATCCCAACCACACTGGACAGCTGATGATTCATATATGGTTTACTGCAGGGTTTTACAGGCATAACTGACATGGCTGGGGGATATGCAGCCTGGACTCAGATTGGACTTCCTACAGAATGAATAATGACCACGTCCTCCTCTGGGGACCATTGCTTCCTGCTTATCGATCCATTAATAGTTTTAACACTTATAGAAATAATAATTGAGAACAGAGGAGGTTCTGTTTAGAAACTAATACTCTGATGTGGTATGCTTTGCATAAATGCACGATGATGTACAGAATAAAATACCAGATAAAGGAGCACAAAATGTTTCTTTTATCTTTTTCTTTCATATCATTAACGAATATAATATATTGTTGAGATATGGATCGTATAATGAAATTGCACAGCGGAATCAATAGCAAGAAATAAATAACACAATCAATAAACACAGCAACACAAAGATTTACGTGATTCGACAAAGTTTACATCCACGGAAGCAAAAGATAAACAAATTTCACTATGAAAATCATAATGTATACAATACACTTCAATAATGATCACTCTCTCTCTCTCTCTCAAAATATGCTCAGATGACATATATAGAGTTTTCTCGGAGGTTTCCCCCCACTTGCCCAACCACCCAATGTTCAAAATGCAAAAATTCAGACAAATTGCCGCAACCCTGGCGCCCCTCGTCGACGAACATAGGAGCTTTGTCAACGAGACCAAGAAGATCCTTTGTTGACGAATATAGGGCTCTCGTCGACGAAGCCAGAAATATGAAATTTTCTGCTCTCGGTAATTATTCGTTGACGAGCTTCAGAGCCTTCGTTGACGAACCTCTGTTGTTCCCTCATCGACGAGCATAAGGCCTTGACGAGTCTTGCTGTGCTGCCCCCTTCATGTTTTTCCTCATTCCTTCTTTGCTTATCAAAACAGAAGTTTAAGAACCTCAAATAGCAATCTCCACCTTAGCAATTATACGTCCCTTAGAAGAATCTCAAAAACATGAATTGCTTCATTTTGAATTCAAAAAAAAAAAAAGGCTTGGTTGGGTATGTCTTCCCTCTATCACTTGGAAACATAGAGTAAGTACAAGTAATGCTTGAACTTCTCTGAAGTAATTGATTTCGTCAGAATATCCGTTGTATTTTCAGATGTGTGAACTTTCTCCAACACAAGTTCACCCGAAGCAATCAATTCCCGAACCCTATGGAACCTCACATCAATGTGCTTGGTCCTAGCATGGTATACCTGATCTTTCACCAAGTAAATGACACTCTGACTATCACAATGCAGCACCACACCATCTTGTTGTAACCTCAGCTCTCTGATTAAACCAGTAACTCATAATGCTTCCTTTGCAGTTTCGACAACTGCCATATATTCCGCCTCAGTCGTGGACAATGTAACCAGTGACTGTACCATGGATCTCCAACATACCGGTTCTCCTACAAGGGTAAACATATCCTATTGTAGACCTTATGTCATCCATATTTCCAGTATGATCTACATCAACAAATCTCATAACTAAAGGATAACCCTGTTGTTTGCCGAACATGATGCCATATCCCGATGTACCCCGCAAGTATCTAAGTATCCATTTTATAGCTTCCCAATGCTGCCTTCCTAGATTAGAGAGGAACTTGCTCACCAAGTTCACTACATGAGCTAAATTTGGTCTCGTACATATCATGACATACATTAAACTCCCCACAACATTGGCATAGGGGACCTTTGACATGTCCCAGATTTCTTTATCCGAACTTGGGCAATCTGCAGTAGACAATTTGAAATGATTTGCTAGAGGTGTACACATTGGTCTTGCATCAGTCATGCTAAACCTCTCCAATACCTTCTGAACATAACTGCCCTGAGATAACCATAATCTCCCTGCTGTCCTGTCATGGCAAATCTCCATCCCAAGTATTTTCTTGGCTGAACCAAGATCCTTTATGTCAAATTCCTTATGCAACAGGTCCTTTAACTGATTCACCTTAGTTAAATCCTTTGTAGCTATCAACATGTTATTGATGTACAATAACAAGAAAACAAGATAACCATCCTTAAGTTTATTCACATAAACACAGTAATCATACTCACACCGTTTGTAGCCAATCTTCATCATGTACGAATCAAACCGTTTATACTATTGCCTTGGAGACTAATTCAGCCCATAAAGAGATTTCTTTAACCTGTAAACAAAATTTTCTTTTCTTGGTTCAATGAATCCCTCCGGCTGTACCATGTAGATTTGTTCATCCAAGTCACCATTAAGAAACGCCGTCTTCACATCCATTTGTTCCAAATGAAGATCGTAATAAGCTACCAACCAGAACACAATTTTGATAAAAGTATGTCGGACCACTGGAGAAAAAAATCTCATTATAATCTATCCCCTTCTTTTGTGAGTATCCTTTTGCCACCAATCGTGCCTTGAATTTCTCTCCTTCCTTTTTTGAAATTTCCTCCTTCTTCCTATACACCCATTTGCAACCTATCAGTCTCTTCCCATCTGGAAGCTCCACCAACTCCCAAGTTTTGTTCTTATGTAGTGATTCCATTTCCTCAATTATTGCTCCCATCTACCTATCTTTCTCCTGACCGTGCACTGTCTCTTGAAAAGAAGTTGGATCGTTGCAAAAAATAAGAATAAGATACTAACTCATCAAAACCATACCTTGATGGAGGCCTGATAGTGTGTTCGGATCTCGGTATAGGAATATCATCGACTTGTTGGTTTCCCGAGCTAAAGCTCCCTGCAACCACAAGACTATGATCATTTTCGTTGTCCTGAGCTTCCGACTCCACCTGCACAACATGTTCATCACTGCCCTAACTTTTTGGCTCCTGTTTCTATTCATCAAACTCTTGAGTACGCTTCACCATAGCCTTCTCATCAAAGACTACATCTCTACTGATCACCACTTTGTTTGCGACTGGGTCCCACAACTTAAACCCCTTTACACCCTCTGGATATCCTAAGAAGATGCAACGACGAGACTTCAGGTCAAGCTTAGACCTCTCCTCACTAGACACGTGGACATAGGCTGGACACTCAAATACCTTTAATTCGAAGTAGTCTACTGCATTTCCCATCCAAACCTCTTCTGCCACTTTATTGGCTAGTAATGCCCTTGGTGATCAGTTAATCAGAAAACAAGTCATACTAATTGCTTCGGCCCAGAAGTTCTTCGGTAGTCTTGCATTCAATTTGAGACACCAAGCCTTATCAGCAAGAGTTCAGTTCATCTGTTTTGCCACACCATTTTGTTAAGGTGTCCCACGAACAGTAGAATGTCTCTTGATACCCTGCTCCACACAAAACTTCATAAATCGAGAATTAGCATACTCAGTTCCATTATTCGACCTAAAGTATTTGATTCTCCTACCTGTTAGGTTTTCCACTTGAGCCTTCCAAATCTTAAACTTAGCAAACATACTAGATTTGTGACGCATGAAGTAAACTCAAACCTTCCTCGAGTAATCATCAATGAAACTCACATAGTACACATGTCCACCCTTTGATGCAACTTTAATTGGGCCCCAAACATTTTAATGTACATAGTCAAAAATTCCTTTCGTATTGTGAGTAACTGATATGAAGTTTGCTTTGTTATGTTTTCCAAGAACACAAAACCTACAAAATTCCAAATGATGCATTTTCAACCTTTCAACAATTTTCTCTTGTGTAGTTCTTTCATGCCATGTTCTCCCATATGCCCAAGACACATATGCCACAAGACGGTCTCATCAAATTTAGCATCCACGACTGCAACTCCACCTACAACGGTAGTTCCCTGCAACGTGTAAATATTTCCATCCAATTTCTACCCTTTCATTACAGTCAGATTACCTTTCCATATCGTCAAGATTCCACCTTTGGACTTGTAATTGAAGCCATTACAATCCAAAGTGCCAAGAGATATCAAACTCTTTCTCAATTCAGGTATATGTCTTACATTACACAATGTTTTTACAGCACCATCAAACATTTTTATCATTACATTTCCTATGCCAACGATCTTACAAGAAGCATTATTACCCATAAGAACTGATCTAGAATTTACTAACCTGTAAGTGTTGAACCACTCCTTGTTTGGAGTCATGTGATAAGAACTTGCCGAGTCAAGTATCCAAAAGTTCGTTAGATTATCCAACTCCACTGATATTGATAGAACATCACCATCTTCCGAATCCTCTTCTTGAACAATATTCACAGATTTAGAAATCTCCTCATGCTTATTAGCATTTCCTTTCTTCCAATCCAGACACTCCGGTTTCACATGCCCCCTTTTACGCATTTATAACACCGAATTTTCTTCTTCTTCTTGGATTGATTCTGGGATTCTGGTTAGACCCATTTTTAAAATTTCCTTTGCCTCGCTGATTACAACCCTTTACCACAAGTCCTTCTCCATTATCATGAATTTTCAACCTTTGATGAAAATTTAACAAAGCACTTGTTAACTCTTCTAAATCAAGTGTTTCTTTTCCCCACATAAGAGTGGTCACAAGATTTTCATAGGTACAAGTTGAAGGCAAAGAATTTGACAGCATCAAAGCCTTATCATCCTCATCAAACTTCACATCAACTCTCATAAGATCACTTATGATTTGATTAAACTCATTGATGTGTTGATCTAGATTAGATCCTTCTACCATCTTAAGCCAATATAAATGCTGCTTAAGAAAAAGTTTGTTATTGAGGGATTTAGACATGTACCAACTTTCTAACTTTCACTAGATAGTCGCTGGAGAATCTTCCTCCATCACCCAATAGAGAACTTTGTCGGCCAAACACAAGCGTATTGTTGACGTTGCCTTTGCTTTCAAATCTAGCTATGTTGCCTCATCCATTCCTTTTAGTTGAGTATCAAGTAGAGCCTTAGCCATTTCTCATTGTACAAGGTTGTCTTTCACTCTCATTTTCCATGGATCGAAGTTTCCGATTCCATCGAATTTGATAATGTTAAATCTTGCAGAAGACAATCCCGATGCCATAACAACAATCGCTTTGATTCCACTTTGTTGAGATATGGATCATATAATGAAATTGCACAACGGAACCAACAACATGAAATAAATAACACAACCAATAAGCACATCAACACAAAGATTTATGTGGTTCAGCAAAGCCTACATCCACGGAAGTAAAATGCACACAAATTTCACTATGGAAATCACAATGTACACAATACACTTCAATAATGATCACACAATCTCTCTCTCTCTCTCTCTCTCTCTCTCTCTCTCTCTCTCTCTCTCTCTTAAAAAATATGCCCAAATGAAATATATAGAGTTTCCTCGGAGGTTTGCCCCCATTTGCCCAACCACCCAACGTTCAAAATTCAAAAATTCAGACAAACTATTGCAGCCCAGGCACCCCTCATTGACGAACATAGGAGCTTCATCAACGAGACCAAGAAGAACCTTGGTTGACGAATACATGGCTCTCTTTGACGAAGTTAGAAGTCTGAAATTTCCTACTCTCGGTAATTATTCGTCGACGAGCTTCAGAACCTTCGTCAATGAACCTTTGTTGTTCCCTCATCGATGAGCATAGGCCCTTCGTCGACGAGTCTTGCTATGCTGCCCCCTTCATGTTTTTCCTTCTTCCTTGTTTTTTTACCAAAACAGAAGTATAAGAGCCACAACTAACAAATATATAGCCTATTAGATTCAGAAGATCAAAAGGAAAAAAGAAAAATAAAATCCTTTGGAGCTTACTACTTATGTAGGGACCCAAATCAGGAAAACAAATAAAGAAAAGAGAAGGGACATTAAAAAGGATAAAATAGTAGAGCTCGTCGATGAGGCTCCATTTCTCGTCAATGAAGTCTCTTCTATTGCTTGTCAACGAGGAGATACCGAGGGATTTTTAGAGATTCTAAAATCTCATGCTTATTGACGAGGTCACTTACTTGGCCATGAGCGACCTTCTTTGGCTTGTCGACGAGAACTCCAACTCATCAACGAGGTTGGTCGGGTCAACCTAATTATAAATGGAATATTCATTACTTCCATGCTAAGTTATCTCATTCTCTCTCTCTCTCTCTGGAACTCGAACCAACTCTCTCTCTCTAGGATTCCATGCCGTCTATTTTCGGAATCAATAATCTGACATCACTACGTGGATTAGGAGGAGAATCTCTATAGTTATAGCGGATCAGATTTTCGATATGAGGATTTTTGGGTTTTTCCCTAAAATTGAGGTAAGGGTTTGATTTCGTTTCTAATTCGGTTGTTATGTAGTGGTTGAGATTATAGTTAAGTATTGTTCTTCAATTTTTAGGTTTCGGGGATCTCGGGTCGTTGTTTTTTATCGATCCGCTCGTATTTCTATTTTCGGGATTAAGGTAAGGGAATTTGTTTACATCAGTATTTTTAGAAAACTGACCAACTAGAAAGATGACTTATGCCTTTATGTACATTTTGACTGCTTATCTGCAAAATTTTACCGGGTATAAATGCTGTTTCTTACGATTTTACAATTTTACTGTTTTTTGCAAAAATAGGGATTTTGGTATATGAACTCCAAATTTTCCAAAATTACTCTAACTGCGTTAAAACTAAAGTAGGAACTGCTTGATACCCATGTTTGCGGTTCAAATGGTATTTTTCGAGTTATACACTGATTAAAGCGATTTTTGACAAAACGAATGTGACATGTGATATGAACTAGAACATACTGAATTGTTATATTTGTGAATGAACTGTGAAAACTAAAATTCCATTATTTTATCTGAAAATGTGGAAAACAGGTGCTGGTTAATCACTGAGTTTTAAAATGTAAAAAGGGTTGAACCAAGAGCGTTTGTGCCGATTAACACCACTGACTGATAGAAAAGAAAAATGCATGAAAGTTTGCATAATTACGGTTGTTGAAGTATTGGAACTGCATAGGTTGTTATGTTTTATTGTAAATTATATATATGGTTGATTGGGACCACAACTTGTTACTAAAGGAGTTGAAAGACACTCTGAAGGAGTTGAAAGATACTTCAGGTTATTTGAGGCTTTAAAGAACTAGAGGCGCGGTTCCGTTGCTGACTGAGGTACAATGCAACCACATATGTGAATCAGTGTGGGTATTGAGATAGTTAGCTTGCAGGAGTGTATAGGGCCACTAGTGAAATAATTGATCAGGTGGGGCAGCTGGACTATATCTGTGATGCTTGACAGTGCCTGCACGAACAGGGCTCTATCAGAGTTATTAGTGCGCAACCCGTGCCACGGGGTAGTTAGGCATATTACTGAAAGTTCCAAAGCTGGTTATTGTCCTAAATTTTTATATAAATGATTTAAAAACTGAAATGGGCAAAGTCACAAGGTTGAGTACATTGTGGAGGGAATCGTACAGTGTATGAGCCTATACCTTACCCTAACCTCAAGGACTCTCGCTTGTAATGATGTCGTATTATGTTTATATATCTCTGATAGTACTGTATTGTGTATGTAATACTATGCAACTATTTTTAACTGGAATAAACTCATGTAGTCACGTGTTGATGTAATATCTTCCACCTTACTGAGAAGTGTCTCACCCCAATCTTACAACCTTTGTTGTAGGTCCTACAGGACGTTGGTCTTAGTTCTTTTAGAGGGACTTTGGTGCGTAAAGTCTTGTTAGTAAACGTAAGTTTTGTATCAGTAATGGGTTGTTAGTTTGGTGGAATGTAAGAGGATGTAATTTGTTTATGTTTTAAACATGGATATTGTGTACTGAAAAATACAGATAGAGCTTTGGTGTATGTCTAATAGAACCCCAAATGAGAATGTTTATGTTTTCTGCTGTGCATAAATATATATATATATATATATATGTGTGTGTGTGTGTGTGTGTGTGTGTGTGTATGAGATACACCTGTTTGTCCCTGTTTAGGGTGGGTTATTAATATATGCTTATCAAATACTGGTATAACAGAGTATGTGTAGTAGCACTCTAGGTTCGTAAAAAGGACCGAGGCATTACAACTTATTTTCCTTCTTTAAAATGCAAAAAATTGATGGGGGTAAAAAAAGGTTTTAATGAAGTCATTTTTAATTTATCATTTTCAATTTATGATTTTATTACAATTTACAAAATACTAAAATTTAAATGTCTTTACATGTGATGTGTTGGGTGGTCTTAGGCCTTCTTAACCCCAAAAGCTAGTTCATGGGGTGAGGCTTTCCCTCATACTTAAATGATTACTAAGCTCATTCCACAACCGATGTGGGACAACCCCAACAATCTCTCCCTCAAACATCAGGCTCCAAACTCCTTACGAATCGAGCTCCAAATCGGTAGCACCACATGCCCGGCATCTCAGGGAGAAACCATGGGCTTTGATACTAGTGTTAGGTGGTCTTGACCCTTCTCAACCCCAAAAGTTAGCTCATGGGGTGAGGCTTTCCTTCACACTTAATAACTGACCACCAAGCCCCTTCCACAACCAATGTGGGACAACCCCAACATGATGGGGGTAAGAATGCAACTATTCCTAAGTCACCAATAACAACTATAATGAGTTTAATATATGTAATCTCACATGTTTGATAATGTGATCATGTGGTCAACCACATCCTACCCCGAAAAAGGTAATCGTTATCACAATTGACCTAACAAGGGCAGATCTTAGGAATTAAGTATAGTAGCCTCCCGCAATTTGACATGATCAATTGCACAACTGCGTTCTCGGGAGAATCCATAATTTCCCACCAAAAGGGGTAATTGAATTCTCCTTATAAGTAGTGAAGAAGGGCAATAGAATAGGTAAAAGATCATTTTGCTACATTATTTCTAAGCTTTTCCGCTATCTATATTCCCTTACAAACTTAGGCTTTAGAAGTCTTTCCGGTGACTCGTACAATGACCTTAGACACTCTTGTGTGCTTTTTACTTGTTATCTAGGAATACCTTAAGAGATCCTTTGGAGAGCTTGAACCACCCATTGGGGCATATAGAATTAAAAGTGCCTCACCATTTTGGTGTCATCTATGAGAAGTCGTAAAAAATTCATGGTGTAGATATACACTTGCCATGCAAAAAATTCAAAGGTCAGTCAAGAGGACAATCAAGACCATATCTATGTGTTCTTTTACCTCGGCCGCCTTGTTCAACTAGAGAAGCATGTGCCCTAAGCTCTATTGGGGCACATTCTCCAAATGTAACAATAGTTCCAAGCCATGCAAGATTAGATGAATACTTTGGTGAAGAATGCCCAAACTCTGATTAAGCACAACCCTCCAACAAGGGAGGAAGCAACTCATAATCCATAGACTTTCCACCTCAATGAAAAAGCTAAACCCTAGAAGCTCAAGGCAGCTTGTTGGCTCCTATAGACCTACCATGTTATGGCGTAACTGAGCATTTGAGACCCCTATTGAAGAAGACAACATCAAAGGTAGTCAAAAAGCTCCAATAAATTCCAAACCCCTCAAGAAACCAAAAAAGGAAAGAAGAAAACAATTAAACTCTTTTGACCAGAGAAGTTATGAATAAGCATTTGCCTACAAGGTTCCAAACATAAGTCATCAAATCATATGACAACTAATAGATACCTTGGGTCACTTGGAGAATTTCCAAGCCACCATGGTTCTCCATGAAGCTTCTAATGCCATTATGTGTCAAGCCTTTGCCACCACCCTAAAGAAGCCAAGTTGAACTTGGCACTTAGGACTAAAAGCAAGCTCCATCTCAATCTTCAAGGATGTCAGTGACCAAATTATGGGTCACACTAGCAGTGGTAAAAGGATAAGGAAGACCTAATAAGCCTCATGGAGATTTGAAAAAAGATGAGAGAGTCCTCAAGGGACTACCTTAAACAAGAACTTTAGAATGCTAGAGATGTCAAACTTTGGAGAGGTTGCCCAAGCAACCGAAGAAGCCTGAAGGCTTGTAACACTAAGGAGGTAAAACAAGGTTATTCATATGATCTCTAGAGGATTTGACCTTGATACGAATGGCACTTGCTCAAGAACCTCCAAAGTTAATGAGCACCAAAAAGATAGAACAAGGCCTTCATTTTCTGACCTAGACATCTCTTTTTTCAACAAGGACTTAGGTTATTTGCAATAGCAATGAGGTTATGCCTTGGTAGTCGCAAATAACATCCCTAACCACAACATCAAATATATCCTAGTTGTTATAGGAGCTCAATAGATATCCTCTACTAGGACATATTCTAGTAGATGAAAACAACTTCTAATCAATAAAAAATAGTAAAATTGCCTTTGATTAGATTCGCAAGGGACATTATATAACCCTGAAAAATGATAATTCCTTCTATATCTTTAGGAAATAAATCATGGAAAGTTATTGTAGTGGTAGACTTCTTTGTGGCAAAAATCCCCTTATCGTAAAAGGTTATTCTTGATAGACCTTGACCTGAGCTACTGCAGTGGTAGAATTCTTTGCCCTTTAGTGTAAAAGGTTATTCTTGATAAACCTTGCCCTAAGCTACTGCAGTGGTAGACTTCTTTATGGTAAAAATCCCCTTAGCTTAAAAGGTTATTATTGATAGACCTTGCCTAAATCAGGTCAAGGTTATGGCCTTCATATACAACTTGATGACAAAATTCCCCATTCTTCATGGGATAGGCAAACTCCATGGAGACTAAGACATGGCCTTCTTCTGATGTTGTTTCATAGCATTGAAAAGGAAAGGAAATCTAGATGTGATGATGATCGTGAAGAGCTCCAACCCCCCTCTTAAAAGGATGAACTTCAAGTCACCAAAATATTAGAAAACTTCATATTGGATGAAGTAGTCGATCCTTAGAAAGATGATCCATATAAGGACCTTAAAGGTAGAGGTATGGGACTAGTTAATAAGGTTCCAATGGAGCAATGCTGATATCTTTGCATGAGCCACTGAAGAGATGTTCAAGATATACCCAAGGATCATTATCAACTCATTGAGTTGATCTAACTTGAAAAACTAATAAGGCAAAATATTATAGGAGTTGGGCTTATATAAGAAGTAAGTAAGTTATCCCAAGAGGTTAGCCAATGTCGTGTTGTTTAAGAAAAAGGGAAATGACAACTATGTATTGACTTCTCCAACTTAAATAATGTATGCCTTGAGAGGTTCTTCCCACTGCTAATTCTACCTTGACGCACAATGTAAAGAACTAGAAAATAATAATAATTAAATAAAGAGGAAAAAAGAAAATTTAAAGGAGGTAAAGCAGGGTTCGTTGACGAATGCCTTGGCTTCGTCGACAAACTCCCTTATACAGTTCATGGATGAAGTTTAGTGTCTCGTTGATGAAGAGATACCGAGAGGGTGTATTTTAGACCCATTGGTTCGTCGACGAGTTATTTACCTTTGTCGATGAACTACCTTCTTCGCCTCGTTGATGAGTACACGTGGCTCGTCAACAAAGCTACGTGTCAAGTCACCTATAAATATGCAAAATGGGGATTTCAGTGAACATAAACAAATTTTCCTCCTTTCTCTCACTAGATTTTCTGTTTCTCTCATTTCTCTCTAGATTTCTAGCTCCATTTCTCCCTAGTTCAACGATCAGAAGCTAACACAATGATCTTTCTCTGCAACTTAATTGGAGTAGAATTTCAATTTGAGAAGTTTGGGAACCATCCCAAATTCAGGGTAAGTAGGTTATTTAAGGGTTATTTGTCTTGTAGGTTTTTTTGAACCCAAATTTGGTGTTAGATGTTATTATACTTGTGTTTGGGATGATTAAATTTAGGTGTTGTGAATTCAGGGTTTTGGGGCTTATACTGCAGGCAGGTTAGGGAACTTAGTGGGTATGCTCAAGAACCCAGGTAAATGATAAATAATTTATAAATTCAAAAAATATGAGTATGGAAATTATTCTAAAAGTTCAGTTGATTAACAGTAAAATATGTGTGTATAAATTTAGGATTGTGAAATTATGAACGCCGTGGGTGTAAGTTAGAAATCAGTAGATGAGCCTAGTTTATAAAGTAAGAGAAATATGCTATGTTAGGAATTTTAGAAATTTAATCAGTAATATATATGTGTTTAGGGGTAAATTCTATAGAGTATAAATTATCTTCATTATTAGAAAATACAGATTTCAGTATAGGGGTTTTTATTTATTTAGTTGTGTGAGATGAGTTAATATCAAAACAGTTCAAAATTTATATAGTTTTTTCAGAATATCATGATTTACAGTATTTTTGCACAAAAATATGCTTTACCAGGTTTTACAGAATTATGAATTACAGTGTATATGCAAATAGATATTTTAAAGATTGATATTTTACAAACATATTTTACAGTATTTACAGAATACCATGATTTCCAAAATTTCAAAACCATAACACTCAGATATTACAGTTTATTTAGTCAGATATTATAGATAAGATATTTTAGTTTATTCAGTCAGATACTACAAATTAGATATCACAGTTATTTCAATAAGGTATTACAGTATTTTAAGATCAGTTTTACAGTGTTATGGTTATTTTGGAATCATGATGAAATAGTAAGATATATATATATAGAATATTATTATACAGTATCAGATCCTTGATGAATTATTTCAGTCACATTCAGTCAGCAGAGTATGGTACCATTGCTATTTTAGATCAGAGTGCAACCATATATCTCAAATAGTGTGTGAATTTCCGTCAACCATGCCTTGGAGTGATTGCAGGCTCCCCAGAAATATGGGTTGAGGTGGTTGGTTTGACGAGGGAGAGGTCAGATACCAAGCCTTTAGAGGGATTACAGTATGGTCGGTCTGATGATTGATAGAGTTTCAATTGACTTATTCTGGTGGGCCAATTGGAGTTAAGTCTCGCCTAGGGGCCACACAACCCTATAATGAGGGATTAAATCATGATATACAGTTTTTTAGGGTAGTTTAATCATACTTCTAGTATTATAATATATATCTGTTGTTATCTTGTAAATCCGTATATATATACAGATTTACAAGATAACAACAGATATATATTATAATACTAGAAGTATGATTAAATAGAAAGCTCAGATATTATAGATATATTTTTAAGCCACATAGGTTTGAGTTATACAATGTATAATTTTATAGGCTATCTTAGTTTTAGTTATTTAATAGTAAATTATTTATGTAACTCAGTTGCCACACACTGGTATTAGAATATTTCATCTTATTGAGCGTTGTCTCATCCCAATATAAGTTAACATTTTTCAGGTAATCCAGCTATATATACGGATTTACAAGATAACAACAGATATATATTATAATACTAGAAGTATGATTAAATAGAAAGCTCAGATATTATAGATATATTTTTAAGCCACATAGGTATGAGTTATACAATGTATAATTTTACAGGCTATCTTAGTTTTAGTTATTTAATAGTAAATTATTTATGTAACTCAGTTGCCACGCACTGGTATTAGAATATTTTGTCTTACTGAGCATTGTCTCATCCCAATAATTTAACATTTTTCAGGTAATCCAGCTAGACGAGCAGGCTCGGAGATAGGGAGGTCGGTTGCATTGCCCTGTTTGTAGGGTAAGTGTTTCTAGGAGAAAAGTATTTTTGGGTAGATATCATGAGTTTTGATAAATGATACTGGAGAGTTATGTTTTTTGTATGTATATTTTGGGGAGATACTGAATTTTGGTATTGTGTATATGGTTGTGCAGCTTTATGTTTTCCACTGCATAGGTGTATTTCAGTAGTCATTACAGAGGTATTAGAGGAAACAATTATCAGTCTATTTATATTTTATTTAAAAAATGGTATGAATTTTGAGGTCGTTACATTTTGGTATCTCAACCTAGGTTGCTAAGTTTTGAAGACTCTAGAGTATAGCAGAAAATAATACCTGAATATAGGAATAGAATTTTGGAGAAGCATAGAATAGAATATCAGTGAGATAATGTTGGGAAATTAAGATGAGAATTTAGGGTTCTGTTCTGCAGTTTGGAAGCAAGAACTTCGGGGTGGTTTCTGTGTTTTTCCTGGGGTGACGATTCAAGAAAACCACAATAAACTATCGTTAGTTTCTTTTCTATATGGTAGGACTAGACCTTAGATTAGTAATAGGCAGTATAAGGGTATTTTATTTAGATGGAAGTAAGGATAGTATTATGAGGTTTGGATTCTCAAAATAATTTGGTGTTATTGCAGGATGGACCTTGGAGGTAGTAGTGCTCACACTAGTAGCGATGATGGAGCAGGGCCCTCTAATATGGGCGACAGAGACTCAGATGCTGTTTTACGCAGCGTAGCTCAGCAAGTCATGGCTAAGATTGCATGAAGCTCCATGGAGCAAGGAGGCCTGTTTGCAGCCCAAGGTTATATGATAGAGAAGTTTACTAAAATGAACCCTTTAGTGTTTTCAAGAGCAGCTGATCCTGCAGTTGCTAAGAACTAGATGCAAGAGATAGAGAAAGTACTGACGATGCTTCACTGCACCAACGAGCAGAGGGTCCTCTATTCCACGAATAAGTTGATAGGAGAGGCCGAAATATGGTGGATAACTACTAGATTACTGGAGCAGTAGAGATCTATACCAGTGCCTATGACTTGGAGCCGATTCAGAGAGATATTCTTTGACATATATTTTCCTACTATTATGAGAGAGGCTAAAGTGCAGGAGTTTCTAAGTTTGACTTAGGGGCCACTGACGGTCCAGCAGTTTGCAGCAAAATTTATAGAGCTGCCACGATTTGCTCCATACATAGTGCCAGATGAAGTTAAGAAGGAAAGGAAGTTTAAAAGAGGTCTGAGGCATGATATATATAAGCAGGTGGTAGTTATAAAGATACATGACTTCTCTAAGTTAGTAGATAGAGCCACAGTAGCATAGGAGAACGAATAGACAGATATTGGAGTATTGAACCAGAGGAAGAGGCCTATGCCTCCAGATTTCCATTCAGATCCCAGCTAGAGCCCATGGAGAGGAGACCGGTTTAGAGGAGGCCAGAGACAGTTGACAGGACACTGAGGGTTTCAAGGTAAGCAGGCTTACCCCATCCGCCCTAGATGTGGCCGGAGGCATCTAGGTGAATGTAGGATGGGAGAGAACGTCTGCTATCGGTGTGGGAGATCCAGTCATAGGGCTTGGTCATGTCAGAGACTGTTGGCCCAGGCACCAGTTCACAGACCGTTCCGTGGTGGTTACCAGGCGCCTCGTGGAGGCCAGTAGAGGAACATAGCACCAGAGAGAGTCTATGCATTGATGCTAGGAGATGTTGAGGCTGCTGGAGACGTCGTGATAGGTATTCTTACTATTTTATCATATAAAGTTGTTATTTTGTTTGACACAGGTGCCACTCATTCTTTCGTGTCATTGGGATATGCTAAATTAGTTGGGGTTGAGGCACAATTGTTAGATGTTGAATTGTCAGTAGCCACGCCAACTGGATCAGTAATAAGGTGTAGAAGGATACTTAAAAATTTTCCAGTGGGCATTCAAGGGAAAGTACTACCCACCGATCTCGTGTTACTAGATATGCAGAGATTCGATGTGATATTGGGTATGGACTGGCTGGTTACTAACCATGCCAGCATAGATTGTTATTGAAAAGAAATGATTTTCAGACCCCCCTAGGTGAGCAAGAATTCATAATTATGGTTTCATGTGTGCACGCCTCACCACAGTTGGTGTCAGCTATTCAGGCAAGGAGGCTACTTCAGGGTGGTTGCCAGGGTTATGTTGCATATATAAAGGAGATGCTAGAAGAAGAATTGAAACAGACTGAATGGCTCCAGTCGAACTGAAAGAGTTGAAAGATCAATTGCAGGAGTTGATGGATAAAGGGTTTATCAGACCTAGTGTGTCACCTTGGGGAGCACCAGTCCTGTTTGTGAAAAAGAAAGATGAGACTATGAGGATGCGTATTGATATAGAGAAATAAACAAACTGACAGTCAAGAATAAATATCATTTTCCCAAAATTAATGATTTATTTGATCAACTCTAGGGGACCCAAGTATAATTTAAGATTAACCTTTGGTTGGGTTACCACTAGGTGAAAGTTAGAGTAGAGGACATTTCAAAGACATCATTCTGAACCAAATATGGGCACTACGAGTTTCTAGTAATGCCATTCGGATTGACTAATGCACCGGCTGTGTTTATGGATTCAATGAATTAGGTGTTCCATCAGTATTTGGATCAGTTTTTTGTAGTATTTATTGATGATATACTGGTCCACTTGAAGAGTTTTGAGGAGCACGAGAATCATTTAAGGTTGGTTTTGCAGGTGCTGAGAGAAAAGAATTTGTATACTAAATTCAAGAAATGTGAATTCTGGCTTAGGCAGGTCACTTTCCTTGGGCATGTGATCTTTCGGGATGGCATATCTGTTGATCCAAATAAAATAGAAGCAGTGGTGAATTGGGTGGGACCGGGAAATGTTCAAGAGATCAGGAGCTTTCTAGGTCTGGCAGGGTACTACCGACGCTTTGTAGATGGTTTTTCCAAATTATCAGATCCATTGACATGACTCACGAGAAAGAATGTGAGGTTTGAATGGGCCAATGATTGCGAGCAGAGCTTCTAGGAGTTAAAGCGGCGGTTGGTCTCGACACCAGTGTTATCTATACCACTAGGAGAGGATGGGTTTGTGATATATAGTGACGCGTCCCAGAAGAGAATCGGGTGTGTGTTAATGCAGCATGGGAAAGTTATTGCCTATGCTTCTCGGAAGCTTAAATAATACGAAAAGAACTACCTAGTACATGATTTAGAGTTAGCTACCGTAGTGTATGCTCTAAAGATATGAAGGCACTACCTTTATGGTAGGAAATGCGAAATCTTCACAGATCATAAAAGTTTGAAGTATTTCTTTACCCAGAAAGAATTGTATATGAGGCAAATAAGATGGTTAGAGCTCATTAAATGTTACGATTGTACGATCAGCTACTATACAGGGAAAGCAAACGTGGTGGTTGATGAGCTAAGTCGAAAGTTAGTGGGAGCACCAATTTCAGCAGTAGAGGTACAACATCCGATTCAGATGGACCTAGAGAGGCTCGATGTAGAGTTAGTGGAGAGTGGTCACCAGGCATTTATTGCCAATCTGTTGATACGACCTACCTTGCAAGAAAGAATTAAAGCTGCTCAGAGAAATGACGTAGAGTTAGTAGAGTTGATAGAGAAGGTGCAAGATAGACAGGGAGAGGAGTTTAGTATATCAGATGATGGAGCTCTACAGTTTTGTACCAGACTGTGCGTACCTGCAGATGTTGAGATTAGAAGGGCTATCTTAGAGGAGGCACATAGATCCCTATACACATTTCATCCTGGCAATACTAAAATGTATCAAGATCTCCGGGAATCCTTCTGGTGGAGTGGCATGAAGAGAGAGATAGCAAAATTTGTGGAGTAGTGTTTGATATGCCAGCAGGTAAAGGCTGAGCACCAGAAGCCAGTAGGGCAGTTACAACCACTCCATATCCCTGAGTGGAAGTAGGACCATATATCTATGGACTTTGTTAGAGGGTTACCACCGGCGCTACTTAGACAGAATGCCATTTGGGTGATTGTAGACCGGATGACGAAGACTACCCACTTCCTACCTATTAAAGTTAGCTATACTATGAACAGACTAGCAGAGATATACATCTAGGAGATAGTACGACCCTTTGGAGTGCCAGTATCCATAGTTTCAGTTCGTGACCCACGTTTCACATCATGATTTTAGAAGAGCTTACAAAAGGCTTTAGGGTCTCATTTATCATTCAGAACAAATTTTCATCCTTAGACTAATGGGTAGGCAAAGAGGACGATCCAGATACTTGAAGATATGCTACGAGTATGTGTTCTGAATTTTGGGGGTAGTTGGACCCAATATATGCTGTTGGTTGAGTTTGCGTATAATAATAGCTATCAGGCCACCATCGGGATGGCAACTTATGAGGCATTGTATGGTAGGAGGTTCTGTTCTCCGTTATACTGGGATGACATGGGTAAGAGGCGAGTTTTGGAACTAGAATTAGTGCAGTAGGCGTACGATATAGTCTGACTAATTAAAGACAGGATCAGTGTAGCTCATAGTCGACAGAAAAGCTACGCAGATACTCATCACCGAAAGTTAGAGTTTGATGTAGGAGATCAGGTGTTTTTGAAAGTAGTACCACTGAGAGGAATAATGAGCTTTGGGAGGAAGGGTAAGTTGAACCCTAGGTTTATTGGTCCATTCAAGATACTCGAGAGAGTGGGGTCTACAAGCTAGGGTTACCACCAATACTATCCATGGTACACGACGTATTTCATGTTTCCATGTTGAGAAAATATGTCTCTAATTCCTCCCATGTGATCAACTATGAGGAGATAGAGCTCAGAGATACACTAGCATATGAGAAAACAGCAGTACAAATTCTAGATAGAAAAGAATAGGAGTTACATAGTAAAAGAATTCCATTAGTAAAAGTCATGTGGAGAAATCACGTAGTGGAGGAGGCTTCGTAGGAGCAAGAGGAAGAGATATGATAGAGATACCCAACATCTATTCAGTGGGGACTAGTATTAGACAAAAAGAACAATAACAATTCAGGTAAAGTAAATTTAGTTATGTAGTTTGGGTTTTATTTTATGTAGAGCATAATGATGTATGTACAAGTTGTATATTAAGCTATAGGATAAGTAATGTTTTTGGTTTTGGGAGAATTTTCTTTTTAGGTATATATTTGTAATCTCCCAAAACTCTAGTTGTAACCACGGTATTCCTCCGCCATAAGTGAGGGTAAGTAATAAAATAAGTAGCCAATTTTCTGCAGAGGACGGTGTACAAAACAGATAGCAAATTTCTAGGATGAAATTTTATAAGGAGGGGAGAATGTAAAGACCCGAAAAATAATAGTAATTAAATAAAGAGGAAAAAGGAAAATTTAAATGAGGTAAAGCAGGGTTCGTTGACGAATGCCCTGGTTTCATCGACGACTCCCTTATACGGTTCGTGGATGAAGTTCAGTGTCTCATCGACGAAGAGATACTAAGAGGGTGTATTTCAGACCCATTGGTTCATTGATGAGTTATTTACCTTCGTCGATGAGTATACATGGCTCGTCAACGAAGCCACGTGTCAAGTCACCTATAAATATGCAAAATTGGGATTTCTGCAAGCAGAAACAATTTTTCCTCCTTTCTCTCACTAGATTTTCGGTTTCTCTCACTTCTCTATAGATTTCTGGCTCTATTTCTCCCTGGTTCGACGATAAGAAGTTACCACGATGATCTTGGGGAGATTCTCTACAACTTAGTTGGAATAGAATTTTGATTTGAGAAGTTTGGGAACCATTTTAAAAATTAGGGTAAGTAGGTTATTTAAGGGTTGTTTGGCTTGTAGGTTTTTCTGAATCCAGATTTGGTTATAGATGTTATTATACTGATGTTTGGGATGATTAAATTTGGGTGTTGTGAATTTAGGGTTTTGGGGCTTATATTGTAGGCAGGTTAGGGAACTTAGTGGGTGTGCTTAGGAACCTAGGTAAATGATAAATAATTTATAAATTTATTAAATGTATGGAAATTATTATAAAAATTCAGTTGATTAATAGGAAAATATGTATGCGTATAAATCCAGGATTGTGAAATTATGAACACCGTCAGCGTAAGTTAGAAATCAGTAAACGAGCCTAATTTGTCAGGTAGGGGAAATATGCTATGCTAGGAATTTTTAAAATTTTATTAGTAATATATATATGTGTGTTGGGATAAATTCTATAGAGTATAAATTATCTTCATTATCAGGGGTTTTTATTTATTTAGTTGTGTGGCATGAGTTAATATCAGAACAGGTCAGAATTTATACAGTTCTTTAGAATATCATGATTTACAATGTTTTTGCACAAAAATATGCTTTACCAGATTTTATAGAATTATGAATTATAGTGTATATGCAAACATATATTTTACATACTAATATTTTACAGACAGATATTTTTAAGTATTTGCAGAATACCATGATTTCCAAAATTTGAAAACTATAACACTTAAATATTACAGTTTATTCAGTCAGATATTACAAATCAAATATTTCAATTTATTCAGTTAGATACTACAGATAAGATATTACAGTATTTTCATATTAGTTTTATAGTGTTATGATTATTTTGGAATCATAATGAAATAGTAAGATATATATAAAGAATATTATTATACAGTATCAGATCTCTATTGAATTATTTCAGTTAGATTCAGTCAGCAGAGCACGGTACCATTGCTATTTCATATTAGAGTGCAACCACATATCTTAGATAGTGTGTGGATTTCCATCAACAGTGCCTTGGAGGGATGGCAGACTCTCCAGAAATTAGGGTTGAGGTGGCCGGTTTGACAAGGGAGAGGTTAGATACCGAGCCTTTGGAGGGATTGTAGTAGATGATTGATATAGTTTCAGTTGACTTATCCTGGTGGGCCAATCAGAGTTAAGTCCCGCCTACGGGCCGCACAACCTTATCATGATGGGTTAAATCATGATATACAGTTTTTTAGGGTAGTTTTCACAGATATATATATATATATATATATATATATATATATAGATTTACAAGATAATAAAAGATATATATTATAATACTAGAAGTATGATTAAATAGAAAGCTCAGATATTACAAATATATTTTTAAGTCACATAGGTGTGAGTTATACTGTGCATAATTCTACTTTGTCTTGTCGACGAGGGCACATGTGTAACAACTTGGGAAATTTTAAATAATTTAAAATTATAAGAAGATAAAAGGGGAGGAGGAATAAGTTGGAAAAAGGGTGTGGTAGCAAGCATTCATCGACGAATGGATTGGTATCGTCGACGAATGTTCTACTTAGCTCGTCGACGAGGTTACGTGTCTCATCGATGAGGAATTACAGAGAGGGGTTTTTATAGATTGAAATTCTTCGACGAGTTGGTTTCCTCATCGACGAACTGTGTACAGGACTCGTCAATGAATCCTTAGGTATAAAAGAGAACTTTTCTTTCATTTTAAAGGTCTAGACAGTTTAGAGAAACCTTATACGAAGCGACGATAGTAACCTGCCAGTCCCAGAAAACTCCGAACCTCCTGCACATTCTTCGGCCTTACCCAGTCGACCACAACTTCAATCTTACTAGGATCAACTGATATACCATCCCCAGTAACCACATGGCCTAAGAACGCAATCTGACTCAACCAGAATTCACACTTCTTCAGTTTAGCATACAGCTTCTTCTCCCACAGAATCTGTAACACTAACCTAAAATGTTCCACGTGCTCTTCCGTACTTCTCGAGTATACCAGAATGTCATTAATGAATACCACTATGAACTGATCCAGGTACTCATGGAAAACCCTGTTCATCAGATCCATGAACACCGCTAGAGTATTCATCAATCCAAAAGGCATGACCAAAAACTCATAGTGGCCATATCTAGTTCGAAAAACAGTCTTCACTACATCCTGTACTCTAACCCTCACCTGATGATACCTTGACCGCAAGTCTATATTCGAAAAGATCTGCATTCCCTGCAACTGGTCAAAGAGATCATCTATACGAGGTAAAGGATAGCGATTCTTCACAGTTACCTTGTTAATCTCACGGTAATCAATGCACATCCGCATCGACTCGTCCTTCTTCTTTACAAACAATACTAGAGCTCCTTAGGGCAAAACACTACGTCGAATGAATCCCCTATTCAGAAATTCTTGTAATTTATCCTTCAACTCTCAAAGTTCTATTGGAGCCATCCGGTACAGAGCTTTAGAGATCGGTGCCTTACCATGCAACAACTCTATCGCAAACTCCACCTCACGATCTAGAGGTAAACCAGGTAAATCATCTGGAAATACATCCAGGAACTCGTTAACTACCCGAATGTCCTCGAGCCTCAACTGATCCCATGGCGGTTCCTTTATACAAGCTAGGTACCCCTAACATCCGTTCAAGAGTAGCCTCCTCGCCTGTAGTGCCGATAGAATCTGTGGTGCTAGACACACACATGATCCCAAGAATTCGTACTCCAGCTCCCCAAAAGGTCTGAAAACTACCAATTTCCTACGAAAATCGATCACAGTATAACTGGAGAACAACCAATCCATCCCCATAATGACATCGAACCCCGACATGTCATATACAATAAGATTTACCAGTAGCAGCTTTCCTTGAATTTCCGCTGGGCAGTCTACCAACATTTTCCTCCAGAAAGATACACTCCTAGATGGCGTAGTAATGGATAACACCTCATTCATGTGTCGGGTCTCAACCCCACACCGTCCAACAAAGTTCACAGATACGAAGGAGTGGGTTGCACGCGAATCAAATAAAACAGAAGCCTTATTCGAAGCAATAATAAGGTACCTGTCACCATGTTCCCTTCCTGCTCAGCGTCCGCTGGAGTAAGAGAGTATACTCTGGCCAGAACTGTATTCGTCTGAATGGTTCCCCGAGGTATCTGATTGCTCCCTCAGTTCCCACTAAATGCAGGAACATCTCACTTCAGTGCTCGACAATCACGAGACATGTGGCCTGGCTAGCCATAGTTGTAGCAGTTACCTCCAAATGACCAGCACTCACCCTCGTGCCAACTGTGGCATCTGGTACAACAACCACTAGTCTGGCTCATCTGAGAATCCTAGCACTCGGTATTCTGATGGTAACCCGAGCCCTTGCTTCTCTTCTTCCACGATCCCTGACGAGATCCTGTATGAGAACTAGAAGGTAGTGTCCTGTTCCTTGATTCCTGATCCACCTCGTCCTCTCGGATACCGGTCTCAATCACCATGGCTTTATCCACCAACACTGAGAACTCGCGGATCTGAAGCATACCCACCAGTCTGCGGATATCCTTCCTCAAACCCTTCTCAAACCTCCGAGTCTTCTTATACTCGCTCGAGATCAAACATGGTGCAAAGTGGGATAGCTCTATGTACCGAGCCGCATACCCCTGCACCGTCATACTCCCCTGAGTCAGAGCAGAAAACTCACCTGCCTTCGCATCACGTACAGAAGTTGGGAAGTATCTATCGAAGAACACCTCCTTGAAACGGCTCCACAGAAGTCCTGAAATCGTCACCCCAGGAAAAACACAGAAACTATCATAGAAGTTCTGCTTCTAGAATATAGAACAAAACCTTAAATCATTTCCTAAACTCTGGTATTGTTTCTGCTGCATTCTAAAGTCTACAGAACCTAACAACCTAGGATCTAATACCACACTGTGATGACCTACTTAATTTTCACATTTTTTATATATAATAAAATCAATATCACCAATCTCAGCTCAGTAGATCACAATCCACCTGGACCAGTGGGTATTAGGGATACACTAGAACACAAAACAGAAGCCTAACCAGTAGGAAACATACAATCATAAGCATCTCAATATATATCATACATCACAATACCAGAGTTATTACAATCATTGTATGCATATATACACAACACTCAACCCAAAAAGATGTTTTAGGGCCATTTCCACAAAAATACATCTGACCTTATCAAAATACTTACCCTTCTAGAAGGGCAGCTCTACCGTATTAGACTAGTGGGGCTTTACCCGCTCTCTTATTAGGGCTCCTGAAAAGTTTATAGAATTTTGGGGTGAGACCTCTTAGTAAGGGAAATAAACTAATACCAGTGTGTGGCAACATGAGTATTTCATGTTATACATATACCATACATAACATTTCCAGTAACTATTTTGTCAAATCTAGGAAAACATATATATATATATATATATATATATATATATATCATCAAAACATTGCAGAACATACTGCATTTTCATAAACATATCTCATCTTATTTAACAATAATAATAAAAAAACATTCATGGTAGGTTAGCTGGCTATTGTCATGTATTACCCCCACATGACTAGGGTTGTGTAGCCCAAAGGCAGAACCTAACAATGGTTGGCCAAGCACTACCAAGTCAAAAGTACAGTCAGTAAGTCTGATGAGTCTTCCTGACCTAATCCGTACACCAGGGGCGATCACACACTTCTTAAAAACCACATTGACCATCCAATCTCACACCACTCCGTACAGCAGCTTTAACACAGATATCATGATCACGAAGACCATGGACACATAACAACGGTATCGTGCATGTGCTAGCCTAGATCAAGCCAACCAGGTTTTGATATTATATAACATATACTGAAACTGTGATACATGGATATCTCATATCATTAATTTTCAGATCAATCAAATAATTTTGCATATATACGTATATCATGAAAATCATCGGCTCGTACGCCGGTATTACACATTTTATCATAGCTCGGCCCATATGCTAACAAATCATAGCACAACCCGTATGTTGGAAAATCACATTCATAACTCGACCTGTACGCCAGAAAATCCTAGCACAGCTCGTACGCTGGCAAATCACATCCATAGCACGGCCTGTACACTAGCAAAATATATCCATAGTTCAGCCCGTACGTTGGCAAATCACACACATAGCACGACCTGTATGCTGGCAAAACATATAAAAATCTCAGCCCGTACGCCGGTTTTCCATTATAAAAATGCGTATCATAATCACATTACCAGAAACTAGTATTTCATAACATTTTACACTCATGCCACACTAACAGATTTTTCGCGTATTCAACATACGATCATTTTCAACAGTATTTTCCAAAATATAAATCATATATAAATACATTTATTTTCCTGAAATCAAATGCTATATATATATATATATATATATATATATATATATATACATTTTCTCAAAAAGAACTAGCTTAGTTTATCCCTTTACCAGATTCTTAAAAAGCCCCTAAGAAAATCTGCCTCGCACCCGCAAGGCTCTCAACTCAACACCCTGGAAAAAACATTCCCCAGAACTAAAGTTTAGTATTTTTACATGTATAACACTTTTTACAACTGTCAAAAATTCAAATATTGAGTAGAAAACCTTACCCTAGATTTGGGATGGTTTCTACTTCAGCCCCACCGACGATCCGTTCCGGCAGACTTGCAGAGAACTTTCCTAGGAGCATCGTGGTGGCTTCAGATCGTTGAACCGATAGAAATCCAGCCCGAAATTGAAGAGAGAAGGAGGAGGGGCCAAAGGGTAGGAGAGAGAAAAACTCTACGCAGGAAATTTCGACCAAAAATGAACTTTAGGCCTATTTAACCTGCGGCCTTCGTCGATGAGTTACGTCACCTCTTCGACGAGGTCAATAAAAAATTCGTCAACGAAATTCAGAAACCCCAAAATCATCCTCTTAGTATTTCCTTGTCGACGAGCCACGTCACCTCGTCGATGAGCCCAATAATATTTTCGTCGATGTACCCTATCCTCGTCGACGAGCTCCTGTTATATCCTTATCGACGAGGAGCTGAAAAATTTCCTCGGGATTTATCCTTTCCAAAATGCAATGTCGTCGACGAAGTCGACTGCCTCCTGCTACTTCTGGTTTCCATTTCCCTTTCTTTTTTTTATTTATTTAAATACCATTATTCTTCGGGTTGTTACACCTAAGCTCGGGATTGGCTGCTACCTCGTCAAACTGGCCCCCTCAACCTAGTGAATTGGAGAGCTGCATCCTCTCCGAGCACAGTTTGATGGTACCCACACACTATCTGAGATATATGGTTGCACTCTATTCTGTATATAGCAATGTACCGTGCTCTGAAACTGGATCTGTCTATAATCTTCCACAAGGATCTGGTACTATAAATATATATATATATATATATATATATATATATATATACTATATTCTTTTTATTGTTTTCATTAGGTTTCCAAAATAACCATAACACAATTAATCTGAATTATAAATATTGTAATATCTGTAGCATCTTGATCCTATAACTGTATAATCTGTCTGTACTTTCTATCTGTGTAATCCATCTGTATACTTTGAGTGTTATGGAATTTGGGAAAACATAACATTCTTTAAATATTATGTATACTGTTCTGAATAAATATTTGTGTACATATACATATATTTATCTGTGAAGCTATCTGAATGAAAACTGTATATGTACTTATATATGTCTGTATAATATCATAAACTGGAAAAACTGCATACAATTATACATAAAATAATATCTACTCAAGCCACACATACTTTAGAATCTCGTATTCTGTAAAAAACTACATAATAACTGATATACATGCACATATGTAACATTCCTGTTAATATAATCAAATCTCATAGCATAACATATTTCCCGTACTTAGTTTCTGAAAAGCCTCACTAAACTTTATCCCAACACCCGTAGGGTTCTCCACTTAACACCCTAAAAACGACATCCCTCAGAACAAAACATCAGTATTTTCCTACATACAACATTTCCTATAACTGCAGGGAAAGAAGATTCTGAATAAAACACTTTACACTGAATTTGAGATGAATTCCAAACCAATTCCACCAACGATAAGCTCCAGCAATCTTGCAGAGAACTTCACCAGGAGCGTCGTGGTGGGCTCAGATCTTCAATCTGGTGAGAAATGGGGCCAAAATCGAAGAGAGAAGGGGACAGAGATGTAGAGATAGAGTGGAGATATTTCTGTTCTGAATTTGCATCAAAAAATTCGGGTTTCAACTATTTATAACCCCAGATTGTTGATGAGATTCGTTGACGAGACACATCATCTTGTTGACGAGTCCTTAAGGAATTTCATTGACGAGCTTTCCTTCCTCATCGACGAATTTTAGACTGCCTAAAACCCCTTTCGATATTTTCTTATTGATGAAGTCTCCTTATGCGCTCATCGACGAACTCCATGTGTTCGTCGACGAGGCCTTGTGTAAATCTTCTAGGTTATTACGTCCAAAGTGCAACGTCAAGCCTGCTGCCTCCTTCTGTTTCTATTTCCATTTCCTTCCTTCTTTATTATTTAAGTACCATTATTCTTCGGGTCATTACATGATGTGATATTGGGTATGGATTGGCTGGAAACTAATTATGCCAGGATAGATTGCTATAAAAAAGAAGTGATCTTTAGAGTCCAAGTGAACAAGAATTTAGATTTGTAGGTTCACGGGTGCACGCCTAACCACAGTTAGTGTCAGCCATTCAGGCAAGGAGACTGCTTCAGAGTGGTTTCCAGGGGTACGTTAAAAAAAGAATTGAAACAAATTGATATTCCAGTAGTTAGAGAATTTTCAGATGTCTTCCCAGAAGAATTACATGGCTTACCACCAGACAGAGATGTTGAGTTTATTGTGGATCTGCTACCAGGGTCGACACTAATATCTAAAACACCGTACCGTATGGCTTCAGCCAAATTGAAAGAATTGAAAGATTAGTTGCAGGAGTTGCTGGATGAACTGAAAGACGGGACCATGAGGATGTGTATATAAATAAACAAATTGACAGTCAAGAATAAATATCCTCTTCCTAGAATTGATGGTTTATTTGATCAGCTCCAGGGGACCTAGGTCTACTTTAAGATTGACCTTTGGTCGGGATATAACCAAGTGAGAGTTAGAGTAGAGGATATTTCAAAGGCAGCTTTTCGAACCAAATATGTGCATTATGAGTTTTTGGAGATGCCATTCGGGTTGACTAATGCACCAACCGTGTTTATGGGTTTAATGAATTGGGTTTTCTATCAGTATTTGGACCAGTTTTTTGTTATATTTATTGATGATACACTGGTCTATTTGAAGAGTTTTTAGGAACATGAGGATCATCTGAGGCTGGTTTTATAGGTGTTGAGGGAGAGGTAGTTATACGCTAAATTCAAGAAATGTGAATTCTGATTGAGACAAGTTACTTTCCTTGGGCATGTGATCTTCGGGGATGGAATATCAGTTGATCCGAGTAAAATAGAGGCAGTAGTGAATTGGTTGAGATTGGGAAATGTCCAGGAGGTTAGAAGTTTTCTGGGTCTGGTAGGCTACTGCTGAAGCTTTGTAGATGGTTTTTCCAGATTATCGGGTCCACTGACACAACTTATGAGGAAAAATATGAGGTTTGAATGGATCGATAATTGTGAGCAGAGCTTATAGGAGTTAAAGCGGTGATTGGTCACTGCATCGGTATTGTCTATTCCATTAGGGGAGGATGGATTTGTTATATACAGTGATGCATCTTTAAAGGGACTTAGATGTGTATTAATACAACATGAAAAGGTTATTGCCTATGCATCTCAACAGCTTAAGGAGTATTGAAAGAACTACCTTGTGCATGATCTAGAGTTACCGGCAGTGGTGTATGCTTTGAAGATCTTGGGGCACTATCTTTATAGTGGGAAATGCGGGATCTTCATTGGTCATAAAAGTTTAAAGTATTTTTTCACCCAGAAAGAATTGAATATGAGGCAAATAAGATGGATAGAACTCATTAAGGATTATGATTGTATGATCAAATATCATCTAGGGAAAGAAAACGTGGTAGCTGATGCGCTGAGCTGAAAGTCAGTGAGTATAGCATTGTCAGCAGTGAAGGTACAACATCCGATACAGATGGACTTGGAGAGGTTAGGTGTGGAGCTAGTAGAGGAAGGTCACTAGGCATTCATTGCCAACCTGGTGATGTAGCCTACGTTGTAGGAGAGAATAAAAGATGCTCAGAGAAATGGCGCAAAGTTGGTAGAGTTGATAGAGAAAGTGTAGGACGGTCAGGGGGAGGAGTTCAGTATATCAAATGATGGAGTCCTATGGTTCCGTACCAGACCGTGCATTCCTACAGATGCTAAGATTAGGATGACTATCTTGGAGGAAGCTCACAGTTCCCTGTACACAGTTCATCCTGGTAGTACTAAAATGTATCGGGATCTTTGAGAGTCTTTTTGGTGGAGCGGTATGAAGAAAGAGATAACTGAATTTGTGTAGCAGTGTTTGACGTTCCAGTAGGTAAAGGCTAAGCACCAGAGGCCGGCATGACAGTTGCAGGAACTCCACATCCCAAAGTGAAAGTGGGACCATATATCCATGGATTTCGTCATAGGTTTACCACCGGCGCTACATGGTCAGAATGCTATCTGGGTGATTGTTGACCGGCTGATGAAGACTGCCCACTTCTTACCTATTAAAGTTAGCTACCCTATGAACAGATTGGCAGATATCTACATTTAGGAGGTGGTTTGACCACATGGAGTTCCAGTATCTATAGTCTTAGACCGTGACCCACGTTTCACATTACGATTTTGGAGGAGCTTGTAGGAGGCTTTGGGGTCTCAGTTATCATTCAGCACGATATTTCATCCTCAAACTGATGGGCAGACAGAGAGGATGATCCAAATACTTGAGGATATTCTATGAGCATGCGTGTTGGATTTCAGGGGTAACTGGACCCAGTATATGCTACTGGTTAAGTTCACGTATAATAACAGCTATCAGGCCAACATCAGCATGACACCTTACGAGGCATTGTATGGTAGGAGGTGTCATTCTCCATTATACTAGGATGAAATGGGTGAGAGGTGAGTTTTGGGATCAGAATTAGTGCAATAGACGTACGTTAAAGTCTGACTAATTAAATATAGAATCAGTGCAACTCAGAGTCAGTAGAAAAGCTACGTAAATACTCGCCGCCGAGAATTGGAGTTTGATGTGGAAGATTAGGTATTTTTGAAAGTAACACTGTTGAGAGGTGTTATGAGATTTAGGAGGAAAGGTAAGCAGAGCCCTAGGTTTATTGACCAATTCGAGATACTTGAGAGAGTGACTCCAGTCGCCTATAAACTAGCTTTACCACCAGCCTTATTCAGAATACACGACGTATTTCATGTTTCGATGTTAAGGAAATACATCCTAGATCCATCCCACGTGATTAGCTATGAGGGGATAGAGCTCAGAGATATACTAGCATATAAGGAGATGCTAGTGCATATTCTAGACAGAAAAGAAGAGGAATTGCGTACTAAAAGAATTCCTCTAGTAAAAGTCCTCTGGAGGAATCATGTAGTAGAAGAGGCCTTGTGGGAGTTGGAGGAGGAAATACGACACAAATACCCGCACCTGTTTGGTGGGATCGGTAGTAGTTAGGAATAATAAATTAGATAGAATCAGTAATGTTAAATTCAGTGCAGAATAGTTAAGGTATGAATTGTATGTTAGATTATAGGATGGATAGTGTTTTTGGTTTTGGGAGAGTTTTTTTTTTATGTATATATTTGTAATTATCTAAAACCTTGAATGTAACCACGGTATTCCTCCACCATAAGTGAGGGTAAGTAATAAAATAAGTAGCCAATTTTTCTTAAAGGATGATTTATAATACAAATAGCAAATTTTGAGGAAGAAATTTTATAAGGAGGGGAGAATGTGAAGACCTAGAAATTATAATAATCAAATAATAGAGATGAAGGAGAAATTTAAAGGGGCAAAACAGGGTTCATCGACGAATGCCCTAGTTTCGTCGACGAACTACCTAAAGGATTCGTGGACGAAATTTAGTGTTTGTCGACGAATAGATACTAAGAGGGGGTGTTTTGGACCCATTGGTTCATCGACGAAATCCTTACCTTCGTCGACGAACTCCCTTCTTCACTTTGGCAACGAAGCCATGTGCCTTGTCAACGAAGCCACGTGTCAAGTCGTTTATAAATACGCGAAAAATCAGATTTTGGCGAGAAAACCTTTATTTCACTGTTTCTCTCTCTAGAATTTTGGCTGCTTTGACTTCTCTCTACAAATCCGATCCCGTTTTTTCTCGATTCAATGATCAGAAGCTACCATGTTGATTCTGGGGAGATTCTTTACAACTTAACTGGAACAGAATTTCAATTTGAGAAATTTGGGCACCATCCCAAAATTAGGGTAAGTAGATTATTTAAGGGTTATTTGGTTTGTAGGTTTCAGGAATCCAGGTAAGATGATGAATAGTTTATAATTTAGGTAATGTAGGTATGGAAATTATTTTGAGAATTCAGTTGTTTGATAGGAATATATAATATATATATATATATATATATATATATATATGTATGTATATAATTTAAGGATTATGGAATTATGAACATTGTGGGTGTGAGTTAGAATTAGTAGATGAGTCTATTTTGTCAAGTAAGGGAAATATGCTATGCTAGTAATTTTGGAAATGTTATAAGAAAATATGTGTATTACATGGAAAATTTCCACAGGATATAAATTACTTTTATTATCAAGAAAAATCCAGATTTCGTTAAATGAGTTTAATATTCATTTAATTATGTGGCATGAGTAAGTATCAGATTCAGTATGAAATTTATTCAGTTTACATATATCATATTTTACATAATATATATATACAAACAAATATTTTTACAATTTACATTCATATAGATATTTTACAGTACTTTCAGATATACCATGACATTCAGATTACAAAATCATAACATTCAGTTATTCAGTATTCAGTTATTCAGATTATACAACATATTCAGATCAGTTATTACAATGTTATGGTTATTTCAGATATATCAGAATCATGATAAAACAACAAGATAATATATATTATAGTATTATACAGTATCAGACCCTGATGAATCATATCAGTTATTAGCAGATCACTGTACCATAGCTATTTCAGATCAGAGTGCAACCACATATCTCAAATAGTGTGTGGATTTTCGTCTACCGTGCTTATAGAGGGATAGCAGGCTCCCTAGAAGGTTGGGTTGAGGAGGTCGGTTTGACGAGGTAGATATGTGCCTTGGATGGATTGTAGTTGGCCGGTCTAATGATTGGTAGAGTTTCAGTTGACTTACCTGGTAGGCCAACCAGTGTTAAGTCGCGCCTACGGGCCGCACAATTCTGTCATGAGGGGTTAAATCATGACTTACAATTTTCTAGGGTAATTATCACAGTTATTGATATGTTTACAAATTTATAGATTAATAGCAAATATATTATAATACTAGAAGTATGAATAAATAGAAAACTCAGATATTACAGTTGTATTTTAAACTATATAGGTGTCAGTTGTATTGTATATTGTTTTACCAGCTAACTTAGTTTCAATAAATTATCAGTATATTATTTATGTGAACTCAATTGCCACATACTGGTAATAGCATATTTCATCTTACTGAGCGTTATCTTATCGCAGTGATTTAACATTTTTTAGGTGATCCAGTTCGATGAACAGATCAGACTTGCAGGTAGAGAGGTTGTCTACATTACCCTGTCAGTAGGGTAAGTGTTATCAGGGAGTTGTTTTTTGAGTAGCATTCATGAGTTTTGGGTAGAAGATGTTGGGATGATGTGTAATTATATATGTATGTTTTGGGAAAATACTGGATTTTGGTATTGTAAACATGGATGGATGATTTTATGTGTTCCGCTACATAGGTATGTTATTTTGTGAACAAGATTTTCCTCAATGCCCTCCTGGGCCTGAGATGTTATAGCAGATAATATAGGGGTATCATAGTATTTTATTTTGCTGTATATTTTATGAAAAAAAATGGTATGAATTTTGGGTCATTATAGTACAATCATATCTTGACGATACCTAAAGAGAAGGAGAAGACATATTTCATCACATAGGGAATATATTGTTACCAAGAAATGTTGTTCAGGTTAAAAAAATGCTAGAGAAAACTTCTAGAAGCTATAAATTCAAATCTTCCAACACAAAATAGGTAGAAATATGGAGGTTTTATTGGAAAACTCACTCAAAAAGAGCTCCATCTGAATGGATCATGCATAGCATAAACTTGCTGAAAGCCATTGAGGTCTCAAGGAATTACAACATGAAACTCAATGCCATCAAGTACACCTTTTATGTTCCCTCAAGTAAATTTCATAGTTTCCTTGTGAGTAATTAGTGGATCAAGGTGAAATCATGGAAAATCCAAGATCTAGCAGCCTAAGGGTCATTGAAATATTCAAAAACCTAGAAGCAAACTAGGAGCTAGGTTTGTTGTACTAGGAAGAGTCATCTCTCAAGTGGTAGAAAAGTGCCAAGCATTTTTTTTAGTAAAATTCCTAGTTTCTAGTGGATGGATCGATGGTTGGATTCATTACAAGGAGTTGAAGAAGTTCCTTAGCACCGGGTGCTCTCCAACTAAAGATGATGAGATGGTGCTAATTTACTTAAAATTTCTCACTAGGCTATCAAGGCAATCATCATTTCAGAAGATGCCCGATTCCAAAAACAAGTCTATTATATTAGCCACCTATTGAAGAGACTTAAGCTCAATTACCTCAAGGATGAAGAAGTTGGGTTATGCTTTGGTCCTAGCCTTAAAGAAACCAAGCCTTATTTTAGGCACACTCATAGTGATTCTAATTGATCAACTGTACGTTCAAATAGATACTCTAGAAAGCAAAGATACCAAAGAGATTAGAGAACAGTGGAGCTTAACCAATATGACATCTAGTACTAGCATTGACAATCTATCAAAGAACAAGTACATGTTGATTTCATCGTTGTATGCATAACTCTAGAACATGACAAGGTATAGGCCCCTCAAGCTTGGAAGCTCTATGTTATCAAAGCTTCAATTGCGAACTCGGAAGGTGCTAGGGTAGTGATCACTGCCCTTTGTCAAGGAACTTTTGGGTTGGCCTTTCGATTTGGCTTCAATGTCACCAACAACAAAGTAAAATATGAACCTCTTATATTAGGGTTACGTATAACTCATATGTTGGGGGATGATGGCCAAATTTATGGTCAAACTCCTTGGTGCATTCGAAGCCAATAACCCCCATCATAAAGTAGTATAAGGTGGAAGGTTATAAGGATTCCACCTCATTTAGGTGATTTTAGTTAATGACCACTGTACTAGAACGGAATGCCAAGGATGACACTTGCCTAAGTTGACGACAACCACCATGAAAAAAATAAAGAGAACATTTAAAATAGAAAGTAAAACACAATGAAGCACTAAGGTGTTAGAAACAATCACCATTTGTAGATATGATAGAACTCAAGCTAGATAGATCCCATACCTGGGTATCTAAAGGAAGGGAGCTTAAAATATAATAAGGAAAAATTCAAAAAATTAATTCATTGGGTAGCCTAGTACAGATTAAGGGAAGATGGACTATCTTGAAAGTCATACACATTATCATATTTGAAGTGCTTGATCCCCAAAGATGTATAATACATAATGCCATATTGGGCAAGATCCAAAAAGGCATCTGTAGTAGTCACCCTATGGGGCAAAGCCCTTAGTACACTAAGTCCTTTGTCTAGGGTATTTTCAGCCAACAATGATGAAAGATTCATTAGAGGTGCAAGTGGAATTCACACTAGAGGCATGCGAACATCCTTCATAGGGATTCATATTTTGTCCTTGACCCTTAGAACCCAAAATTCCTTTATAAGTGAGTAGAAGATCCATCCTCCAATTCACCTAGGAAAACTACTTTACAAAGTCTACCTCAAATCTTGAAATCAATTGAGACCCACAACAATTCCTAATCCAAAAAAACCTCCTTCACATAATGCCATTATAGTTGTGATTCCTTTTTCAATTTGCTTATGAGACCCTAATATAGTATAATCCCTTGAAGGTTTCTATCGACACTTAAAATTTGTGAAGAAATTCATTCTAAACCCTGCTCGCTATTCTAAAATTTGAGAGGATTCTCATCAAAGGGATTTGATCCCTAAACCTGCCCAAAGGAGGTCAGGTAAGAAACCATTGAGCTAAATATATTGTTATTTGTTTATTGTTTAAAATATATTCAACCGCTAAAAAGAGTTAATGATAAATTTAACATTTAATGCATGCGGTTTGGGAAACCGTTAGAACATGCTCAAGGAGAAAGAGAGACAGAGATATAGAGAGAGGCGTTGGCGCCGAGAATGGTTGGAATCCGAGACCACCAGAGAATAATCTCAAGCTTCTTTCCCGAAAACCATGGCTTCTTCAGCTTTACTCTCCTTCGTAGAATCAACCGCATCCACCCTCTTCTTCCTCCTTCCTACTCTCTACCATTCCCGCCATTAACTCTCTCTCTCTCTCTCTCTCTCTCTGGCGCTGTGGGGAAATTGGCTTTTGCATCGGATTATCTGCCCCTTTGTTTTGTTCTTTTCTGATACGCCCTTAGTGCCCTGTTTCGCCTGTAACGTGGAGATCGTTCAAAAAAATGAGAAATTGATCGTATTGCAGGCATATATGGTGTGTTTATTTCCACGATAATCTGCAGCCGCGATTAGTTCCCCGAAATTTGAATATTGCCAACATAAATATTGACACTGCCACTATAAATTCACTGGAAATTAGGAATCACGTTTTCTATCAAAACAAACAACTGCTGGAAATTAACCATATATTACTGTTATTTCTTCTCAAAAAAAAAAAGAAAAAGAAAGTGATAATACCAGTTAAAACCAATACTTATGTACCCACAAACTGCTAACAATGAATAAATTGTCCCCTTGAAACAATTAATTTGCCAACAAAAATTTTACGGGTGTGGACGGTATTAGTATTGTCACTAGGAAAAGAAAAAGGAAAAGGAAAAATTCTTGCAGCGGCTCTCTTGTTCAAATTAAAGCATGTACGCACAAGTCCACAAACTCTAATTATGATAACCAAATACGAACTCTTATTAGTATACTGATTTCAAGCTTTGAAATGCGAGGCTTGGGTTTCAATGTGCAGGAGGAGCAAGATGCTCCATGTATACTCAATCCTGTGATAAACAAAAATAATTGCTGCCTGAGAATTAGCAATTAGAGAGAGAAAAGTCATGATGGAGCTTTCTTCGTGGTGGACCTGGTAGCGGTGAAGAAGGGGGCCGGGGGAGAGAGAGAGAGAGAGGGTTGCTGCTTGTGCTGTATGCTGGGGGCCTACTTCTTGAGTTAGCTTAATATTTAGCGTACGACATTGGAATATTAAATGCTTGAAACGCACACCGCTTGCAGAGTTGTAGGTGGTGGCCGGCCGGTGCGTGCTGCGCATCCAACAATGTTCACCCCTTCACGTTCTCATCAATATAGACTAGTCCTCCTACCAATCCATCCCCAAAAAATAAAACAGAGAGAGAAAGAAAACTCTCTCTCTCTCTCTAAATTAACATGCTGCACACATGGATCATGCTCTGCCTTTACGCGACATTCATGCTACAAATTTATAGAGAGAGAGAGAGAGAGACAGAAGGGGAAGAAGGACATTTTTTCAACTAAACCACATAATGGGAATATCATCCAGGAAATGGTTTGCAATGGTAAGAAGAAAATTCCTCCTCGCGAGATCATCATCATCACCTTCTCCTGAAAGCATCGCTGTTCTCCGTGCTTCTTCTTCATCGTCATCTTCATCCCCAACAAATAACAATATTGATGATCAGAAGATCAAACACTTCTCCAAAGAAGACATTGCCGCCACCAAGATCCAAGCAATTTTCAGGGGACATCTTGTACGTTCCTTCTACCAGCTGCTGATATCCATCATCACTTATATATATATTTTACTTTCCTTTTATTTGATTAACTTGAAGACTACTAATTTCTTTTACCAGATGGGCTGCTATATATATATATATTAACTGTCACGAGTTAACTAAGTGATTATAAATTAATATTGTAGATAAGCTTTCTATGTATAAATTCATGCGTGGACATACACAGTGTGTAAGCTCCACAACCTAAAACCAGTTTTTCGGAGGAATGGGAAACTGAAAATACGAAAACAATTTACAGATATAGTTCCTATAATAGAAAATTAAAATTATTATGTTAAAAATTATATTATGTTAATAAATTATGAAAGAAAAAAATGATTGAAAATTATCATCATTACTTATGTTATTGACTTAGTTAATAGTCTGTATATATAAGTATGATTTATGTGTTTGTTATAATTGTGAATTATGTATATCAACGTGTGAATCACATCAATTAAAACTATTTCATCATGAGTATTATGCAATATGAACATCATCTTTTTCTAATTTATATATACTAACTATATGAATAGAACAATGTAATTGGTCTACAAAAATTATGGGTTCAAATCTTGGGAGCGGTATGTGTCAAGATAATTTAGAGTATGTTCCTACATGAGAAGAAATCTTCGATGAGGATGACTCTTATTTAACTTTCAAAATATAGACTTGTAGATGAAAAGCAGGCAGGGAATTCAGGATGCTTGGCATATATAAGACTCTTATTGTTAAATTGCTGGGAAAACGCATGAAGATATGTTCATCTTTAAAGAAATGCTTTTTGTTATAAATAATTGAATTAATATTTATAGTAATTATTAATAATTGATATAATTTATTTTGTAAGTTATTTAAGTTTGTAATTTATTTTTCTTAACTGCTATTAGTAATTGAATTTATAATGTAACACTAACTAAACAAATAATTTTTTATAACCACTATCAGTAAATGAATAATTGAATTAATATTTTTAGTTAGTCCCCTATAATTTTAATTTCTTTTGCTATTAAGAATATTTAAAATAATGTTTTTTGCAAATAAATATTAATTATCAAATTAATAAATTTTGTAACCACCAATGGTAATAAATTTTAATTCAAATAAGATTAATAGTTATAGGAACCTTTGAGATATCCAATTGTTAATATTAGTTGTCACAAAATTTAAATTAAAATTTCAAAAGATTGATAATTTTATTTATGAGAGTTTAAAATTTTAATAAACTTATTAAACTATAAATTTATTGGTTAATTACAAACTTTTAGAAATATTTTTGAATAAATAACTCAACACTTAGGGACCGTTTGGTCCATGGTGTCAAAAGTGTTCCCATGGAATAACACTTTTAGGAGTGTCATTCCTGAAAATAAAATGTTTGACTCATACAAATATTTTAATTTGGTTTACATGTAAAATTTTTTAAGAATGTATACAAGATTCTCATCTCCATGTTTGTTTAATTTAACATGTGAATTCTGGTAGGTATTTTAATAAAATGATCATTATATCATTGATATGTACGTAGCCAATATGTCAAGAACAACTATATTCTTCAACCCAAAACCTACCAAAAACACATATTCAATTAAATCAATATCCTAAATTTTCAGCAAGTATAAATCTAAAAGATTTAAAACTTAATAGTTGATTAACCAGACAATTGAGGGTAATAGTGTTTGAATACTAATAATTATATTAAATTTTTATAAGACAATAATAATATTGCATTTATTTAATAAATTGCAAATTTCAATTAAAATATTAATTTCCACAAATATTTACACTTTTAATATCCATTTTAAAAATAGTTTATATCTTTAATTATTATTTTATATTCATTTTTTTTCTAATTAAAAATTTCTCTTATTTTATTAATAATTTATTATTTTAAACATAATGATAGAATGAGATTATATATAAATATTGCAGAGGCATTATTGTGCAAAAGTCAAAATAGTGAGAGCAATTAGGTGAAAAAAAAGAAAAAAGAAGTAAGATTATCATGGAAATGAAATTCTCATAAAACTTACCCATGCATATAGGTGGGCATGTTTCATTGGAATTCTTTCATTTTCAAGAATATAAACATGCCTGTTACATCAGATCGCCGCACTCAAACAAATATGGAAATGAGATGAATGAGATGTTATGACATCATATTTCGGAAAATCTTAAAAGATGTTGCAAACCAAACACCCATTTAAGGTTTCTACCAAATTTGAGATTAAGAAAAATGTTTAAAATATATACAATATTATAATTTTTTTTGACTTATATCTAATTACATAGTTAAATTTTGTGATTTAAAATACAAAATTTATATTTGCATTATTTGTAATATTATAATTTAATAATTTTATTTAATAGCTATTTTTGAGATCATACCCTATCCATACCATGGGATTTTTGCTAGTATAAATATAAATGAACACATATAAAAATTGCATAGTAAAAATCATTGAAGTGTCACAGGGCTTCGGACACCATAATTTAAAATAAATAAATAAATTCTACCTAAATCTTCTTGTGTGCCAATTAACTATTGCAGTTTTAATATTCTGTAATTTAAACAATTCTTTAATATCTCTTACCAATATATATATTTATATCTGCACCACATAAAAAAGTATAAATATTGTAAATTGAACACAAATATTCTCATCTTTAAAATATTAAAAATATTTTTAAAAAATAATTTAATCAAAATAAAATAAAATTGCATTTTGCAAGCCTATTGAGTTTAAAGAATGAAAGCGAATTTATATTTAGCCAATAAAATAATAGTATGATAAAATTTTAAAATAAAGAAAATATATTATTAAAAACTACATAATAAATGAACCTTTAAATTGTCTCTTTAAAATTATTGTAATTTAAATTTTATAATATCATATAGATGATCAGTAATTTGAGTTGTAAAAGACAAACATTAAGAATAAAATTAGTATATCTTCGAATAATAAATTAAATTTTATCTGAGAATATTTTTTAAAAAACCACTAATTCCATTACTTATACAACTGCACTATAAAGATCTATATTATATCTGCACACACCCACAATTCATAAATGTACTTTTAGTTAATTTAATGTTGTTGGTAATACTATATACTATAGAATCTTGTGATAATAGATGTTCACACATACTATATACGGATCATTTAGCCTAAATACTTCTCAAAATTTTGGTTTTTGACCTCATATTTTGAACACAATAACCTCTACTGTATTTAATATTCCTTCCACTCAATCACTCCTGTGCAATCCATGCAAATTAAAATGATTGACTAGTTAGTTAGTGTCTTTGTGTGTATATATTTGTTCGTGTATATAGTATGATAGTCATTTTTCTTGAGTGTATTAAATGGGAATAATTATGAGGAATATCATATATAGGATTGAGATTTTTTGTTTTAAAAGTAGATGGTAAGAACAAAAATCTAAATGAACTTCGAATCGTCTTCAATGTACACAAAATGTCATGAAATGGTTTTATATATCACCCATCTAAAGATTAAAGTCACTTTTACTACATGAGTAGCATAACATTAAAAGCTTATTTTCTCCCAGTATTTACAAATATATATATATATATATATATATAGAGAGAGAGAGAGAGAGAGAGAGAGAGAGAGAGAGAGAGATAAATGAATAAGGAAAAATTATTTTTATTTATTTTTCTTTAAGTTTTCATAATTCTAATGACTTTATAGATTGTTTTTTCAAGTTCTTTTCTACTACATTCTCTCATAGAAATATAGACTTATTTTTTTTAATAAAAATAATGGTACTTGTCATTCCGTGATTAATTAGTACTATGGTACTACGTAGGTACGAATTGATACTCATAAATGGATCAACTCGTTCTCTTTTTAAATAGCCTAATATTAAATACTATGATAAAGATGTAGATGTGAAATAATAGATCTTTGTTGATCAGCTTGCACAGAAACTATAAGGAGGATCAAAAGTATATATATATATATTTTTTATAAATTTTATTAACTTCTGACTTACGTCAGCATTCAACTTTTTCTGATTCAAATTAATTGAATTCTTGAAGTTCCGTTATTATTGCTTTACCTGGGTGTTATTTTTTCGCTTAAATTTTGAATTCAAATTTATCTTGATCTACCAGCCTGCTGCATCCACGCCGGATTCCGATTCTTAATTTAAGTTTGATTTTTTTTTTTTTTTTTTCAAATTTCGAAAGTAAATGTTAATGTTTTTTTAAATATTTTTTAAAAGCAGTGTATCTAATTTACAATGTTTGTACTCAGAAGCTGTCCAAATATGTTAGTTGATTAAATAAATAAATAAACAAATATGAAATTGATGAATGAGAATGAATGAATAATATGTAGGCAAGGCGGGCGTTGGGAGCATTAAAAAGCCTAGTGAAGCTGCAGGCATTGGTTCGAGGAGTGTGCGTGAGGAGGCAGTCTCGTATTGCCCTGCATTCCATGCATGCCCTCCTCCGTCTCCAACTCAGGGTTCGAGCCAGGCAGCTCCTACAATTCTCCCCCCACCCCTCTTTAATTAATTAATCAATTAATATTAATCAATTAATTAATATTAATTGATTAATTAATCTTCTTATATGTACATTTATCCGCAGCCCTCGGAACTGATCAAAGAACATACTGAAATGCTCCGTTCAAAATAAAGTAAGGCTGAGCAAAATGCATTTATGCACCATTCAAAATAAACTGGTAAATTAAGATTGAAATGATAGTTGTATACGTAAGCACATGATTCGTCAGAGTTTGAATTGGTTGAGATAAAGATGACATTGTATCTCTCCCGTATCTGCCTTCACGTACGCACCTTCTTTTTCTCCTCTCTAACTAATCTCTAATTAACCCTTCCTCTATATATATATATATATAGAAAGATTTGAAGCAATAAAGCTCAGCTTGCATCTACGCAAAATATACATTGAGAATGAGAGTGAAAAATATGATGAGAGTTTTGCTGCTGGCATGGTGTTTTGGGGCTTTGGTGAATCATGGCTTGGCGGATGTTGTGGTTGATTGCGATTGCGAATGTCCACCAGGCTGCCAAGCTGATAGAAGGTGGTATGAATATGGGAATGAATTGGTTTGTTCTTGTCGATGCATCTGTGAACCCCCACCTGGTCGTGGTCCTATAAACCCACCACACCAACCCAGTCCACCACCATCTCCTCCTCAAATTGCTACTCCTATTCCCTCACCAACAAACAAACCCACCGTTCCACCCTCCTCTCATAATACGCCACCCCCTTCTGAAAACAATACGAGCCCGGTTCAGCCACCACCTCGAGCAGTTTCACCACCACCACCGCCTCCTCAACACCAAACACCAAATAATTCCACACCACCGCCTCAGAAAAGCCCAGTTCAGCCACCAACTCAATCAGTTTCACCGTCAGCACCGCCTCCTCAACACCAAACACCAAATAATTCTACACCGCCGCCCCAGAAAAGCCCAGTTCAGCCACCAAGCCAAGCAGTTTCGCCGCCAGCACCGCCTCCTCAACAACAAATGCCAAATAATACCACACCACCGCCCCAGAAAAGCCCAGTTCAGCCACCAAGCCAATCAGTTTCGCCGCCAGCACCGCCTGCTCAACAACAAATGCCAAATAATACCACACCGCCGCCCCAGAAAAGCCCAGTTCAGCCACCAAGCCAAGCAGTTTCGCCACCAGCACTGCCTCAACAACAAACGCCAAATAATACCACACCACCGCCCCAAAAAAGCCCAGTTCAGCCACCAACCCAATCAGTTTCTCCGCCAGCACCGCCTCAACACCAAACGCCAAATAATACCACACCGCCACCCCAGAAAAGCCCAGTTCAGCCACCAAGCCAAGCAGTTTCTCCGCCAGCACTGCCTCCTCAACAACAAACGCCAAATAATACCACACCACCGCCCCAGAAAAGCCCAGTTCAGCCACCAACTCAATCAGTTTCACCACCAGCACCACCTCTTCAACACCAAACACCAAATAATTCTACACCACCACCCCAGAAAAGCCCAGTTCAGCCACCAACTCAATCAGTTTTGCCGCCAGCACCGCCTCCTCAACACCAAGCACCAAATAATTCTACACCACCGCCCCAGAAAAGCCCAGTTCCGCCACCAACTCAATCAGTTCTGCCACCAGCACCGCCTGCCCAACAACAAACGCCAAATAATACCACACCGCCGCCCCAGAAAAGCCCAGTTCAGCCACCAAGCCAAGCAGTTTCGCCACCAGCACCGCCTCCCCAACAACAAACGCCAAATAATACCACACCACCGCCCCAGAAAAGCCCAGTTCAGCCACCAAGCCAAGCAGTTTCACCGCCAGCACCGCCTGCTCAACAACAAACGCCAAATAATACCACACCGCCACCCCAGAAAAGCCCTGTGCGGCCACCAAACCAAGCAGTTTCGCCGCCAGCACCGCCTGCTCAACAACAAATGCCAAATAATACTACACCGCCTCAGAAAAGCCCAGTTCAGCCACCAACCCAAGCAGTTTCTCCGCCAGCACCACCTGCTCAACAACAAACACCAAATAATACTACACCGCCGCCCCAGAAAAGCCCAGTTCAGCCACCAACACAAGCAGGTTTGCCGCCAGCACCACCTGCTAAACAACAAACACCAAATAATACTACACCACCAAGCCCAGTTCAGCCACCAACTCAAGAGGCACCAACACCTTCGCCTTTGCCTTTGCCTTCACCACCAACTAAACAGATACCAAGTCTTACACCACCACCAACACCACCTCAACTACAGACACCAATTTCTCCACCAGCACCTAAGAAAAGCCCAGTTCAACCCCCAAGTCAAGAGGCACCGACACCTTCTCCTTCGCCTTCCCCACCAACTCAGCAGATCCAAAATCCTACATCGCCACCTCCCAATAATGGCTATGTTGCTCAGCCACCAAGGCAGGAGGAACCGACCCCTTCACCACCAACAGAGCAGACACCAAAACTGAAACCACCACCTGCCAATAGCCCTGTTGATCACCCACTGACACCACCTCCTTCGCCTTCACCTCCAACTCAGCAGACACCAAAGCCTACACCACCTCCTGCCAATAGCCCTATTGATCAGCCATTGACACCACCTCCTTCACCTTCTCCACCAACTCAGCAGACACCAAAGCTTACACCGCCTGCCAATAGCCCTATTGAACAGCCATTGACACCACCTCCTTCGCCTTCACCACCAACTCAGCAGACACCAAAGCCTACACCGCCTGCCAATAGCCCTATTGAACAGCCATTGACACCACCTCCTTCGCCTTCACCACCAACTCAGCAGATACCAAAACCTACACCACCACCTGCCAATAGCCCTGTTGATCAGCCACAGCCAACACCACCTCCTCCACCACCTCCCAATAATGGCTATCTTGCTCAGCCACCAAGTCAGGAGGGACCGACCCCTTCACCACCAACAGAGCAGACACCAAAACTGAAACCACCACCTGCCAATAGCCCTGTTGATCAGCCACTGACACCAACTCCTTCGCCTTCACCACCAACTCAGCAGACACCAAAGCCTACACCGCCTCCTGCAAATAGCCCTACTGATCAGCCATTGACACCACCTCCTTCACCCTCACCACCAACTCAGCAGATACCAAAACCTATACCACCACCTGCCAATAGCCCTGTTGATCAGCCACAGCCGACACCACCTCCTTCGCCTTTACCACCAATTCAGCAAAAACCAAATCCTGCAGCACCGCCTCCCAATAATAGCTTTGCCACTCAGCCACCACCCCCTTCTCCACCAACTGATCAGCAGACACCAAAACCAAAATCACCACCTGCCAATAGCCCTGCTGCTCAGCCACCAACTCAAGAGGCCCCAATGCCCTCACCACCAACCCAGCCAATGCCAAATCCTGCCCCACCCCCTTCCAAAAGCCCTAACATCCCTCAAGAGCCACCAGCTACCACAGTGGAACCACCATCGGAGGCAGTAGAGCCACCACCGGCAGTAGTAGAGCCACCACCAACCTCAGAAGCACCAAATTGTAGGTGCCCAGAACCACCTCCATGTACACCAGAGTACCAATGCCCTCAAGAGCCACGGCCTTGTCAACGACCGCCTCAGCCAAGGTACCCATGGCCACCACCAACTCAATGGCAGCCAAGATATTACCCGCCACAAGCAGGGTATTACCCACCACAATCAAGGTATAATCCGCCACAAACAGGGAATGGATACATGCCACCTTCCTTGGAACACATGCAGAAATGCAATTCTGCCATTTATACCATGGCCCAATGCGGGTGGGAAATTGCAATCGCATTTGCGGATCCAGACTATAATTTTGGAAGAGCCTGCTGTACGGCCATTAGATGGATGCAAGTTTACTGCTTGGCAAATCCATTTGTTCCCAACATCAACCCAATCTTCCCTCTTGATATCAGGCGACATTGTGAAAATAATTAATTATAATCCCTACTTGCATAATCTGCTGCTAGTATGATTTGTTTTTTTTTTTTTCCAGTACGTTTTAGTTAGTTGATCGGGATCAGCGTCCTACATCATTAGGTGCATGTTTTTGTTTCTTTTTTTTTTTCAGGGAAATTTATTTTAGATTGAGAATGTTCCCATATTTGTTCGTTGATTCTATAGTAAATAAAATTTAGCTTTCTTATTCTATAATTAATAAAATTTAGTTTTCATATATCCACATTATACCACTTCCATATATACATGCTCCCACTTCATATGCATGCAGTGCTTGAACAGGAGATTAATGTGTTGTATACCAAAAACACAAGCATTTGGTTTTTCCTTCACCACAATGGTTGTAGTATAATTTTCACCATTAATACAAACTATCTATACTTCCAGGCCAATTAACATTTTCAAAAAATAAAAATAAAAGGAAATGTGTGCACCACAAAATATTAAAAAGGAAAGGAAGAAAGATAACTGATTAACATATGCAAGGGCTACAGGAATCCTGCACCAAAATGCAGCAGTTTTTAATTCCAATCCATCAGAATCCAGGTCATGTGGGGGCAAACAGTCCAGCCAGAGAGCAGGGAAAAAAAAGATATGGGAAAAAAAAAATAGCAGTGGCCACTCTGCTTCTTGGGAAATCACACATTCAGATCATAAGGACTGGGGGGGGCCTCAAAATTTTGTACAATGCAATAAAATGCATGATCAGAAATTGCCCAGAAGATCAGAGGATCATACATACAGAACTCCTTACCCTAAATTCCAGGATGACCCCTTCTGAAAGCTGAAAATAATCTTCCGGGTGATCTATCCTTATGGTGATCCTCTCCCTCAATCTGTTTTAACAACTGGGAAATCAATATCCGGCTTCACAAAATTGTTCGGGTTGGGGTCAAATTTAGTAAAGGGTATATGCAAATACCTCAGCTATTTGCTGCAGGATTTCTATAATTTCTGAGAAGTTGGGTCTTCGAGTTGGTTCATGCTGCCAGCATCTCCCAAGTAGTTCTGCAAGCTTTGGCTGTGTTCGCTTTGGAACCATAGGCCGTAAACCCTAAAAGCCATGTCAAATGGAGTGAATTGCCAGTTAATAGCATTACTTTTAATGTTCAAGTAGAATGAACCTATACCTTTTGAACCACACCAACCGCTGCTTGTAATGGGGTTAACAACGCATATGGGAGCTGGCATCTCAGTCATACAATATCGAGATGGTTAGTAATGAAATTTATGCTATAAAGAAGTAACACACAAATTACAGATCAATGGGAAGGCAAGGAAAACAAATATTTTTGCTACAGGAAAATGCAAGAAAGCTTACTTCTCCAGTTAGAAGCTCCCACAATACTATTCCAAAACTGAAAACATCAGCCTTGTGATCGTATGGTCTGTGTTCAATGACCTTGAATGCATAAAAACTACCATTAGAAAATCCAATGATCCAACTTTTACACACATTCCTCTTTGCAAAATGAGTATAGGTGTAGGCATATGATTATGCCCGACATTTTGATAGTCATGGAAAGATACTATTCACCAAGATATAGTCTTAGCTGAAATAGATGAAAAATGACAAATCATACTCGAGGGACAGAATCTTAATAAGAATGACATGCAGAAAATAAAAAGATAAAGAGATATACACCAATCAGAAAAATGATGTACAAAAATTGAGATTAATAATAAGTTGATAATGTTATAAGAATGAGATAAACTGAACAGCAGCTATCAGGCCAAATCAATCTGTTTAAATCAGCAGTGAAACAAAGAACTAGATTAAATAATTAACATAATATGCCTGATGACTGCTACATGAGATCCAAAGGGCCGCCAATTGAATGCTCCATTTGTGCATGATACAGACATTATATGCAGTTCATGTAAGCAACATCTTTGCCCTGATTAAACAGTTCGCAACCTCCAAATCAGACAATTAAACTAAACAACATCAAATGGATAACTAAAACAATTCCAGGTCGCAACCCTAAGCAAGCCCACAACCCAAATACATATCACACGCGTGCGTACACACCCAAAGACAAATGTTGATGCCGGGCAGTTTAGATATCATTGAACTAAAAAAGTTATCAAGGTAATCAAAGCAGAATAGGAATGGCAACCTTGTTTTGCAAAGAGGATTCCATGAAAAATGTTCAAATGTAGCACTCACGCTTGGAGCTTAACATCTCCACAAAAGAAAAATAGAAAATATATAATTTTAGAAGTCAATGATGCATAATTAGTTGAAACCAATAACATAAGGTCAATGGAACATCTTCAAAAAGTTACTTTTGCATACCTCAGGAGCCATCCAACGGTATGTCCCAGTTTCTGCAGTCATAACTCCAGATTCAGCCTGTACTCTAGCAACTCCAAAATCAGCAACCTTAACAACCTGTCAATGAAGTACAGGATTCTTAGGAAAATTGAGGTATTGAGTAAGAAGTTCTAAATATTCAACTTAGTTTTAGACAGGAAAACAAGCTGTATCATCAACAAATACTATATTCGATCAGCCTCAACCTACTGTCATACCCATACACTAGAAAGATAGTAGCTTGTCAACAATACAAAATTTGCAAATTTGAAACTTCATTAGGAGCAGTTTTGGTGTAGCGCTTAAACTCTTGGGCGACCAAGTTCAAGCACAAATGTTGAATCATGATTCATGAGAGCAGCAAATTCGTGAAAGATTATTGATGCCAAAATTGTATATCTAACTCACCTTACCCAAGCCCTTGCTTGGAAAGACCAACCGACCAACATTAGCCAATGATATTTTAGGTTATGTTTGGATTGCGGAATGCTTATTTCCAGGAATAGATTAGTTTTAGTAGGTTAGTTACAATCAATTATACAAGAAATTACGTTATTACTATAAAGCAAATAACAATGTGAAACATCTTGAGTCCATAATATGGAATAGACAAGGAATAGTTATTCCCAAATTTCATTATGGGGTTGTTTATTCCGTTCTTATTACATGTTGATGAAATAATTAGGAATATAAAAGTAATAACTATTCCCTTGATTCCCAAAATTTAAACTATATTCTTAGTCCAATGAATAGCTATTATGTTTAACCAAACGAGCCGTTAGTTTATTTAGGATCCAAGACAGCAACAGAAATGATGGATGCAAAGTCAGCATATTGGTATGCTGATAAGTAATCAGGGGGCTCAAATTAAATTTGACAGGGTATAACCATGCCAGAGGCCTCTCTTTTCTTGGAATAGCCTTTCAATATGCAATCCTTAGTGCGGATATAAGGGAATTGGAATCAACATCACTCATAATTATAACCATAATCATAGATTAGATACACTGCTTCAAAAAAGTGGCTCCTGATACCTAATCAATCTAAACAAATATTAGTAGGGAAAAAAGGTTTATCATAGCGACAGAATGCCTTAAATGTACAAACTCACTCATCTAAAGAAAACTCTTGCCAAATAAAATTTCATTTTTTAAATGATTGTTTGATATCTGCTTCTTAATGAACAAAAATAAATTGTACTGGTTTGCTAGGTAGAATATTTCAGCAAAAACCAAAATTTTTTTATTCAGTCATATCGTGGGTTTCAATTTGGAGATGATAAAGTCTATAAATTTAGGATCATCCTCAAAAACTTATGATACAAAGTTGAGTGACTGCAAGACCAACAAATACTCCAGCAAACTTGGAACAGACAATTGAAGCTTTGAACCTAAGTTCTTTGCTTTTCTGTTCATTACATATTTTTGGCTGCATCAATTGAAGTTTACCTTTAATCCTGCAATAGTAAAAATAAACCAATCCACAAAAACAACTGATTTATTTTCCATTAGAAGGATCCATGGATATGTAAAAACCACAAAAAATGAGATAGACAGAATTTTCACAGCTTTTCTAATCATGGGAGGGAGGGAGAGATTTTCCTAGAAAAAAAAATGATTTCTTTAAGTGAAGGTTTTATCCAGAAATGTGCAAGATATGATAAACCATATTAATTTCTCTCCAAATTCATCTGTTGAAGATTCTGCTAAATGGGGATTATCAAAAAGTGGAAAGTTCTCTGCTTCTGCTTATAATGCTATCAGAGACAAGAAAAACAGTGTTGATTGGGCTCCTGTGATTTAGGCAATATATAATGTTCCAAGGCATAGCTTCATATGTTGGATGGTTACACTTGACAGGCTTTCAACATCAGAGAAACTAGCTGCATGGAAAATGATTAATATCAATGTATGCAGGCCGCCTGCAAAGCTGGAACTGAATCTAGAAACCACCCGTTTTTTTTTTTTTTCCCTTTGCACTAGTCAAATTTATTCAAAGGCAAATAATGAATGGTGCATTTCAGGAGCTGTAGATGACTGGAATACAAATCTGGCTTGGCTAAAATCTCTAGCAGATCCAAAAGAGGTAAAATGACAGTGTTGATAAGTCTACAACAATATACTACATTTGGAATGAGAAATGACTTCATCTATACAGGTGTGGCTCCAAATCAGAATCTTATCATGTAGCAGATATCAATGGATGTTAAACTCAGTTTCAGCTGAATGTAGTTAGTAACTTTGTGATGTTTTTGCAACAAGATATACTCTATGTAAGGCAGTTTGCCTTTAATCCCTCATTGTCAACATAAGTTGCTTACTTTTACCAGTATATATATATATATATATATATATATATATATATATATTAAATGAAGATTAATAAGTGATAAGTTAGAACAGTTTCAGCTTCAGAACTAAAAGAAATTAAGAAACTGAACCAGAAAACTTTCTAAATCCATGTATGCATTAACATAAAGGAAGAGCAGGAAACAGTGAGAACCAGTCAAATACAAGAATATGAAACTCTCTTACTTTGTTTTCATCCATTAGAAGATTGGCAGTCTTCAGGTCCCTGTGGATTATATTATTTTGGTGCAGATAATTCATCCCTTTGGAAACATCAATTGCTACTTTGAGTAGAGATGGAAGCTTAAACGAGCCCCTTTGTTTATGCAGAAAGTCATACACACTTCCTCTAGACATGAACTCTGGTAAAATAGGAAAATAGCCATTACAAAGTGAAGCAATCAGTTTTCTTGGTAACGAGAATGCATAATTAGCTTCTAAGTTCTAAGGGACCAAGACATTTGCAGAACTGATAAATTTGCAACACATGACATGCATCACAATAAGATTTGATGAAGTTCAATAAAACAGATAGGATAGACTTGAATAAAGCTGAACTGGGAAGAAGGATTCCTGTAGCAGACTCCAATTGTTGGGAATAAGGCCAACTCATTTTCTTGTTGAAGAGTGGATATCATAAATCCTAGACAGCATTTTTTGGGCTAATTCAATTAGTTACTCCATAAACAGAATTGTTTTGCTCTAGTAACAGATTGATAAATAAGTCATTCATGTGGCAACTCAGCAAAAAAAAAAGAAATGCAGTGGAAGCATGACACAAATGTGAGCATGCACCCCATACAATATTGAAAAACTCCGTAAGTCAAAGAACTGTTCTTGATCTCAAGGTTAAAAAAGGTATGACAAGTACTTTGCATCATAAACATAAAATTAACAGGGATTACCTGTTACAATGAATAAGTTCGGAGATAGCGTAGATGCACCTATAAACTGCACAACATTCTTGTGCCGGATTTTCCTGCATAGACAAGGAAATTTCATTATGAGAACTAGAATTTAGAAAAATAAAAATAAAAAAGAGGATGTAAGCAAGTCGAACACAATTCACTGAAACTGACGCATAATACAGGGATGCATGAGTTCAAGACACACTGCTAAGGGAATCATGTATTAGGGGAGTGAACAATAAATTAAGAAAAAGCACTGGAACCACCTCTGTATGCATGTTCATCATGATAAAATAACATCATCTAGTACGAGAAAAATATTGTGCTCAAGAGTAGATGTAATTTTCTAAACAAAAATAACAAGAACATGTTTTACAAAGAAAAGAAAGTAAATACAGAGGAAAAAAAGGACTTCAAGCATGACTATATTATTTTTAAAGATGGCACATAGGTGCATGTAGCTGCACACACAAAATGGAGAAGCAACCTTGCATCTCAAACTAAATTTATCAGAATCCCAATTGTACTTTAATCAAGACTCCTCCAGAGAGGGAATAATATGTTATTTAGGGGTTTAAAAGACTTTGGAAGCTGTGAACAACCTATTCTGGAGCTCATGCCACTTCTCTTTTTTGCTTTATACAGTGAAATGTGCAACTCATAAAAGACACCTAGATTGACCAATCTTATTTTCCTTCCATTCACTTTTCCTATTCTTTTTTCCTCTAGACAAAGTCCAGGCTTCAAAGAGGGATGCATCTGATTTGTAGGGAGGTAAGAAAATGCATGCATTTTAAAGAATGCTGCAACATTCCTGCTTCCAAAGGATAAATACGCCCTTTAAGCTTTTCTATGCCAGCTTAATGTGGCAGATTCATGGAAATGCTCCAAAATGCAATAATTTCCAATCATGGCATATAACAGACAAGACAGAGAAGAGAAGGATAGGTGCACCCCCCCCCGAGGCAGAAATCTGCCAGCAAAAATCCCATTCATAGTAAATAAGAAAGAAAATAAAAATGCCATCTTTGAACAACCATCAAGAACAAGCAACATAATCTCTAAGGCACAAACTCCATAAGCAGAAAAGCATGCTCCTTTCAAGATCAAACAATTTTGAAAGAATGCATTGATATAATGTTAAAAAAGGCTGAGAATAAATTCTAGAAAGTTAACTAATGCCACTCAAAACTAGAAGCTTTTTTTAGATGAAAAAACAAATATTTATTAATAGTGAAAATAATACACAAAACCAAGGATAAAAAATTCTCTAATAAAGCAACAAATTACAATAAGAAAAGAGAGAAAAACCTCATAATGTAAACTTCCTGGGAAAATTCTCTAAGCATATCTGCATTGACGCGGTCAGGCCTCAAAACTTTAATTGCCACTTCCTGACTACAGTATGAGCCCCTGTACCTGAAAAAGTTAAATGATAGATAAATTAAGAGCAGGTACACAATCTTACACAGGCTCAAAAAGGGCAACTTACAGATCACCATAAGACCCAGATCCAACTTTATTTTCAAATTTCAGCTGATTGACATCAATTTCCCAGACATCAGTTCCATCAGTTGGAATTTTTACATAATCAGGAAAGCCAGTGTGGTTATGCTCACCCACATGCGACGGTAGAAGCTGTTTCGACCAAAATTGTTCCTGCAGAGAAGTTACAACATATAATACTCATATTCCAAGTTCATGATAAAATGAAGGAAAGAATGAGAAAACTAAGAGTGCAGTAAGTGAAGCACAATTAAAAACTGTCCAACATTACAGCAGGTGACTTTTGTGAAAATTGGAATGCACACTGTTGGCCTTACAAGGCTTAAAATCTTGTTATCTTATTTTGATGCTAACAAACAAGTGAAATTTAATGTATTTGTGTGAGTAATGATATTTCAAGGTTCATATATGTGAAAGTAAGGTCAAAGTGCACACAAGGATCAAATATGATGGAAGCAAGGTCAAAGTGCTCACAAGGATCAAATGAAGCTTAAATGAGCTAAGACATGAATTACTTGTTGAAGAACATGAGGACATGAATAAGTTATTGAAAGCCAAGGCATGTTAAAGTCAAAAGATCCAAAGAATGGCAAAGTAAGAAAGCTTAAAGAATATGGAAGCTTGAAGAAAAGATGGATTCAATCCAAGGACAAAGCATGAAGACTCAAGAACTTAGAATGTTAATATTTTAGAAGTCTCATGTAAGTGCTTTAATGTTTAAAATATCGTTTGAAATATTTTGAAGCTCTTAGGTTAACTTCTTAGACCTAGATACTTTTTAAAATACCTAAATAATATTTTTATAAGGTCAAAAATTATTTTAAAAAGGTTAGAATCATTTTTGGAATAAAGAGCACCAAAAAGAGTTTTTTCCCAAATGCTGTCAGTTTTTATACAGCCGCATTGAGGTGAATTTTTCTCTATCAAACGCTCATTATTTTAAAGAGTGGTAAACATGAAAGTTGTAGGATTTTCTCTTAACTTTCTTTTGACACCAAGAACACCTAATTTGGAGTTATACAGAAAAAATTATGGCCAAAACACTGAAACGGGGTCACTGCTGTCATACATTTAAAAACTGTTCAACGGGCAAATTTTTAAAATTCTATTGTTTTAAATTATAGCCGTTTGAACCTTAAATATTCTAATAAATAGGGAAATTCTTTAAGGAAACTTTTGCAAGTTTGAAAGCCTATAAATACATGGTTTTGCAAAACAAATAAAAATTCTAAGAATTGAAAAATCTGTTTTGAGGAGCTGAAAGTACTCTTGTTCTTCCTAAGTTCTCTTGCTCACTCATTGAAAAATTCTTCTGCTGAGAATTCTGAAGTGCTGATCCTTCTTCCTTTGAATTCCTACTGCTAATCCTCTTCTAAGAAGGATATTGGTGAATTCTACACTTGAACTTCATTTTATTTCCTATTGATACTTTACATTTAAGTATATAGTGCTGAAATTGTACTAACTTGCTATTTGAGAGAGTATACTTGTACGCAGATTTTATCTTATGTTTCTTGTAATTCATTGACGTTCCAATGTGTTTGGATCGTTGGCTAAGCAAGGGAATATTGCTTAGAGAGACGGACTCTAGCGTATGTAAGGAGTGACCGAACGAGGGAATATCGTTTGGAGAAGGTAGGCTCTAGCCTTAACCAAGGAATGTTGTAATCGGTTTTGTTCCACCCGTCAACGGAACAGGTTTAGTGAATCCTTTGGTGGTTTGCCAGGCACTAGTTCGTGGGTCAATAGCATCTTGGATCAATGAGGGTTGGGATCCAATTCCCCAAAAGTGGAAACCCGGATTTGTTAACCGTTTCAAATGAAAAACCTTATGAAATTATTTACAAATATAAAAAATCATGCATAAGTATTCACCACTGTTGAGAAGTCTGCTATGGAGAGAGAGCCAAAGCCTGTAATGAGAGAGAGAGAGAGAGAGAGAGAGAGAGAGAGAGAGAGAGAGGCTTTGTGCTGCTGCGAAGCTTGCGATGGGAGAAACAATAGGGCTTCATGCTGCTGCCAAGCTTGCAATGAGAGAGAAGAGAGCTTCCTTCTGCTGCAAGCCTGTGGGAGAGAGAGAAAAGAAGGCTTTTGCTGCTGCGATGGTGGATGGATTCAAACTGATCAGTGGGTGGGGGTGGGGAAGATAGAGAGGGAGAATTTTATTTGAGTACAGATGGTAATTATTCCATCCTAGGTAAATGACTCGAAACATCCGTCACAATGCATCGACTAATCAAACCAAATACATGCGTACAGTGATCCGAAAGGTCTAACAACCCCAAGAACTGCATACCACTTAAGTAGCGTACCATGTTCTTCTAACCCATACCACAACCCAAAATGCACCATGCTGCAGGTAACTATGGTTTGGCCAATAGAATGTGAGTGCTGAATTCCATATTTTATATTTGTACTTGTAACCTATAATAGACTAAATCAAGGGTCACCATTTGATCCTTTTATTACACTAGGAATAGAATGCAACTTTTATCAAACAAAGTTGATGGCAAAGAAACATTAATAAGTGACAAATTTTCATTATTTTAGTCCAAGTAGCTGTAACGGGAGGAAATTGTCCATCGAATTTGAGAAAGTTGAATGGAACGGAGAAACATTTTTGAAATTTTGTGTGATTATGGAATTTTTAGCATGTACAGCATCAACAACAAACCAGGCCTTAAGCTCCACAAGTAGTCGGCTACATGAATCCTTTTCTGCCAATTTACATAGATTGCAGACAATTTCCTCCAACAATTTGTGGTCTATTAAATCCTTACTATCTCATTTTGAGTTATTTTAAGTCTACTCCTATCCTTTCTACTATTGCTAATAGGAACTAGCTCACTCCTTGTGTACTATTTGGATTACATTGCAGATGTCCAAAGCATCTTAGTTTCCCCTTGCAATCGTATCTTCTACAAGTGCTATGCCTATATTATTGTGAATATGCTTTTTAGCTAATTTATCTTTTAACATTATTCCACTCATCCAGCTTAACATTCTCATTTCAACAAGTTTTGCTTTTTGGATATGATGTTCCTTAGTTTCCCAACATTGTGATCCATATAGTATAGCTAGTCTTATAGCCATCCTATACAACTTTCCTTTTAATTTCAAATGTATTCTATGATCACTCAACATACTTCAAGCATTTATCCATTTTATCCAACTTGTTTGAACTCTATGTGTTAGATCTTCTTTGATATCTCCTTCAACTTGCATAATAGATCCAAGTTATTGAAATCTATTAGTGCTATTAATTTCTTGACTATCAAGTTAAAAATTTTCTTCAATATTCCTCCCACCATGATTGAAATTACATTTAATACGTTTTGTCATACTTCTAGTTATCCTAAAATCTCTAGATTTTAAAGCTTCTCTCCATAATAACTTAGATTCTACTCCACCCCTAGTTTCATCAATCAAGACAATATCATCTGAAAAAAAAGGAACAACATTGAACCTCATTTTGGATACTACTAGTAAGTTAAATCATAATTGGTGCAAAAAGAGAAGGGCTCAAAAAAGATTACATCTATTGTGTTAGGAAATTCCATAAACTTTCCACGGTCCACGCTAGTCATTACTGTTTCATACGTATTATTAATGATATTGATATACCTATAGCATACTTCCATATATTTTTTTTCCTAGAAAACTCATCCTAGAACTTCCCTACGTACTTGTCGTGGGCTTTGTCTAAGCCAATAAAAGCCATATGCAAGTCCCTCTTCTTTTTCCTAAACTTTTCCATTAATCTTCTTAAAAGATACATAGCTTTTGTGGTTGATCTCTCAGGCATAAAAACAAATTGATTTTTTGAGACCTTATTTATAACCTTAGTCTTAATCTTTATTCAATTATCCTTTCCCACAGTTTCATTATATAACTTATAAGTTTTATTCCACACTAGTTATGAAAATTTTGAATATCTCCTTTATTTTGCATACAAGTGTTAAAGTGAATTTTCTCTGTTCCTATATTTCCTTAGTTTCTACAATTGTGTTAAATTAATTAGCTAATATTATAATTACGTTATATCACCTAGGTATGTCCAAACTTCAATTTGGATGTCATCCAATCCTATAGCTTTTCCATTTTTCATCTTTTTTAATGCAAACTTAACTTCTTTAACTCTAATAGTGCGAATAAATCTCAAATTTTTAGCCTTTTCCTCATTTTTCAATTCTAGGTTTAAGCCTTCTAATTGGTTTTAATGAAATGGTTTATTAAAATAACTTTGCTATCTTTCTTTAATGTCTTTATTTTATGTCGTCTTCTTTAACCGTGACACTATTGTTCTCAACATTACCTAAATCCTTTCTCTTTCTTTCTATAGTTCAAGCTAGTTTAAATGTTTCTTTCACCTCCTTTTGTATGTAATCTTGTATATAAGTTATTATATGATCTATGTTTAGCTTCACTAAGGGCATTATTTGCATCTTTTCTTGCCTCTTTACACACTTCAAAATTTTTCACGTTTCTATATTTTTGTCATGTTTTATACCAAACTCTTTTTTTCTTTTGACTTTTTGAATATCTTTATTTTTCATCACTAACTTTCTTTACTAGCTTAAAATCTCCTTTAGATTCACCTAAAGTCTATCACTATTTTTTAAATAGAGCTAGCTATTGTACTTCAAAGAGTGTTTACGTCTACACTATGACCTATTGTCCAATCACCATCTTTGACTGAGTAGACTTACTCTTTTCATGTCTCATTTTTTAATTTTTTTTAAATAACCTACATTCTGACAGCATCTTAGTCCCTAGTGACTGTCTTCTAAAATTTTTCCTTTTTTGAGAAGATACATGGAGAACATGGATATGGAGATAAAAATGAGTCTAGTGATATGATCTTTGACTTTGCCTTGTCATATGAGTTTATTGCAATGAATACATGCTTTAGGAAGAGAGAACAATTAATAACCTTCAATTAAATAGATTTTTTATTAACTAGGAGGGTATTTATCAAGTAAGGTTTTTAAGTTGTTTCAAGTGAAAGTTTAACTACATAGTATATAGTTTGAGTTATATATATATATATAGATATTTATACACACACACATATATTAAAAATGGAAGAGACAGGGTAACACAAATCAATATAAGAGAACTAGGTATAAAATTTAAAGATTAATATTGAGGTGGATGGGGTCAGGAATTGAAGACAATAAAAGATGAATGTGTTTTGAAGTTAGAAGGGACAACAGTGAAGGATGAGAGGAAGAAAAGTTATCTTAGATGGTTTAGTTCTGCAAAAATTAGACAAAGGGCTGAAGGAGAGGTTATTTGCTTCAAATTGAATATGATATAAAAAGTGGGTCGCCATTTGCAAATACGAATGTGTTTGGGACAGTGGGAAAATACATGACAGCAAAAAAGTAATTGGAGGATTTGAACCCTCTTAGAGTTTATTGGGGATTTATGCAGTCATGAACCAAGCCAGAAATCACAGTTGAAGGCTTTGTTGATTTAATTTTTTGCCTGTGCAGACTGCAGACGCTGATTGTTTAAAATTTCTGTTTAATCAATTTATATTCCTATATGGGTCTCCTATGTTTTTGCATTCTGTTTTACATATTAAAATATTGGTAAAGCAGTCCAACTTAACAGAATTGGTCAATATTATTTAGGTGTATTTTTTATTTGCATATATGTTTTCGGCTCACAGCTTAAGCATGATGCATGCTTTGCTGAAGTACCTCTACAATGATGCTGAACTTGCTAAACAAACAAAAGGCAATATGGCTGTGAAAAACGGTTTTATTTTCCATTCCTGTTTTCCAATAAATTACAAAAATTCCAACTTGTTTTCTAGTATCCAACATTTCTATAATAAAGTAGGAAAGCAACTTTTTTTTTTTTTTTTTCTGTTTAATATTGTTTTCTTGCTTTTCTATACAAATGTAGGAAACTGGACAATAAGGTGGCATTTTTATAGTTCTTTGAAAAACTGAAAATGGACAATGAAAACAATTTTCCACAACTACACAGGCTCTTAGGCTTTCTAGCAAATGTAAGTGTACCTTAATTTACTCTTCACACTGAATTTGGTCATTTAATGTATATTATGTTTAGAGAAGTTTGGTTTTTAATGACATTAAGAATGCATGTTTAGGTCTCAGCACAGATGCTGTCGTCAGAAAATGTATAAATTTCATGCTGAGCTGGAGTAACATTAGCATGTTGTGCATATGGAGTTTTGATGGCTTAAGCACTTCATTGTTTGCTTTTGCATTTTCTAGGATGACTATATGAACAATACTGGAAGTTATCCACATGATTTCTCGTCGTTGTGCATCCAAAAATCTTTTAATTTGTATCTTTTCTAAATGGATGTTCCTCCACAATTATTGCAAGTGATTTTGGACACATGCAGGAGTATCTTGATACAAGGACGCAGCAATGTGTATATAAGTGTGAATTTACTGTATGATATATTTGTATTGCCAATTTTTTGTTTTAGATAAAAAAACCCTATGATCTATTCCTTAACAAAAAAAATATTTATAATGCTTTTGTTATGCACATTTCTCAAAGTAACTGAATGGATTATCTAGTGAGTGCCAAAATTTTAAACAATTGTGAAATGAAAATGTTTGGCATGGTAATTGTTAACAATGAAAGTGGACCTAGATATTATAGCCAATGGTTACATCTCCTACTAATTGATGGTTCCCACATCTTGTCATCACCTTAGACCCATATATATATATGAAAGATTTTTTAGAAGAAGAATAACCATTCTTATTGAATTTCAAGGGACACAATTACAAGATAAATAGTAGAGGAAGGCCACCAAATTAGGAAGGCCACAAAATCAGCAAATCAAATCAGCAGATCTCTAGCCTAGAAAACAGAAAACTGAAACTACTAGAAACTGAAATAGTAATTTCAGATTTTTAAAAAATAGAATTTCCTAATTTATTCCCTAGAAATCCGACAACCCTCTCAAGTTGGAGCGTAGATATCTATCATGCCCAACTTGCTTACAAAGGGCTTAAAACTAGGTCTGAAAAGTCCTTTGGTGAAGATATCGGCAATTTGTTGAGTAGTAGGAACAAAAGGCATGCAAACAGCTCCACTATCAGTCTTCTCTTTTATGAAGTGTCTGTCAATCTCTACATGCTTCGTACGATCATGTTGTACTGGATTTTGAGCAATACTTATGGCAGCTTTGTTGTCACAATACAACTTCATTGGCATGTTCACTAGCATCCGCAACTCTTCAAGAATTCTCTTCAGCCATAGCATCTCACAAACTCCGTTAGCCATAGCCCTATATTCTGCCTCGGCACTGCTCCTTCAACCACATTCTGTTTCTTGCTTCGCCATGTAACCATATTTCCCAAGACATAAGTACAAATGTACAATATCCATAGTCGTTAAAAGTGCGTCTGAGGTGTGAGGCGCAGAGAAGCAAGGAGGTCAGCGCCTTATCCCATGCAAGGCGAGGAAAAGGCGCGATGAGGCGTAGAGGGGCATCAAGCGACGTGAGGTGCACCTTGAAATTTTTGAGCTTGTTAAATAAAGAAATAGCCAGAGGCCAGAGCCCTAGCTCACATTCGATTCGAACCAATGAAGCCCTAGCCCTCTTAGACCCTTCGAAGCCCCACGACCCTTTGCGAGTTCGTCTTGCACTATTGCACACTTCGAACCAGCAGGGGCCTTTGCGAGCCTTTGAACCAGCAGCATGAGTTCGTCTTCAACATTTTGAGCTAGCATGACCCTTCGCGAGTGTGTCTTCCACATTTCGAAGCAGCATGAGCTTTCGCGAGTTTGTCTGCGAGCCTTCAAACCAGCAGCATGAGTTTGTCTTCGACATTTCGAACTAGCAGCGAGCTTGTCTTCGAGCCTTCGAACCTTCGTAAGTCATCTTCTTCTTTTTCTTCTTCTTCAGTTCTTTTTCTTCTTCTTCTTTCTGCTGCTTCTTTCTGCTGCCTGCTACTTCTTGTAATATTATATGTAATTAAATATGTAGTTTAATGCAAGTTTATAACCAATATACATAATACTTTTTTTAACTGAATTTAGCTAAGTGGAAATTGTACCTCTGCAAAGAAAGATCTTGCATGGAAGTATGCACATAGGGATGATAACAAAAATAGAAATAATTTGGCTTGCAATTTTTGTGGCAAAGTCACAAGGGGAAGAATATTTCTGGCAAAACAATATATTGTCTAGGGATGATAACAAAAATAGAAATAATTTGGCTTGCAATTTTTGTGGCAAAGTCACAAGGGGAAGATTATTTCTAGCAAAACAACATATTGTCGGAGGATTTAGAAATGTAAAAGAATGCTCTAAGTGCCCTGCTCATGTACGCGAGGAGATTAAGGAGTATATGTTGAAAAAAGATATAGAAAAGGAGGAAAATGAGTTATTGCCCGACTTTGATGACATAGATCATTATGAAGAAGATGTAGTTCATGAAATTGACACTCATGACAAGAGAGTACTTACTGATGGAAGTAGAAGTCGAAGTCAAAGTTCATACCAATCCAACTTGAAGAAACTAAAACAGAAGGAGACTATAGACTTGTTTTTTACTCCTGATTTGAAGAAAGCAGTTCAAGTTCAAAAAAAAAAAAGGGAAGATGAAGCAAACATCAATAAATGAGGCGTGCAAGAAAGAATTAAAAAAAAAGGTAATGGCAGATTTTGCTAGTTGGATGTATGATGTTGGTATACCATTTAATGTTGTACGTTTGAGCAACTTTGCAATGACACTTGAATCGATTGGGCAGTATGGTTCTGGAATAAAGCCACTTAGCTATCATGAAGTGAGAGTTCCTTTCCTAAAGCAAGAATTTAGTCAAATGAAAGAGTTATTGAAGGTCCATAAGGAGGAATGGGCAAAATATGGCTGCTCGATTATGTCCGATGGTCGGAGAGATTCGGTTGCTAACAAGAACATAATAAATTTTTCAGTGAGCTCTCCAAGGGGATCAGTGTTTATCAAGTCTATTGATGCTTCTAATCTTGTCAAGAATGCAAATAGAATGTACAAATTACTTGATGAGATGGTAGAGGAAATTGGAGAATCAAATGTGATTCAAGTAGTAACTGATAATGTTTCAAATAATGTTGCAGTAGGGAGATTGTTGGAAGCAAAGAGGACGCATTTATAGTGGACACCGTGTGCTGCCCATTGCCTCGATTTAACATTGGAGGACATTGGAAAGATGCCTTCAATTAATACAACTTTTGAAAAGGGCAATGTTTTTGAATGAATAAATTTATAACCGTGTTGGTGTGGTGAACTTGATGAGACAGTTCACTGGAGGAAAGGACTTACTAAGCCCTGTAGTTACAAGATTTGCAACTTCCTTCATGACCCTTCGTCAATCTACCTTCAAAAGAACAACTTGAAGAAGATGTTTACTTCTGAAGATTGGAATACTACTAAATGGGTAAAGGAGCCAGTTGGAAAAAGAGCTGCTAGTATTGTTTTAATGCTTACCTTTTGGAGTACCATTGTCTATGCTCTTAAGTTGACAGGCCCACTTGTCTGTGTACTCCATTTGGTTGATGGGGAAAAGAAACCTACAATGGGATACATTTATGAAACAATGGATATGGCTAAGGAAGCCATAGCTAATGCTTTCGGTGAGAGAGAGGATAAATTCAAGGAGGTATTTGAAATTATTGATACGAGGTGGGGATGCCAACTCCATCGATCGTTGCATGTAGCTGCACTCTACTTGAACCTGAAATTTTTCTATACAAACCCCAACATTTTTGCAAGATGATGAAATTATGGCGGGTTTGTACAAATGTATTGCAAGGTTACTGCCAACCCTTGAAATGCAAGATAAAGTTGTACATGAGTTGGCAAAATATAATAGCTCTAGGGGCGTCTTTGGAATTAATTCGGCAATGAAACAAAGGAAAATACAAGCATCGGGTAAAGTGGCATTTTTACTACCTCTTTCTTTTTAAAATTTTTTTTGCTATTTACCTAGTAGGTATTCATTGAAATTTTATTTTATAACAGCGCAATGGTGGATGTCATTTGGATCATCGACTACGAACTTGCAAAAGTTTGCTATGAAATTCTTAGTCTCGCGTGTAGTGCTACTGGCTGCGAAAGAAATTAGAGCATATTCCAACATTTAATCATTAGTATATCGTGGATTAATTATTAAAGAACATGAACTACTAGTCTACTGCTTTTTAGAATCATTATTTACCATATTACTTCAAACCTTTTGCAATTTCATAGTAAAAGGAGAAATCGGCTATCCCAGTAATGCTTCAATGATTTGGTATTTGTGAAAATAATGAACTCTGAGGCGTCAATATGACAAGCGTGACACCATTGATTCCATCCTCCTAAAGGACATTGATGATAGTAATGAGTGGTTGATTGGTAGGATGAATGGCGATTCCGATGAGGATGATGAACTTGTGTTTGAAGATATTTTGACTTGGGATTCTGTTGCTAGAGCTGTTGGACTAAATAACACCCCCGCATCACACTAGATCAAGAATAAGTGCAAATATGTCATCATTGTCTAGAGGAAGAGCTTCATCTAGTGGTGTAGTCAGTGCTAGTGGCCGAGCCACAATGTTGGAACTTGTAGATGAGGATGAAATCCAAGTGGATAGTGCAAAGGAGACAGAAGAGGAAAAATATGTTGGAGAAAACAATTCTGATGATGAAGAGGAAGATGATGATATCTTGGTAGACTTAGTTGATGATGAGTGATAAGTGATGATTGAGGAGGATATTTAGATTTTAGACTTTGAAATCTTTTATTGTGCTCCTTTATTTTGATGTTGAACTATGTTGATTTGTTGATGCTTTTGGCCTTGGAAATTTCATTAAATTTCCAATTTTGCTATTGAATGTTTTGACATTTTAAATTCTAATATTACTAGATATTCATATGTTCATATATCAATTACCCCAAATAGGCATTTTTCAACATTTTAATAGTTGTGTGCCTCACCTTTGTGAGGCATGCGCCTTCGCCTCGTGCCTCAGCTTCAAATATCCTTTGCGCCTCGGCTCGCCTTGCGCCTCTGATTACTATGAGAGTATCTTGACATGGATCTCCTGTCAATAATTGAGCCTGCCCAATCTACATCAGTGTATGCCGTTATGTTCTATTGTGTGGTCTTCTAGAAGAGTAAACCCTTGCTTGATGTACTTTTCACGTATCTGAGAATCTAATATACCGTTTCAAGATGTTTCTTGTAGGGTGAATGCATAAATTGGCTTACCAAACTCACAGCAAATGCGATATCGAGTCATGTATGTGATAAGTAAATTAACTTTCCCACCAACTTTTGATACTGAGTTGTATTCATTGGATCACCTTCCTTATCATCTCCAAGTTTCTGATTGGGATCTATTGGAGTGTCTGCTAGCCTACAACCGCTCATCCTAGTCTCTTTAAGGAGGTCAAGGACATAAACAATCCCTTTCTTCGATCGAGCAACCTCTATTCCAAGGAAATACCTCAGAGATCCTAAGTCTTTGATCTCAAATGTTGATGAGAGGGAAGTCTTCAATCGGTTCATCTCAAGTATGTCATCTTCAGTGAGAATTATATCGTCTACATACACAATCAGTATCGCTATCTTCCCATCATGTGAATGTCTTATAAACATCGTAGATCACTGGTAGGCTCGCCAGGACTTGGGTCCTTAACTACCAAAAATAATATTTATAAAACCTAACTGTTCCCTAGTTCAGTAGAAAGTGGGGAAGTCAGGTATCGATCCACGGTGATTAGAGTGAGTTATCAACCACTTCTAAATTAGTTTATTAAAGCTTTGTATAAAAAGAAGTGTAAAGGTGGGATTTTTCTAATAGTCGTAATGAAAGCATGTAAAATCTGAGTTAACCGTACTCCTACAAAGCAGTGCTCAATCATGAATCTGACCTAGGATGTCGTGTGCATAATCTAAGTCCGGTCAGTTTACCGTATTAAGCTAACCGAGAATCGACTAAATGGTCCAAGGAGCCATTCGATGGTATAGGGTAGCAAGGGTGCACCAATCGTATGGAGCACGGTCGGGAACTGGAGTATCCTCTATCACAACGATCACGAGAACCTCTATGGGAGACCGTAGCCTACTACGCGTGCCTGACTAAAGCTGTAGAAGTGCTATCCTATCTCTTAGGACACAATCACAATCAAGCGGTAAATGAAAGCTGATAAATGAAAGCAGGGAAGATAAAGCAGTAAATTGAAAGCACGTAAAAATCGATCCTTTGTATTCGAGTCATCTGTCACTAATGCCTGTCCTAACAATGGATGATCACCTAATCTAACAAAGCATGTAAACATCAAGCCCTTCGTATTCGAGTCGTCTCTCACAAACGACTGCCCCTACAAGTGAATGATGGCTAATCTACAAGTTGACTCTCTTGGTGTTCTAAGTTTGTCACTAACCTAAAATCGGCCAAAGAGGAACCCATAGCACATCTTCGAAGTTACTCTTTATATCCCACAGGGTTTACAAAGTTTAAAATTCAAAATTGGAAAGTTTGCTGGAAATCTCACGCGGCAGATTGTCGCTGTCAACCAAGTCTCACCCATGCTTCCCTTGATCGCGCCCTAGTCGAAGCTCCCGGGAAAGTAGGAATTTGAATTGCAATATTCTTCAACTCAGTCGCACAATTGGGTCTTGCTAGTCGAGTTGATGGTCGAGGTTTGCAAGATCTTGATCTTCAGGAAATCTCAAGAACTCAACATAGTCGCCCCTCAAGGTCTCTTGGTCGACCACTTGGTCGATGCTCTCGGTATTTCTTGGCTTAGTAAGCTTCAGCAGCTCGCCCTAGTCGCCTTTGAGGGTCACATGGTCGAACAATTGGTCGACCCTTGCAGCAATTCGATCTCAGTCTGAACTTTGGAGTTGCAATGGATGACTTAGTCGCCCCTTGTGTTGCTAGTCTCACCACATGGTCAAACAAAGTTTTCTTCTCTTTTGATGCTTCGAGGTTCTCGGGAGTTGGTTGAACATCTGGTTTGAGCTTGAATTGTTCCAAATTCTCCATTGACTTCTCGTATCCCTTAACTCTTTGGTTTTAACCTGTTTTTCTTGAAAACACAAATAAACCTTGCGTAACTCTGAACAATGATAACAAAGGATTACCTACAACATAAATGAGGATAAACAAAGGTAAATGGGGGCCTAAAATAGTATATTTGAGGAACACATCAATCACCTTGCCCTTGAGTATACCCCTGACTTTCAACAAATTGAGTGAATTTCTCAAACCAGGCTCTTGGTGACTGTTTTAACCCATATACAGACTTCTTCAATTTACACACCTTTGTGCCAAACTTTTGATCAAATCCTGGAGGTGCATCCATGTACTCTTCTTACTCCAAGTCTCCATTAAGAAATACATTTTTTATGTCCAATTGTTGCAGAGGCCAGTCACGATTAGCTGCAAGTGACAAAAAAACTCTTAAAAAGTTTAGTTTTGCGACTGGGGCGAATGTATCCAAGTAATCAATGGCATTGGTTTGAGTGAATCCCTTGGCGACCAATCGAGCTTTATACTGTTCTAGAGAACCATCAGATTTATAGTTGACTGTAAACACCCGTCTGCACCCTACATTTGTCTTTCCTCTTAGTAGATCAACTAACTCCCACGTGCCATTTTTTTCAAGAGCTTCCATCTCCTTGAAGACAGCCTCCTTTCACTCCGGAACTTTCGGAGCATCCTGCACTGTATTAGGAATCTCCATACAAGACAATTGTGAGGCAAAAGCACGAAAAACAGGTGAGAGATTTTCATATGACACATAATTGGAAAATGGATGTTGGGTGCAAGACCTCACACCCTTCCGGACAATAGTGGGAAGTTCAGAATCATCGAACTCAAGATTGGAACCAGACTTGGGTTCTGAACTAGAGGACTCAAAACTCGAAGATGGAATGGACTGAACATGAGGTAAAGGCTCAGTGAGGACATTACTTGGAGGATTTATGGATTTTGGACAGTGTAAAGGATTGGAAGACCCTTTCTTTTGAGTTGTCCTCTGTCACGAGTAGACAATGTCAAATGGTACCAACGCTGTGGTTTTTTTTTTTTTCTCCTTTGTTAGTCATTATAGGATCATGAACATCATCAGATGGCACTGTAGGAAGACCTGCCTTTTCAGTATCTAAAAAACTCAACTTACTTTCTCCTAGTATAATAAAGCTTGGGTTTTCAGGTTGAATAATAAAAGTTGGAGAAGGATCATTTTGCGACTCTTCAGTTTGGAAAAAAGCATGAAACATAGCTGAATCTTTGTTTTGGTTCCCCCCTGAAGATGAGGCGTAAAATAGGGATGTAATTCAAAGAATGTAACATCCATGGTAATGAACATTTTTTTTTGGAAATGGGTTCGAAACATTTATACCCTTTTTGAGTGGGAGCATAACCAACAAACACACATTTTGTGGCTTGGGGTTCAAGTTTTCCTCGATTATGACTATGAATATGAACAAAAGTGGTACAACCAAATATCTTTAGTGATAAATAAGAAGACAACCGATTTGTTGGATAAAACTTATGAAAAACATCAAAAGGTGTTTCAAAGCTTAAAACCTTTTTAGGCGTTCTATTTATGAGATATGTAGCAATAAGAACGGCTTCACCGCGAAGATATTTAGGTACCTGATTGGTAGAAAGCAATGCCTGAGCTACTTCAAATAAGTGTTTATTTTTACTTTCAGCCAATACCATTTTGTTGTGGAGTGTTGACACGAGCTTTGATGAACAATTCCTTTTTCAAGAAAAAATTGGCCCAAAATGCTTTTGAAATATTCTTAACCATTATCGCCCTCAATATTTGAATATTTTTTTGAAATTGTGTTTGTACCATGGTGTAAAAATTTTTGAAAATTGTTTCAACTTCAGATTTTTCCTTTATCAAATAAACCCAACTTAATCTCGTGTGATCATCAATAAAGGTCACAAATCATTTTTTGCCAAAATACGTAGATGTTCTACATGGGCCGCATATATCACTATGAATCACTGTAAATGGTGTAGTTGGTTTGTAGGGTTGGGTGGAAAAGGATGCACGATGATGTTTAGCAAACTGAAAAACTTCACATTGAAGATGGGACTTTTATTCAGAAATAAATTCGGAAACAAGTATTTTAAATATTGAAAACTAGGATGGCCTAACCTATAATTCCATAATGTGATATCATTATCTTTGAATACAGAACAGAATTTAAGCAAGTACTGTGACATCGTCTACTCGAGTTAGGTCCATCATTAAAATAATAGAGTCCATCTTTTTCCTTAGCACTACCAATCATCCTCCCTGTGGTCAATTCCTAAAACTCATAATAAGAAGAGTAGATTAGTTTGACACTGATGATTAGAGGTAATTTTACTGATGGACAACAAATTACAAGACAAATTTGGAACGGGGAGCACATCATGGAGAGTTAACAATGAAGTGAGTTTGCTAGTTCCTATCCCGGCAATTAACGAGAGTGAACCATCTGCAATTTTGACCTTTTTATTGCCTGCACACGGAGGATGAGAACAATTTGGAGCAACCGGTCATATGATCAGTTGCGCCAGAATCATTTATCCAAGAATGAGCTGAATTAGGAATAACACCTAAAAACGCAGTAGCAAGAGAGTTACCCTTCTGTACCAAAGAACAAGATGGAGTTAAGGACAGTTTTGGAGATTGAAACAATTTGTACAGGTGCTCTAATTGCTCCTTGGTAAAAGGGACTGCATCTGAGTTGGTAGAAGGCTCCTAAGTCTCTTCAGCAGTGGCTTGGTAGGCATGATTGCCACGTTTGGATTTTGGCTTCCAATTTGCTGGTTTACCATGAAGCTTCCAACACATCTCCTTTGTATGCCACGGTTTTTTGCAATGCTCACACCATGGTTTCTTACGCCCGTTGAGTTTGTAACCGTGAGATAAAGGGCTGAATTTTGGGAATAGTAATCAGTAGATACAGACATGGGAGGAATAGTGGGATTGGGTGGAATGGTTTCAAAAGTACCGGAAGAGCCGGTAGGATTTCTTTGGGGCCAGTCATCACCGACTTATACGACATCATTAGAAGAAAAGAGCACGAGGCTCTGATACCATGAAAGATTTTTTAGAAGAAGAATAACCATTCTTATTGAATTTCAAGAGACATGATTAGAAGATAAATAGTAGAGGAAGGCCACCAAATTAGGAAGGCCACAAAATCAGTAAATCAAATCACCACAAAATCAGCAAATCAAATCAGCAGATCTCTAGGCTAGAAAACAGGAAACTGAAACTACTAGAGACTGAAATAGTAATTTCAGATTTTAAAAAATAGAATTTCCTAATTTATTCCCTAAAAATCCGACAATATATATTCCAATTTCCATTTTAGTGCTTCAATTTGAAGTAATTACTAGGAACTGGGTTAGTTATTGCTATCAATTGCACAGGATTAAGCAGTATCCAGTTGTCTTCTTGTTGTGAATCCCTAACTTCATAAGTGTGTAAAATTAGGAATAGCTTCTCAAGAGGGGGGGTGACTTGGCTTTTAAAAATTTGTTTTAACTTCTTTTAAGAATGCTTAATTTCTTTAAACACTTAACCAATTCTTTAACTTGTTTGTTTAATTTCACCAATCACACAAGAACTTAGTTCTTTTATCCAATCAATAACACAATTAAACAACCAATCAATTAAACACAATCTTCAAACAAACAATCAATTTATTTGCCAAGTACAAGTTAAACATCAAACAACCAAACCAAGATATAAGGTATTCAGCACTTTGGTAATATAAGATCTTGAGATTGTTTGTTTGTTTATATAAGCCCCGTGATTATGAATTTGAAAACCTTGTGAAGAATGTAATTTAATATTCAACAATCCTTTCACAAACACAATAAAGCTTTTGTAGTCAGCCCTAGATATAAATTTTAATCAAGCCCTGTATATATGGATTTGCTTAATATGATGTTTAATACAACATTCAATCACTCTTTCTAAATATTCAAGACTCAAATAAACTTTCAGTTAATTTATCTTTGAGTGTTTAACCAAGAAACGTACTCCCATATGGTTTCCGCAAGATATGGTTTCACCAACGTACTCCCTTTCAGTTTCCACAACCCAAATCAAATTAATCTTTAAGTTTACTTGATTTCCAAATATGCGTCGTATATTTGATTTTCAATTTAAATCATCTACGCAATTTAAATATGTACTGAAAATAAAGAATAGGGAAAGAGAGAGTGAGACGGAGATTTTTACGAGGTTCGGCTTATATCCAGCCTACGTCCTCGCCCGATTCAGATCACGGTTCCAGGGTGTGGACAGTGACCCAGTTGACTATGGGCCAAACCAAAACATTTCAGTAACGTAGCTAATTCACGCAATCAATACAAAATCCCTTTTATTGTCTTCACACCTTTGAGGCCAAGCCTATCTTGATTGTTGAAGCAATAACTTAAATTCCAAGAAAAAAAGGGAAAATATTTTGGATAACTAATAGAAGGTGGTAAATTTATCATCAAAGAAATTAAAAGGAAAATAAATATTTAACAACCATAAGTCAATTGTACTCAAGGCAGTTTTGATATGGTTGTCGACATGTCACTAAGATTCCACATTTTTTAACAAAGAATTTAATGTCCAATATTTTTCCTAAATAATATTTTCTTCATTTGTTGAAACATGTATGCTGTGTTACTTTCCTTTGAAAAAGTAATTTGGACAGACGAGGACCCTCTTAAGGTTAGGGCATTCACCGAGAGTCCAGATATGTGCATTATGTGTTTAGAGTTTAATGAGACTAATGCAGAGGCTTTTCTTCATTGTCAGGTAGCTTGCTAGCCTTGAGCTGATGTCTTCTCTGATTTTGGTAACACATTAGGACACATCACAACTTATTCATGATTTTATGATGATGCAGTTTTGGGGTTTCGCGAGAAACAAAAGGGAGGATTTTGTGGAACTGTGCAGTGTTTGCTGTTCGCTGGACACAGTGGTGTGAGTAAAATGCATGGATTTTTATGAGAAATCAACATCTTCCCATTTGTTATAGGATAGAGACATAGAAATGTTTTCCTTGCTTCTTTTTCAGCACATGCTTTAGGGATTTATTGGGGGAATTCTTTGTCTGATATCAAAATCACAGAGCTGCAATTTAGTAGTAATTGCCTTTTGCCTTTTTTCTTTTTTTCCTCTGGGAGGATTTCCTGCTCTCCAAAGATTGTATTTCTTCTTTTCCCATTAAAAAAGATTAGTAGCAATGTTTTAAAAGGCGAAAGTGTAAGGCGAGGCGTTTTAACCCTCAAAAGGCGCCATAAGAGAATTTATTTTTTAAGATAAAAATTCGTTAAATAAATTATATATATTTAAAATAAAGTAAAAATTAAGAAAATCACAAATGTAATGTAGAAAAGAAAAATTAGATGTACTTCACAAACTACTTGTTGGCCATTCAAAAATTGCTAACTTGAATACATGGATCACATGACATAAATCATGACGAGATAGCTATGCCATCACAAAGTTCAAACTATTTTAATGATGCAAGAGACAACTCTCAGTCATTTTGGAAAGGTTGACGTTCAAGAGTTTTAGAAATAAACTCATATTAAGACATTTCTTTTATACAAACATGTAGTTAAAATTTTCTAACCAATTCTAACTTGAGAATCACACACCCAAAATGCGTAAGCCTCAACTAAAAAAGCGCAAAAAGCATGCTTTTTGTAAAAATGCATAAGCCTCTGCATGTAGTGCGTTAGCCTTTTTGGAATTTGATATTTTAGATTGAGCCTCAAGCCGTTTTAAGCATGCTTTGCCTTGAGGCAAGCCTCGATTGAGCCTTTTAAAACACTGATTAGTAGTATAACTCATATAATCCAACAGTCCATTTCAGCAACCTAGAAACTAGAAAGCAAGAAGTTGCAGCTGTTGAGTAACAGTTAAATTTCTTCGCTATTTGAAACTCGTTTTTAGCAATAAACATAGCACATCAAGCATCGTCACCTGGACGTTATGTAGACAATAATCCATATAACCAATCACGGCACATTAGATTAACTGCAGAAGTTACCAATCGAGTAAAAGGATCAAATTCATCAGCATTTTGGCAATGGCAAGGGCATTTTGTAGCATAATCCACATAGAGTCCATACAAACACAAGACTTTTCAAATATCATTCTTGTTTCACAAAAACTTGACAGGATAACAAATCAGTAGCATGGAGAAACCCTACCTTAGCCTTTAAGATTTCCTTTTCCAATGCATTTCTAAGCTGCTCAGTTTCCTATAAATTTTAACAGGCATGTCAAGTACCATAAATTATTGAATGAAGTGTTGGGGAGGGGGGAGATATTATGCACCAACATTTACTCTTCAAATGCAAGACAATATAGAAGGCACTAAAACTGAGATGTCTTAGAATTACTGATATGAATTTAAATTTTAACATTATAAACATAAAACAAAATGAGTTTGTGTTAGATATATTAAAGGAGAACACGACAAGCATATTGCATGGATAGAATTTGAAAGACAAATGGAAGCTTTAATAGGAATGCACTTAATTGATATTTACTGGGGCATTGGAAAATTTTGTTGCATTTTTTTTCCCCTTATTTTTTTGTGTTTGGAATGGGTCTCATCATCTTTCTCATACGTTTTTTTTTTGTTTTTCCCTCTCTCCTCGTTAATAAATTTCTTCTTTTATCTTAAAATAAATAAATGGATGCACAAATGAAAAATATTGACCAAGTGCTAAACGCTTTGCTGAACATGAATTGCTCTCCAAATGAAGTTAAATGATGGCAATGTAAACTCAAAAGCACAATCCTTGGCAATTGATAATAGAAAAACTGTCCCTTAAGCACAACCTTGGGGATTGATAGTACAAAGCTGCACCTTTATTATGCTTTTGAATGCGCTGTTATAATACATTTTGTAAACTGCATCCTTCTACTACTTATTAACAAGACAATTATTATATATTAAAATGCTCAATAAGTGGAGGAATATTCAAAACACAATTTCAGTCCCCATCGGGATTCACAAGCATTAATCAATAATCACCATGCTTTCCTGGTGGTAAGAATTGGAGCTCCTGTCAGGATCTCAGATGTATTCAACAATAATATTTTGGATTAAGAAATTTCAAAATAGAGGCTCAAAATTGTAAAAACTATCATGGAACTTGTCATACAATGGAACTGTGGGAAAAGGTAATTGAACAAATACTAAGGCTAGAAACGAAAAAAAAGAAAGGGGCAGACCAGTGCACGGAAGGTTAGAAATATGGGTTTCAAAAAATCAATTTGGTTTCTTATGCCTAGGAGATCGATGACAAAAGCTAAATATATTTTAAGATTAATGGACAAGTTTAGGGGAACGTACGAGGACTTGCATATGGTTTTCATTGCCATAAAAAAGGTCTGGGGTACCCAGGAAGTTCTTGGGTGGATTCTAGAAAAAAGAAAAAGGGAGTATGCAGTAGGTTGGGAAGTTCTGCGGTGGTTTCTAGGAAAAAAAACAGGGAGCATGCAGTACATATACTAATGTCATTAAGGATGTGTACGGTAGAGTAATGACTAGTGTTAGGACTATAAGCGGAGAGTCTAAGGAATTTCCAATCACGCTAGCTGGGATCTGCTTTGAGCCCTTATCTTTTTGCATTAGCGACGGATGAATTTATTAGGAGTATCCGAAATGAGGTTCCATGGTGTATATTGTTTGCCGATGATATTGTCTTGATTGATGAAACTAGGGATGGAGTACAATTTAAGTTAGAATTATGAAAAAAGAAGCTTTAGAATCTAGAGGTTTTAGCATAAGTTGAAATAAGACAAAATGTATGAAACGTAATCTCAATCAAAGTAGGAGGAATACTAGAGAAAAGACTAAACTTCATGGTCAAGAAATTAGTAACATTAGTAGATTTCAATACCTTGAATATATTATGCAAGCTGAAGAAGAAATCAAAGAAAATGTAATACATGGAGTTAAAAGCAACTTGGGTAAAATAGAGAAGTTCTTTGAGCATGTTATGTGATAGTAGAATACCCTTAAAATTAAACAATGGTTTTATGGCATGGCTATAAGACCAGCTATGCTATACGCATCAAAACATTGGGAGCTAAGAAACTACATATCCAAAATTATATATTTTTATAGCAAAAGAAATTCATTGATAGATTAAGAATGTACAATCAGGAGAAACATGTCTCCTTAACAAACTCTCACATACCCCAAACAAAACAAAAAGGAAAAAACAAAAGGCACAAGAACAGTCCAGAAAAATCAGCACACCCTAACAAGTTAAAAAAGAATGCCAATCATGCTGAATATCTGAAGAGCACACCCCCTTGAAGTTCCCATTACCCACACACAAAGAAAAGCAATAATGAATATTCTACCACACCAACAGAAACAATAACTTCTTCCCTGAAAAAATATGAGTGTCATGTTCCTCCCACCTACCCCAAAATACTGCGAAATAAAGCACATTTTCATGATACTATTCCTTCCTTTTTCCTACCAAAACTGACAAAAAAAATTGCCAAAAACTCCTCCACTGTCTCTGGAAAAAGCCAACATTCTCCAAAATAATTGAATAACTTGTTCCATGCCCTCCAAGAAAAATCACAATGTATGAAAGGGTGCGGAACAGATCCTGAGCAGTTAAAGCGAAGCACAGACATCTAGAGATTGAGCCTTCAAAGGCCTCCTAATTTGCAACAAGTTATTAGTGTTGATCCTATTAAACACAAACAACCAGAGAAAAAGGCTTTGATTTTAGCGGGGGACTTGGCCCTTCCAAATGATTTTTGTAGAGCAGAAAGGAAAAATCAGTACTAGTCAAGAACTCACAAAAAGATTTGCAAGAATAAAACCCTGAGGAAATCCAAAGGCCAAGACCAACTATCAACTTCCGAAGAGACCTAACAATCATTCAACAAGAATAACAAAGAGGATAATTCTTCCGCCTCCCCTATCAATCAAGGATCTCCAAAAGTAAAAATCCCAAGATAAAGGACTACCCGGGTCTACAATAAAAGAAGAAATGGAGTCATTATGTCTTGAGCTCAGACGAAAGAGGTGAGGAAAGGATGTGAACAAAATAACATTCCCCAACCAAAGGTCTTTTTGAAAATGGATTTATACCCCTGCCCAGCAAAAATTTAGTATAGGAAATAAAGAAGGATTAATATGAAAAATAACTTTCCAAAGAACATCTAGAACCCAAATTAGTACCCACCCATTCTCATTAAGTCCAAACTTGCCTTTCACAACTCTATGCCACTAGGAAGAATCCTCTAGTGGGAACCGCCAAAACCATTTGGCAAAGAGAGCCATATTTTTAGACAAATTTTTGAAGACCCAAACCCCCCTCCCATTTAGACCTACAAACCACCTCCAATCTCACCAAATGGTCAACAAAGCCCCCTATCCCTAATCACAAGATATCTCCATAATTCTCTCAATCTTGCTAGCAACTACCACAGGCATGGTTCTAAATCGCGGTAGCGGGTGATGTAACGTAAAAGTAACGTGTGTAACAGGAAGTGGGAGCAGCAGATGTTACATAACAAGAAGCGGGTGTAACGGCCGTAATTTTTTTTCAAGCAAGCACAACCTTGTGCATATTAGTGCATTTGCATGTTTTAACCTTTTAACCCTTCTTAGAACGAGTATTCGTGTATTTTGGACCCTTTAGTTCAACTCATTAAGTTGTTTGGTAAGGGCAAGAAGTTTACATTTGTTTTAAACCACCATTGAAGAAACAATTATGTGTGCGTGCATATTTATACTACTTATGTGTGATAAATTATTATGTGTGCTAAATTAATTAATAAAACCAAATACATTACAATCCATTAATTTATTAGACACATAAGACATACAAATAATAAAAATATAAAATAACTAAAAAAGAAATAAGGTTGAAGTTGAAAAATATAGAACATAAATATCAAATTACTAATATTATCAAAATAAAATATTTTCCTAAGAAGTTATTATTTTCAAATTGTTAATTAATACATCTCTTGTGAGGATTTAAAAAATGAGTAATTTTGAATCATTGTCATCCTCATTATAATATTTTCCCCCTCTTGCCACATAGTATAATGAGAATGGTTTATGAAAGAGGGGCAAAAGTGAGAAGAAATAATAAAATATTCTTTTTGGCGTAACAATCCCGTAGCGGTTACATAACAATCATAGCGGCCTTTATGTAACGGTCACGGTCTATAACGGCTGCTACGACCATGATTTTCTTCCCACTGATTTCGCCGTGTGCAACGGTATCGATAACCCAAAATACTGTTACATAACGACGTTATGTACTGGTTGCGGTCCTTATTTACAACCATCTCCACAGGAATTTTGAAAATAGAAAGAAAATACAACGAGATACAAGAAACAAAAGCTTGAATGAGAGTAATCATGCCTTTCAAAGAAAAAAGAGCACCCTTCCACCCATGTGAATGCTTAGACACTCTCTCGACAACTAAATCCCAAAAACTAACAGATGTAGGGCTACCCCCAAAGGAGCCTCTAAATAGGACAACGGCCAATCCAACACAACGCATCCTATCTCTAAGAATAACTCCCTGACACACTAAATAAGCACAGTAATTTCAATACCGCTTTTGCCAATATTAATCTTCAGTCTCAACACCCTTTCAAAAATATGAGAAGCCCCAAAATATTCAAAAAAAGAAGGCCTATGATCTTCTAAGAAAAACATAATATCCTTAGCAAACAAAAGCTCCAAAACCATTACCTCCACCCTTCCCACTCCCAATCCTTTCACTAAACCTCCATCCACAGCCCTATCAACCATCCTACTCAAAATATCAACCACGAAAACAAACAAAAATGGGGAGAGAGGATCCCCTTTTTAAATCTCCCTCACAACCCTAAATCAAGATTTAGGCTCATCATTCATTAAGATCGAATACTTCACATTAGACATGCATCCTTTCATCCAACTACGCCATTTCTCTCCAAAGCCCTTTAGTTGACAATCATTTTTGATTGAATAGTCAAAAATCCCAAAACATCATACCATAATGGTCCAAAATGGTTAGGAGCGACCGAAGAGAGTTTCAAGCTTTTTGCACAAAAATTGAGAATCACCCCAATCTCTGGGATTTTTCCCCTTCTCATGCAATTTTCTACCCTTTCTTAAATTTTCTATATTTTTTTAATATTTTTCCCAATCCTTAGTTGTGTGTGCTTTTTTTTTTTTTTTTCATTTTGGTAAGTCAATTTTTTCAAAAGAAATAAATATTTAATATTTAATTAAGTTAAATAATTTAACATAATATATAAAAAAAGCAGTCAAGCACATGGTAGCATACACTTGTACATGGCTGTCCGCACGCTAGTGCATGCAAGCACATGTCAAACCAAAACGACATTGTTTTGTGGTGAAATGGTCAAAACAATAAAGGACACGTATGTGCATAAGTCTGCCCAGACTAGTGGAATAACACCATTTTAAAAAGGAGGGGGGGGGGGGGGGGGACAGGTTCCAAAATGATGTTGTTTTTGGCCCCCTGCCTTCGTCAACCTTCCCTCCTATGAGAAACCATCAGTGAGCCCTATTTCCCCATGATTTCCAGCCACCTTCTCCACAAACCACCCCCCAAAAACCCTCTCCACTCTCCCTTAACCTTCCAACTCCCTCTAGTGCTCTTTTAATGCCTAGAAACTTCCCCGAACCACCATGACTATCTCTCTCTCCTCCTCCTCCTCCTCTCTCTCTCTATAAAAACTACAGGCTTGGGGTATTCCAGGAAGGATTAGGGAAATTTGAAGAGTTTATCAACATCTCTCTTTCTTTCTGTCACTCTATATTTCTCTCTCTATTTTTCTGTAAATAAATGCATGCAAGCTAGTTTATATTTATGTATTTTCATATTAGATTGGATTTATATCTTTGCATGTTAGTTTAGATTTTCATGAATACATGTTAGTTTATATATATTTGCATGCTAGTTTAGGATAACACATCCATGCATGCATGTTAGTGTATGTGTACACACACACACACACATGCACACATATATGTTTGCATGTAGTTTAGGTTTATACATCCATGATGCATGCATGTTAGTACAGACATATATATTTGCATATAATTTAGGTTTATCAATCCATGCATGCATGTTAGCTTAGACTTATATATGTTTGCGTGTAGTTTAGGTTTATACATCCATATGGATGCATTTTAGTATATAGACTCATTTATATTTTCCTGTTAGTTTAGGTTTTACATACTCGTATATCCATGTTACATGCTAGCTTAGGTGTATTTATTTGAAAATCCATGCAAGTTAGTTTATATTTGCATACTTGTATATCCATGTTATAAGTCAACTTAGATGTATATTTGAATATCTACTCCTGCATGTTAGCTTATATATGTACATTTTTGTATTCATGCATTTACATTAATTCAAATTATGATCTTTTGCATACATTTTAATGTAGGTTAATATGTTTCATGTCCATGGATCCTAGATGTACATATGTGTGTGAATATGATAGTGTTTATTATTCTTATTCCCTTTTAGAAAATAAATAAATGATAAATAATAATAAAAATAATAAGAAATGTGTGAAGGAAGTAATGAAACCTCCACAAGATTAATTTCCCTATATAGATCCCACGAAAGCCTCAATAAAGAAAACAAGAAAATAAAAAATTTCAAAATACCATTTTTCTCTAAAAAATGAAGATAAATCACCCCGATTTTCCCAAAATTGGATTTTCCACAAAAATTAGTTATTTTTCAAAAATAAAAATCTTTTTTTTTTTTTTCAAAAATGAAAATAAATCATCCAGTTATCCAAAATTGGACTTTCCACTAAAATGATTTATTTTCAAAATAAAAGTTTCTAAAAATCCTTTTTTCTCAAAAATGAAAGCAAGTCTTCCTAGTTTTCCCAAAATTAGATTTCCACTTTAAAGATTTATTTTCAAAAAAACAATTCAAAAATGATTTTTCTCAAGCATGGAAATGAATCTTGCCATTTTTCCCAAAAATTGAAATTTTCACCTAAAAAGATTCATTTCAAAATAAAAAATCATTTTCGTCAAAATGCATCAACTTGATTCCGATCATCGGGTACATAGGCAGTTCACCCCAAAAGGGTAAGTTCTGTCTAGAGAAGAAAAAAAAAAATCACCCAAATAAAACTAACTTTTCTTTCAAAAAGTAGAGGAAATAGCAATGAATCCTTGGTGGGGTTTATTCCACTATATAGGTCTCATGAGGAATCCCTTTTTCAAAAACGGAAGACACACACACACAAACACATAAATGCGGTAACCATTCTTCGAATGGCTGCCATCAAGGGTTCTAGTTGGATAATCATCTTTTGAATGATTATTCAACTAGCTTCCCTATGCACAAATGAACTCCCAAACCCGAGAATTTCATTCCCTTAGGTTTTTTCTTTATTTTTATTTTATTTTATTTAAAAAAATAAAGTTGCGACTCTGTGCATGTGTATTTGAACAAGCTCACCTTTTTCTTTTAAGTTCACCATGCAGTTTACTTCCCATCGATCACCTGACTCTAGAGACCGGCATCAACACCTTCCTTATAAAAATCTTATCTGAGAAGTTCCAACTCACACTATCATATGCCTTTTTGAAGTCCAGCTCAAAAATGAGCCCCTTCTTCTTTCTTCTCCAAATGTCCTCAAAGACTTCATTCACAATTAAACGGCGTCCATGATTTGTCTCCCCACCACAAACGCATTTTCGGCCTTAGTAATAGTCTCATCAAGCACCACGCTCAACCTTTTAAGTAGTATTTTAGTGATTATTTTATAAACACCGGATACTAGACTAATAGGTACATAATCGGATATCTTAATAGACCTACTTTTCGTTGGCTCCAAAATTATAAAGGTAGAACCGATACGCTTGCTTAAAATCTCATTCCAATAAGATTCATTAAAAACCTTGAGCAAGTCATCCTTAACCACCGCCCAACAATCTTGAAAGATAGTCAAATTGAAACCATCTGCCTTAGAAGCAGACAAAGCAAAGGACAAAACCATGGAGCTAGTGGGCCAAAGCAAACAATACTTCACTAGAGTTGGGTCCAAGACCATGACATTTGGTATCAAAGCCACACTGGGGATACTATCATATGGGAGCCTGCATAGAAGTAGTTTAACGAGAGGATTAGAGATTGTACAAAAGAGAATGTCATAGTCCCACACCGAATGTGTACTAGGGAAATATCAGGCTTTAAGAATGGTTTGGAGGCTCAAAATATGTGAGGTGTCTCTTATAAGATAAAACCATGATGCTAGTAGACTAAAGCAGACAATACTTCACCATAATCAAGCCTGAAGCTATTACATTTCGTATCAAAGATGAGGCGGATGAGTGGTATAACATTAAAAGTAAAATTAAGGGTAGCTTAGATGGTTTGAGCATGTGCAACATAGGCCAAATGGTGCACCAAAGAGGAGTGAGCTAGTTATTGTCAGTGGAGGTATAAGATGTAGGGGTAGGCCTAAAATAACTTGGAAAGAGATAGTGAGTACGGGTTTAATAGCCCTTCAATTGCTTGAAGAAATTGCTACAATCATGTAAATTGACAGAAAATGATTCATGTAGTCAATTGCCGACCCCCTTGGAAGGACTTAAGGGCTTGGTTTGTTGTTACCGTTAACAATTGCAAATCTTACTCAAAATTCTCCCTTTTAAAATGTAACCCACCACATGTAGTCAATTGCCGACCCCCTTGGTAGGACTTAAGGCTTGGTTTGTTGTTGCTGTTAACAATTGCAAATCTTACTCAAAATTTTCCCTTTTAAAATGTAACCCACCACTTGTCTCTTTATTTATTGCAAATTGATTTTTATCCAAAATTAAATTATTCACAATATTCTTTTCAAGCATCAGTAAGATATTTGTTTGACCATGAGATTATGTTAATAATGAAATCATTTCTCCATTCAAAAATCCATATTGAAAGAAATTTGTAATCAGAATTTTCAATTGAGGCAGCAATCTAATGTCACACATTAATGAACATTTTATTTTCCAAACTAACAATCAGAAAACTATCAATGGAAGCATGTTATGAACGTACCTCATAAGGCCAACCATCAACAACAAAAACATCCAAGGAGAAGCCATCAACAGTGGAAAACGCATGAGCTTCTTGAATGTTCAATCCAATTTCAGCAAGCAAGGAAGTCAACTGGAAATTTAACATAAGCAATAGTGAATTTGCGAAATAAGATGTGCCACATGGGATACGTTATTCAAAAATGGCCTGAGGAGATTTTTATGTGCCTGCTAAGTTATTTTACAAGAAAATATTAATAAACAAAAGACGAGAAAGCAAGAAAAAACACCCAACAACTACTGTACCTTGGACATTTTTAGAACATCTACAATTTAAGAGTGCACATAGTTTGTCTTATTTGTCAATGTTTTAATTAAATGCAACTAGAGACCAAAATATGGAAATGGTCCATGCCCTGACTAAAATATACCAATAAAATCATTTATCCCAAGAAGAATATATTCTGTTCGCTTCTTAGATAAATGCCACCCTTCTGTTCATCAAGATGATGTGAAAAGGGGGACAAAGAAAAGAAGGGGAGGAAATTTAACCTGTTGTGAACATTATACAGAATTTAGTTTCTGTATTTTCTCTATCAGGATACACAGATTGTAGAATTTTTTCCCCTGACCAATGAGAACATAAAACAATATTATGCATTGTTTCAAAATTTTAAATTCAGATATGTTAAAAATCAACATTGTCATCTAATCAATGCCTTCCATTACAAAGATTATGCATCCATAGGTTGATTTCCTTGCTACTCAAAAAATTAAATAAATAAGGATTCTAAATGCATATCAGGTCGGTCCAAAATGATCCATATGCAAGGAGTTTGCTAAAACTTGCTTCCTAGCACAATGTGTATGATATGTGAACTTGAGAATATCATGAAAGAAATATTAAGAGGAACATTCCAGTAGGAAACTTCAAATGTTTAGTAACATTAAGAGCTGTAAAAATGTTCAAATAAGGCAATTGCCTGAGGTGAAAGAATCTTTATGTAAGCTTTCTAATTGACATGGTTTGATAGCAAGCTTACACTGGTTAGACCTTCACTTTATGACCAGGAAGCGCAAGCAGAACATACAAACACAATACGCCACCATGTTATATATTTCGTTCAACAAATTCCATGTACTCAGGTAAACAAATGAGTGGACTACCTGACTAAGGAGTTTTGGCTTGTCAACTGTTGAAAAGGTTATCTCATGCATGGGCCTGCATGATTCAAAAACGAAAAATTAGCAATAAATATATGATATAGGCTTGCATGATTCACCTATTACAAAATAAAAGATGTAAAACTAAAATACAATAATGAAACACACACACACATACACAACCTTCAAATAACATCGAACTTCTTACTCTCAAAGACGAATGCCTTAGCAGGAGTTTATATCTCTGTCAAATTGTCGAGGACTCAAGGCAAATGAAGCTAACATAGATGATACTTGATTCAAAAGAGAAAAAAACATTTACATTTAAAAGTTGAGTATGCATTTTGGGTAAGAACATGAGGAATGAGGACTAAGACCACCACCAATGCTTCCCTCCTCAAAAAAGTGAAAATAGGAGAGAGGAAGGAAAAGAATAATGTCATGACTGCAACCTGAAATTAGTTTAAAATTCAAAATATGTTATCTACGTAATTTCATCTTTTTACAATTTAATTTCAAACGTATTTGACTGGGTTGCTTGGTTGAGGCAAGGCTATCTTCAATCGCGGCACTATGTGGTGCACCTCATGCATGTGTACCTTATTTATACTATGTATTTTTTCTCTTTTAATATCAATCATCTGATTTGTGTGCATGATTATTTTAAAAAAAAAAAAGGAAAAAACCACAAGATAATACGATAGTTTATTTTGCGGGTTGCAACTAATGTCTCTCAACCCTCAACAACTCAGCATTTCTCAGCATAGAGCTTTGATCCAAGGCCGGCACTAGATTCCCAAGGGCAACTCTCAAGCTTTGATTGAAGGCCAACCCACATTCTTTTCTTCTTCTTCTTCTTCTTCTTCTTGGATGGAAACAGTTGTTAGAAGAGAAGAGGCCTTTTAGTACTTGTGTGGTCACTGTGGTGTGAGTAGAGGTATTTTTGTCTTCCAAGTTTAATTGTTTTTACTTATTAATATATCAAAAGTCAGACCTGGAGCTGTACATAAGACTCCAGAAAACTCTGCCAGTTTTTTTATCTCCTCTTTATCTTATTCTCTTCTTCTCTTCTCCTCTTCTCCATCTCTAGCTTTACTACAGGGAAGCACAGCACTGATCTCCTCCAGAATCTGATTTATCTGGGCTGATCTTGGACACCCTGTACTTCCTTTTGGATACTTTGTTTTTCTTTTTTTCTCATCTTTCCCTAATTGATTCTCAAATCTGACCGTTTGGTTGGTTTGAGAGTTGTTTAGGGACACTCTTCCTCTCTGTTAGGATGTACAGCATCTTGTTTGGATTCTGCATGTGTTGTCGTAGTTTTCTGATGTTGAGTCAATCACATACTGGTTCCAGCATACCGCTGCTGTTCTAATGTTCCACTGGCTGGTTGTGCCATTCTGCATATGCTCAGGATTGATTGCTTGCAATCTTGTATCAGTTTCTGGTTGGTTCCAATTGGTGTTCAATGACTATTTCCTGTTCTTGTCTACACTCGCTTCTAGTTGCTGCCAGCCATAATGCTTGTACCTGCTGCAAGGTGGTTTATGTGCTGATTATAGTGGGGGTGGTTCTGATGGCCTCTACAGAAAGAGCCATCAAATTGGTTGGATCTTTTGTGGTCTCATGCAATGCATGCATACATATATTAACTCAAATGAAGTCAAAGTATCGATTGCATTCCCCTGTCTCCAAACTCAAAGGTTGGTGACTGTTGGATTAACGAGAATGACATATTGCTTGTGAGATTCTAGAATAGCATGGAGCCATGAATTGCAGTGAATGTGATGTTTATAGAACAGCCAATGCTGTATGGGATGATCTTCATGAAAGCTTCTCAAAAGATAAAATTCAAACTCCTGTTTTTTACCTCAAATACAACAAAGAAGATAGGTCCATCACAGAGTATTTTAGCACTCTCAAAGGTATGTGGAAGGAACACAATATCTATCAACTATTTATTTACCAAACTGAGACGATTAAGAGGCGAGAGACAAAGCTTTTGGCTTTCAAGTATTGGTCTAGGTCGAGTCCTGAGCTTCAGCATATCCGTGATCACATTTGAGCTAATGAATTCATATCATCCATGATTCAGCATATGCTAGCATCCAATAAATCACCAAATATGGCTCCAAATCTTCTTCTCAAGCTTCTTCCTATGTCATGGTTAGCACTATCTCTAACCATGGTATGGCCGTATGGGAAGCGTGGGAGACAAGATTTGGGATGTGCTCGTAGTTGAGGCGTCAAGACAAGGAATTTGAATTGACAATTCTCACATTTGCAAATATTGTGGCAAGGGCAATTATATTCTTTATCATTGTTGAGATCACCATAGGGAACCCACTTCGGCCAATATGTTCTCTTGCCAATTGTGATTCTAGTGTTAACACTTCAAGTGCATCTAGCCACTCCACTGGGGGTTGAGTACGTTATCTATCATGTCCCAAAAGGAGTATAACAATCTTACCCACATGGTTCAACAACTCCAGAGTCTTCTACATCTAGTACTTCCATGGCCCATTCATGTACAACCACACTTCTTACCTCATCCTCCTTACAGTAGAGATTCCTCCCATATAACAGATAGCCCTAATTTATTTTATTCTTGAAATTCAATACTTTACACACTAAGGTTACACTTGGTGATGGCTAAAAACTAGTTGTGGCAAGATTCTTTCCTTTCCTTCAATTCCTCTTTACTCCATGTTAAAATGTGCCTAAATTTCCATGGCAAATGTTATTTGTTCATTAAAATTAACTAAATCTAATCATTGTTCCATGTTCTTATTTCCATCTAATTGTGTTATTCTAGATCTCCAAATGAAGAAAAATGTTTGGCAAAGGGCTTGCTTGACAAGGATGTTTTCTACTATTTTGATGGTGGTGGGGGAAGATCGAGTTCTCGTCATAGGGCTTCTTCAATTTCTACTCATGGTGTTCCTCTACAGTGGCATGATCAGTTTGGTCATCCAAAAATTGCAACCAATTTTTCCCATGTTGAAGTATATGTCTTGTTTTGATTGTTCCGCTTACCAATTAGAAAAACATATTATGACATCTAATTGGGCTAGAGTCAAGTCTCATAGTAAATATCTATTTTCTCTTATTAATTCAAATATTTGGTGTCCGTTTAGAGTCGATAATTTAACTGGTTACCAATATTTTGTGTCCTTTATGGATGAATTTTGGCCTATTACTTGAATTTTTACCTAATAAGAGAGAGGTCTAAATTTCTGAATGTATGTACTCATTCTATAAAGAAATAAAAATTTAGTTTGACATTAGATTCAAATTTTCGATATAATAATGCACTTGAACTTGTTCAAAATGAGCTTCAATCTTTGTGCTTGGCCAAAGGGATTATTCAACAAATCTCAAGAGAATGGAGTAGCATGCTCTTCATACAACCTATATTTTTCTTAACAAGTTGCCCTCCAGTGTTCTAAGAGGACACTCTTCCTTCTCTATCGTCTACCAAGAAACATTCATGTGTTCTTTCCTTCTGCTATTAAATGTGTCATTGTTGGGTATTCAAGAACTCAAAAAGGAAAACTCACAAAAAATATGTTAGTGCATATGTTGCCTTTTTCTAGGGGACACCATACTTCTCTAGTGTTGGGTCTTCATTGGATGAATTTCTTGAGTCCATCAACGATTTATGATCCCACCCCCAATGTGTTGATCCTCTGTTCTTAACAATTGAAGGTTATTCCCAGTTTTAACTTCTAATTCTGGAGATTCATCCCAAAATGACTTGGAATTTGCCAATTGTCATAAGAAAGTTACCTAAACATGTACTCAACACTCCTCAGTTGCTTATTCTTTTGCTCATTATGTTCCAATTCTTCACCTTCCTAGTCATATGAATTGTTTCACCTTGTCTATTTCCTTTGTTTCTATCCCTTCCTCACATATGAAGCACTTGTTAAACATGGGTGGAAGCATACAATGGATGTAACAATGGATGTCGTGACCACTCATGGGACATGGGATTCAATGGATCTCCTCCAGGAAAGGAGTTGGTTAGTTGTTGTTGGGCCTACACCATCAAAAATTTTCCTAACAGCTTTATGCATCTGCTTAAGACTCAAAGCCAAGGGGTACATAAACATGATTAAGGGGGCATTTAGTAAAATTAAGTGTTAAGTGCTAAACACTAAATTCAAATCTAGTTTTGTAAACCAATTCTCAACTAAACTTGAACCACTCACTGAATTTAAAATATGAATTATTTTAACTGTTTGATATCTAATATTTAAATATGTGTTGTTTTTCAACTTAAACCTTCTGAACGCTTAGGAGCATAAAAATTTGGTAAAATTTACTTAAGCTAAAGTTTTTAATTTAACATAATGATATTTTCTTGTCATATATCAAATTAACAATTATAAATGAAAATGATATGATTTATTGTTGTACAGACATAAAATTTATTATTTTAATTTTAATCACTTGGGTATTGAGCTTTTCATCATTTTCATTTTTTATAAGAGATAAAATTGGAAAAGGGACCTTTGAATCTAAATCAAATATATTTCCATGTCTAGTTCTATCAAAGGAATTCTAAGTAAATTTAGAGTTGCCACCAAACACATTGATGTCCAACTAATTCACTTATTTAGTGAACCATTTCAAAAATAACCTCTATGTAGACGTCAATCAGAGCAAAAAAAGGCCCCCTAAGGCTCTATTGTTCAACTAAATTTTGTTCGTGTATTGATCTCATTGGTAGTTAATTTTGATCAGTCCTTATACTAGTTGATGTGAAGAATGCCTTCTTGCATGGAGGTTTGCAAGAATAGGTATACATGGAGCAACATCCACAGTATGCTGCTTCAGAGATGGATGATAACTTAGGTAAGTTGCATAGACCATCTATGGTTTTATGCAATCTCCTCGAGCTTGATTTGAAAATTTTAATATGATGGCCTCTACATTTGATCTTATGATCATCCGGTCTTATTCCACAAAAAGGAGACAGGTGTAGTACTTTAAGTAGTTTTTGTTAATGATATAATCATCACAAGCCACATCCACACATTTCATCAATTATTTTTTTTATTTTCCATGCTTTGTGATCAGACATACAAAAATACATACATATAAATATGTATATATATACACACACATACATACATGCATACATACATACATACATATATGTATATATATAAATTGAAAGCATATGCTTTTGTATTTGGTTTCGTTTGTCTCTTCTTTATCATAAGATTCACCTCCTACTAATGAATGATAAGTAAATATATTTCACTTTATTAACAAAGAGATTAGTTATCGTTTTTCGCATAACCCTAGAAATTGCAAAATTAAAGTAATGGCTTAAAGAAATTTTTCCAACCTAGGACTTGGATACTCCATGTTGCGTCATTGTTTTTGAATTTATACGGTATAAGAAAAGGTTGAGCCTATATGAGGAAAAATATACCTTGGACTTGCTAAGTGAGATAGGTATGTTTAGGGGTGTAAAAAATTTACCAAAAAACAGAAACCAAACCGTTTGACAATTTGATTCGATGTTTCAATTTTGATATTCAATTTCGATTTTGACTTTTATAAAAACTGATTTTCAGTTTCGGTTTTATAAGAAAACAAAACCGAAAGAAACAAAAAACCGATAAATATGAAAATAATTTTAATAATATATATTTATATTCAAAAATGATATATACTATTAATAATTTGAAAGTTTTTCTTCTAATAAAATAAACTTTCAGTTATATTTATAGGGACGCAAAGGTAGCCACCCCCTCCCCCCCCAAGTTCATATTTTCGATGTAGGACAAGTGATTGAACTTTGAAGGGTAAAGAGTAAGATGCTAAGAGTGTTGAGAAAGTTGAGAGGACCGAGGAATGAAGAGCAGCATATGAAAGCCAACTCCCTCTTGAAGGTCATCATGTACATAAAGACAGCGGAAAAGAAGGGTATGGTGGTGCCAAAGGCCTGATTGAAGGACACCGAAAGAAACTTGAGAGAAATGCTGCCTCCGACAACAGACCCACAAAAAACGATGCTCAAAGTGGCACTCTTGAGGAACTGAGCGCTAGATTTGACCTCCTAGAGAGGGATGACCTTGAGCAAAGCAATTGAGATGTTGCTAAGGATGGCACACGCAGACATATGGCACATTGTGAGGAAGTTTAGGAAGCTGAAGCCGTAATTGGAGAGCAAGAAAACTTGTTGAGGAGGAGGATGCTGATGTTGGAAGAGTACCAGAGGATGCTGAGGGAGAAGATGAAGAAGGATTGCTTCTTGGATGAAAATGCAACATTTTTTCCAGGGATTTTGGTGAATTGGGTGCTCAGAATTGTGGGGCAAGCTCTCATTAGAGCTTTAATGGTAGAGTGAGGTGTTGGGGGGTGCTGGGAACGGTTCTCCCACATTGGTCTAGAGGAAGAAGGGAAGACCCTTCCCCCTCCTATAAAAACATATCTGAATGGACTAGGATGTATGCATTCTAACTGTTCCAATTTACTAGGCCAAGTTTCTCTATTTAATTGGAGTACCTGGGCCAATCTCTCAAAGCCCATTTCTCTTGGGTTGTGGCAGTTAAAGCCCCTAACTTTTGGGCATAAAATATTTTGGCCTTTTGTTTGGCCTTAGTTTGGCCAATTAAAGTTTAAAATTTTATATTAATAACTAGGAAAAACTGAACCAAACCGGAAAAGATCAGTTTATGGTTAAGTTAAACCGTTGGTGTGCGGTTTGGTTTCGGTTTGAATAATTTAAAATTCGATTAGTTAGGTTCGGTTATCAGTTTTTCCCAAATAAGAACCGATTACACCCCTAATGTTGGGAGCTAAACCAATTCATACTCCTATTGATACTAATGTGAAGCTACCTAGGGATGTTAGACCGAACATTGAAGACAAATCTGTTAGTCCCAAGGTTTCATTAACTTGATTTTGATGATAACAAACTATTTTGGACTAATAGCTTTATGTTTAAGTTGTTTTTTAACAGAATTTCAAGTCATTACAGTAAAAGATTTGAAGACTTCATTTGATGTATTTGTATTCATTCCTCTCAAATTGGAATGTGTTTTATCTTATATATCTCCAAGAATCCAAGGGTCATGACACTAAGGCACTTAAACATGAAGAAAAAAAAACTAACAGTTGTTCCAGGCTGCCTTGCTAGGGCGATTGATTGGCCAAAAGGGGCAGTCAACCGATCCAAGCAAAACGCCTATGCGGTTGACTGCCCCCAGTGGCAGGTTAATCAAATTACGCAAAAAGATCAAGTGATCAACTGGCCCAAGAAAGTAGTCGACCGGTCTTGATTTTCAAAGATTTAAATGGTCAATTTTTATCTTTAACAGCTAGTGTCCACTCAATTGGCCTATGAACCAGGTCAATCGCCCTAAATAGAGAATTGACTCTAACAAAACGACTAGTTTTGCTGCAAACTCTATATATATGCCCTCTAAAACCCAAGGAACACTAGAGAACAAATCTATATTGCATTTTCAAGTGCCCAAACTCTCTCTTCTCTATTAAATCCTTCTTGTGCTTAAATATTTGTAAATTCTTTGAGAGTTGTATTGATTGAGCTTCAAATTGTAAATCAATCCTTGTGAGGATATTTTCTATTGTAAGCAATTAGAGTATTTGGTTTCCTTGTTTCCATTAGGGGTGTGTGTGAGTTAAGCTTACTCTCTAGCTACTCGAACTCAACTCATCCCCTAACTCGACTCAACTTAGTTCTACTCGAGTTCGAGTCGAGTTTGGACTACTCGAGTATTTTAACAAATCAAGGTCAAGCTCAATAAATGTTCTTGAGTTGAGTTTTGAGCCTAATCGAGCTTTTTAATTTTATTATTTTTATATTATATATATCATATAGTATATACTTTATAAATATATTTAATATATTATATACATTATAAAAATTTATATATGTATTTAATATTAATTTATAATCGAGTCGAGTTTAATTGAGTTGAGTTCAAGTTTTATGAACTTATAGTCAAGTCTAGTTCGAGTATAACAATTATGAAATCAATCGAGTTCGAGTCGAGTTTCGAGCTCAACATTTTTGAGTCTAGTCGAGTTCGAGTATTTTACTGTGTCAACACAACTCGACTCAAATACAGCCCTAGTTTCCATATAAAACAAGGGGTGTATTGGTGGCTTTATCATCGTTAAAGCAAGGGAAGGAGTGGAACCTCAAGGTAGTTGGCCTTGAGAGAGTGGACATAGGTAGGAATAGTCAAACCACTACAAATCGTTTGCATTTCTCTTCCCTAATCTATTTACTTTAAATTGCTTTATATTTGTGTGGTTGCTTGATTTTTTTAATTTGTTTAAAATTTGGTTGTCAAGTATTTAATTTTCATTAAACCCGATTCACCCCCCCCCCCCTCTCTCTTGGGCTGCACTTGTGCCAACAATTGGTATTAAAGCAAGAGCTCTTCTTTTAAATTTTAGATTTAACCGTCTTTGAGTGATCCATGACAACCATCAACATTAGAATTAAGGGATTTTCCACCATTCAAGCTCCATTCTTTAATGGAGAAGATTTTGCTTATTGGAAAAAAAGAACCATTTTTCTAAACTCTTGATTTTGAAATTTGGGATGTTATCCAATATGATACACTCCCTCCCTAACCATTGTGGATGATGGGGCGACCACACCAAAACTTAGAAATAGTCAGTGACAATTAAAAATGCATGACCAAATAAATTCTAAAGCTATAAACATTTTGCATTGTGTACTAGACCGCAAATGGTACCCTTGATCCAAATGTCCAAAATCTCAAAGAAAGACAAAAGGAGGTCAAAGAAGAAGGCCTTCAACACAATATGAAAAGATAGCGACTTCGATTCGAACTCCAACAAATAAATGACAAATCTTTACCTCAAGACCATTGAGGCCAAAGACGAGGCAATTAGCTCCTCCTAAAAATTTTCTTAATGATTTGCAAAACACCTTAAACTTTAGAACTTAGTTGAAAATGATTTTCATTGAAAAATGACCATTTGGGCTTTTGAATTCAAATTTGTTATTTTTTTTTAAATTAATTATTTTTTGCCCAAGGTTTCATCTTAAATAAGGGAATAAATTTATTTTCAAACTTGTGTTAGCCTTAAAATTTGAAATAAAAAGGTTGTGCAATTCAAATTATTGACTATTCTTTGATATGACATAAATTTTGTGATTGTTGTGATAATTTAAGGATAAATGAAATTTTTTTTGAATATTGAGGATGTTGATGAAAATTTAAATATCTTTTTTTTTTTTTAATGTTGAAATGTTCATTATGAAACCCATACTTAAATCTTGAGTATATATGCATTTTTTAGGAGGAGCATGCTAAAATGAATATTTTGTTAAAGAAAAATGAGCTTAATTGGATATCTTGTGGTTGAGAAAATTTGAGCATATTGAACTTGTTATAAAATCAAGCATATTGAAGATTTTGATGATAGTCTTTTTGACAACATTGAATTTTTGAAATTGAGCTTATTGAGTATCTTGTTGATGAAAATTGAGGATATTGTATACCTTGAGAGACTTTGTGAAATATGAACATAATTTTTCAACATCTTGTGAAAAATTTTGTGAATGAATGCTATATTTGACCATTGTGAAAATTGGACATCTATGAAAATCATGGTCTTTGTTGAAAAGTGAAATTATGAAAGTTTGCACTTTTTGGAAACTAGAACATCTTGGTTCAAGCTTGATCTTCAAATTTTTCCAAAATTCATACCCCTCACCTTTTCTTTTTGATATTGCCAAAGGGGGAGAAATATTTTAAGCATGAAAAAGTTTTAAAGTTTTAAGTTAATTGGTATCGATTTTTTTTAAATAACTCATGATCGGCAACACCTTGTATCAATTTTTTTAAATGACTTGTGACCGTCCAACCTTTGGTATATCATCTACTTGTCATAATTTTTGTCCATACAAAACTTTTGAATTATTTTAATGTGTGGAACATTTTGGCTTAATTCATTGAAGATTTATTTGACCTTTCCTAAATTTTTTTTATAAATAAAAAGGGAAGTAATTTGAAGAATCCTTGCAATTGATATCTTCACCCCTCACTTATTGGTTTTGATGATGTCAAAAGAGGAGAGATATGAAAAAGAGGAACTTAAATTTATTCCTAAATCTATTCCTATTTTTGTAAGTAGTTTGTAATCATAAAAAAGGGGAAGATTGTTAGCCCCAAGTTTCAGTAACCTGGTTTTGATGATAACAAACTATTTTGGATTGATGGATTCATGTTTAAGTTGTTTTTTAACAGGATCTCAATCCATTGGGATTATAAAAATTTGAGAGAAGATTTGAAGACTTTATTTGATGTATTTGTATTCATTCATTTCGAATTATAATGTGTTCAATCTTATGTATCTCTAAGAATATAAAGGCCATGGCACTAAGGCACTTAAACATGCAAAAACAAACAAAAACTAAGAAAATGTTTGGGCTACCTTGCCAGGGTAGTCAACCAGCCAGAAGGGGTAGTCAAACAATCTAGGTAGAATGCACAGGCAGTCCATCGCCCCTAGTGGTAGGTCAACTGGCCTAGGCAAAAAGCTCCAATAGTCGACTAGCCTAAAAAGGCGGTTGACCGATTTTACTTCTCAAAGAATTCAATGGTCAATTTTTCTCTCTAATAGATGATGTCTGATTAACTAGCCTGTGACCCATATCGACCGGCCTGAATAGAGAACTAACTCTAACGGGCAAAAAACAACTAGCTTTTCTGCAAACTCTAAACGTGCCCCAAAGCCCAACGAACATTAGAGAACATATCTATACTAAATTTCTAAGTACTCAAACCTTCTTTTCTCTCTTAAATCATTCTTGTGCTTGAAAATTGCTCATCTTGAAAAGCACCAAAAACTCTAGTTCCATCATTTGTATATTCTTTGAGAGCTATATTGATTGAGCTTCAAATTGTAAACCAATCCTTGTGAGGATATTTTCTATTGTAAGCAATTAGTGTATTTTGTTTAATTGTCTACGTATAAAACAAGGGGTGTATTGGTGTCCTTGCCTCCGTTAAAGCAAGGGGAGTAATGGAACCTCAAGGTAGTTGGCCTTGAGATAGTGGACATAGGCAGCCATAGTTGAGCCACTATAAAGCATTTGCATCTCTCTTCCCAAATCTCTTTACTTTAAATTGCTTTATATTTGTGTAGTTGCTTGATTTGTTTAATTTGTTTTAAATTTGGTAATCAAGCATTTAATTTTGATTAAACCCAATTCCCCACTCCTCTTCAGTTGCACTTGGGCCAACAAAACATCAATACAAGTAGGCTGGCCAATTGATATACTTAATTGTCACTAGACCTAACATATTCTTTGTTGTGGGGGTGGTGAGTCAATTTATGGAAAAATCCCAAACAACCAAATTGAGATGCTATTTGTAGGATTCTACAGCATCTCAAAGGCTCTCCTAGCAAATGTTTGACGTACAAATGTATAGAAACTATAAGAATGGAGTACTCTTGATGGAGATTAGGTTGGCTCGATTGATGATCGAAAGTCTACTATTGGTAGGTAATCTTTTTACCAAGCCTAGCAAGAAACTTGAAGCAAAATATCGTGCCATGGCTATTGTGAGTGAGCTTATGTGATTGAAATCTCTTATGTCAAAGACGGGATTCTTGGTTTCAAAGACCATAGGTATGGTTTGTCATGCTCTAGCTGCCATTTATATTGCTATCAACACACTTTTTCATAAGAGGACAAAGCACATTAAAGTTGATTGTCATTTTGTGAGGAATGTTGTGCTGAAGGTGGTCTTGAAAACTCAAATCAGCAAGACAATGTTTTCACAAATGTTCTATCTAAGCCCACCTCGTTGTAACAAGCACAGGTTAGATGATATTTATACACCTCCAGCTTGAGGGGTACTGTTATAAGATAATAGGCTGTTGGAGTAATTAAATGGTGTGAGTGGAGCATTTCAATCTTCCATGTTTTTCTATTATAAATATATAAGAGGGCAGATCTAGAGTGTATCTCAGGCTCCAGGAAACTGCTGCCAATGTTTCTCTCTTCTTTCACATATTCTCTTCTTCTCCTATTCTATTCTTCTCTTCTCCATATCTAATGTTGGCCTAACAAGGCTTAATCACGTTTTGATGATAACAAAACAAGGTTACTTAACATGTCTATGCAAGTTTGAGTTTCAGGACTTAAGTGATCTTAAGGTTTCAAATGGATATGTTTGAAGAGGTTGAATGGATAATCACACTTAAGGCTATGAGACATGTTAAACATAAAAGTTCAAGTCATGTGAGACATGAAGCTCGTTGAAGCAGTGCACAAAGCTCATAAGACATATTGGAAGCTTCACAACATGAAGACTTAAGCACTTAGATAGGATAGTCAATATTGATTGACTATATGTAAGTATTCAAAACTCAATATTGATTGATTGAAGCTCCTAGGATATGTCATTGGACTTAGATACATGATTTTATTCATGGAAAATGATATCTCAAAGTCCAAATTAAGTTTTCCAATATATGAATTAAGTTTGGAACCAAAAATATTGAGAAACAAGTTTTGCTGAAAGGACAGGCGACTGATGTTATCTCATCAGGCAACTATGGTGCTTCTATGTTTGAAAATATACAAACAAAATAAGCACAGGTGACTAACCTATCAAGCACAGTCGACTGACCCCATTCTGACTTTCAGAATGCACTAATTTTAAAAGAGAACAGGCGACTGACCCCTCAAGGACAAGCAACTGATACTTATGTTTAAACATTAAACAGTGCTGATTTTGTTTCCAAATCTTGCGTGATTGGTTTCCAAATTGAGAGAAAATTCAAAGGAAAATTTTTGAAACCCTAGTGCACTATTTAAACGTATTATTCTCGCACATTAAGGTAAGAGAGTACATAACGGCATGCAAAAACTCTGAAAATTCTTTTGGTTATACTCTTCTGAAAAGCTGCTGTGTTCATGCTGAGTTCTCTAAAAAAACTGATCTAATCTTCAGAATCTCACACGTTTGAATCAATTTTGGTGATATACTTTCGAGCTTCAACTTTCATATTGTTTATTTGAAGTATTATTTTTAGATCTAACGTGTACTAATCTGCTCATTTGAGGAGTTTTTCATTGTACAAGCAATTCTTTGCTGTTTGTTGTATTCTTTGACGGTTCAAGTATTGAATCGTTGCCTAGCAAGAGGGGATTCTCGTTTGAGAGACGAACTCCACCTTCGAGGGAGAGAGGTTGTAACTTCACCTGGTAACGAAGTTGGCAAAGGAAATCCTCACAGTGGGTTGCTTGGGGCAAGGACGTAGGCTGCGGCCGAACCTTGTAAAAACAGCGGTGTTCAGCTTCTTCTTCCTTACTCTCTTTACTTTCTGCAAGATATAATCTGCGTGCTTGAATCTATTTTCATTATCATCTTGCTGATTATTGAATAGTGCTGAATATCGAATCTTGATAAATACTTGAGATTGTGTTGACTATTTAAAAATTTGTTGAAAAGAAGAACCTTGCAGAATATTTTGAACTAGCTGGACTTATTCGGTTTGATATCAAATATATATCAGTTGTATTGATTAAAGCGTTGATTTGAACATCCAGAAAAGCTTACAACTTTGAGTTTGAAAGTAAATGATCTAAGGATTAACATTTTGTAAACTTATTTTCTGAATAAAGTGTATGCGCTGAAGTTAAGCAAGTATTTTACAAAATCTGCTTTGAAAGAAAATATTGTAAGCTACTGAAAATTAGATCTTGACATTGATCATATCATTGAGGCATAAATTGAATAACTGAGTTTTTTTTTAATACATTGTTGATTCTGGTTAAAACTTATATCTTAAATAAAGGGCCAAATTGAGTGTGTTAATCATTTAGTACATATTGTAAATATGGATTGTGTATTAATCCTCACATACATATTTAGGACTCCTTCCTTGCATAGCTTGTATAGCTAAATAGAAATCTTGGTTGAATTGGAAGATAACATAGTTAAGGGTTGAAGTATTTAAAATTCCACAAATCAATTTTTAAATAACCCAATTCACCCCCCTCTTGAGAATATATCCTAATTTCAATTGGTATCAGAGCGTAGGTTGCAGTATATCCTAACAAGTAGCTACATAAAGATCCCTATGACAAAGTTAGGAGTATCCCCTTTTGGCAAAGGTCAATCCTCATCTAAACCTCCCATTTTCTGCGGTGAAAACTACACCTTCTGGAAACAACGAATGAGGATATTTTTGCTAACCATGGATTATAAAGTATGGAAAGTAGTCACACATGGTGACTTGGTCGCCACTAAAACTATAGACAACAAAGAAGTCCCTATAGAAGAAAAGGAATTAATTGATGTAGACATGAAACAAATACAAATTAACTCAAGTGCAATGAATGCGCTATATTGTGCATTAGATGCAAACAAATTCAATAGAGTTATGAGTTGTAAATCAGCTAAAGAAATTTGGTACAATTTAGACGTTACCTATAAGGGAACTGTAGATGTTACGGACAGTAGGATTGACATGCTCACCAGCGAGTATAAGGCTTTTAGGATGAACCCAGAAGAATCCATAACTAGTATGTACACTAGGTTCACCCATATAATTAACTCCCTTAATGCACTAGAAGCTATTCTACCTATGAGATGATTGGGAAAGTTTTGAGAGGACTTCCTCCTATTTGGGAACCTAAGGCCACTGCCATAATTGAAGGTAGAAATCTAAAAACAACTTCCTTAGATGAATTAATAGGTTCGCTTCTCACGTATGAGATGACGATCAATGGAAGAGCTGCTGAGGGTAATAAACAAAAGAAAACAATAGCCCTAAAAGCTTCAAAGGATAGTTCCAGTGAGGAAGCGAATGATGAGGTAGATGACGATGATCTAGCCTTGTTCACTAGACGCTTAGGCAAATTCTTTAATAAGAACAAGAGATTTGCTAGAAAATTCAAAGGATTAAAAATAGATAAGGGTGAGACAAATAAGAGAGAAACAAAGAATGAACCCCCTACCTGCTATAATTGAAAGAAAGTAGGACATATAAAACCTAATTGTCCATAGCTAAAGAAAGTTGCCAAGAAAAAGAAAAAGAGAGCAATGAAAGCAACTTGGGATGACTCAAGTTCAAGTGACTCGGGGAGAGTGAATCAAGTGATCATGAGATGGCTAGCATGTGCTTCACAGGGAGAGACAACGAGGTAAGTTCCTATTCAACCTCATCTTCTGAAACTAGTGATGAATCTTGTAATGAATCATGTGAAAGTATGACTTCATATAGGGAAATCCAATCTGAATTATTTTCATTACATAATAGATTCATAAAAGTGTCCAAGAGGAATATAGCTCTAAGACAACAAAATAAAACACTTGTGAACCAACTAGAATCTTCTAGATTAACTGAAAAAGAAAAGGACTCAACTATTGATGAACACATGGGTAAAATTAATCAGATATCTCAAGAACTAGTTCAGCTACAAGTAAATGGTGAAAGTGCAAAAGACTCAGAAATTTGTAGTCTTAAAAGTAAAGTTGAGGACCACACTAAAATCATATACAACTTTACTAAAGGAAAGGATAACTTTGACAAACTTGTTGGAGTTCAACGAATGTCCTTGGACAAAGAAGAAATAGGTTTTAATGGAATTAATAACACTAAGAAAAAAATCCTCTATATGGGGTACTTTGTAAAAGCCTTCAACAATTATGCTGATAAATCTTCAGTCAATACATATGAAAACACTATGTGTTTCTTCTGTAAGGAAAAGGGGCACATGAAATTTGAATGTCCATACAAAAGAAAGAATGCTAAAATTAAGAAAGTATGGAGAGCAAAAACTGGAAATACATCAAATTCAAAAAGGCCTAAGAAGGCATGGGTACCAAAAGTAACACCTTGAATCCCTTCTTATAGGTATGGTTTAGGTCCACACCAACAAAAGATAAATGGTACTTGGATAGTGGATGCTCGAGGCATATGACCGGAGATAAATCCAAGTTCACCTCATTAACATTAAAGGATGGTGGTGGATATGTCACCCTTGGAGACAATGTTAAAGGCAAAATTATTGGCATCGGTAAATTCGGTAAGAAACCATCCTTGGAGATTGATGATGTGTTGTTAGTTGAAGGGTTAAAACATAATTTGCTTAAAATTAGTCAACTAAGTGATAAAGGCTTTCAAGAAACCTTCAAACAAGAAAAATGCATAGTCGAAGATAGTAAAACGCATAAAACACTGTTTATTACTAATCGGGTTGATAATGTATACTGCATTAATTTTAAAAACCTGATATCTCAAGAAGTTCAATGTTTCACAGCCGTGAATGAGAGCAGTTGGTTGTGGCATAGGAGATTAGGACATGCTAGTATGGATCTGTTGTCCAAATTAGCAACGAAAAATTTAGTCAGGGGCTTACCTAGCATTAAGTTTGTTAAGGACAAAGTGTATGATGCTTGTCAACTGGGGAAGCAAACCAAGACAAGCTTTAAGAAAAAGCATATCTCTACTAGTAGAGCACTAGAGCTTATTCATCTAGATCTATTTGGTCCCACCAGAACTCAAAGCCAAGGAGGGAAGCAATATGCATTTGTTATTGTTGATGACTACTCCAGATTTACCTGGGTGATCTTCTTATCCTCCAAAGATGAAGCGTGTAAGATGTTGATCAATTTATGCAAGAAGCTTCAAAATGAAAAGGGATATGGCGTTCAAAACATTAGGAGTGATCGAGGGAGAGAATTCAAAAATAGAGATGTTGAGGATTATTATGCTGAACATGGAATATCACACAACTTCTCAGCTCCCCGTACACCTCAACAAAATGGAGTTGTTGAAAGGAAAAATAGGTCACTTCAGGAGATGGCTAGAACCATGCTGAACGAGTATAACTTGCCTAAATATTTTTGGGCTAAAGCAGTGAACTCTTCTTGCTATGTAATGAACAAAGTCTCACTTAGGACCAGCCTAGAAAAGACTCCATATGAACTTTGGAAAGGAAGAAAACCGAATGTATCTTACTTCCATGTGTTTGGATGCAAGTGCTTTGTCCTAAATGACAAAGATGACCTAAGAAAGTTTGATGCTAAATCAGATTAAGGAATCTTCCTAGGATATGTTGAAAAATAGCAAAGCCTTAGAGTCTACAATAAAAGGACTCTTTCAATTGTAGAATCCATTCATGTAACATTTGATGAGGCAAATCCACTTTCTCCTAAACCTATTAATGTTGATGAAATTGAAGTAAGAAAAGGTTTAGAAGACTTAACAATTCATGAAATTAAAGATGAGAGTAATGAAATGAGCACACCTTCAAATGATAACTCTCACAGTCAATCTGAATTACCTAAAGAGTGGAAGTTCGTAAGGAATCACCCCATGGATCAAATTATAGGTGAACCCTCATGAGGGGTGTCCACTAGATCATCATTAAAGAATTTGTGAAATCACTGTGCATTCCTGTCTCAAGAGGAACCCAAGAACATAAATGGGGCAATTAATGATGAATCATGGATAGCTGCCATGCAAGAGGAATTGAATCAATTTGAAATGAGTAAGGTTTGGAAGTTAGTTTGCAAACCTGCTGATCATTCTATAATCGGCACTAAATGGGTATTTAAGAATAACAAGGATGAGAACAGAATTGTAATCCGTAATAAGGTTAGACTAGTAGCTCAAAGTTACAATCAAGAAGAAGGAATAGACTATGATGAGACCTTTGCTCCAGTAGCTAGAATGGAAGCAATAAGAATGTTGCTAGCCTATGCATCCCACAAGAATTTCAAACTTTATCAAATGGATGTAAAGAGTGCATTTCTAAATGGATTCATAAATGAAGAAGTGTATGTTGCACAACCCTTAGGGTTTGAAGACTTTTACTTTCCTGACCATGTATTTAGACTAATAAAAGCCCTATATGGATTGAAACAAGCTCCGAGAGCTTAGTACGAATGATTAAGTGGCTTCCTGTTAGAAAATGGTTTCTCTAGAGGGAAAATGGATAGCACCTTATTTATTAAGTCTAAAGATAATGATATGCTCATCATACAATTTTATGTTGATGACATTATCTTTGGTGCTACTAATGAGGATTTATGCAAAGACTTCGCCAAATGCATGCAAGACGAGTTTGAGATGAGCATGACGGGTGAGTTGACATATTTCCTTGGTCTTCAAATCGAGCAAGCTAAGACTAGCACGTTCATCAATCAGTCAAAGTATATAAGAGACTTGCTTAAGAAATTCGACATAGAAGGTGGAAAGCCATTAGGAACTCCAATGAGTACTTCCATTAGTCTTGATAAAGATGAGCAAGGAAAGCCCGTAGATATAAAATACTACCGAGGCATGATAGGCAACCTACTCTATTTGATTGCTAGTAGACTTGACATCATGTTCAGTATCTGCATGTGCGCTCGCTTTGAAGCAGATCCTAAAGAATCTCACCAAATAGCTATAAAGAGGATATTGAGATATTTTATAGATACTATTGACTTAGGTCTTTGGTATCCTAAAGACACAGCATTTGAAATGATCAGCTATTCAGATGCAGATTATGTCGGATGTAAGATAGACAGAAAGAATACTAGTGGTACTTGCCACTTTTTAGGACCTTCTCTGGTGTCTTGATTCTCCAAGAAACAGAATTATGTGGCATCGTCTACTGCTGAAGCTGAATACGTTGCAACAAGTAGTAGTTGTGCACAAGCTCTATATATGAAACAACAACTTAAGGATTTCAACTTAGAATATCTGACCATACCGATCAAATGTGATAATACAAGTTCCATAAATATTTCAAAGAAACCTATCTCTCACTCAAGAACTAAGCACATTGACATTTGACATTATTTTCTTAGAGATCATGTGCAAAAGGAAGATATAATTCTTGAATTCATAAATACAGATGAACATGGGCTGACATTTTCACTAAACCTCTTTCAAAGCATAGGTTCATCTCAATACGACGAGAATTAGGTTTATTGCATAGTAGAGAGGTGATTTGAGAAAAATACTTTATTGTGTATGAGTAGATAAGCTAAAAAGAATATATAAGTCATAAGCCCTAAAGGACAGGCAACTGACACTTTAGTATCAATCGACTGAAACTACACTGACTTACTAAGTACTTCAGGTTTAGGCTCATCAGGTGACTGACTCCTTAGGTGCGGTCGATTGACTCACTACTAACTTGTGAAATTCGAAGAAATACACATGTCAGGCGACTGACTCTTCAAGCACAATCGACTGACCTGCGGCGGTATATATATTTACTATTCGTAAAAACCCCAATTTTTCACATCTCAGTCAACTGACCATATACCCCCACTCTCCCAAAGTCTCTCTCTTTCGTCTTCACATCATATTTCTCGAAGATTAAATCGTTTAATCTTTCAAAGATCCTTCAATCTTTAATTCCCACTTCGTTTCCAAGGATTTCACCGGTTAGGTTCTTCAAGAATATGCCTAGAACCAAGCACGCGGCAAATCAAGATCCCCTTTCTGGGAAAGATGATTCCAACGATATTGAGAATTGGTTGATGATGCCTCAAGCAAAGCAAATATATAGGAAGCATCTTCGATCTACCGAACCCATATTCGGTAAGGTTTTGGATCTCGAATTCTTTATAGATGAATTTCCTGATATTTTACCATTGTTTAATGATCTGGGTTGGGAGAGATTCATAACCTATCAAGCTAGAGGAATGTATCCTAATCAGGTTAAGCTTTTCTATGCAAACATGATAAAGGGAGAAACTGTGATCTCCACTCAGATTATGGATAAATTATTTGCCATCACTCCACAATCTTTAGCCGCTAGATTTGGAATTCAAAATGGAGATTTTGAATGTCCACTTATTGGTACATCTTGGATAATGGAACAAGGTTTTACACCTAAGGAATTTGTGCCATTGATAATGAAAGAAGCTCCTGTTTATTTTGGTAATCCTCCACTGTATCATCAGTTAAACCTTTAAGCACAAATTCTACAGAAACTCATCACGTACAATATTCTGCCTAAGGTAGGATCACATGATCACATTTCCTACCTCGACTGTTTTGTGATGTGGTTTCTGCTCAAAGGAAACTTATTTTAAAATGGATGATCACACGAGAAGAGGCTAGACGAGTTATTTTACCTTATGGAGGAGTGTTGAATCGTATTTTTTATCATTTAGGAGTTACCACTTCATCTACCCTATTCATAACTCGTACCCGCTATGACATGTTTTCGTCTACTACCATTAAGAAAATGGGTTACAAAAAATATGAAGGACATGGTTGGTTGCCAAAGGGCAGAAGGGAATGTAGACAAGCTCTAGGACCTCAACAGGCTCCTGAACCCCAACACGATGCTCATCTAACTGATGATGTTCCATCATGGTTTGTAGCTTATCAGCAACAACAGAATGTCTTTTATGGTGAAGTGCGTACTAGTTTTAGTTCACTTCACTCGTGTTGTAATTCATTGGATCAGCATATTGGACGCATTGAACAATATATGGAAAGTTCTTCATCACGTGGCAAAGCTCCTATGGAAACAAACTCTGGAGTTGAAGATGATGAGGAAAGCACTAACTCAGATGATGGAAATCAAAATTAGCTTTCTGAACTTTTAACTACTTTAAGTTGTATTATTTGAGTTGTTTACAGTTCTTTACAATTTCTTTATCTTTGTAATAAATGCGCGATAACGGCTAGTTTTTGCCTTCTCTTCTCCATTAATGCCCAACAGCTAGCTAGCGACATGCTCATCTTCTTGGCAATAAATATAAGCCTTTAGCATTCATTGAAGATTGATTAAGCATTTTTAGTTGTTGAGAATATTCATTGAGCATTCATTTTAGGTTTTCATATTTGCTCGCAAGCTATTTTGCTCATTACTCTTGTTTACATATCATTTGCTGAAAGAGAGTAGTGTGAGGCTTTACTTGTATCATCAGCTCAAGAAGGAGCATCATCTTGTAATCTTTACATATGTTGTTGATTGTGTATCTTGAAGGTTCTTGGTGAGCTTTCGTCAAGGTGATTCTTGGTGAACACTTGGGTTGAAGCTCTTGGTGAGCAGCTGGGTTGTGTACCCTTGTTGTAAAGGCTTCTCCGACTTGAGAGGAGATTCTTTAGTGGATTTGGGAATCGTTGGCTTGGTGCTAAGGCATGGACGTAAGCTTGTAGCCAAACCACGTTAAATCGCTGTGTTGAGCTTCTCTCTCCCTCATCTTGTTATTTGTTCGGATTATTTGCTTTGTCATTTATTGTGATATTTTTCACTTGCTTCTTGCCAAAGTTATAATTTTGTAGCAATCTTAATTGTCTGCGAAAAATGTCTATTCACCCCCCCCCCTTCTAGACTCAACTAGCACCGACAAGTGGTATCAAAGTGAGTCGCTAGACATTTGGAGTAACATCTAGAGCGCAAAGATCAAATGGCGGACATGTTTGCCCAAGGACAATCTATTGATCGTCCACCAAAATTCAGCGGAAGCAACTATCCAGCATGGAAAGACCGAATGACAATCTTCATCCAAGCATATGACTTGAAAATGTGGAATGTGATCACTGAAGGAGATTACATATTTAAAGATGACAAAGGTGAGCTCATACCAATCGGGAAGCTGTCGGACGCCAACTCAAAGTTGGTTCAACTAAATTTCAAAACAAAAAATTTTCTCTATTGTGTCATAAGTGATGAAGAGTACAACCGTATTTGCGGATGCAACACCGCAAAGGAGATGTGGGAAAAGCTCCGGGTAATGTAAGAAGGTACGTCTCAAGTTAAAAAAGTCAAAAATTTATATGTTGGTTAAAGAATATGAAATGTTTAAAATGGAAGAAAGTGAGTCAATTACTTCCATGTTAACGCAATTTACACATATAACGAATGGCTTGAAAGCACTTGGTAGGGAATACTCTATGGGAGACAATGTGCAGAAAGTGCTTCGTTCATTGCCCGAGTCGGGGCATTCAAAGTCTACGGCAATTGAAAAAGCGAAGGACCTGTCTATGGTCACTCTTGATGAACTCATCGGGTCTCTCATAACTTATGAGATCAAGAAGAAGAATGCTACAGCTGAAGTAGAAAAGCTGAAAAAGACAATGAATATGGCTTTAAAGACAGCAAGCAAAAAGGAGATTGTGGAAGAAGAAGAGAGCAACAATGATGAAGAAATAGCACTCATCACTAGGACGATTAGAAGATTTTTATTGAACAAAAAGGTCGGTAAGCAAAAGGACAAAGGAGAATCAAGCATAAGGTGCTTCAATTGCAAGAAGCCCGGACACCGTATAGCTGAATGTCCCCAATTCAAAAAGGGCAACAATCAACAAGGGGATAAAAAGAAATATAAGGCCATGAACGCAACCGAGTGGGACGAGCTCGATGGACTTTCTACCAACGTAGAAAACGAAGAAGTAGTTGCAAACTTTTGCTTCATGGCGGATGAGCAAGACGAGGTAAATTCCGATGACGATTACTCTCCCTCATATGATGAGTTAGAAGAAACTTGTAGAAAACTTTATAATGAATTAATTGCAACTAAAAGGAGAAATAAACATCTTGAAGAAACAAACTCAAAATGAAAAAGTAAAGAAGTATGTTTTTGTTCTGCTTTAAAGGAAGAAAATGCTTCTTTGAATACAAAAATTGAAGAACTTAATGAAAGCTCTCGAATAGATCATGAGTAGATCATGAGTTTTTCCAAAACAAAATCGAAAATTTGAAAAATTAAATTAATGAAAGTGTTGAGGAAAACTTGTCTTTGAAAAAGAAAATTGAGGACCAAAGCAAGATTATTTACAAGTTTACAAATGGAAAGGAGAATTTTGACAAATTGCTTGGGGCTCAAAGATTTGGAATTTTCAAAGAAGGTCTAGGTTATGGCTTTTCATCATCCAAATCTATTGGTTTTACAAATCTATGTGTCAAAAGAAACTCATTACCAAACAAAAATCCAGCACCCAAACCAAACCCTTTGCATGCTAATAAAACTTGCCTATATTGTGAAAGAAATGGTCATGTACATTTCACTTGTCCTTTTAGAGGAAACAGAGGAAAAGGAAAGAAGTACGAATGGGTGATCAAGAACACTAACCCCATAGGAACCAAGGAAAATTGGGTACCAAAACTAATCACCTAATTCTATTTGCAGGTTTGCTTGAAGACCTCTTTGATGAAGAACAAGTGGGTCATTGACAGTGGGTGTTCAAGGCACATGACGGGAGACTCCAGCAAATTCACTTCTCTTTCCTACAAGAAATAAGGGCTCGTAAGGTTCCGAGACAACGCTAAGGGAAGAATCATCGGTAAAGGTAAAATAGGTAATTCATCTCTATCTATTGATAATGTTGCACTTGTAAATACACTTAAGCATAACATGTTGAGTGTTAGTCAGCTATGCGATAAAGGACTAAATATTGTATTTCAATCTACACAATGCTTAATAACTTACTTGAATAGAAATACTATCTTAGTGGGCAAGCATGAATCAAACATCTACACCGTTGATTTGATGATATTAATTCTTGTGATATTAGATGTTCGGCCGTAACAAGTGAAACTAGTTGGCTATGGCATAGGAGGTTAGGTCATGCTAGCATGGACCTTTTGCATAGATTATCTTCTAAAGAACTAGTGAATGGCTTGCCTAAGGACAACTATATTAAAGACAAAGTGTGTGATGCTTGCCAATATGGAAAACAAAGTAAATCGCCTTTCAAAACCAAGAAAATGATTTCCACATCAAGACCTTTAGAATTAATACACCTTGATCTATTTGGGTCAAATGATGTTGCAAGCATAAATGGAAAATTATATGCATTTGTTATTGTTGATGATTTCTCAAAATTTTCATGGGTTATTTTTCTAGCAAACAAAAGTGACACATGCAATGCTTTAATTCACTTTTGTGGAAAAGTACAAAACGAAAAAGGTATGCACATTGTCCACATTAGGAGTGATAAGGGAAGAGAATTTAGAAACCAAGAGTTAGAAGACTTTTGTAATGAAAATGGTTATTCACACTTCTCCGCACCTAAAACTCCACAACAAAATGGAGTAGTTGAAAGAAAGAACCAAACACTCCAAGAAATGGTTAAAACAATACTTAATGAACATAAACTTCCAAAATATTTTTGGGCTGAAGTCGTTAGTACAGCTTGCTATGATTAGTAACCGTGTCATTATTAGATCCAAAATAGGCAAAACCCTATATGAGATATGGAAGGGTAGAAAACCAAACATCTCCCACTTCAAGGTCTTTGGATGCAAATGCTTTATTTTAAATGATAGAGACCACTTAGAAAAATTTGACTCAAAATCAAATGAAGGGATTTTCCTAGGGTATGCAATAAACAGTAAAACTTATAGAGTATTTAATGAAAGGACCCAAACTGTTCAAGAGTCAACACATGTTGTTTTTTATGAAACTAACCCATATGCACCCAAAGTAACAGTTGACTTGGATGAACAAGTGACTACCATGAAAGTTGAAAGGGAACTTGAGCAACTTAAGATAAATGATGAACAAAATGAAAATTCCCAAGAAAAAAAAAAATGATCATCAAGAGTCATCACCTAAGAAAGATTTTGTAAGACCTGAAGAAGAAAATCAAGAACTCCCTGGAGCTTGGAAATTCATTAGAAATCACCCAACTGATCTCATCATAGGTAATCCAAGGAGTTAGTACTAGGTCTCACTTGAGAAGTGGATGTAATCATATAGCCTTCGTGTCCCAAATAGAGCCTAAGAACTTTGAAGAGACTAAAAAATGACGAGAATTGGATCATCGTCATGCAAGAAGAACTTGACCAATTCGAAAGAAACAAAGTATGGGAATTGGTTCCTAAACCCAAGAACACAACGATAATAGGCACAAAATGGGCATTTGGGAATAAGAAAGATGAAGATGGTAACATTGTGAGAAACAAAGCTAGATTGGTTGCACACAGGCATAATCAACAAGAAGGAATTGATTACGATGAAACTTATGCCCCTGTAGCTAGACTTGAGGCCATTAGGATGTTACTTGCTTTTGCATGCTTCAAAGACTTCAAATTATTTCATATGGATGTAAAGAGTGTCTTTCTAAATGGATTCATAGAAGAAAAAGTCTATGTCAAGCAACCCCCAGGTTTTGAGAGTCATACTCACTCTGAACATGTCTTCAAACTCTCAAAAATCCTATATGAACTCAAGCAAGCACTAAGAGCATGGTATGAATGTTTAAGCAAATTTCTCTTGGAAAATGGTTTTACAAGAGGAACATTTGATACTACCTTGTTCTTAAAACATAGGGGAAATGATATGCTTGTCATACATATTTATGTAGATGATATCATTTTTAGTGCTACAAACGAAAACATGTGTAAAGAATTTGCCCGAACTATGCAGGAAACATTTGAGATGAGTATGATGGGCGAATTAACCTTCTTCCTTGGCTTGCAAATAAAACAAATGAAAAAAGGAATATTCATTAATCAAGCCAAGTACGTCAAGGACATGCTCAAGAAATTTGGACTTGAAATAGGAAAAATCAAAGCAACCCCTATGAGCATAACAAAAAAGCTTGACAGTGATGAAAAAGGAAAGAATGTTGACCAAAATTATATAGAGGGATGATTGGTAGTTTACTTTACCTCACTTCTAGTAGGCCAGACATTATGTTTAGTGTTTGCTTATGTGCTAGATTGCAATCATGTCCCAAAGAGTCACATCTTAATGTCATTAAGAGAATATTTAGGTATCCAGCAAGAACACATGACTTAGGGCTCTTTTACCCTAAGAATGCTCCTTTTGATCTCACTTGCTTTTCAGATGTTGACTATGGGGGGTGCAAAATCGATAGAAAAAATACTAGTGGAACATGTCACTTCCTTGGACACTCTCTTGTATCATGATTCTGTAAAGAAACATACCTCCGCTGCACTCTCAACCATCGAGGCTGAATATATACCAGCCGATAGTTGTTACGCTCAAGCATTATATATGAAGCAGCAACTCGAGGACTTTAAAATTTTGGTAAAGGGTACACAAATCCATTATGACAATACCAGCACCATCAACATCTCGAAAAACCTGTGTTTGCACTCTAGGACTAAGCATATTGAAATCCGGCACCATTTTACTCGAGACCACGTACAAAAGGGGGACATTGAATTAGTATATGTAAATACCGAAAATCAATTAGCCGATATTTTGACTAAACCCCTAAACGACGAAGGATTTAGTAAAATTAAACATGAGTTGGGTATGTGCACTCCAAAGGACTAATGTTAAAACTCCCAAATCATTTTTGATCTTAAATGGCTCAAAAACCTAAAATCACAAAGGTGCAATCTCAACTACACTCGTCGATGAGCCAGAGGTTATCGTTGACAATCTATAAAGAGAAACTCGTTGATGTGTGTACGTCACTCATCGACGATTCCTGGAGATTAAATTCAGAACGCAACAAACAAACCTCCATTTTTTGAAGCCCTAATTTCTCTTTTGAGCCCAAACTCCTCTCTCCCCATTCGCGACACCTCTCCTCCAATCCCTCTGTGCTCGATCCATCTTGTCCCTTCAAACCCTAAAGCCTTAAGGATTCCATGGCACCATGCTCCAAGAAAAGAGTTGTTGACTCTTCCCAAAAAACTGAAACCGGCGAGGGTTCTTCTCGAAACCCTACCTCCGAGCAACCACGAAAAAGTGCCGAAGATACAAAAAGGAGATTTGTGTCCTCAGAAGCTGCATTCCACTACAGAAATGACATCTCAAAGCGAACTATTGTTCACGGTAAGATAGTTCCTTCAAAATTTCTTGAAGAAAATTTCCCCACTATGTTAGAAAAATTCCAAGCTGTTGGGTGGGACACTTTGTTCTCTCTGGATAAGTCTGTTTACGTTGATTTAGTTCAAGAATTTTATGCAAATTTTGTTCCATCTGCTCGCGGCTGTGCAGCATACTCTATTGTTAGAGGGAAAACCATTCGATTAACTAATCAGCTTTTTTCTAAGGTCTTGTTGAGTGAATTTTAACATGTCCAAAGCCTTCCTAAGGCAATGTGGCCTACGTGCTATGACTGGTTTAATCCCCATGAGGCATTGAAACTAGTGACATGAAACCCTGATATTCCATAAGTGGCAAAACCCAAATCCAAAGACTTGATGGTTGAATTCATGGTGTTACACCATATGATTACGTATAATCTCTCGCCGCGAAAGGGCGGAGAGACTGGGCATAACTCTGGGAGATATATTCGCTATGTTTTGCCTATGGAATGGCAAGGGAATCTATTTGTCGACGATCATTATTTAGTATATGAAAGAAAACTTAAAAAGGCAAAGAGGGTGTTTGCCGTATGGTCGAATGCTTACCAAATTCTTCGATCATTTTGATATTGCTCACGCTAGCATACCTAGTGTGGTACCACTGAGGATGATTTATACACAGAGGCCTCTCTTCATCATATGCACTTTGTGAAGGATGAGCAGACCAACATTTGGATGAAACCTGAAGAGCTGGGTAGGGAACCGGTGGATGAAATGGAAGCCGCTATGGAAGAGGACGCGGTAGCTAAGGAACAGCCGGTTGATCCCGTTATAGAGCACCTGGATGGGATTTAGTTGGCCATGGCACAAATGGATCAAAGAAATCGTGCCCGTTTTGATTCCCTCGATGCTCAACTCGCTACCATCCTTAACCATTTGCGTCACCAACAGTAGGAGCTCCTTATTTTTTATAATGGCAAAGGGGGAGAAGAAATTACATTTGAAAGTTTGCAGAAAGGAAACAAAGCACTTTTTGTATGGAAAAGAACTTTTTGTATGGCTGCTTCGTTTTGGGGCAATAGAAATTTGTATTGTTGTTAGCTAGCTAAACACACTTGACACTTGCGTGTTTACTTATTTGTGTCTTGAAAAACTATGTAATGAAGCAAAACTTTTTGTAGGATCCGTTGTGCTTAACCGTTCTCTAATCTTTGATAGTCATTACTTAATTTAACTGCTTGTCTAGGTGAACATACTGAACTGTTTGTGGTTGGACATATTGGAACTGCTCATGTATACTAGATTGCTTGTGTTGGATGGAATTTTGCTGAAATGGTGTGTATACTGAACTGCTTAATTCATTCAGGATTGTATACATAACTCTTATGGAAAAATGCTCTATTTACAAACAACATGCTACCGAAATTCTATTTAATTTTTCCAAAATAAAATATGATATAATGGTCATATAGTGCATACATTAAGGGGGAGGACTTGTTCAATTTTTTAAACATGTATGCATATTTTGAGGGGGAGCATTTTTTAAAAAATCTTTCAAAAGAACACCAATGGTTTGTCATCATCAAAAAGGGGGAGAATGTTAGCCCTAGTGGCTAAGGTTTCTCATTCTAACTTCTTTTGATGATTTCAACCCATGGGTGTCCCTCAAGGTATCTAATCAATATTATCGAGTCCAGTTCACGTAGACAGGACAACATCCAAGTAAGCACAAGGTTCAGACATATATTGAAGAAGCAACGAGCAAAAAGTCATTATCAAAGTTCAACGCATGGAACACCCGAGGCACAACCAAGCAAAGCATATATGAAAACTTACAATGTTTGTGTGATTGCTAGGTTGTGTGAGAGGTAGGAACTACTTTGTAAATCTTGTGCGTGTGATATGTTCTGGAATACATTGTAAGAGCTTAGCAATTGCATATGTATTTAGTTCATAGTAGCTTAGAACTTTATAACCGAGTTAACACATGCATACCAAGTCACACACTACATAAGATGTCAAAATGAGTTTCAAAAATGAGTTTTACTAACAAGACATCTTACATTGGGTAAAAACTACACTTCAACAAGGTTGGAACATAATTAAAAGTACACATGTCATTTGAACTTGTCCTAGTACATTTAGAGATTTTTTGAGTAGTAAAACAAATGGACTCGTCGACGAGAACAGGAGACTCGTCGACTAGTTTATGAAGGGTACTCGTCGACGTAAATAGGGGACTCACCGACGAAGATATACCAAGACCTGTCTGAGATTGCAGAGGTGACTTGTCGACGAGAATAGGGGACTCGTCGTCTAGTGTATGAAGGTGACTCGTTGACGTGAATAGGGGACTCGTTGATGAAGAGATACCGAGATCGGTCAGAGACCTACAAAGAAGACTCGTCGACAATAGCAAGGCACTCGTCGACTAATGCATGTGTATGACTCGTGGACTAGTCCATGGACTCATCGACTAATGGCCTCAAGCAGATTATAATAAATGCGCGATAACGGCTAGTTTTTGCCTTGTCTCTTCTCCATTAACGCCCAACGGCTAGCCAGCGACATGCTCGTCTTCATGGCAATAAATATAAGCCTTTAGCATTCATTGAAGATTGATTAATCATTTTTAGTTGTTGTGAATATTCATTGAGCATTCATTTTAGGTTTTCATAATTGCTCTCAAGCTCACTTGCTCCTTACTCTTGTTTACATATCATTTGCTGAAAGAGAGTATTGTGAGGCTTTACTTGTACCATCAACTCAAGAAGGAGCATCATCTTGTAATCTTTACATATGTTGTTGATTTTGTATCTTGAAGGTTCTTGGTGAGCTTTCGTCAAGGTGATTCTTGGTGAGCACCTGGGTTGAGGCTCTTGGTAAGCAGTTGGGTTGTTTACCCTTATTGTAAAGGCTTCTATGGCTTGAAAGGAGATTCTTTAGTGGATTTGGGAATCCTTGACTTGGTGCTAAGGCGTGGACGTAGGCTTGGAGCTGAACCACATTAAAATTGCTGTGTTGAGCTTCTCTCTCCCTCATCTTGTTATTTGTTGGGATTATTTGCTTTGTCGTTTAATGTGATATTTTTCACTTGCTTCTTGCCAAAGTTTTTATTTTGTAGCAATCTTAATTGTCCGCGACCGACAATATGAATGTTGAAAGCATGATATTCTAAACACTTGAAATATTATGATATATGTGTATGACTTGTTAAAGGTATGCTTATTGTAAGGGGGAGTCTTCTAAGGCTTTCTCATTTTTACTCCTTATCTTTCATCATCAAAAAGGGGGAGATTGTTGGCCTAACATGACTTAATATCGTTTTGATGATAACAAATCAAGGTTACTTGACATGTCTATGCGAGTTTGAGTTTGAGGACTTAAGTGATCTTAAGGTTTCAAGTGGATATGCTTGAAGAGGTTGAATGGATAATCACACTTAAGGCTATGAGACATGATAAACATGAAAGTTCAAGTCATGTGAGACATGAAGCTCATTGAAGCAGTGCACAAAGCTTAGAAGACATATTAGAAGCTTCACAACATGAAGACTTAAGCACTTAGATAGAATAGTCAAATGAAAGTCTCATGTAAGTACTTCAAAACTCAATATTGATTGATTGAAGCTCCTAGGATATGTCATTGGACTTAGATACATAATTTTATTCATGGAAAATGGTTTTTCAAAGTCCAAATTAAGTTTTCCAATATATGAATTAAGTTTGGAACCAAAAATATTGAGAAACAAGTTTTGCTTAAACGGCAGGCGACTAATGTTAAGTCATCAGGCGACTATGGTGCTTTTGTGTTTGAAAATATACAAACAGAATAGGCACATGCGAATGACCTATCGGGCACAGTCAACTGACCCCATTCTAACTTTCAGAATGCACTATTTTTAAAAAGCACGGGCAACTAGCCCCATTCTGACTTTTAGAATGCACTATTTTTAAAAGAGCACAAGCGACTGACCCCTCAAGGAAAGGCGACTGATACTTATGTTTAAACATTTAACATCGCTGATTTTGTTTCCAAATCTTGCATGATTGGTTTCCAAATTGAGAGAAAATTCGAAGGAAAGTTTTTGAAACCCTAGTACACTATTTAAACGTATTATTCTCGCACATTAGGGTAAGAGAGTACATGAACGGCACGCAAAAACTCTGAAAATTCTTTTGGTCATACTCTTCTGAAAAGCTGTTGTGTTCTTGCTGAGTTCTGTTAGAAAACTGATCTAATATTTCAAATCTCACACGTTTGAATTAGTTCTAGTGATATACTTTCAAGCTTCAACTTTCATATTGTTTATTTGAAGTATTATTTTTAGATCTAACGAGTACTAATCTGCTCATTTGAGGAGCTTTTCATTTTACAAGCAATTCTTTGTTGTTTGTTGTATTGTTTGACGGTTCAGGTATTGAATTGTTGCCTAGCGAGAAGAGATTCTCGTTAGAGAGGCGAACTCCACCTTTGAGGGCGAGAGGTTGTAACTTCACCTGGTAACGAAGTTGGTAAAGGAAATCCTCACAACGGGTTGCTTAGGGCAAGGACGTAGGCTGCGGCCGAACCTTATAAGAACAACGGTGTTCAGCTTCTTCTTCCTTGCTCTCTTTACTTTATGCAAGATATAATCTGCGTACTTGAATCTATTTTCATCATCATCATCTTTCTGATTATTGAATAGTGTTGAATATCGAATCTTGATAAATACTTGAGATTGTGTGGACTATTTAAAAACTTGTTGAAAAGAAGAACCTTGCTGAATATTTTGAACTAGCTGAACATATTATGTTTGAAATCAAATATATATCAGTTGTATGATTAAATCATTGATTTGAACATCCAGAAAAGCTTACAACTTTGAGTTTGAAAGTAAATGATGTGAGGATTAACATTTTGTAAACTTATTTTCTGAATAAAGTGTATGTGCTGAAGTTAAGCAAGTATTTTACAAAATCTGCTTTGAAAGAAAATACTGTAAGTCGCTGAAAATTAGATCTTGACATTGATCATATCATTGAGGCATAATTGAATCATTGAGTTTATTTTTGAATACATTGTTGATTCTAGTTAAAAGATATATCTTAAATAAAGGGCCAAATTGAGTGTGTTAATCATTTAGTACATATTGTAAATTCAGATTGTGCATTGATCCTCACATACATATTTAGGACTCTTTCCTTGCATAGCTTGTATAGCTAAATAGAAATCTTGGTTGAATTGGAAGATAACATAGTTAAGGGTTGAAGTATTTAAATTTCCACAAATCAATTTTTAAATAACCCAATTCACCCCTCTTGAGAATACATCCTAATTTCATCTAACTTTACAACAAAAGCATCCTGGGAATAGGCCAAAGCAGGTGCAACTAGATCAAACACATGATTCTGGGACTCTCTCTCCCCTTTCTTTTTCCTCGCCTTCTTCTTGATCAACCAAAATCAGTGATTCTGCTGCTCTTCTGCTCTCAGTTAGAGCTGCTGTCACCCCCTTCGTTTATTAATTTATTTTCTGTTTTTTTTTTAGGGAATCTCCGATAGTTAATCCTGAAATTTCTAACGTGCTGCTCTCAGTATTCGTCTTTCTTCTTCTTCTTCTCCTGGCCTGCTGTGCTGCTCTGAGTCAGAGCTGCGAACCAACCCCCACCTCCCCTTCCCCCCATGTTTTTCTTTTTATTTTTTTTTCTTTGCAGTCTTTTTCTTTTTGGAATTTCTGCTACTCTTTCCTGAAATTTCTTCTTCTTCTTCTTCCTTCTTGATCAACCAAAATCAGTGATTCTAATGCTATTCTACTCTCGGTTGGAGTAGCTGTTACCCCTTTCTTTATTTATTTTCGGTTTTTATAGGGAACTCTGATAATTTTTCCTGAATTTTCAAATATGCTGATCCCAGTATTCTTCTTTCTTTTCTCCTTCTTCTAGACTGCTCTGCTGCTTCCAGTCAGAGATGCTCTGAGCCCCCACTTGATTTTCCTTTTCTCTATGTTTTATTTAGAAATTCCACTGCATTTTTTTCCTGCAAGTATTTCTTCTTCTTGGCATTTCTGCAACTCTATTATCTGGAATATCTGGTTTGACAGTGTCTTTTTCTGGAAGTTCTCAGTCAGAGCTGCTCTGCCACTGCGTTTTCTGTTTTTTTGTTTCCTTCTCTGCTTATTTCTGCTTCTATTATGTTGAATTTATGGCATGAACTTTGCATATTCTTGAAAAATTGTAATATGGAATTCTTTTTTATGCTCTAGCATTGAATAAAACAGAGAGAGAGAGAGAGAGAGAGAATTACACGATTGAGTTCAACAAACATCCTCTTTAACTTCTTTCTATCATAAATTACTGAGCATTTCAAATTGTCTCACTCATGTTTCCCTTTCTTCGCTTTATCCTTACAAAAATCCCGCATGAAGTACTTACCCTCCAGGTTTACATAACCAAGGTTTTGACCGACCACCCAGGGGTCCTGTCTCAGACCAGGCTTAAGTCTCTTGCCCCAGGCATTCATTTTTATGTTCTAGCATTGAATAAAACAGAGAGAGAGAGAGAGAGAGAGAGAGAGTTACACAATCATCTTTAACTTCTTTCTACCATAATTTACTGAGCATTTCAAATTATCTCACTCATGTTTCCCTTTCTTTGCTTCATTCTTGCCCTCCAGGTTTATATAACCAAGGTTTTGACTGGCCACCCAGGGGTCCTGTCTCAAACCAGGCTTCAGTCTCTTGCCCCAGTTTCAAGCTTTGCCCTTTGACAGTTTGCCCCAATTTCAAACTTTGCAACTTTGACAGTTTGATGGCGATCTCATGGCCATCGATGAGCTTGCCTCCTCCTCCTCCTCCTTCTTTTACAAAACCAAGGTTTTGACCGGCCACCCAGATCCTGTCTCAAACCAGGTTCAAGTCTCTTGCCCCAATTTCAAACCAGGCTTTGACAGTTTGATGGCGATCTCATGGCCATTGATGAGCTTGCCTCCTCCTCCTTATTGCAGGCCATTATTACTGGTTTTATTTATATTTTTTAAAGGTTTTCCGATTTTTCATCTTTCTTAGAAAAAATAAAATAATAATATAATTATGATGTCATTCTAACATCATCGGATTGATCTGGATTGGTATTTTTTATTTTTCTTAAAAAAATAAAATAATAATATAATTATGGTGTCATTCTAACATCATCGGATTGATCCGGATTGGTTGAACTGGTTTATCCAGTAATTAGACTGCCGATTTGCTTTCTGGTCCAGTTATTAAAACATTGCATTTAACCACAGTTCCCTTAGCTACAAGACTATTCTTCACACTGGCATGATAAGATGACAAATCCTGAACACCATCCATTGCATGTTAAAAATACTCCTCCAACTTGTTCACAACAAAAAGATATCTGCTGCTATATTTGTCTTGAAAGCCACAATACAATCCTCGCTTTTAAAGCAACCATCCCCAACTAACCCCAGAGACTGATGGGGTTTCCTACCATTAACACCATTCCTTTGACCTGACCCAGATCCTACTGGAGAGCTGCCTTTTGATGATGAAGAGGACGAAGACACCTGACAAGAACCCAGCTGCTCCAACTGCATTACAACCTGACCAGCAGAATACAAACACCCCCCATAATTCCTAATGCCTATTCTATACGCCTGGAATTTTTTTTATTAACCCTATCACCATGGGCCTACTGTAAAAGGGCTCCCCCCAGAATGGGCTTTAACTGATTTCTGTTGGGCCTGAGAAGAACCTTGTTAACACATCCTGAGAACTTAATGGACCTCACTCAAAAATGAGTAAGCTTTATTCATCAATTTCAATAAAATATCCAGCCCACTCAATAAACCCTAGTTACAAGCCCGAAAGTGCCAAACCTTCTTCTTCAAACACTGCTCCACCTTAAAGCCCTAGTCGCCAACCATCTTTCTCTCCAACGATCTAATGCTTGCCAAAAGAAAAACATTTAACGGCCACAATTAATATGAAGATCGCCACTCTTAAAAGATGATGCATGTAACACATGCTTCACCACATCATTCCACTCTACTGCCTCTTTTCACATTTGGCCAAACACCAACCTACTTCTCCAGACTCCTAACTTTCACCAGATCCACAATGGGATACAAAGCCAAAGCTACAGCAAAATCCCTCAATAGAGAACATTTCAGATGCCTAGGAATAAAACCCGAACGCTCTCTTCCATTTAAACTCCACCCCTGCTCCAAATTGCTCAAATGGACAAAAGCTGATGAAAGACACTTCAAAAAACCACCAGACACAGACCAGCAAGACCCTGATCCATCAATTCATGGTGATTTCGCTCCAACACGACTTAAAAAAATAAAGAAGCTCAACCAGCATCTTCTAGTTGCATATTGAAAGACTTGCCTCTGATTTCAATTATTATCTGATGGAGATCCTCCACCATAACTATTGGAGATCATTATTGAGAATAAACGCACAACAGCTTGCTGAGAGAGTAGGAGTGTCCAAAAATAAAAAATAAACAAAAAAAAGGAGCAAACCCTGCTATAACACAATGAACACATGCATACACCATTAATAAGCACTTGAGATTGAAGCCCAATCCAATAATATAGTAACAAATTTACTTCATCTTCTATAACATCATGTCGTTTTTTCATTGTAGTCTCAAAGAGTAGATATTAGAAGTTTAAGGTACAGCTATTGTATCCTAATTCCTAAGGACAAAAAGCTTATGGGTTAGGAGAGGACAGGTATAGTTGTGGGCAACTGAAAAGAAACCTAGGAAGGTAATTAACAAAATATGCTTGTCATCATCCCCTTTTCACTTAACAATTAGCCCTTGCTAAGATGTTACATAAATGACTTAGTATTCTTAGAATCTAACAGCAGATTTGTTGATTGAACAAATTTGAAAGTAAGACTCACATTATCATACCACCATGCATCATAAATAAATTAGCTTCACAAATTCACATAAATCAGGCGTATGAATAACTATTATTTTTTCTGCTTTCTAAAATCAAATTTCCCTCTCACACTCATAATCTTTAAAAATTTCTCTCAATGGATAATTTTTATGAATTGGTTGAGTTTTATAATTTTACATCTTGAAATTGAGGAAATTAAAAAAATAATGAGATGATAGCTAATAATTTACTAAAGCAATATTAAATAACCAGCATCACAGACTCATAGTGAAACATATTACAATCCTGTAATTTTGTCTGATTAACTACAATATTGATCAAATGTTATTAAACTAATAAAAGTCTAACACACAAGAAGGCTCTTCATAATTACCCACGTATGCATATGTCAATGGGAACACATGCATACAATAGGGGGGGAAAGCAATGAAAAGAGGAGGAATTTTTTCTAACACAACTTGGTACAAAGAGCAAAATTCATTTATTTATTCTTTCAAAAAAAAATGAGGTCATCCTTTTGGGAACAAAGGGGCAATTTCAATAAACCTCATAATTAAAAATTATGCCAAATTTGCCAAAAATTTACCGCGTAAAACTTGAAGTGGAATTCGCAGCATGGTCTCCATATTCACCGTTATATCCAGAGTCTTGGATTGCAAAAACTTCAAGGTTAGGTGATGATCCAAAAGTAGGCGGCGGATGGACACTGAGAGAGAGAGAGAGAGAGAGAGAGAGAGAGATCAACATGAGAGAGCTAAATCAATTAAATCAGATTTAAAAATATTAGAGGAATAAGGGCAAGAAAATCCAACAAAAAGAAAATGAAATCAATGAATGTTGAATAAGAAGTAAACAATTATACAACTGATACCACAAAGAGACATACCCTTGTTTGCAAAAATAATATGAACTTTGAGCATCTTCTTTCAATGGAGAATCTATATGGCAAGAATCAACTGAATTTCCAGAGGATGAAGGATGAACCTGTGTGAGAGACAGATTACAAGAGTGCAATTCACATGCATCAAAATTTAGACAAATAGTACTCAGAATGAAATCAACAGCATAGCTGACTGCACATTTATTATTCCAAAATAACAAACCCTACCCACCCCCCACATTCTCCCTCCCAAAAAATAAGAACAGAACAGAACAAAACAAAACAAAAGTGGGTGTGCAAAAAAATAAATCCAAAACGGAAGCTGGGGAGAGAGGGAGAGAGAGAGAGGGAGAACACATTGAGAAGGACAAGGAAATGGCACTCACTAAATTTCAAAAAGAAAGTTCTATGTTCCTGTAAAAATTTATACAGTAAATTCCCTATGAAGTTGACAATGCCTTTCCCCAAGTTACAAGTTTTCTTGCCTTAACTCACTAAAGGAAAATTAAATATTGTAAATCACATTTACTAAAAAAAACATAGGTTTTTTCAGTTGAGATATGACTCTTTTTTAGTTTATATGATAGATTCTAAACTTCAATTCATTAAGATACCTGAAATTAAAAAACGTCCCACAAACGACATGCCATAAGTAGGGATTCTAAAATGATCTCCAAAATAAAACTTTAACAATGCCTACAAACCTTGACAATTCCCTATCTCAAGATAGCCATATGATGGAGTATTGAATGCTTAATTCTAGAAGGGGCACGTGCATCCAAAAAAAGGATGTCAAGAAGATACTAAAATGCATTCCTCAAGTTAAATAGAAATCCTAATGGGACATTTAAAATTCTATAAAAAATTTATTCTTAGAAAAATTCCATAAAAGACATGCTTGATCACCTTTATGCCTGAGTAGAAGTCCCATCAATGTGCATAGACCCACATAACCTCCTGTAAAATATCCCAATGCATACTCAAAGATTCCAATATTCCAAACACTAATGAAAGGGGGATTATACCAGGTCGCTGGCAAGCATACAGCATTTAACATTATTAAAACTTGGATGAAAACAAAACTTAAAATTTTTAAATTTGAGCAAATTCATGGAAGACCTAAATGACACAAGAAGACCACAGCAACTATGCCATGCAGTTGTGATAACAATGACATAGAAAAAGGCTTAGGATTTAGAACATGTTGATAGAGCTTAAACCCTTCAATGCCACTAGCAGGCACTCAGTGGTTAGTGCTTAAACCCTTCAATGCCACTAGCAAGCACTCAGTGGTTAGTGCTTAAACCCTTCAAGATTACCCAGTAACTTTTTTTGGGCTAGGCAGAAAAACTAGTAACGGAGTCAATTGAATCAAGATAAATTTCCACAAACCCAAATATGGCGCAAAGTTTCATGACAAAAATAGGATTGCACATCTCAAAATCCCATCCATCCCACATGGCAAACAACAACTTCAAATTTAACCAACTCCATAAAATTAAGGAGGTTGCCAGTGGAGCACAATACATTCAAAACAATTCCAATCGAAATATGAAAAGAGACAGCAACATTTCTCAGTTCCCTCCCAGGCCCTTTCAATGACTGATTAAGTTTTTTTACAAGCTCATTGCTATGCTATTTGCATGAAGATGCATGTTTTCAACAGAACTCAGCAACTAAAAAGTTTGTTCTTGAACAATCAGCAGTTTTGGTAGAGAGCATAATGGTAATGAATGTAGTGGAAAGCTGGAGTAGCAGTTATCAAATGGCAGGAAGTGAGTGCAACAGCCTCAAATTTTTTCAAGCACGCACAAGTAGGTCATTAAAATCAGGATTCTAAAGAGGATTGTTGGGGTGGTCCACAGGAACAGATTGTAGGATCAGATCATGGATCGTTAGATTCTACTTACAATGTGAAATAAATTTAAAAGTTAAATATTTGCAAGGTCTTAAATTTTTCACAAAATTGTCAAATTTTCTATCCAAATTTCCGCCTTCCATTACCCTGGAAATCAAAGGCAGTTGATTTCAGTCTTACATAATTTTTGTCGAAATTTCAATACAACAAATCATCCTAAATTTATCAAAAATCTCAAAACTTTAGCAGCACTTGTCAAAATTTTAACTTTATAATGAAACTTCCTGGGAATTCAAATGTGAGATTAAGACGCAAAGTGGAATTTCTTTCTTAATTTATCTTATTTTTTATTGAAACAAAATATTATTACAAGGGTTTGTGAAACTATATGAAAAATTAAAATTACAACATTTTATCTAACCATTCATATTTAAATTTTTTTATTTGTATAATAAATAACATTTAATTGATTTACGAATTTAATTTATACTAACCAAATATTTTACATATATACACATACTATATTACAATTATTGCACCTCATACACAACACAAATGTATTTAATTTATAACCTATTAGTCTTAAAACTTACATTATTATGTTCATTAACCATTTCTAAAGTTTCATAAACGAATTCCATGCTTTACTAATACTTCCCATCGTTTTTTCAATTTGAAATTGACATCAAAATCAAAATTTCCATGGAAATTTCCGTACCTTTGGAGCTTCAAAATTTTAGTCGAAATCAAAATTTAAGGCCTTGTGCATTTGACACTTTATGACAACTCTCAATAAAATAAGCCTAAAAAGTTGGTAATAAGTTTAAGAAATTGAAATAAATTTCAGGAATGTAGCTAGCATGCTAGGTAGCACCTATGTAGGTTTTTTCTTCAACAGTTTTGAGATTTGACCCTAAAAAAATCTGAGAGTCTGAGTTGCAAAGTTCTCTATAAAGGGTAGACTATTGCTAGCTTGTTTATTCAATAATAGTAATGAAAAAGAAAGTAAAAAAAGTATGAAGAGAAAAGAAAGAAATAGCTAATCTTAATTTAGTGAACTAACACAAACTTCTCTGTTTATGTGGTTTTGTCATCAAACCATAAGAAGAAGAAGAAGAAGAAAGAGGAAGAGGAAAAAGAAGACGAAGAAGAAAAGCTTTTTGTTAAAGGAATAACCTTTTGTTTGTTGAAAACAAAAGAAGAAAAGAAGCTATATACTCCTTGCTTTTGAAGTAAAGATAGGTCTCTAGCTTATCTATAATATACGAGAAGAAGAGGAAGAAAGTAAAAAACTACAAAGATAATGCAGAACTGCCACAAGCTTTCAACTTAAAGCTCTCAGCCCCACTGTACAACTCCCTATTTGTTGAAGCTCTTTGCTGATCTCAAAGCCTTCAGCTGGCTCTTTGCTACAAGCTTCTCAGTTTAGGTGGTTTTGTCATCAAACCATAGAAGAAGAAGGAAAGAGAGGAAGAAGAGGAAGAAAAGAAGATAAAGAAAAGCTTTTTGTTAAAGAAAGAAGAACTTTTTGTCAGTCAAAAACAAACGAAGAAAAAGAAAGCTATATGCTAGTTGCTTTCCAAAAAATAGATAGGTCTTTGGATTTTTTATAATAAGAGAAGAAGAAGAAGAGGAAGAGAAAGTTAAAAACTACAAAAACGGGGCACAACTCGGGATCTTCTTATTAAGAATTCTAAGCACTTAGAGAGATTACAATTTCAACGGAATAGAGCTTTCAAGAGATGCATGGTGCTCTTTTGACTTGGATAGAGCATATCCTAGGTCCTGCTCATTATATTGCCCAAATCCTAATGCATTTAGGACAACTAGACCAAATTTTGTGTCTATTGTAAAAGTAGAGTGTTAGGGTCAATAAAAATATATATAGAACTTTTTCTTTAAAATCCTAAATAGGAAAAATCCATATTCCATTGCACAAGTAGGATTGGTGGGATCCCAAGTAGAATCACAATCCTAAGATCCTAACGATCCAAATAGGATACTACTGGGATCCTAGTTGCTTAAGATTCTTCCTAAGACCCGAATTGATTATGCAAGTTTGGATCGTAGGATTGAAGGATAGCACGATCCAGATCGAGATTTTGATACCCATGATTTACCCTATCTATTTTGGTATATTTGCATTAAGCCATCAGCCCTTCTTAAAAATATTTTTAATGTATTTTTCATTTTTAATTAATGTTATTCACATTGTTTAGTAAGGCAGTAAATTCTTCTAAATTTTTTTTTTTCAAATTCTATTGATAGAAAAATTAATCTATGATAAATAAACTAATGAAATAAACTATATTAGCTTTTAGCACGATACAAAAAATCTAATCATATGTGCCTATTTATCCATTAAGAACATAAGACGTAATAGAATTAAACGAGTTCCATTATTTATTACGTAAAGTAACAAAACATAATAAATGTAGACCAAAATCTTAAATTGTACAACCTCAGCTGCTTATATTGTACACATGGTCTTAAAGCCACAAACTTGTTGAAATTTTTGTTGAAATTTCCACTTTCCATCACCCCTCAAAATCAAAATGGCAATCAATTTCCATCTTACGCAATTTTTTTTCCATCGAAATTTAAACAAATCATCCAAAATATATTAAAATCTCGAAATTTTAGCGAAACTTCTTAAAATTTTAACTATAGAATGAAATTTCCTTGCGAGTCAAATGTAAGATTTGGACAGAAAGTGAAATTTCTATCCTAATTAATCTCATTTTTTTTATGGAAACAAAAGATTATTACTAGGGTTTTTGAAATTATATAATAAATTAAACTTACAACAACATTTTATGTAATGTTCATGCCTAAATTATATTTATTTGTATGATAAATAATATTTAATTGGTTTAAGGAATTTCATTTGTATTAACCGAATATGTTCCATACACATACTATATTATGAATATGTTATATTACAACTACTGCACCTCATACACAAGATTAATTTTGTTATCATTAGTCCTAGAACTTACATTATTGCGTCTATTAACCATTTCTAAAGTTTCATAAAAGAACTCCATGCTTTACTATTAATTTTTATCATTTTTCTCAAATTGAAATTGACATCAAAATCAAAATTTCCATCAAAATTTCTGTACTTTTTGAGCTTCGAAATTTTAGTTGAAATCAAAATTTAAAGACCTTGATTGTATAACCTACATTTTAAAGTTACAATAACAAACTTTATAGTTAAAAAAATAAATTATTAACTTGAACAAGACAAAAACAACAAAAGAAACGAACGCCGAATTTGAACAATATAGAGAGGAAATACCAAATTACTAATATTAACATAATAAATATTTGCTTATCAAAACATTGTTCAGCTCAAAAAGTTAACTAATGCACTAGTGAATATACACACACATATATATATATATAAACTCTATATCATTGTCATCCTCATCATAATCTCCTGTTCTCCTCCTTGCATAGCTAACTGGGATTGATTTACAAAAAGAAAAATGACAGGAAGGAAGAAAACGTATAAAATTCTCTTTCTTTCTTTGTGGGCCAACGCTAGGGAGAGAAGGGAATGCGTCGAGGCGGCGAACAACAACAAAAGTATGTATTGACAATGACAATCATGATGATCATGATAATAATAATAATTTTTGTAACAGCCTTGTAGCAGCTATGAGTCTATAATAACCTTACAAAGACCTATAGCAGCCAGCCAGCCACTACATAGCAGAAAAGTGGTCCGCTGCAGTGCTATGGTTATAATCTTTATTCCCACCTCTACTCAAGTATGTAAAAGTATTGGAACCCTAAAACTTTGTTACAAGGCATATCTTAATAAATAAAAAGTTAATGACTTGGATTTGTCATAATTTGGAAAATACATACGCTTATCACAGGGAGAATAAGACAAAAGAAATTCTGTGAATTCTTATTATTAATATATAAAGTGATTTTTTCACTGTTAAAATAAAGTGGCTTGTGATTTTGGTTCATTATAGTTTGATTTGATTTATCATTACTTTTTATTTATTTGCTTCATACCGCAAATGTATTTGCATGAATAGCAGTTGCAGCTGCTATTTAAAACATAGTATTAAAGTACACTAAATATCAACAGTTCTTAAACAGAAATTATCATCCATTTTAAGGTTAAATAAATAAACGATTCTAAACTGAATCATGGAGCTGATCTTAGGTAGGCAATGGACAATGACAAACAGCTGTATATATTATATAAGACCGTCAAAGTGACTTTCACACATCTGCAGAGCATCTTTGTTGACAAAAAAAAAGAAAAAAAAACTTCAAAACAGAGCTAATAACAATTGGAAATGAGTGGTTGAGGACTTGATTGAGGATCTAACCTGCACAAGGCGGATTTCAAATGCAGGTCTATTAGCAGGATCTTGCGCCAAATACAGAAGTCTCTTGTGCGTAAGCACATCTTCCGCCCTCTCCACATTCACATCCAACGCATATCTGCACAATAGCAATCAAATACCTCGACACAAGTGAGACACTCACAATCGTGCACACATACCACGTGGAGTTCAATTCAAGCATTTAATTCAAAATCAAATAACTGCAGCGACAAAAAACACAAATTCAATCCAAAAACTTCGATCTTAAATTCTGGAACCAAAAATAGTTTCTAGTTAACCTAATTTTTTTTGTTTTCTACGGCACCACGAGAACGGAAACTAAATTACTTCAAACGTTTTTTCCTTTTCAGTTCATTTCCTCCAGTTTCTCATCAACGAGACGCATCATCAAAACCAAACTTAGACCCCATAATTAAGTAATCAAACAATCAAAATATTAAAAAGAATAGGAAATTCCGGGCCAAAGGGCGAAAGCTAGGGCTTAGAAGCGTACCTGGCAGGGAGACGGTTGAAATGGAGCCACAGCTGCTCATCAAAACCAGGGAGAGAGGCCTCTTCATAAACGGACTCCTGGACTCGTCGAAGCACCTCGTGGTAAACCTCGAGCTTCTGCCTGTGCTGTCGAAGCTGTTTGGGCGACGAATCCGAAGCTCTGCTACCGCAACTCTCGTTATCTTCCATCGCCATTGCAAAAACAGCGATAAAGATCAACCAGAAGAACCACCAACTATATCTACATATAGAAATATGCACACGCAGAAGTCACCACCTCAAGAATCGAAGGCCTCCATGGAGAAGATTGCACAGACGAATCATCGAGAACAGTGGATCGATCACCCGTGCATCGGCGATTTGTGAGGAAAATGGAGAGTGAGGCGAGCGAGTGAGAGGGAGAGAGCGAGAAAGCCCAGGGACGGCGAGGGTTGGTACTTGGCACTTGGTCGTGGGGAGTTGTGGGCCATCTTACACCTACACCTTCAAGAGAGGGATCCTGGATTGCCACGCTGGCGGAGGGCCCATAGAATTGTGGGCCCATGATGATGTATCTGGACGGCATGCTGGACGGGGAATATTATATTGGCCCCGACAGCGATTTTTTGTCGTTGGCTTTTAGGAAGCCCAACGGCGCGGCAATTAAAACGATTGGCTTCGGGCTGTCTTAGCAACATTTTGTTTAGAAAAACAACTCATTTAGAAATTTTTTTAAGGGCGTGTTTAGTTCAATAATCAGATTAGCTTAGATTAAAATAAGGGTCTTTAGCTTATTATATTTATTGAGTTATGACTCATACCTAAAGATATACACTTAACAACTGTTACAAATTGGAATACACGAAACCTCCACATCAATTTAAACTAGATAAGTTGGGGGATCCCCATGATACGGTACAGTATGTTTGAGTTAAGATGTAATGTAATTGTATATCATATAAGGGTATTTTATGATTTTCATATAAGACAATACATAAATATTGGAACCAAAGGTTGAAATCGTAAGACAAGTTTTTCATTGATAGTGAAAATTACAAAAAAATTTCATGGATGTATGCATATTATCAAATTACAAAAACTCGTGTTCTTCTTTTCCCTTTAACTTTTTTCTAATTTTTGTATTTATTGTGTCTATGTGCGAGCATAATCTCAGGACATAATTCCACAATAATAATTGATGCAACATACCAATTGTAGTGATTCCCAATAATAATAATAATAATAATAATTTAAAATTAAATTAATTACAAAATATTATTATTAATTAAATAATATAATATATTAATATAATATAATATAATAATATTATTATTATTATCATATATATATATATATATATATATATATATACATCTCAAATCTTCTTGAGAAATCAAGATGATTGAGACTAAGAGTTGCGCCCAGCTCTCTCTCTCTCATCACACTCTCTCAACTCTCTCTCTTCTCAACCACTCTTTCTCTCTCTCTCTTCAATTTTTTTTTCGATTCTCGGCCAATTGAAGAATGAAAAATACCCTTGGGTTCCAAATTTTGCCACCAACATTTTAATTAAAGTGGATTTGTGATCACGACGTCATAGGCACCACTCATGGGATAAGTAAATTCACTCTCTCCCTCTTAAATTTCTCTCCAATATTCAGCCAAATTGACGGTCGGACACCATCATAGGATCCCGGCTTCAATCCTCATCAATTTAATCGGAACACATTTTTTATTTGGAAATCCTATGCACCACTCCAAGGCAAAGGTGAGGAGTACATACAAATTATCTCAATTATTTTAGAAATTCACCCTATTAAATCATGGTATATAATTACTAGAATATTATATATGGATTTCTGAGTAATTTTATAGGTATGAAAATTACTATATATGTGATGCCCCGATTTTCATACCATTTTTTTCTTCATTTTCGTCTCAAATAAATAATAAATATTAATCAAACATCTGACATGTCTAAAATTCTAATACCATTCTAACATAACCTGATCTGAAATGGGTACTAAGTAATCAGTTTATCTTATACAAACAAACCTAACAACGAAAGTCAATATTTACAAACCATCTAGAATACAAATAACCAGAGTTCTATACATCCATACATATCCCAAAAAAAAAATCCATAATGTACCCTAGGGGATTACACAAACATATCCCTAACACAAAACACTTACCCCGTCTACCAAGGTACCAGCTCCCCTCTATCTCGGAGTTCTATCTACTAGTCTGTCACATTTTCCTAAAATGTTTAGATATTTGGGTGAAACGCCTCTCAATAAGACAAAATAAATTATTCTTAGTGTGTGGCAGTATGAATTTAGTTATATCATAATATACTCAATTAAGTGATTACATCATCTAAAAAAATATACCAACATATACTCATAATCATAAAATATAAGTTCAAAAGCTATGTTACCATTTCTTATACTTACACATATACAACCAATATTTATCAGCTAAAGTTCCCGAGGATAGGGGAGATTACACACTCATACATGTAGCACCTCTCTGCTCTGATATTGTTTGTAACCTTGCCTGATTAACTCAAGTGCGGTTACAACTGATACTTATCAGGACACTCACCTTACTCAGTAAGCCCTCAGGCTAAGAGTTTTACTTCGCCCTAATTATTTATGCAATTAAACTCACACTCTTTCATTTCTCATTTTCATTTCACAAACTAGCTCATGAGTGTCCACCAGTAACAAATAGACATTTTGTCTGTAACTCATGGTTGCCGTGAAGATATTCACATCGTCATGCTTCCTCTCTTGACCGGGTTGTGCGGCCCGAAAGCTGAACCTAACCGCGGTTGGCCTATCCGGTTAGATTAAAACAAGGAAGTTGTCTGTCTATAATACGATTGGCTCGCTCGCTCCTGGTCTGGACGCCAGGTGGCAAAACTACTTTTTTCATTGGCTCAATTGATTGCCACACCATGCTCTCCACAAGATCGTGTGGCTGCACTAACACCTCGCTAGCAACGGTACCGTGCTCTCTATCTAACTCCAGTCCATCAAGGTTCTCATTTTTCGCATTTCAATATTCATATTTCAGTATGTTGGTACATTTCATCACATCAGAAATATTCTCACAATTTTCTATTTCATTCTCATCATATCAATACACATTCCATCTCATAATAGTATAGATCTCATTTCATGTATTTCAACATTTCTCAATAAAGCATATCGATATTTCTTATTTTCTCTTTTATCATAGAAAACATTTCTATACATACATACATACATACATACATATATATATATATATATATATTCCATTATTTTTAAGTAAAATACACATTGGTATATCACAATTCATTGTTCTTAATAAAACAATTATGTATTCCACTTTTCATCATTTCCCATATTTCAAATCTTATATCATCACCATTCAGTATATAAGACATATTTGGTTTCCATTATCTTCATTTTTGCATAAAATATTTCAACATATATATTATAGTCTCTTTATTCTCAGTACAAATCATTTAACCCAGTTTCAAACACATTTCCAGCAGAAATCATATGCCACACAATTTTATTTGATATTCGTATCATAATAATCTCAAGAAAAATATCATATGCTTTTTTTCACATATTTATTCAACCAGTAATTTTCAAAAATAACTGTTATAATTTATTCCCCTTACCTGCTTACTAAGAGGTCTGCTAAAACCCCTAAATCCACGCCCGCGGCATTCGAAACTCAAAACCCTAAAACCTTATTTTCCTTAATTCAATTAACTCAACCCCGAAATTACAATTATTTTAACATTTCCTAGGCCCCCACTCCCAATACTAATTAAACTTTAAAAAATAATTAATGGATATAATGCCACTATCCTTACCCTAGCCTTGGAGTGGTGGTTGGGAAACCCAAATTAAAAATATGCTCCGATTAAAATGACAAGGATCGGAGTTAGGACCCCGTGGTGGTGTTCGATCGTCAATTTGGTTGGAGATTTAAGAGAAATTGATGAGAGAGAGAGAGAGAGAGAGAGAGAGAGAGAGAGAGATTACCTTATCCTAAGAGTGGTGCCTACGACGCTTTTACGATAAATCCACTCTAGTTAAAATGTCGGTGGCGGAGAATGGAATCCGGGGGTGTTTTCAGTTTTCCAATCGGTGCACATTTGGTCAGGAAAATCGAGGAGAGAGAGAGAGAGAGAGAGAGAGGAAAGGTGTGAGAAGAGAGAGAAGGAGAGTTGGGATGGAGAGAGAGTACTGGAGAGAGGTGCTGCAACCCAAATTGAATTTGGATTCTGAAAAGCATCTTAAAGAAGCTTTAGATTACAATATACATATATAATATATATATATATATATACGGAGAAAGAATACTGGAGAGAGGTGCTGCAATCCAAATTGAATTTGGATTCTGAAAAGCATCTTAAAGAAGCTTTAGATTACAATATATACATATATATATATATATATATATATATATATATATACTTTAACCATTATAATTTTATATTATATCATATGCTTATATATGTATAACCATAATATTTCTTGATTTAATTAATTCAATTTAATAATATTAAATTAATTAATTAATTATTAATCTTAATTAAATTTTTTTACATTTCCATGCATATTATTTTTGGAGTGGTTACAGTTTATTTATTAAATTGTTGTATTTGATTATATTAGATTTTTGGAGATATTTCTATGATTAAATTAAAATGCAGAATTGGATTATATTAGACTCTTGGAATTATTCTCAAGATTAAATTAAATTGCTGGGATTTGCTTAAATAGAATTTTAGGGGAATATTTTGGAATTAGGTTAAATTGCGGGGATTTGATCATATTGGTGTTTTTAAATATGTTAGAAATTAAATTTAAATATGGAAAGTGAATCATACCCATGTTTTCTTTAGAATTTAATCGGTCAACGGGAACATGTGAGCCCAGGGATGTTAGGATAGTACTTATTCCAAGGTTAACTGATTAAACCAAGGTGTGTGAATATAGGGATTTGTGCGAACGTAGCAGGCACTGCTTTAGGATCCCTGCGGGCATTTCTCCAAGAATCAACTCAAGGGAATAAATTAGATCAACTTATTTTCTATAGCTTAATCGTTTAGAATTGAGATTTTAAATTTCAAAATGTTATACGTGATTTTCAGAATTGTTAGGCATATGAGAATTTTGGATTATTATGGTTATAAGTATATTTGTGGGAAACAGGTATCTTGGGATTGAGAAAAATTCTGGAGTTTATTATACCATTATTTTCAATAATATAGTTATCCCATATAGATTTTATATTATGAATTATTATTCAAATTGTGTGGCATGAGAATAAATATTTTTACTGTGTATGTATGTCGGATTATGTTATGATTGCACAAAACAAGCATGGTTTGATGACAATTTTAGAAGGTTATGAATATTATAGAAATTACGATATTGTTCAGTATATTATGACAGTATAGTCGGCCCAGTGTCGTGATCAGTACATCCCACCCAGTGCCATGATAGAATAGCCGGCCCAGTGTCGTGATCAGTATAGTTGGTCCAATGCTGTGATCAATTGTGATATGGCAATATTTTATATAGAGATATGATATGATAAAATTTAACAGAGTTATAGAAAGTGTTTAATACATAGCATTAACATGATAGTGTTTTTATATACAAGAGCTGTGGTATGATAGATTGTTATATTCATGCGGATGATTGGAAAATTGTAGCTCGACCACTTACGAATACATTTAGAAATTGTTACCTTATACACAAATTATATAACCCAAATCAGACAAATTATAAAACATGAAACATATAATCTTAAACTATGAAACATGTAATAACAAAAATGATAACGCACAAATTACACTTAGGACAACCCAAATTGCAAATATAACTATACGACAAAAACGTTCACCAAAATATAATGTTGTTCATCATGGTAGTAGTACGAATGGCAAGTATGAGGGACGACGGTACGAAACGCCTCAGAATCAGCAAATGTATGTGATGATTGGCCGATTTGAGGAACGGCAATACGAAACGCCTCAAACTCAGCGAGAGCATAGTATGAATAGCTGATTGAGGAACAACGGTACGAAACGCCTTAATCATGCAGAAAATGTTGATATCTATCATAACAAATGTATGTGATGAATTGTGAATTGAATATGAATGACTGATTAGGCGATGACGGTACGAAACGCCCTAATCTCAACAATTGATTTATACGTGCACACATCATGTGACTTGTAATTTATATACATATATATATATATATATATATATATATAGGGCTTTTAAGCCGAGTTATGAACTGAAAAAGAATATGCGATATAAAATTGTACAGGTATGAGTATAATTTAAATTGTTATGTCATTTCAGTAATTAAGAGATGAATCATACGTTTATATATTAATAAACTCATTGCCACACACTAGCACTAATGTATTCCGTTTTACTAAGAGGTGTCTCACCCCGTTAATATTTCAACATTTCAGGATCACCAGGTACCCAGACCTAGGAGCTTAGGGATGGGGTGTAGATATTACAGATAGGGAAAGTGTTAGTCTGGATCTATGTATATAAATATTTAAAGTTTTGGATTATAGTTCTGTCTGAGGAGATGGTATAATAATAGTTGAGAGGTAGTACTCTGGTATGTACAGTTATGGATAGGTCTATTTTTGCTTTTGCGGGCAGTGAATGGGCAGATGTAATATTTATATTATCATATATATATATATATATATATATATATATATCTATATGTGTGTGTGTGTGTGTGTTTTGTGATTAAAATGAAAAAAAAAATGGGAATGTAAAAGTATGGTATCAGAGATGTCACGATGGTGTATTATTATGATTATTTTTATTATATCAGCAGGTATTTTCTAGGGCATTACATTTGTGGCATCAGAACCTAGGTTGTTAGGTTCTGTAGACTTTAATGGATAATACTACCGGAGTATAGGAATTAGTGTAATGGGAATAGAAATGGAATAGGTTATGTGTTGTATGGTGGATTTGGTAGAGGATGTATAGTGAAATGGAATATCCTAAGTAAGTTAAAATTTTAAGTTTTGTCTTGTAGCTTGGAGGAAAAAATCCATTGACGGTCTTTCTGTGCTTTTCCTGAGATGACGATTTCAAGAAAATTATGGCAAACCATTAACGATTTTTGTTTTTGAGCAAAGGGACTGGAACTTAAGATGTTAGTTATTTTTATAGGTCATAATTTCTGTGGATTCAAGGTTTGGTCCTTAAAATGGCTAAGGGCATATAGGAAGGAGGATGGTGAAGGGATTTGGGTTGAACCGTCGACGGTTTTATGTGATAGGTACAAACCATCGACGGTTTTGTGACTGAGTTATGTATTAAGGCTTACCTTGGAAACATGGATGTTTAACTATTTTCTTAATTGGATATTTGTGTTAGTAACGTTAAGGTATTAGAATTCTAAGATTGCTTTCTGTCCTATTTTCAAGATGGACCCAGGGAATAACGATGCAAATGTTGGGAGTAGTGGTAACGTGGGGGTATCTAGCAGGGGTGGCAGTGATTCATATTTAGTACTGCGTAGTGTTGTGTAGCAGGTCATGGCAGAAATTACACGAAACTTTAAGGGACAAGGTTTCCCACCTGCTAATCAGGGCTGCACCATAGAGTAGTTTACTCGGATGAATCCCCAAGCTTTTTAAGGAAGTGCCAACCCAATTATTGCATAGAATTGGGTACAGGAGATTGAGAAGATACTGATAGTGCTACGCTGCATTGATGAACAGAAAGTTCTTTATGCTACATTCAAATTAATGGGTGAGGTCGAGCGATGGTGGTTGGTGGTGAAACTCTTGGAGGAACAGAGGTCAGTACCCTTAGATTGACTTGGGACCGTTTTAAAGAAATTTTATTTGACCAATACTTTCCCACCTCCGTCAAGGATGCTAAGATGGAGGAGTTTCTGAATCTAACTCAGGGTCATCTGACAGTGCTGCAGTATGCCGCCAAGTTTGTGGAACTATCTCGTTTCTCTCCATATATGATTCCTAATCAATTTAGAAAGGTGCAGAGGTTCGAAAGGAGGTTGAGACAGGAAATATATAAGCAGGTGGCAATTTTGCAGGTGCGAGATTTCTCAGAGCTAGTGGATAAAACCACTGTAGCATAGGCAAGTCAGCAGAGGGGCACAGGAGTAAAGAGACAAGGGAAGAGGTCTGTGCCTTTTGATTTCCAAGCTGATACGAATAAGAGTTCATGGAAAAGAAACAAAAATAATATGGGCTAGAGATTTGAGATGTGGAATCGAGCAGGGATGGGTAATCCATTACACCCTCTTTGTCCTAGGTGTAAAAGGAGACATCTGGGGGAATGCCGGGATGGGACGAATGTATGTTATCTGTGCGGCCCAACCACATTGCATGAGATTGTCATGCGCAGCCAATCCACGCAATCCTTATTAGGCAATTTTGGGAATATAGTTAGGCATCTCAAGATGACTATCAGAGGAACACTGCCCCGATGTAGGCTAATTATCTTACACTGGGAGAAGCAGAAAATACAAATGACATGGTGACAGGTTATATTTTATACCACCCCGATGTAGGCTAATTATCTTACATTGGGAGAAGCAGAAAATACAAATGACGTGGTGACAGGTTATATTTTATTATTGTTGCCAAATAAAGTTGTTGTATTATTTGATTTTAGGGCAACACACTCATCTATATCTTGGGAATATGTCGAATTGTGTGTGATAAAAGTGTTGAATTTATAGGTCGGATCTCGTTTTGATTATGAAAAAAACCTTGGTACCTAATGTTTGATGAGTTTGTGTGCAGGATCAATTGGAGGTTTCTATATTATGCACATAGACTTAAAGAAAATAATGACCCTGAAGATTATTTTCATGTTGTAATTCATTTTAATTCAATGAGGGTCTATAATAGTAATTAGGAGAAAATGTCTATAATAATTATCTGCATATCTTGCATATAGGTTAAATTATAAGCTCAAAAAGACTTAGAATGACCTTAGGACTCACATGCATGCATAAATAAATATGTCTATATGAATTGGGTGAATGTATAAGGGGATTAGAACTGAAATGCATTAAAAATGCATGTTCGATCAACCGAATTGGAATGTATAAAAGCATTCAGTCGACCGAACTGGTTAGAGGTCAACATTTTGACCATAGCACAGTTGACCGTACCTTGCCAAGTTCATACAACTTGGTCGACCGAACTCCCACCGGGTCAACATTTTGACTTCTTGGTCGACCGACCAAATTTATACAAGCAATGCTCGGGTCGACCGAACCCCCACGTGGGAGATTCCAACTGGTCAGTCGACTGAACTTCATTGTTCAAAACATATTGGTCGACTGGACTGCACGGATTTGGGAAAATCGCCTTTAAGACATTTAGTTTAGTTGACCGAACTCTCAATTCATTTTTTGCACGGTCGACCGAACTCTGTCACTTGGTCAATCGAAACTTAAGTTCGGTCGACTGGTGCTCTCGAGTTGGACATTTTTTTACCAAGGTTAAACATTTGTTAAACGGGGTTAACTTTGCTAAATTATTTTAAAACAATTCTAATAATTCCCTATATGTCCTAAATGGTCACAATTTGGCCTTTGTCTATAAATAAGAGTTCATTTGTGAGGATTACTTAGAGATTAGCAAAAATCATTAGCCAAAATCCTCTTTATTTCAAAATCCTATTTTGCTCATATACTCTTAAATATTCATTCCCTTGATACATTTTAGCAATGTGAGAGCTTATTAATTGTGCTTGTGAATACTGATATTATTAATACTCCCATAGTATTGATTGATTATTTGATATTGATTTTGGGGAGTTTGGCTAAGTTTTATCTCACAGATTTGAACTTTATAAATCTTGTGTTGGGATAAACTAGCAAGCTTAAGGATATTTGCATTGTTATTGCAAGATTCCTATAGCTTTGTTTTTGTTGTGCAAAAATATTTCCTACAAGCTATTATATTTTTCAAACTACTATTGTACTCATTTCATTAAAGGAAACTTTTGAGGTAGTTTGATTATTTGATTAGCATCTATGAAACTTTGATTTGTTGTTGAAATTTGATATAACTTGTTTCAAAGATATAACTTGATTAGAACACTTTGAGCATATTTGTTATCATATCTTGTTGACTGTTACTTAGACAAAGATACACATCCTTGAGCTTACATTTACCTATACTATTGATGTGCACTGATTAATTGACATTGGTACAAATCTTCTTGTTGGAGAAGTATACACTTTGTACACTGTTTGTATAGTGAAATCTATTGTATTCCAGGCATAGCTTGAGGGGGCGATAATTTAGCCCGGTAAGGATTGATTGTAAAGGTTAAGGTCAGCCTCGTGTTAATTGATCTAGTTGTCAAGGTTGAGGTCAGCCCTGTGCTAATTAACCTGGTTGTATTAGGTACCGCTCCACCTGTTAAGTGAGCCTATAGTGTAATCCTTGTGCTGGTGAGCCAAGGCGGGGATGTAGGCAGTATTGGCCGAAATCTGATAACATTTCTTGTGTTGCATTTAATTTCCACACTTAAATTTACGCACTAGAATGTTGTCATTTTAATTATGGCGAATGGTTCAGAAATACTAAGATTGCTTCAGTTGCTTTACATTCTTGCTTAGTTTGAATTCTGTTGAATTGGTTAATGATTAGAAAGACCTTAGGTTGGGAAATACTAATTGTGATTTGAAATTGACCTAGGGAAGTTTGAAATTCCAATTCACCCGCCTCTCAGGAATACACCAAAGTTATCAATTGGTATCAGAGCCTCGTTGCACTATGCTTAACAGCTCGCAATGACTTTCATTGGTGTATCCCCATTCGGAGAGGGACGATCACCTTCTAGTCCTCCATTATTCTACGGTGTAAATTACACCTAGTGGAAAATTTGAACGAGCATATTTATTAAATCTGTGAATTGGAGGGTCTAACAGGTGATTAATAAAGGAATTTGCATACCTGTGGTTGAAAATGATAATAATGTCATGCAAGAAAATTCACATGTCATGGACTTATCATATTGCTCTTTAGATTATGATATCTTGCTTGAGTTTGTGGTTTGTAAAAGTGCACAGGAAATCTGGGTTGAACTCGAAAGGAAGTATGGAGTGACTCAGGAAAAGGAGACTGCCACTCCAAATGTTACGAGCCACAATCATAATCAAATTGCATTGGTAGATGATGAGGTATATGATTCTGACTCTACCTCATTCATTGATTTGTGCAATAATACATGTGATGTTTCTTATGCTGAAGCCTGTGATATATCATATGTTGAATCAGCAGTTGCCTCTAATGATTGCTTTGATGGTAATGCATATACTGATGATACTATAATTGCCACATGCAATGATTCATGTAATGATTGTGTTAAATTTTGTAATGAATCATGTGATGTATTTCATGATGGAAGTATGCTTTTGAATAATAAACTAGAAAATGTTTTATGTAAAATGCATAAGCTTCTACCTAAGGTATCTAAAAAGAAAATATATTTGAAAAATGAAAATAGAAGGTTGGAAAAACAATTAAAAGATCTAAGAAAATATCATGCCACCTTAGAAAAGAAAAAGATAAAGAAAATATTGAAAATTATCATTTTAAAGGAAGAAATAGAGAATGATAAACCCTTAGGAATCAAAAGAAATAAATCTTTGAAAAAGGGTTCATATTCCAAATCTCACAGTTATAAAAACTCAAACGTCTCTTCTGAACAAAATAGAACAAATAAGCAAACATGTTTGTATGTACATAATTGGTACCCAGGACACATTAGCTCTTCTTATTTGTGTAAAAGTGCAAAAGGCTTAAATAAGGAAATGATGTGAGTAATCTTAGTAGTCAGTTCCTCAAGAGAGAGGAAGGAGGAAATCAAACTAAACTATAAGATAGGACTCAGTGGGGTAGATGTAACCGACAGCTTGAGAGGTAGTTAAACTTAGAAGACCTCAAAATTGATCCCCCCCTAAGTAGAAATGCTATGCGTTACCTTTTAAAGAAAAGTTTAGGTCAAAATTTGGTGAAAATTGAAAATTTGACCGAGTTCGATCAACCATCCACAAATGAACTAGCCTCTTCGGTCAACCGTATAGTAGACTTTGACTCTTCGGTCGACCGATGAATTTTGAACTAATGAACTTCGATTGTCCGAATCCACTTTGGTCAATTGAATTCAAAACCAAATCCTCTTCGGTCGACCATCCATTTTAGGTCAAAATACTCTCGGTCAACTGAACATAAGCGTTTTGGGAAGAATATTAAACATCGGTCGACCGAACTGAACCTCACAGATCTATATATATTTCTTACGTAAAAAGACTCATTTTCATAAAAAAATAAAAATAAAAAAAATTAAGAGCTCCTCCACTGTTTCCTTGAAAACTACCCATATTCTCTATCCAGCACCAAAACCACTTCCATCTACATCCATGGCATGACCAGATGAGTGTATTGATGCTTAGGATGTCGCCTACGCGAAGGATAGCTGGTTTTTGTCAGAGCGTGCTAGGATCATATATATGAGGGAGTTTTGCCCCCAAGGAAGTTATACTAGGTAAGATTCTCGACCTTCAGTTTATGGAACAACATTTTAGCAACATTATGGACATGCTTTGATACTAGGGGTGGAGATCTTTTATCACATATTAGCCTAGCGGAGATTATCCCATATATGTTAGGTCATTCTACGCCAACTTAGGCAATGATGAGAATGGGTATTACTCTAGGGTTTTGCATACTGATATTAGATTCGATGCTGAATATTTGTCAAATACTCTAGATATAGGGCGTGGTGAGTTTGAGTGCCCTGACTCTATGACCTCCTAGATAAATGAACAGGAGTACACTATTGAGACTTTTGCAAACTTGACTATGACTGATCCACTTGCTGCTAGTCCAAATCACCCGTTGAACTACAGATCCTTCACCTTAGAGGCAAAGATAGTTCATCACTTGATCACATACAATATTCTACCTAAGGCAGGATCTAGAGTCCATGTTTCTTTCCTCGACTGTTTTGTTATGTGGTGTCTGTTTGTGAGAAAGAAACTTGATCTTCCTAGTTTGATGATATGTTGGATGATGGCTAAGACAATTGGACAGAGGATTATTATGCCGTATGGAGGAATTCTGAATAGGCTATTTCTTGCGATGGAAGTCATCTTATCAATGTGGTCATGCTAAGGAGAAGGAGGGATGCAGATATGCTCTCCTCAGTTATCATGAGGTTGATGGGGTATGAGTTGGCCGGAAACATGTGGTTGCCCACAGGTGCTAGGGGAGCAGCAACTCACGAGCAAGCCCCACAGGAGATGCCTTCACAGCCAGTGTAGCCAACGAATACTGATCTGATGGCTGTCATGACTGGTTTTACGGACTCATTTGCGCAGTACAGAGATTCATAGCATCAGGTTACTCAGTCCATTCAGTCTAACATTAGGGAGCTAAGGGATATGGCTTTGTTATCTAGTGCTTAATACTCAGCTCTTCGGGATGAGTTCAGGGAGTTCTCCATCTCTTCAGAAAACAAGTATAGGGAGCTTGAGAGGGTCATTGCTGTTAATTTCAGTGAGCTAAATGACCGCATCCATGAGTTGTAGGATGATCGAGATTGGATGATGATGGACTTTGACCTCGATTTGGGTGATGGCACTGATGATGGAGGCGACATATAGACTCCAGAAGAGCATCCTTCAGGATCGAAAATCATCATTATTATTATTCTTATTATTCTCTAGTCTGTATCTATAATCTGCCTACATTACCTTTATTTCTCTTTCACTAACTACATCATACTTACACCCACTATCCATTTTGGTTTATGCCGATAGTTGGGTTATGTGGAGTTACTTTTATCTATAGTTATTAGCTTAAGGGGAGCATTGGTTGTTCATTATTGATGTGTGTTGTTTGCTCTCATGATCATGTGATTTTATGCATATATTCGGTTTCCATTCTCTATTCTTTTCATTAATGTTTTATGATGAATGATATATGTATAAATTGTTGACTACCTACTTGCATGTTTAGTTTAGAATGCCTTCTGCATGGGGGATGTAGTGGATCTAAAATTGCATGCTGGTTGATAATTAGGTTCTTGTATGCTCTAAACTTGTGATATATTGTTTGTTTGAGAATCTTCTTGTGCAGGTTAATTTGGGAAATGTCCTGTTTACAAACTGCATGTTGCCGGATTTTTGGTAGACATTTCCCCAAAAGCATTAAAATGTTTTCTAAAATGATATTGGATGTGCAGGAAAAATCTATTTTTGGATTTTAAAATGTCTGCACCTGGCTCATTCTTAATTTGAACCATTTGGAGCTGTTATTTAAATACTTTGAAATTGGTAGAATTCTTTATGGGATAAATCACATTTTTAGATAAAATGCTGCTGAAATTTTAAAAAATTTGTTTAAATAAAACAAGTACATTGATGATTATAATGAAATACAAATTAAAACATTTTGAAAGGATGTGTGAAATTTAAATGAAAATTAATCTCCATCCTAGCATAATCATTAGACTTTTAGAGGAGCTTAGCTCCATCCCTAGGAAAAGAGCTTAATGAATTTGATCTAGGTTATGAGTATCATTCTATGCCTTTATATATCTCTTCCCTTGCATATGTAATCCATAGGGATAGCTCTACTGGTTGCATAGAAGAATAAATTAATTCTTACAGGTATACTTACTTTAAGAAATTTAAAATGAGTGGCTTATACTCTTGACATACTTTGTAAAATCAATCTTGATGAGTATAAGTAGCTTATTTCATCCAAGCTATAAATTGAAAGGGGGAGTATCTAAATGTAAAATTCCTATCATGCTATACTTTCCAATATTCTCAACTTAGATGTATGTTGAACGTCACTGTGACATATGCTTAAATGAAATGCTTTCCTAAACATATTAAATTAATATATGACTATCTTACCACTATCATTTATTTGCCATATGATCCTTGTATTTATATTTATGAGATCCCTAATTTTTATATGGTTGTTTTTTTTTATCTGGTTAAATTATGAATATGCTTAAAATGCTAACACTAGAAAATTATGGCTTGCATGATCTTTAAAGTTTCTGTTTTCAACAAGATATGATTGAGCTTCCCGATTTGATCCATATTGGATTGTTTGAGTTAGCTATTGTGGATAACTGTAAATTTAAACTCAATCAGGCCATTGTTTTATAGATTGTTTTGGGAATTGATCTATGTTCAAACAGCATGCTGTCAAAATTTCTCAAAAACGCCTTCCCAATCATATCTTGTATTTAAATGCTTCATACTCCATGCCTTACCTATCTGTTTTAAACTTATTATAGCCCTTTTTGCTGTTGCCAAAAGGGGGTGAAGTTAGGAAAAATTAAGTACCTTAGGAAAATGTGTTTGAATTTTTTGAACATTTAAAATCTTTACATTTCCCTTATGCATAGGTTAATGGGGAGCCTTTCTTGGCTATACCCACTTTTGTATAAGGTATTTGTCATCATCAAAAAAGGAGAAACTATTGACCATATAGGTCAGATCCCATTTTGATTATGACAAATACCTTGGTACCTAATGTTTGATGAGTTTGTATGCATGATCAATTGGAGGTTTCTATATGATGCACATGGACTTGAAGAAAATAATGACCCTAAGACTATTTTCATATTGTAATTCATTTTAATTCAATAAGGGCCTGTAATAGTAACTAGGAGAAAAGATCTGTAATATTTATCTGCATATCCTGCATATATGTTAAATTGTAAGCTCAAAAAGACTTATAATGACCTTAGGACCCACATGCATGCATAAACAAATATGTCTATATGAATAGGGTGAATGTATAAGGGGATTAGAACCGAAATGTATTAAAAATGCATGTTCGGTCAATCGAACTGGAATGTATAAAAGGATTTGGTCGACCGGTCAGAGGTCAACATTTTGACCATAGTATGGTCGACCGTACCTTGCCAAGTTCATACAACTTGGTCGACCAAACTCCCATCGGGTCAATGTTTTGACTCCTCGATCGATTGACCTGATTTATACAGGTAATGCTTTGGTTGACCGAACCCCCACGTAGGAGATTCCAACCGCTCGGTCGACTGAACTTCATAGTTCAAAATAGATTGGTCTACTGAACAATGCAGATTTGGGAAAATTGCCTTTAAGACACTTAGTCCGGTCGACCGAACTCTCAGTTCATTTTTTGCATGGTCGACCGAACTCTCAGTTCATTTTTTGCATGGTCGATCGAACTCTGTCACTTGGTCAACCGAAACTTAAGTTCGGTCGACCGGTGCTCTTGGGTTGGACATTTGTTTACCAAGGTTAAAAGTTTGTTAAATGGGGTTAACTTTGGTAAATTGTTTTAAAGCAATTCTAATAACTCCCTATATGTCCTAAACGGTCACAATTTGGCCTTTGTCTATAAATATGAGTTCATTTGTGAGGATTACATAGAGATTAGAAAAAAATAATTAACCAAAATCCTCTCTATTTCAAAATCCTATTTTGCTCAAATACTCTCAAATATTCATTCCCTTGATACATCTTAGTAGTGTGAGAGCTTATTAATTGTGCTTGTGATTACTAGATAAATCACAGATTTGAACTTTATAAATCTTGTGTTGGGATAAACTAGCAAGCTTAAGGATATTTGCATTGTGATTGCAAGATTCCTATAGCTTTGTTTTTGTTGTGCAAAAATATTTCCTATAAGCTATTATATTTTTCAAACTACTATTGTACTCATTTCATTAAAGGAAACTTTTGAGGTAGTTTGATTATTTGATTAGCATCTATGAAACTTTGATTTGTTGTTGAAATTTGATATAACTTGTTTCAAAGATATAGCTTGATTAGAACACTTTTGAGCATACTTGTTATCATATCTTGTTGACTGTTGCTTGGACAAAGATACCCATCCTTGAGCTTACATTTACCTATACTATTGATGTGCATTGATTGATTGACATTGGTACAAATCTAATTGTTGAAGAAGCATACACTTTGTACACTGTTTGTATTATGAAATCTGTTGTATTCCAAGTGTGGCCTGAGGGGGTGGTAATCCAGCCTAATTAAGGATTGATTGTAAAGGTTAAGGACAACCCTATGTTAATTGACCTGGTTGTCAAGGTTGAGGTCAACCCTATGCTAATTGATCTGGTTGTATTAGGTGTCATTCCACTCATTAAGTGAGCTTGTAGTGTAATCCTTATGCTGGTGAGTCAAAGCAAGGATGTAGACAGTATTGGTTGAACCACGACAACATTTCTTATGTTGCATTTAATTTCCACACTTAAATTTACGCACTTGATTGTTGTCATTTTAATTATGGTGAATGGTTCATAAATACTGAGATTGCTTCAATTGCTTTACATTCTTGCTCAGTTTGAATTCTGTTGAATTGGTTGATGGTTAGAAAGACCCTAGGTTGGGAAATACTAACTGTGATTTGAATTTGACCTATGAAAGTTTGAAATTCCAATTAACCCCCCTCTTGGGAATACACCAAAGCTATCAGGAAGCTTAGCTGTTAAATATAGATTTATCTATGGTCACATTGATGGGGACTATGGTTTTTTTGTACAAGGGTTCTCAGGGATTATCCAATTAGTATTCCAAGGTCAACGCTACTTGCTAATTTGATGGTTTTTGATATGCATGCATTTGACATAATCTTGGGGAGGAGCTGGCTAACTTTCAATTATGCCAATATTGACTGTTATAAGAAGGAAGTGGTATTCCGGCCACGAGGGAAGTAGGAGTACAAATTTGTTGAGTTGTGCGTGTGTGCCTCGCCACAGATGTTGTTAGCTAATTAGGCGAGGAGGCCACCTCTGGAGAGATGCCAAAGGTACCTGACCTGTTTGAAGGAAGTGCAAGGAGGAGGAATTAAAGTTGGAAAATAACTTGACACCAATCTCTAAGACTCCAATAAAATTGGAAAGATTTAAAGGATCAGATATAGGAGTCAATGTATAAAGAATTCCTTTGACCCAGTGTGTCACTATGGGGAGTACTGGTTTTTTTTGTTAAAATAAAGACGGGTCGTTGAGGATGTGTATCAATTATAGAGAAACAAGTAAGGTGACAGTTAAGAACAAATACCCACTACTCTGTACAGATGACTTGTTTAACCAACTTTGGGAACACAAGTCTTCTCCAAAAATTAAACTTCGAACAGGGTACCATCAGGTGAAGGTCAAGACAAGAGAATATTCAGTTGACCTGAGTAGATAGAGATGACAATGGATTGAACAAAACTGAAGAACATTCATGAGATTAGAAGATTCTTGGGCTTGATAGGGTATTATTGCCAAATCATGGAAGGGTTTTCTAAGTTATTAGGTTCTTTGATAAGTTAACAAGGAAGAATGTGAAGTATGAATAAACAGATGAATGTGAACACAATTTTTAGGAGCTAAAGCAACAATTCATCACTGCACCAATACTAACAATTCTTTAAGGGGAAAACAATTTTGTGTTTTACAGTGTTGTAGTTTGGATAGGGCTTGGATGCGTTTTGATGTAATAGGAGAAGGTTGTAGCATAAGCTTCTCGGCTACTCAAGGAGTACGGGAAGAGTTATTCCATACATGTTTTGTAATTAGTGGCAGTGGTATATGCGTTGAAATTTAGAGGCACTAATTGTATGATGGTAAGTGCAAGATTTTTATGGACCACAACAGTCTTAAGTGCTTCTTCGTACAGTAGGAGTTAAATATGAGATAGAGGAAATATCTTGAATTAATAAAAGACTATGTGGACATGTAATGACCCGACCCTTTATACGAACCAGCACCATTAACCCAAATACAAAATACCTGTACCTATTCAAGATACATAGACAACCCGCCCTAATAGGGACATACGGATGTAAACCATACATAATTACAATGTAAATGTTACGGAAAAACATAAAAATTCATTGGGATTTTTGTTAGACTTATACCAGAGCTTACTATTATATCCTCAAGTACATAAATCCAGACATAGAATATAACCTGTCATTACAACCCTCCAAAAAGGAACTTCATCTAAGTTTAATACATGATTTGAACGCTTACGTAAGTTAAACCAAAAACAATCCCCCAGGTCCCTCTAGCTATGAGGACCGATGACCTAATGGACCTGAAAACAAAGGTTGTATAATGGGGTGAGACACTTCTCAGTAAGGAAGAAGGTATTACAACAATGTGTGACTGCATATATGCATATTTTCATAAAAAATCATACATATGGAACATTTCTTTATAATACTATAACATATAGGCTTTTCTGCACATTCAAGTATTTAAATCATGCATATGAATATCAGAACAACTACCAGCTTGGTATGACAAGTTTGCATGTTTACCCCCATGGCACGAGTTGTGCACCGATACCTCTAACAATGTCCTGTTTGTATAGACAATGCCAAGCATCTACTATAGTCCGACCACCCCCTGGTTTATTTTTACCAGCAATTACAAACTCCTTGCAGGCCGACTATCTTAAGTACCCGCATTGATCCCTCATGTGTGGTTGCACTGTACTGCTAGCATTGGAATCGTGCTTATAATAGTTTATAGTATTTTTCAACCCCATCACTGAAGTTTTTTTTAATTTATTTTGGTAACAAACTGTGATTCCAGTATTATATATACAATTTATAACAAAATATAGTAACCTGTGCAATTCCAGTATTTTTACAAATTCAGATAATCACATTGGGTATAAACTGACACATATCCTCTAGGTTTACCCTTTTTACATATATAGCTCGGTGTATAATTGACCTCTGTTTTCCATATTTTCAGTATAACAAGTTGGAACTCCATTTCCATAATCCATATCAATAATATCAAATGTTCACAAGTTCTCTTTCGTCCACATGTCACACCAATTTAAACAAAAATCTACTATATAGCATATATTATAATAAACACCATTTAAATAAAAATAAGAGATTCAGGCATCTCCTACCTACATAATAATACAAATAAAGAAGTTTTGAAATGTTTGGAGACCATACGCCAACATCCATATTTTTACCAAAAATCGAAAAATCGTAAAAACTGGCATTCCTACTCTGTGTAATTTAGTAAATAAGTAGTTAAATCATGCATATAAGCATACAATAACTTTTTAGCAGTTTAGTTTTCCAAGAATGTTGTTGTAATCAAATTCCCCTTCCCTTAAACTTGAAACGAAATTACGTACGAAAATGATCCAAACCGACAACCTGGAATCCTTGAAAACTAAAAACCACAAAACATAACCTTACTATAATTTCGACTACTATCGAAATATTCAATCGAAATTTAAATTAGATCCTTACCTCAATTTTTTTGAAAACCCAAAAATCTTCAAAACAACTATTCGATCTGCTAAAGTTGTTGAACTTCCTCCTTTGATCCATGCAGGAACCTCCATTTTTAGAAACAGACGTCGAACGACGAAGAATCTTAGAGAGAGAGAGAAGATTTTCACTCGTTTAGAGAGAGAGGGAGAGAGCTTTGGGAGAAACTTAGCTTCTAAGCAACCAAAATGGATATTTATAGGGCCTTTGACCGAGTCAAACTCATCGACGAGGCGGCATCTTCGTCAATGAATCTGCCACACAACTCGTTGCTGAGCCCAATTTCAGATATTTCTTTGACCCGCTCGGTATTTGCTTGTCAACGAGGCTCTGTTTTAGTCGACGAGGCTCTGAAGGACTTCATCGATGAACATGACCCCTTCGTCGATGAACCCAGCTTATACGGGTTTGGGTCTCTATAGTCTCCCCTTCTTATAAGAATTTTGTCCTCGAAATTTACTAACCGTTGCTAAACATAATCTTTTCTTATAATTCCACTCTACAAAAGAGTCGACAGTCACCTACAATGCGACTTCAGCCCAAATTCATTACATACCCTCACATATGGTGGAGGAATACCATGGTTACAAAAATATACATCGTAAGATGACATACACATACAAAACTCTCTCGAAGATCATACCATTTATTCAATACCATCTACACTACTATGTACTTATGTATTATCAAATAACTACGGGTACTTCTGGCGCATTTCAGACTCTAATTCCCATGAAACTTCTTCCACTGCATAGTTACGCCATAACCCCTTCATGAGAGGTATTTCCTTAGTCTGTAACTGCTGCACCTTCCGATCCAATACCTGCATTGGTACTTTCTCATATAATAAGGCATCACTAATCTCTAGAGGTTCGTAACTTAGTACGTGTGATGGATTTGGTACATACTTCCTCAGTACAGACACGTGAAATACATCATGGACTCTGGATAGTGCTGGAGGTAGAGCCACTCGATAAGCAACCGAACCTATCCTTTCAAGGATCTCAAAAGGCCCGATATACTGAGGACTTAGCTTCCCCTTCTTCCTGAACCTCATCACCCCTTTCATTGGAGCAATTCTCAGGAATACCATATTTCCTACCTCAAATTCCAACTCTTGTCGATGAGTATCAGCATAACTCTTCTGTCAACTCTGAGCTATTTTGATTCTTTCCCTAATCAACTCGACCTTTGCAAAGGTCTGCTGAACAAGTTCTGGACCCAATATCTGTCGCTCACCTACCTGATCCCTGTATAATGGAGATCAATGCTGACGACTATACAAAGCCTCATAAGGTGCCATCTCTATGCTATCTTGATAACTGTTGTTATATGCAAACTCAACAAGCGGTAAATATCGTATCCAACTATCACCGAAATCCAGTACACAAGCTCGCAACATATCCTCTAACGTCTGGATAGTCCTCTCTGACTGTCCATCCATCTGCAGGTGAAAAGACGTACTGAACGTCAGTCGTGATCCCAAGGCATCTTGTAAACTCTTCCAGAAACAAGATGTAAAACGTGGATCCCTATCTGAAATAATAGAAATAAAGACACCATGGAGTCGTACCACCTCCTGCACATAAAGTTCTGCCAGCCTAATCAAAGAGTAGCTGACTCTGATTGGAATGAAATGTGCAATCTTTGCCAGTCGATCCACTATAACCCATATAGCATTCTGCCCATGCACTGCCATAGGTAAACTAGTCACAAAATCCATCAAAACATGCTCCCACTTCCACTTAGGGATGTCAAGTAGCTGAAGTGATCCTGCCAGCCTCTGATGTTCTTCTTTGATACGCTGACATGTCAGGCACTACTCGACAAAACGGGCGATCTCTCTTTTCATGTTGGATCACTAGAAAGATTCCCTCAAATAGGATGTACAGTGTAGAGTGAACGATGTGCCTCCTCCAAAATGACCCGTCTAATCATAGTCTCATTTGGTACACAAACCCTACCGCGAAATCTCAATATCCCATCACCAGAGACACTAAAATCCGACTTCAACCCCTTCTGAATTCCTTCCATAACCTTAACTAACTCAGGATCCTCCTTCCACACCACATGGATCCTCTACTGCAAAGTTGGTTGTACCACCAAGCTAGCAAGGACAGTCTGATGGTTTCCTTCTACCATCTCCAAATTCAACCTTTCTAGGTCCATACAGATCTGATGTTGAACCTCCACTGCCGAAACAGACGCATCCACAGACTTCCAACTCAGAGCATCAGCTACCACATTAGCCTTTCCTTGGTGATAGCTAATAATACAGTCATAGTTCTTAATCAACTCAAGCCATTTGCGCTGTCTTATGTTAAGCTCCTTTTGGGTGAAAAAATATTTAAGACTTTTATGGTCGGTAAAAATCTCACATATTTCATCGTACAAGTAGTGCCTCCAAATTTTTAGTGCAAACACTACTGCTTCTAATTCCATATCATGCGTCGGGTAGTTATTCTCATATTATTTGAGTTGACGAGAAGCGTAAGCAACTACTTTGCCCTGCTGCATTAGAACACAGCCAAAACCCTTTTTCGAAGCATCACTATAAATAACAAAGCTACCTTCACTCGATGGAAGAGTCAAAACTGGAGCAGTAGCTAATCGCTGTTTCAGCTCCTAGAAACTCAACTTGTACTCATCTGTCCAATCATACCTCACGTTCTTCCGCGTGAGTCTCGTCAAAGAACCTGCTAAACTGGAGAACCCTTCCACAAACCGACAGTAGTAACCTGTAAGACCCAGAAAACTTTTGACCTCCTGAACATTTTTTGGTCTCGCCCAGTCCACTACTGCTTCGATCTTACTCGGGTCCACTAATACACCTTCTTTAGACACTACGTGCCCCAAAAATGCAATCTGCTCCAGCTAGAACTCGCACTTCTTTAGTTTAGCATACAACCTTTTATTCCTAAGCATTTGCAACACCAACCTCAAATTAATTTAAAAATTATTATTAAATAAATAATATAATATAATATAATAATATAATAATAATAATATTATTATTATTATATATACATACATACATACATATATATATATATATATATATATACATCTCAAATCTTCCTAAGAAATTAGGAAGATTGAAACAGAGAGCTGCGCCCAGCTCTCTCTCTCTCTCTCTTAAATTTCTTCCCTAATTCTCGACCGATTAAAGAACGGAAAATATCCTTGAGTTCCATTCTCGACCACCAACATATTGACTGGAGTGGATTTGTGATTAGGGTGTCGTAGGGACCACTCCTAGGATAAGATAAACTCACTCTATCTTTTCAATTTCTCCCCAATATTCAGGAAAATTGATGATCAGACATCATCATAGGGTCCTCACTTCGATCCTCATCAATTTAATAGGAGCAGATTTTTTATTTGGGGATCCTAGGCACCACTTCAAGGTTAAGGTGAGGAGTAAAAATTATGTCAGTTATTTTAGAAATTCACCTTGTTAAATCATGGTATATAATTCTGGAATATTGTATATGAATTTCTAAGTAATTTTATGGGTATGAAAATTACGGTTTATTTATTAAATTGTAGTATTTGATTATATCAGATTTTTTGAGATATTCATGAGATTAAATTAAACTATAAGATTGGATTATATTAGATTTTTGTAAATATTCCCGGGATTAAATTAAATTATTGGGATTTGATTAAATAGAGTTTTTAAGGAATATTTTGGAATTAGGTTAAATTGCATGGATTTGAATATATTGGTGTTTTTTTAAATATGTTAGAAATTACATTTAAATATGCAAAGTGGATCATAACTGCGTTTTCTTTAGAATTTAATCGGTTAAGCGAAGCGTGTGAGTCCAGGGATGTTAGGATAGTAATTATTCCGAGGTTGAAACGATTAAATTAGGGTGTGTGAATACCGGGATTTGTGCAAATGCCGTAGGGACTATTTTAGGATCCCTGCGAGCATTTCTCCAGGAATCAGGTAAGGGGAATAAATTAGGTCAACTTATTTTCAGTAGCTTAACCGTTTAAAATTGATATTTTAAATATCAAAATGTTATACGTGATTTTCTGAATGGTTAGGCATATGAAAATTTTGGATTATTATGGTTATAAGTATATTTGTGGGAAATAGGTATCTTGGGATTGACTAAATCTCTGGAGTTTATTATACCATTATTTTCAATAATATAGTTATCCCAGACAGTTTTTATATTGTGAATTATTATTCAAATTGTGTGACATGAGAATAAATATTTTTACTGTGTATATAAGTATGTTGGATTATGTTATGATTGCACAGAACAAGCATGGTGTGATAACAATTTTAGAAGGTTGTGAATATTATAGACATTATGATATTGTTTGGTATATTATGACAGTATAGCTGGCCTAGTGCCATGATCAATACACCCAGCCCAGTGTCGTGACAAAATAGTCGGCTCAGTGTCATAATCAGTATAGCCAGTCCAGTGCCGTGATCAGTTGTGATATGACAATATTTTATATAGAGATATGATATGATAAAATTTAATAGAGTTATAGAAAGTGTTTAATATAGAGCATTAACATGACAGTGTTTTTATATACAAGAGCTGTGGCATGATAGATTGTTATATTCATGCGGATGATTGGAAAATTGTAGCTGGACTACTTACGAATACATTTAGAAATCCTTACCTTATACACAAATTATATAACCTAAATCAGACAAATTATAAAACATGAAAAATATAATCTTAAACTATGAAACATGTAATAACAAAAATGATAACGCACAAATTACACTTAGGACAACCCCAATTGCAAATATAACTATACGACGAAAACGTTCACCAAAACATAATGTTGTTCATCATGGTAGTAGTACAAATGGCAGGTATGAGGGACGGCGGAATGAAACGCCTCAAACTCAGCAAATGTATGTGATGATTGGCTGGTTTGAGGGACGGTGATACGAAACGCCTCAAACTCCATAAGAGCATAGTAAGTGATGACTTTGGTGTAATCCCAAGAGGGGGGTGAATTGGAAATTTAATAAATTCTTCCTAGGTTCAGCTAAACCAACAACATTAATACACAACCTTGGGTCTGTCTAAGCTTTTCCCAATATCACAAAAAAACTACTGAGTGGATATTTAATCAAATAATCCAATCTTAGTACTTCCCAACCATTCAAACCATGTATATAAAATAATCAAAACAATAAATAATAATTTACATATACAGAAATTGAAGTGCAGAAAATAAGGGAACACGCGATATGATATCGGAGTTTGGCCAATACTTCCTACGTCCCCGCCTCTAGCTCGAAAGCCTAAGGATTCCACTAAAGCTCACTTCACGGGTGGAGTGACATTGAATACAATGCTAGGTCAAATTCCCAGGGCTGACCTCAACCTTTACAATCAATCCTTGCTGGCTAGATTATCACCTCTTCAGGCCGCACCTGGAATACAACAGATAATCAACATAATTTCATGTACAATTTCGATGCTTCTAACACAAGCAGATTTGTACAATATTATGATCTAAAATATATGCACTCATAAATGATAAGATCTAATGCTTAAGTGTGATATGCTAAAACACTATTTCAGCTCTCAATAACTATGTATATATGTGTGTATACGTGAGTGAGATTACCTTTGATTCAAGACAAATAAAATCAGTATATATCAAAGGAACTTTGAATCTCAAAAAGAAAATCTCAACACAATATTTTTCAAGTATAAGCACAAACGAGATTAGGGTTCAAGCTTGCTCAAAAGTATTTTATCGAAAAACAAACTTTCTAATTTAGCAATGAAGATGTCGAGACTCAAAAGCTAATGAGAGTTCCTTTCAAAAAGATATTTATCAATCAAATATATTAAGAAATAACAGTAGCTTTACTCTCCAAGAAAAATATTAATCAATACATGAAAATGAGAGTAGCAAGCTTCAAGAATAAATCTAAGTAGGCACACAGCAAGTGAAAAAACCAAACTCCCTCTAACTTGCAATTTGTTTGCAAGAAAGGAGTAAGCAAATAATACTCCCTGATTTTGAAAAGATTTTTCAAGCAAAAATATATGAGAGTATGAAGTATAGGCTTGAAGATAGGAAAAATGTGCAATGTAGGCTGAGGAAAAATTAGAGAGAATTTTTGTCTAATTATATTGCTAATTGTGTGCTAATCTGAACAAATGAGGGCTATATATAGAATTCCCTTAATTTTAGACCATTAGGGACACAGATGGAATTTTTGAAATGTTTAATTAACAATTAACCCCTATTTAGAGCGAGTTACTGCGGTTAAAAATATGGCAAACCGAGAGTTTTGGTCAACTATATTCATGGTTTAGTTGACCATATTGCTAAGTTTGGTCGACCGTGAAGATTTTGAACTGAGAATATGATCGACTGTATTCAGGCGATTTTGAACCGTTTGAGGTTCAGTCGTCCAACATAGAGGATGGTCCGCTACTCTTATAGTTTGGTCAACCGTGGCCAAAGAGAACTAAAAATTTGGTTGACCGAGTGTACGGGGTGTTAGGCACATGGCGGTTCGGTTGACCGAGGACACTGTGTTCAAAACTGGACAGTTGACCGTACGAAGTCAAAATGTTGACTTTCGTACGGTTCGGTCGACCATAGCATTTATAATGCACAAGTTCAGTCGAGCGAGGCTTAATCTCCTTAGCCAACAGTGGTTCGGTCGACCGAGACCCTTTCAATGGTCATTTTAGGTTCTAATTTTTATTTGATGTCACCCTTGTTCACTATGATCGTACACGATTTTGTGTAGTTCGGTTTTGACCAGAACCGAAAACTGAACCAAAATTTTTGGTTTTGCGATTTTTGAATTGAAATTGAAATCGAACTGAAATTATGCTTTAATTGAAAATGGAAAATGTGGCGGTTCGGTTGGTTTTTCAGTTTAAACCGATTTTTTTTACAAAAAAAAAAAACCTTTATTTTTCATAAAGTTGTTAAAAATTTTTTGAGCATTTTAATTTTTTATAGGGACTCATAATTTTAACAAAATGAAATCTGTTGGGCACTTTTAACAAAAATAACCTTTATTTTTCATAAAGTTCTTAAAAATTTATTGAGGATTTTTATTTTCTATAGTGGTTATGTGGCTATATTGCATGCTACATTTACTAGCCATATATATATTATATAAATCGATTTTTCAATTTTTTTCGGTTCAGTTTCAACATAAAACTGAAACCGAAATTGAAATCGAACATTTTTATTTTTGAAAATCGCAACCGAAACCGAAAACCAAAAAACCAAACCGTTTATGGTTTCGCTTCGGTTTTGGTCCGATTTTTAGTTTTTTCGGTAATTTTCGTACACCCCTACATAAGTATAACTTCTGAGTTATAGGGGATTTTTCATAAGGTGCTTGGGGACCAAGATTCAGTCTACGACTTAGGCTTTTAAATTAAGGCCGAAAATCTGGCGTCGGTCGACCGAAGTCAGGTTTGGTTACCAACGGTCAGTCTATGACATTTTGAGCATTTAAACCCTATCATGCATGCAAATGCATTATTACAGACCATAATATATTACAGACCAAAAAATGATTAAAACATTAAATACAAATTAAAGTAATTAGGTCTTCATTTCCTTTAAGTCACCATGCGCCGCCATATAATGTAAGACTGATCTTGCACACAAACTCAGGGCATAGGTGAGATATAAAGATATTTGTCATTATCAAATGGGATATGGCCTATAAGGTCAACATTATGAATATATGATTGAGGGACGACGGTACGAAACACCTAAATCATGCAAAAAATGTTGATATGTATCATAGCAAATGTATGTGATGAATTGTTGTTGATTAAGGTGTAGTCCCAAGAAGGGGGAGGGGTGAATTGGATATTAAAAAAAAATTAAACCACTTAGTTTTTATTTCACACACTTCTTATAAGTTTACCAAATGCTTCTAGTTGCTTAATTTTGTGTGAGTGTGGCTATCCTATCTATGCATGCAATATCCTCAATTTAAATACAATGCGGAAAATAAAGAGTAAAAGGGAGAGAGATGACAAACGCGATTTTACGAGGTCCAGCCGACTTGGCCTACGTCCTCGCCTTGAGCAACCACTCAAGGATTCACTAATAACCCTACCCCTTAAAGTGGGATGGAGCTTCCCTTACAAACCGCTGCTCACAAGAGGTACAACACCCTCCTTATCCGCTGCTCACAAGAGGTACAACTTCCTCCTCACACCCGGTTCACAACCCGAACCGTGTTTACAATGAAATCTGAAAATAACACTCAAAAAAATGCTTCTAAATAAAAGCTTGTGAGTACAATTCAATTTTCTAGTACATTAACATATGATAAAACTTGAAGCTCAAGAATGTATGAAAAACGATACAATCGTTTGATGTATGCTATGTGTCAACACACAAATTCGTATTTAATCAAAATAGGTTTTTCAATAAGAAGCCCAATGAACAATATATATGAATATGTGTTTATCTACTTCTTGAAGTTCAAATCAATCAACCAAGCTAACAGGATTTTCTCAAAACATGATCTTCTCAAAATTCAGTTTTTATATGTGAATACACACTCAAGATCAAAACTTCTTTCTAATGATGAACAAGTAAAGAGGTATGAGATTCTTGAAAAAAAATGATAAATTGACAGATCAAACCTTAATACTAGATCAAAGTTTAGTTGGATGAATGAATGCTCTTTTGATTTGAGTAGAGATTTTCCCAAACAAATATGGAAGAAGATTGAAGTGCAGAAAACCGGCTCAAGGGTTCAAATCTTGCAATGAGAAGTATGTATTTCTTGTTGTGTCCCTTAGCTTATGTTCTAGGGTTTAGATATTCATAATATATATTATATTACCCTTAGAATTAATCTCAGCCATTGGATCAACAATATTCTTCACATGTCTTTTTAACAAAGAGCTGATTTTTAGGCTTTCCCGCGAGTTCAGGCAACCGAACTCGACTTCAGGCTCCTGAAGTGTCAACTTCAGGCACCTAAGGTTCTTAGGTCAGGCAACCGAAGAGCCTCGGTCAAGTTCTGTCTTCTCCATTTAATTCTTCAGACGACTGAACTTAATCTTCAGGCAACCGAAGAAATTCTTCAGGCTACTGAGGTTTGAGTTCAGGTGACCTAACTCACCATTCTCTCAAATTTTCATTTCTAACTAAAAATATGCTTGGCTTCTTTTCTTGGGTCTTTCATAAAATATATTTTTCATGATTTTGAAAGCATTTCAAGGTCCATGAGAGTTTCCTAATGATGTGCATGAAATGCATGAATCTTAAAACTATTCTAAGTTATAATGAGCTTCAAAATAAATCATATGCCAATGTAAATACATAAGCTCTAAATATCCATTCCCAAGAGTTTCTTGAACTTTGCTGCTTGCATCTTGATTCTCATACTCTTTCTCATACTCTTTAAGTTCCAAGATGCTTTCCACGATTTGTAGGCTTTACTTGAATGCATCCATAACTTGTTATCTTTCCGTGCATGGTTAATATAGGTCGTGTACAAAAACTCAATGCACAGATCAAATACCAAGTGATTTGTCATTATCAAAACAAGATTGGACTTGTAGAGTCAACAATATCCTCCTTTTTGATGATGACAAATGTACGAGCAAAAATATATAATGGGTTACGCCCAACTAAAGGCTCCCCCTCAATTAATGCATCAAATATTCAACGAATGACAATATGCTCATGTTCATACACAAGGTGTTTAGCCTGAATCCAAATAAAATATGAAATATGCTTCCATGTTATTATTTTTGCCTTTTCCAGATTTGCTCCCCCTTTTGACATCAACAAAAAGGTGTAAACAAATAAAGTATGAGTAGACGCAACCTTATGTTCTTCTGCCCTTAGAGATCTTAAGGTTTTGAATGTGTCAAAATGTTGATACCAAATATTAATAATATGCACTTCCAAGTGATTTAGTCGTAAGAAATGTTGCTCCCCCTGAATTATATCATCTAACACGATTCTAAGCAACCTCTCGACTATGCGTGATACCTAATTCACGCCTAATTTGTATAAATTTATCCTCTGAAAGTGGTTTTGTGAATATATCAGCCCATTGTTCATCTGTGCATACAAATTCAAGTCTTACATCCCCTTTTTGTACATGGTCACGAAGAAAATGATGTCGTATTTCTATGTGCTTAGTTCGTGAATGTAATATGGGATTCTTTGAGATATTTATTGCACTCGTATTATCACATATTATGGGAATTGTTTCATAGTTTAATCCAAAATCCTTCAGTTGTTGCTTCATGTAAGGCATTTGAGCACAACAACTACCTGCTGCTATGTATTCAGCTTCAGCTGTGGAAAGAGCGACTGAATTTTGTTTCTTGGAAAACCAAGAGACCAAGGAGTGTCCTAAGAAGTGACAAGTACCACTAGTGCTCTTCCTATCCACTTTACTACCCGCATAATCAGCATCTGAATAACTAAGAATCTCAAATGATGTGTGCTTAGGATACCATAACCCAATGTCCACAGTTCCTATCAAATATCTAAGTATACGTTTAACAGCTAGCAAGTGAGACTCTTTTGGAGCAGACTGAAACCTTGCGCACAAACATACGCTAAAATTTATATCTGGTCTACTGGCAGTCAGGTATAACAAGTTACCTATCATTCCACGATATACTTTGACATCTACTGGTATACCTTGTTCATCTTTATCTAATTTCAATGAAGTGCTCATAGGTGTACCTAGTATTTTTTCTGTCTTCCATGTTAAACTTTTTGAGTAGGTCTCTAATATACTTTGATTGATTTATGAATATTCCATGATTTGCTTGTTTAATCCGAAGTCCTAGGAAGAAATTTAGTTCACCCATCATGCTCATCTCAAATTCATTTTGCATTGTATTGGCAAATTCATTACACAATTCTTTATCGGTAGCGCCAAAAATGATGTCATCTACATATACTTGCACTAGGATAATATCATCTTTCTTTGCCTTTATGAACAGGGTTGTATCTATCTTTCCTTTCGTAAATCCATTTTCTAACAGAAAATCGCTTAGCCTTTCATACCAAACTCTAGGAGCTTGCTTTAAACCGTACAAGGCCTTTGTTAGTTTATAAACATGATCTGAGTTCTTATGGTTTTCAAATCCAGGGGGTTGTTCTACATACACTTCCTCGTTTATGTAGCCATTTAAAAATGCGCTTTTCACATCCATTTGATATAGCTTGAAATCCTTAAAAGCTGCGTATGCTAATAATATTCGTATGGCTTCCATCCTAACTACAGGGTCAAATTTTTCTTCAAAATCTATATCTTCTTCTTTGTTATATCCTTGAACTACTAATCTAGCCTTATTTCTCACAACTATTCCATTTTCATCTTTCTTATTCTTATATATCCATTTGGTCCCTATGATTGACTTATCCTCTGGTCTGGGAACTAACGTTCACACTCTATTTCTTTCAAATTGATTTAATTCCTCTAGCATGGATAGCACCCAAGATTCATCCTTTATAGCTTCACTCACATTCTTAGGTTCTTCTTGTGATAAAAATGCACAATGACTCATCATGTTCCTAAGAGACGAGCGAGTGGATACTCCACGTAATGGTTCACCTATTATTTGATTTATGGGATGATTCTTTATGTATTTCCATTCTCTGGGTGGTGCATTCACCTCAGCTATAGTTTCTTCAATTTCAATGGATGGTTCTTTAAGTTCAATTTTCTTTTCTGAATCATTCTCAATTGATAGTTCTTTTAGTTCCTTGTTTAATTCAGGTTCATCTTCATCAATTCTTTTGGAGAAGGGATTTATCTCATTGAACACTACATGAATAGATTCTATGACCATTAATATTCGTTTATTATATACTCTATAGGCTTTACTATCTAAGGCATACCCTAGGAAGATACCTTCATCAGATTTTACATCGAATTTTCCCAATTGTTCATTGTCTCTAAGCACAAAGCACTTACAGCCAAAAACATGAAAATATGATATGTTTAGTCTATTGCCATTCCATAACTCGTAGGGAGTCTTATTAAGTGATTGTCTAATTAGAACTCTATTTAGTACATAGTAGGCTGTATTCACAGCCTCGGCCCAGAAGTATTTGGGTAATCTATGTTCGTTAAGCATAGTTCTAGCCCTTTCTTGTATAGATCTATTTTTTCTTTCAACTACGCCATTTTGTTGTGGTGTTCTAGGAGCTGAAAAATTATGGCCAATTCCTAATAAGTTGCAATAGTCTTCCATGCCTTGATTTTAAACTCTTTACCCCTATCACTTCGAATTTTGGTAATTGTGTATCCCTTTTCATTTTGTACTCTCTTGCACAGATTAATAAAATTTTCACATGCTTCATCTTTATGACCTAAAAATAGTACCCATGTGTATCTTGAGAAGTTATCAACTATGACAAAAGTGTATGATTTTCCTCCTAAACTCTGAATTTGGTTTGGTCCAAATAAGTCTAAGTGCAGCATTTGAAGTGGCCTAGTAGTAGAGATCTCTTTCTTCTTCTTAAAGCTTGTTCTTTCTCGTTTTCCTAGTTGGCATGCATCACAGATTTTATCTTTCACAAATTTTTTCTTGGGTAGTCCCTTAACTAATTCTTTCATAACTAATTTTGAAATTAAATCCATGTTTGTGTGTCCTAGTCTCCTATGCCAAATTCAACTTATTTCATTCATAGTAGACATGCATGTTACACTTTGTGAAGTTAGGTTATCAAAACTTGTGGTGTATACGTTTTTATGTCGTTTAGCAATGAACAGTATCTTATTATCAATTTTGTGTTCGACTATGCACTTATCATGTTCAAATGATACTTCGTACCCTTTGTCACATAGTTGACTTATGCTCAATAAATTGTGCTTTAGACCTTCAACTAATAAAACATCATCAATAATGAGTGTGGAATCATTACCGACTTTACCGACACTTGTGATCCTTCCCTTAGCATTATCTCCAAAGGTAACAAACCCTTCTTCCTTAAGTGTGAAGGATGTGAATTTTGATTTGTCTCCGGTCATGTGACGTGAGCATCCGCTGTCCATATGCCATCTATCTTTTGAAGAAGTGGTTCTTAAGCAAATCTGCAAGATACAATTAAACAACTAGCTTTGGTACCCAGATTGTCTTGGGTCCAGGAGGGTTAGTGCTAGGTTCACCCTTAATCTTCCATACTTTCCTAATTTTTACATCTTTGTTTTTGAACGGGCAATCAAATTGTATGTGACCCAACCTTCTACATTTGAAGCATGTAGTATATCTATAATGATTCTTAGTTAGAACAAATGACTTTGATTCTTTTGTGAAATACCCCATGTAAAGTTGTCTTTTCCTTATATTTTCTTTACCATTAAAACCGAGCCCTTTTTTTCTAGAGAATTTCTTTGACATCCTAAGAGCTTTTCAAAGTTGGTTTGTCCTTTGGTAAATTTACAAATAATTTCAAATTTGTCTCTCAAGTCCTTTTCTAATTCCTCAATTTTCAACTCTTTATCCTTCATGGAAGATGTGTGAGATTCATTTTGGTGTTCAACAAGATTTGAAAGTTCTTTGACTTGGCTTCTTAACTCAAAAATTTTCTTTGTTTTCTTCTCAAGTATTTTAATAGTGTATAGGTATTCTTGTTTCAGTTCATCATATGACATCATATCATTTTCATTTTCAGATTCACTAGAGTAGTATGAAGATGATGAATGAGATGATAGTACCCCCAAAGTCATCATGTGCCATTAGACACAGATTGGCAACCTCATCGTCGCTGGATTCATATTCTGAGCTGCTAGTGCTGTGTGTATCCCAGCTGACTTTCAGCACCTTCTTCTTTTTCCTGGAAACTTTCATGAGTTTGGGGCACTCGGGCTTGATGTGTCCAACTTCTCGGCAATTGTAGCATGTTGGTGGATCCTCCTTCTTTTTCTTCATGCTTTGCTCTCCTCTTTCTGATTTAGAGTTCCAAAATTTTCTATTGAACTTTTTGTTCTTCTTTAAGAACTTTTCGAACTTCTTTGTTAGCAAGGCCATGTCATCATCTGTTTCGGAATCGCTTCCTTCACTTGAGTAGCTTGATGATGCCTTAAGTGCAGTGACCTTCTTAGCTTTGCTTTGTTCATTTTTTCCTTTCGTTTATCGCCAGCTCATAGGTGATGAGTGATCCAATGAGTTCGTCCACTGACATCTCCTTGAGATTTCGCCCTTCAGCTATTGCAGTAGCTTTTGCTTCCCACACTGGAGGTAATCCTCTGAGTATTTTCCTGATCAATTCATAAAAGGGATAAGTTTTTCCAAGAGCATTTAAAGAGTTAATGATGTGTGTGAATCTAGTGTACATGGATTGTATGGATTCATCAATCGTCATTTTAAATGCTTCATATTCATTAGTAAGCATGTCTATTCTGCTATCCTTTACGTCCTTAGTGCCTTCATATGTAACTTCTAATTTTTCCCAAATTTCTTTAGCTGAATTACATGCCATACCCTGTTAAATTCATTGACATCTAGTGCACAGAAGAGTATATTCATGGCAGTGGCATTAATTTGAACTAACTTCCAATCCTCTTCAGTATATTCATCTTCAGTTTTAGGTACATTAATCTTATCAATTACTTTCATGGGAATGTGATTTCTCTTAGTCACAATTTTCCAAACCTTCCAATCTACATTCAGTAGATATATGCTCATCCTACGTTTCCAATAGGTGTAATTTACACCACAGAAAAATGGGTGGTCTAGTGGATGAGTGTCCCTCACCAAATGGAGTTACACCAATGTGTATCATGTGATCGTTTTACAAATTAACAATTACAGCTATGTACACCCGCTCTGATACCAAATGTTGATTAAGGTGTAGTCCCAAGAGGGGGGGGGGGTGAATTGGATATTAAAAAAAAATTAAACCACTTAGTTTTTGTTTCACACACTTCTTATAAGTTCACCAAATGCTTCTAGTTGCTCAATTTTGTGTGAGTGTGGCAATCCTATCTATGCATGCAATATCCTCAATTTAAATACAATGCGGAAAATAAAGAGTAAAAGGGAGAGAGATGACAAACGCGATTTTACGAGGTCCAGCCGACTTGGCCTACGTCCTCGCCTTGAGCAACCACTCAAGGATTCACTAATAACCCTACCCCTTAAAGTGGGATGGAGCTTCCCTTACAAACCGCTGCTCACAAGAGGTACAACACCCTCCTTATCCGCTGCTCACAAGAGGTACAACTTCCTCCTCACACCCGGTTCACAACCCGAACCGTGTTTACAATGAAATCTGAAAATAACACTCAAAAAAATGCTTCTAAACAAAAGCTTGTGAGTACAATTCAATTTTCTAGTACATTAACATATGATAAAACTTGAAGCTCAAGAATGTATGAAAAACGATACAATCGTTTGATGTATGCTATGTGTCAACACACAAATTCGTATTTAATCAAAATAGGTTTTTCAATAAGAAGCCCAATGAACAATATATATGAATATGTGTTTATCTACTTCTTGAAGTTCAAATCAATCAACCAAGCTAACAGGATTTTCTCAAAACATGATCTTCTCAAAATTCAGTTTTTATATGTGAATACACACTCAAGATCAAAACTTCTTTCTAATGATGAACAAGTAAAGAGGTATGAGATTCTTGAAAAAAAATGATAAATTGACAGATCAAACCTTAATACTAGATCAAAGTTTAGTTGGATGAATGAATGCTCTTTTGATTTGAGTAGAGATTTTCCCAAACAAATATGGAAGAAGATTGAAGTGCAGAAAACCGGCTCAAGGGTTCAAATCTTGCAATGAGAAGTATGTATTTCTTGTTGTGTCCCTTAGCCTATGTTCTAGGGTTTAGATATTCATAATATATATTATATTACCCTTAGAATTAATCTCAGCCATTGGATCAACAATATTCTTCGTGTGTCTTTTAAACAAAGAGCTGATTTTTAGGCTTTCCTGTGAGTTCAGGCAACCGAACTCGACTTCAGGCTCCTAAACTGTCAACTTCAGGCGCCTGAGGTTCCAAGGTTAGGCGATCGAAGAGCCTCGGCTAGGTTCTATCATCTCCATTTAATTCTTCAGGCGACTGAACTTAATCTTCAGGCAACCGAAGAAATTCTTCAGGCTACTGAGGTTTGAGTTCAGGTGACCGAACTCACCATTCTCTCAAATTTTCATTTCTAACTAAAAATATGCTTGGCTTCTTTTCTTGGGTCTTTCATAAAATATATTTTTCATGATTTTGAAAGCATTTCAAGGTCCATGAGAGTTTCCTAATGATGTGCATGAAATGCATGAATCTTAAAACTATTCTAAGTTATAATGAGCTTCAAAATAAATCATATGCCAATGTAAATACATAAGCTCTAAATATCCATTCCCAAGAGTTTCTTGAACTTTGCTGCTTGCATCTTGATTCTCATACTCTTTCTTATACTCTTTAAGTTCCAAGATGCTTTCCACGATTTGTAGGCTTTACTTGAATGCATCCATAACTTGTTATCTTTCCCTGTATGGTTAATATAGGTCCTGTACAAAAACTCAATGCACAGATCAAATACCAAGTGATTTGTCATTATCAAAACAAGATTGGACTTGTAGAGTCAACAATTGTGAATTGAATATGAATAGCTGATTGGGGGATGGCGGTACGAAACACCCCAATCTCAACAATTAATTTATACATGTACACATCATGTGACTTGTAATATATATATATATATATATATATATATATATATATATATATATATATATATATATAGGGCTTTTAAGCCAAGTTATGAGCTAAAAAAGAATATACGATATGAAATTGTATAGGTATGAGTATAGTGTAAATTGCTATGTCATTTCAGTAATTAAGAGATAAATCATACATTTATATATGTAGACTTATTGCCACACACTGACACTAATTTATTTCGTCTTATTGAGAGGTGTCTCATCCCGTTAATATTTCAACATTTCAGGATCACCAGGTACCCAGACCTAGGAGCTCAAGGACGGGGTATAGATATTACAGATAGGGTAAGTGTTAGTCTGGATCTGTGTATATAAATGTTTAGAGTTTTGAATTATAGTTCTGACTGAGGAGATGGTATAGTAATGGTCGGGAGGTAGTACTCTGGTATGTACAGTTATGGATAGGTCTATTTTTGCTTCCGCGGGCAGTGAATGGGCAGATGTAATATTTATGTTATTATATATATATCTCTATGTGTGTGTGTGTGTTGTGATTAAAATGAAAAAAAAAATGGGAATGTAAAAGTATGGTATCAGAGATGTCACGATGGTGTATTATTATGATTATTATTATTACATCAGCAGGTATTTTCTAGGGTGTTACACCAATAAAGCTAAATTGATAAAGAAGAATGGGCATAACCCCTTTAGATAAAATAGGACAAGACTGTTTCTCCCATCGGCCAACCTCGGTCACATATCTAAAATTTGAAAACTTCAAATTATGGATGTTGTCAAAAACTAAGCACTAAAGATCAAGGACTTAAAAAATGATTGATTATAATTAAGCATATTCTGGTCAATGTTGAAGTGCTCCTCACCAAACATGTCATAAAAAGTGTATTGTCAAGTGAGATCCTTGGGTAGCATTTTGAAGTCATATTTTTCAATGATTTGGGTTGGTATTTGGTTGCTTCAAATTTTATATATATATATATATATATATATATATATATATATATATATATATATATTATAGGTATCCTAAAGATGAGACATTGAATAATTATAGTTATTTCATTTTAGTTAAATATATAATTTTAATATTTTTGTTTTATCGATTTTGATTAGAATATTAAGCTTAAACTTACTTATTTTTTTGTATTTATTATGGCTATTATTTAGTTTTTGCCTATAAAATGTTTACTCCAATCCAGAAAATGTATTACATTATCTTCTGTATTTTTTTTTTCGTTTCTATTCTTTATTCTCTTCTTTTTTACTTTGTTGGGTAATTGAATACTACAACTCATATAATTTTAGTATTTGTGAGTGCATATAGAATTGAACTTATTGACTAACATTGGATCAGTCGTGTGCATAGCAATTGTTTGCACAAATAGACACTCTCCATAGGAGTGAAATAGGTTTTAAAGATAGTGGTCATTTCATGCCTCAACTTAATGATAAGTATATGTTTTTTCACAATTAAATTAATAGATTTTTTCTTGTATTATTTTTCTAACAATTTGAAGCTTTGTTTAACGTCAATGACAAATTTCTCTAAAGGATACATCCAATTTGATTCGGCCTTTGTAGATGGTAGCTTTGAATCTTCATTCACTTCTTTTAGGCATTGGCAAAGAAGATGAAAATTGTGGTTTATGAAGGTCTGGTCTATGATGGCGAGGTGGGCATTGAGCTAAATCTATAACAAACTTATAAAATTTGCAATCAGCAAAGATTAGCAAGATATCTAAGATGTAAGTAGAAAAAATTAAATTAAGAGAGATAAATCCAAATTTGATCATAACAAGAAGAAATTGAACTTTTTGGCCTAATAAGGCTTAATCTCGTTTTGATGATAACAAATCAAGGTTACTTAACATGTCTATTTAAGTTTGAGTTTAAGGACTTAACTGTTTTTATGAGCATACTTGAAGAGCTTAATTGATTTGAACACTTAAAGTCATAAATTATGAAGGATATAAAGTTATGTGGGACATGAAACTCGTTGAAGCAGTGCATAAAGCTCAGAAGACATATTAAAGATTCTCAATGTGAAGACTTAGGTAGAATAATAAGATGAAAGTCTCATGTAAGTACTTCAAATTGCAATATTGAATGATTGAAGCTGCTAGGATTTGTGTTGTGCCCCGAACTTGGTGGGGCCCGGAGTGCTATTCTCCATGCATACATCTCTGATTCCATAAATATGACAACCCGAACCCGCAGGGGGTACCGGGTAGACCCGTCCATTACTCAATATAAAACATGCAATGGAAAGACATCAAACCTCAAAAACTATACCAGAGTTCTAAACCATCACCATTACATCATTATTTCCCAAAAACAATATTACATTCTAAAATATACAAAAGTATATATATAGATCAGTGTCACACAAACTCTTACTTTAAACAAAAACTATTTAGTCCTGCCCTAGAGCCCCTAAGCTCAGCTCCCTGGATTTCCTGAAATGTTAAAATTATTGGGGTGAGACACTTCTCAATAAGACGAAATAGATTATTACTAGTGTGTGGCTAATATGAGTTTTAGTGTAAGAAAATATACTCTCTTAATTTAACTCGAATGAAAAAACATTTATAACTATAACTCACACCTATACAATTGAAAATGTTCATTTTCTTCTCAAAACATGCTTTATCTCAATTAATTTCTTTGTTTACAGAAATCTACATATATGCATAAAAGAACCTTCATGATTGGATAATCATATAATATCATGTATTAATCACACATGATCGGGTTGTGTGGTTCGAAGACTGGTCTTGGCCATGACTGACCTACCACCTGGCTAAGTCAAACATACTATATCTATAAGTACGATTTGCCTACCCAGTTTGTCCGGACTCTAGGGGGTACTCTACTCTTCTCTGACCAAATCGACTATCAACCTCCTACACTTTCACAACAGTGTGGCTACACTAATGTATCTCTATTGCTATGGTACCAAGCTTCCTTTACGTCTCTAGTCCATCAGGGTTCTTAAACCATATAATACAATTTATAAAATAATATAGTAACATGATCTCATTTTCACAATTTGGTATAAAATCGTCATATTCACAAATCAGTATGAACCTGCCATATTCGTAAATCAGTATAAAACTGTCATGCTATAACTCTATATAAAACAATCATACTATATCTTTGTATAAATCTATCATACTATAACTTTGTATAAAACTGTCATATCATAACTCTAAATAAAACCATAGCTTTGTCTATATAATACCATAAACACCACCGATTTAGTTATACAATAATAGCCATTCTCATGCCACACGATTTAAGTGATAATTCATAATATAATTAACTACCCGGGGAAAATATATTTTGCTAAAAACATGGGTATGATCATCTCATAATTTTATTTAACTCATATTATAGGTTGTATAGGAAAAAGGAGATGATTACCCTTACTCACTTTAGTTTTCCCCAAATATGTATATAATAACCAAAAATTTTCATTTTCATATGCCTAATTCATTCAAAAAATCATATATAACATTTCTGTATACATATACACCAATTTAATCGGTTCATAGTTCAAAATAACTAATATAATCTATTCCCCTTTTCTGATTTTTGCAGTGGTTCCTACGATGCCCAAACGACGAATCCACTTTGGTTAAAATGCTAAGGATAAGAGCTAGGACCCAAAAACGGTGTTTGTCTTTCAATTTGGTTGAGATTCAAAGAGAAAATTGAAGAGAGAGAAAGAGAGAAACTGCAGCCCTAGAGAGAGATAAACTTCCAAAAAAAAAAAAAAAGTTAAGGTTCTATTTATAGGTTACTGCCCTAGACAAAACTGTCGACGGTTTTCCTAAGCTCCACCAAATTGTCAACAGTTTGGTCTTGCACCAAACCAATTATTATTATTATTATTATTATTATTATTATTATTATTATTATTATTATTTCAAGTCTCTACAATATGTCATTAGAATTAGATTACATGGAAAATATTTTCTCAAAGTCCGAATTAAGTTTTCCAATATGTAAAATTAAGTTTAGAACCAAAAATATTGAAAAAAAAAAGTGTTGCTGAAAGGATAGATGACTGATGACACTTCATCAGGCGACTGTGGTGCTACTGAGTTTGAAAATATGCAAACAGAATAGGCATAGGTGACTGACTTATCGAGCACAGTCAACTAACCCCATTCTGACTTTCAGAATGCGCTATTTTTAAAAGAGCACAGGCAACTGAACCTTCGAGTATAGTTGATTGATGCGTATGTTTAAACGAGTTATATCGCTAATATTGTTTCCAAATCTTGCTTGATTGGTTTCCAAATTAAAAGAAAACTTCAGGGAAATGTTTTGAAACCCTAGTGCACTATTTAAACACATATTCTTGCACATTAGGGCAAGAAGAACATACTACGGAAAAGAAAATGACATGCACATTTTTCTGGTTATACTACTGCTGTGTTCTTGTTGTGAACTAAAGAAATTTTGATTTGTTCTTTCAAAACTTACACTTATAAATCAGATTTTTGGTGATATACTTTCAAGCTTCAACTTTCATATTGTTTATTTGAAGTATTTTTTATTCTAACGTGTACTAATCTGCTCATTTGAGGAGCTTTCTCTTGTACAACCAATTGTTGCTTTGGTTGTTTTGTTTTGATGATTCATGTATTGTGAATCATTGTCTAGTGAGAGGGTTGTTCTCGTTAGAGAGACGAACTCCACCTTAAACGGAGAGAGGTTGTGACTTCACCTGGTAGCGAAGGTGGGAAAGGAAATGTAGTAACCCGAACCCAGGAAATAAAAGAAAAAAAAAGGAAAAAAAAAATAAAAAAAAAAAGAAAAAAAAAAGAAAAAGAAGAAGAAGAAAGAAAGAAAATTTCAAGGGCAGCATAATAGGGCCTTGTTAATAAGTGCCTTGTGCTCGTCGACAAGGAGATCCCGAGAGGTAGGGAATTCAGGTTTTAAAAGATTCATCGTTGAACTCATTGTTCTCATCGACGAGTGTCCTTCTTTGACTTGTCGACGAACCTTTTATACTCGTCAATGAGTATTAGCCTATAAATAGGCCTTGGATCATTTTAATCTGTGAAAAAATTCCTCACTTTACACTCTCTCTCTAGGGATTCGGCCTCTCTACCTTCTCTCTTTGATTTTGGCCCGGTTGCAGCCTGATTTGACGATCAGAAGCTACCATGAGGTTCTAGGAGTGATTCTCTCCAAGTTAATCAAAGCGAAATTGTGATTTGAGGTTCTTGGGCACCACTCCAAAACTAGGGTAAGGGGTTTTTTTTAGATTAATTAGTTATTTGACTGTCTAGACTTATAAATGTTAGGATATTAGACATTCTGAGGTTGAACTGATTAACTTAGGATTTTTGGAATATAGGGTTTCGTTTTTCAATTCATTTTAGGCAAAACTTCGAGGAACAAGTAAGGGGAATAAGTTATAACAGTTTTTTTTATTAATTTTGAACTGGTTAAATTTGGGTATGTAAATTTATATATATATATATATATATATATATATATATAAGTATGATTTTCTGAACGGTTTAGGGAATTGAAAAATGATGATTTTTGAATATAAATCATATTTGGGAAAAACAGTGTGGCATAAGATTAACTTTTCATATTAAATGTGTTGTGAATGCATTGATGTGTCTGAATGATTTGTTTTGTGTTGTTATTTGGGTATTTCACAATATAACGTTGGTAGACCTAAGGAGTTCATTATATTGTCCTTGATATAAATCACAATATAACGTTAGCAGGATTTGAGGAGGTCATTATATTGTCATTTATAGAAAGGGGTTAAAATGTTGGCAGTGACATGAGGAGGTTGTTTTATTGATTTAATACAAGTAGGTCAATGTGAAAGTGTAACATGACAGAAGTGAAGTAGGTGCTGAGAACGATGGGGAGGGACGCACGTAGAGGGAACAGTGGGGAGGGATGCCCTAAGAATCACCGAAAGTGAAGTATAGAAGTGTAATATGAGTGTAGTATTCTATGTGGATGTGATTGAAATGTATTGTTTACAGTGGGCGTGAGTACAAGCATGCGATATGAATGTGTTGTGAATGTTGATGTGTTCTGATATGATGTATGATACGTAAATAGGTGGATCTTTGGACTATGATGATATTGGATGTGTGTGATAAATGTGTGTGAAATTAACTGCATAAATATTTATGGCAAAGTAAAACTCTCCACCCGAAGGCTTATTAAATAAGGTGAGTGCCCTGATCAGTATCAGTTGTAGCCACACCCAAATTAAAAGGTAAGGTCACAAACGGTATCAGAGCAAAGAGGCGTTACATGTATGGGTGTGTAATCTCCCCAATCCTCGAGAACTTTCGCTATAAATATTAGTTATGTATTTGTGAGTATAGTTGGTATGCATTTTCTTAGTTGACGTTGGTTATCAAATGATTATATTTTATATTTACTAAAATTCATTTGCCACACACTGTTATAATTTATTCCATCCTTACTGAGAAGTGTCTCACCCCAAGGAATTATCAATTTTTTTTTCAAGTCCTTCTTGTGATCGAGCATAGAAAACTCCGGGGGCAGGGATTAGAATTTTGGTAATTTTGGGTGGTCGTAAAAACATTTTATGTTTTAAATGCTGGAGATATAATATGGACGGATGGATGCACTTTTTGGGATGTTTAGATAATACTCTGGTATTTTATTTGAGGTAGTTATTTGTTATTTTCTGCTGCGTGATTAGTATTATGGTATCAAAGACTGAAGAATGGTCTCATAACATCTTGGGCCCCACCTGGCGGGTTCAGGGCATTACAAAGGGGTATCAGAGCGTTTTAGGTTGTTAGGTCTTGCAGACTTTAGGAGGATTAATACTAAAGTATAGGTTCGAGTTAGGGCAAGGATAGGAACGAGGTAGATCAGGATATTGTTAGGACTTTAGAGTTTTGTTTCGTAAGCTCAGGGCAGAAATCCATTGATGGTCTTCTATGTTTTTTTATAGCAGTAGCTGGCTTTAGAAAACCACTGTAAATCCATCGACAGTGATGTTTTTGAGCCGATAAATTGGAACTTGAAATTTGAACTCGAAGGATAAGATAATTGAGGTCATTTGGGTGTTTGATATTTAAATTGAGGATTTGAAAGTTAAATTAGTTCCTTGCTTTACAACTTTACCAGTTATGTTAAGATATGGAAATTCTAAACTTGCCTCTGTCCTATCTTCAAGATGGAGCCCAGAGATAAAGATGTGGATGTTGGAGGGGAGAATGAGTTAGAGGCTTCCGGCGGGGACGAGATTGAAATCTCTAGACTGCTGTGATGTTTAGCTCAGCAAGTCAGGGAAGAGATTTGGCGGGACCCCGAGGGATCTAGCTGCCCACCTATGAACTAGGGTTGTTTGATCAATCAATTCACTCACCTGAAACCCTCTACTTTTGCGAGTGGCACTAACCTAATGATGGTTGAGACTCAAGTGCAGGAGATGGAGCAGATACGGACAGTGCTAAGTTGCATTGAGGAGTAGAAGGTTCTCTTTGCCACCTTCAAGCTGAGAGGAGAGGCTGAGCGATTGTGGCTAGCGGTGAAGTTGTTAGAAGAGCAGCGAGTAGTAGCCATGGGGATGGCCTGGGGTCATTTCAAGGAGGTCTTCTATGACCGGTATTTCCCCGCCGCCACCAGAAATATGAAGGCAGAGAAATTTTTCAACCTAACTTTGGGGCACCTCATTGTTCAGCAGTACGCTGCTAAGTTTGTGGAGCTTTCTTGCTTCCCTCCCTTCATGGTCCTAGATGAATATCAAAAGGCGAGGAGGTTTGAAAGGGGTCTAAAACAGAGGATCCATGAGCACGTGACAGTCTTGCAGATACAGAACTTTTCATAGCTGGTGGATAAAACCATTGTAGTTTAGTTGAGCCTACAGAGAGGTATAGAGGTGTTAGAGTAAAGGAAGGGATCCATGCCTCCCGACTTCAATGCAGATGTTAGACATGGTCCATGAAAAGGAGACAAAGATACTTTGGGCTAGAGGTCAGATAGGACTGATAAAGACTATAGGGGGAGTTCATCACGCCCACTATGTGTTCGATGTAATTAGAGGCATTGGGGAGAATGTTGGGCAAGGGTCCTATGTGCTTTAGATGCGGTAGATACAATCATATCACCCGAGATTGTTGGGGACTGCCGAACAATGCACTCGCTCCTGATCAGAATCGGAGGAACAACCCGGTGCCTTGCTGCGGACCAGCGCATGTTTACACACTTACCCTGACTGAGACAGATACTGCTAAAGGCACAGGTAACGTATTTATGTTTGGGATAAATAATACGTTTCATTTAATTTTAAGTGATGCAAATGTTCACATGTTAAAGTATATTGAGTTGTGTGGATGTGGTTAGTTAATGAACTTTTGGGTTGGTGAAAAATAATTGGTTAGCAAAATTTCGAGGTTGAAATTTTATAAGGAGGGGAGAATGTAGTAACTCGAACCCAAGAAATAAAAAAAAAAAGAAAAAAAATAAATAAAAAAGAAAGAAGGAAAGAAAATTTGAAGGGTAGTACAGCAGAACCTTGTCAATGAGTGCCTTGTGCTCGTCGACGAGGAAATCTCGAGAGCCAGGGAATTTTAGGTTTTAAAAGATTTTTCGATGAACTTGACCCACTCGAAAAATGAGCAGCTCGAAAGCTATCCCAAGTATAAGAGTTCTATCGTGTAATATTCAGCCCAAAGGCTAGATCGTCTCCTCAAGGAATGCAGTTTAATATCAAATTTTATGTTTTTCCAATCGAAATTAAAAAGTTACTGAACTCAGTTTAGATCAGGATTTTCAAGATTGTGTGAGATTTCTTTTGACAAAATTAAATGAACACGCAAATTAAACCCTAATCCTAACATGCATTGAATTAAATAATAAAAACGGAAACCCTATGTTTAATCAAGTAGACATCGAACCACACGTTAAACTTCGGAATAGAAACTAAAGATGGTAACTTTAACACGTAATTAAAAAAGACAAGAAGATGGAGTTCTACTGGTCTGGGAGCTCTTTCGGCTTGTGGCTGCTTTAGATAGCGAGGAGGATGGTTTCGGCTGGGGACTTTCAGTAACAGATCAGAGAGAAAAAAAAAATAGAGGGCAAGATAGAGAAGGGGGGAGAAACAGAGAGAGAGAGAGGGAGGGGGAAATAGAGAATGAGGGATTAGAGAGAGAGAAGAGAAGCAGGGGCTCAGGACTGTGTTTGAGAGGAAGGAGAGCCGAGGAGAAAGGATTGAGGAAGAGAGGAAGCAGGGGAAGAGAAGAAGGAAGAAAAGGGTGCACACGGGGGCTTGCCAGATCAAGAGAGAAAGAGAAAATTAAATAGGGAGGGGAGGGGCTACCCTACCAGCCACGAGTCCTGAATAAAAAACACCCGACCCGACTGCATGGCCGGGTCACATCAAGTTTCAATTTTTGTTTTATTTATTTATTTTTTTTTTTGTCATTTTTCTCTCTGTGAATGAGGCCCATTTTGACTCTTTTGGAGTCCATTTCTCTAAAAGCTTAAAACACAGAAGTTGTAGATAATTTTCTCATCTTTCTTTAGGATTTCAAATCATCTTTATCGGAGCTCGTACGGATAAGTTATGTGTGAATTACCAACTAATGCCGATTTAAGCTTACCGATAATTTTCTTGCGATAAAAAAAATGCCAAAAATTCATAAATTGCTTAATAAAATCCAGAGATTATAAATAGGACATCTTGATAAAATATTGAGAGTAATTAGGCATTTAATTTAAAATATAAACCCTAATGCATGAATTAAAATGCCTAATTACGCAGTTTAAGCGCGTAATCACACTCCCCAACTAACGTTTTGCTAGTCTCTAGCAAATGACGTGAATGAATTTCAACAGCAGTATCCAAAAATAAAAACTTTAGAAAACATGAAATTAATGCCCATGCAACACGATCATACCGTTCACATACATGAATATAACTAAATTTCACACAAGCTCGTTCATATTCAGTGCACACAACTCCGAAGCACGTCACTCATGTAAGTTTCATCGTTTATATAGCAATTAAGAATAGTATACTCACATGAAGTTAACCAGCGGTACAATTCAGAGTTAATGTGGTCATATAAGTTTGAGTTTAAACAAGTAAAATCTCGAGGTGTGTGTGATGTGTGATGTGTGTGACTCAGTATACCTAGGATACCAGTGGACACCTATAGAACGGTTTCTTTGACTCGGCCTAACTGGTATACCCTTAAGAACACTTAAAAGGAATGAGTCCACTCGTCATATGTGAGGAAGAGTGTCACGATCAAACATCCCACATATTGAAAGGAACAAATGCCAAGTATATAGAGTGGACTAGTCTGACAAGGATCTAGCCTATCTATGAGGTGTTGGGTCCTTCGCCCTAACATCTTCTCACCTACTCGCCATGTCCAACTGAGACCACCCTAGATCAACTTATTCACAAACTTGATGTGAATACATCTGAGGTATTAAACGGTTGAAGAATCTTCATACGTGGAAAACATGTGTCGCGTCCTTAACTTTTTGTGGTGTTTTCGTGAAGGAGGCATTAGCATTTCATTTCATGTGCATTTCTATTTCTTATTCTTTCTTCTACTCATTCTTTAATTTTTGTATTTTCTTGGTCAATTAGGACAATCATTACACTTCTTTTGTTATCTTCATACCATCAATAGAAATTAAGCTCAAATAGTGATCCATGAACTAAGTTTATTTCTAGGGGTGGCTTAGCCTTCACATATTGAGTAAGCTACAAGACCTAGGTTTATATCTCCCCACTAGATGTCACCTCTAGGCTAGCAAATCAAAAATAGAGACTAGTATACAAGGAATTGTCCATAAGAAAAGGGAATTGAGTTCCATGAACTCTAATTTGATGTTGACACTCAAAAGGACGATAAATAACTCAAGGATATCTCACAAGGTGTCGTAGTCGCCACGGGTGTTCTCTTAGTGCTCACAAGGAACCCTAAGTGCAATGAATCACGTGAATGTGTCTATTCAACCTCGTGAGATGCCATGTAAATATAGGAGATTATATAGCCAAATTAACATGAGTGTACTACCTAATCAATTCTTCATGGAGTTACAAAGTCATATAAAGAGAAACTACACATAAATGAATCAAGTGTGTAATTCTTAGGTTATATGCAAGTATGTGAAGGGTATAAGTTAGTGTTAATCATGACATAATCGTTTATCCTCAGTTCTATTTTTTTCTTTCTTTTTTTGAAATGTTTTTTTTTTCAAATTAATATATAAAACATTGCAAGTATACGTGCATAGTGTCACATGCAAATGCTCACTCCCCGATTAAAGTGGAACATTGTCCTCAATGTGAAAGCATATGGGAAATAAAAAAACTATGCACGGGAGAAGTAGGGCGTACTTGGGTGGTGAAGTAATGGAAAAGAAAAACTGAGCCACAAGAAAATGTACCTAAAAATTAACTAAAAATAGAATAAAGTAAAAAAAAATGAAAAGAAGGGAAAGAAAAACATCACTGTTGTTTGGCGGAGGCTCTGAATGAATTTCTTCTGATGGGTGCAGGTCTATAAATTGAACTAGCGGGTCTCCAAATTTGAGCCGCCACAATGAATTAGTCTTCATACTTGCATGAAAGTCAGCCTCGAATGAATTAATACTCTTCAAAATACCAGACAGTACGTGTGCAGATTGACTTTCTTGTTTTAACAAGAAAGGGTCTGTATTTAGCATATTTTCTAGGAAATTTACTTCTTTACAAACTGAATTTTGAGGAAAAGTTATTGGAACAGTTACCTTTAGTTTTTTAGAAGCATTAGCATTAAAAGTTTTACCTGCTTCCTTGAAAGTTAAACATTCACCATTCTACTCACCCTCTTTATCAGGTGTACCAATCATCTTACCATAGTAGGGATTTGCTTCAGCATTGGATTCCTTGACATTTATTCTAGTCAGGAGAGACGGTTCCCCAGTTGCCAAGCTCGGAGGATAAGGTACCACAGGTTGGTACTCCTTATTAGTATCAGCCTCCTCATTAACTGATTGCTTCACTTCTAGGCTAGTTTCCTCCGGTTTTTTTTTTTTTGACTTCATCTGTTTCAACTGTAACTTCAAGTGTCAGGACAATTGGTTGTCTGGCGATGAGAATCTCAGGTTGGGAAACTTCTTTCCCGCTTCTCGAAGTGATGGCGGCCTCCGCTGTCTCAAGAGAAACATTATGTATTTGTTGTTAGTGCTGGTATTCTTAAGGACTAGGTTGAGGTTCTATAGAAAATTCCTCTTTTTCTAATATATACAACTACGTGCTCATTACATTAATGGTGTCCCGCAATTCATTTAAGTCCTGAGTATATTGGGCATACTGATTGATTTGAATTTGCATGAAATGCTGGAACATATTCGCCATCTGCGTCATGCAATCATCAAGAGATCCTAACGACTCACAACTCTAAGGGATCTGTTGTGGCTAATATTGAGGCAGAAGAGTGTTTGGGTAGTATGTTGACTCATATGATCTCCACCACTGATTGTGCTAATAGGGTGTATTGTCATGGGTGCCTAATTGTATCATGTATTCCATTGTGGGACATTTTCAGCTAGGTAATCGAAGAATGATAGTGCCTGATTCGGTTCCGTGCTGAAGAGTACTCCATTGCACATGGTTTAGACAAAGTGCTTGCAATCAGGGGTAAGAGCAGTATAAAAACAATTAACTAACCTCCATGATTCAAACCTATAATGTGGACAAGTACTTAACAGATCCTTGAATTGCTCCCAGCAAGCCTGAAAAGTCTTGTCACCCTTCTGCATAAACTGAATCATCCGTCCCTGCAAAAATTGAGTTCTCTGTAAGGGACAAAACCTATGCAAAAATTCATGTTCTATATCAACCCAATTAGTGATGGAGTGAGGTCTCAAGGAATTAAACCACATTTGCGCCCCATATTTCAAAGAGGCAAGAAATAAACGCAGTCTAATAGATTCATCAATTCTAGCGCAAGAGAAAAAAATATTGCAAGTTAACTCAAACTCTGACAGGTGCCAATAAGGGCACTTAGATTCCGTCCCGTAGAACTGAGGTAGCAATGACGTCCTCCCGTGTTGCATCATGAAATCAAGTTCTTCATTAGGTAAAACAATAGAAGATGGTATAGTGGTGCATTGAAGCCGGAAAAAGTCCATAAGCATGCGTGGTGCAGGTGCAGCCATATTTATTTGTTTATTTTTTTTTTCAAAACTCAATTTTTTTCTTTTTTTTTTCTTTTTCATAAGACTAATTAAAATTATGGGAAAAACGCTAATTTGAGACTAAGATCGACATTTCCCGGCAACGGTGTCAAAAACTTGACTCACTCAAAAAATGAGCAGCTCGGAAGCTATCCCAAGTATAGGAGTTCTGTCGTGTAATATTTAGCCCAAAGGCTAGATCGTCTCCTTAGGGAATGTAGTTTAATATCAAATTTTAGATTTTTCCAATCGACATTAAAAAGTTACTAAACTTAGTTTAGATTTGGGATTTTCAAGATTGTGTGATATTTCTTTTGACAAAATTAAATGAACACGCAAATTAAATGCTAATCCTAGCATGCACTGAATTAAATAACAAGAATGGAAACCTTATGTCTAATCAAGCAGACATCGAAACACGCATTAAATTTCGGAATAGAAACTAAAGACAGTAACTTTAACACGTAATTAAAACACGCAATAATGAAACTCACACAAACACAAACGCAATGATAAAAACCAAATCTCTAGCAAAATTATAAACTCGGACCAAAATCAAAATTTAAGACAAACAAGAACTTCAAACAAAAATTAAATCTTTAATGACTTAAACAATAACTAGACACGATAAAAATACAAACTTTAACAAGACTGATCCTAAACTAAATCGAGCTTCAACAAAAATTAAATTTTAAAAAAACAACTAATTTAATTTCTAAAAACAAAAACACTTTTTTTTAATTTTGTATTTTATTCTTTTTTTTTTAGAACTAAACCGGACCTTACTAAACTAATTAAATAACTCGAAGCATTAATTAAATCTAACGCAATATTTAATTAAGAAAATAAATAAATAAATAAATTGCAATAATAATAAAACTCCCTAATCAATTATTCAAAATCTAAAATTTCCCAATAAACCGTGATAAAAAATTTTGCAATATTTAACTGAATAAATAAATGTAGTAATAATAACATCTCCTAAACAATTATTCAAAATCTAAAATTTTCAAATAAACCTTAATAAAAAAAATAACAATATTCAATTAACAATAAAAAGAAGAAAAGAATATATATATATATATATATATAGATAGAGAGAGAGAGAGAGAGAGAGAGAGAGAAGCTGTGGGGTTGCTGGAGGTCTTCGAGAGGAGACAACAGAGCAGGGGACCTCCTCGGATGTTCTGGAGAAGCTGGCAGCAGCTGTGACTGGTGGCTCGGGTGGTTGCAGCAGATGACGGTGGTTTGACTAGTTGTCTTGATGTGCAGTAGTGGAAACAGGTCTTGAAGGAGCTCTCAAGTGTGGCTACAGTTGAGGGAGGCTTCAGTAATGCTGATTATTGCAAGAAAGGGAGGTCTTGGCAGTGGGGTGGCTGGCCAGCAACTTCTCGGGTCTGTGGGGCTTGCAGTAGCTAGGGGCTCCTCGAGTGTGCTCGGCAACAAAGTGGCCTGCATGGCTTCTGTTGAGCAGCAACAATAGAAGAGAACCTAGTAGGGAAGAAGTAGCCGAGAAGATGGACTTCTGTTGGTCTGGGAGGTCTTTCGGCTTGTGGCTGCTTCGGATAGCAAGGGGGATGGTTTCGGCTAGGGACTTTCGGCAACAGATTAGAGAGAAAAAAAATAGAGGGCAAGATAGAGAAAGGGAGAGAAACCGAGAGAGAGAGAGAGAGAGAGAGAGAGAGAGAGAGAGAGAGAGAGAGAGAGAGAGAGAGAGAGAGAGAGAGAGAGAGAATGAGGGATTAGAGAGAGAGAAAAGAAGCAGGGGCTCAGGACTGTGTTTGAGAGAAGGGAGAGCCGAGGAGAAAGGAAGGAGGAAGAGAGGAAGCAGGGGAAGAGAAGGAGGAAGAAAAGGTGTGCACAGGGGCTTGCCAGAACAAGAGAGAAAGAGAAAATTAAATAGGGAGGGGAGGGGCTACCATAACATCCACGAGGCTCGAATAAAAAACACCTAAGCCAGTTGCATAGCTGGGTCACATCAAGTTTCAATTTTTGTTTTATTTTTTTTCTCATTTTTCTCTCTATGAGCAAGGCCCGTTTTGACTCTTTTGGAGCCCGTTTCTCTCAAAGCTCAAAACACGTAAGTTGTCGATAATCTTCTCATATTTCTTTAGAATTTTGAATTATCTCGATCGGAACTTGGATGGAGAAGTTATGCACGAATTATGAACTGATGCCGATTTTGGCTCTCGATAATTTTTCTACAATAAAAAAAATATAAAAAATTTATAAATTGCTCAATAAAATCCAAAGATTATAAATAGGATACATTATTAAAATATTTAGAGTAATTATACATTTAATTAAAAATATAAACCCTAATGCACGAATTAAAACGCCTAATTACGTAGTTTAAGCGCGTAATCAGAACTCATTGTTCTCGTTGGTGAATGACCTTCTTTGACTCATCGATGAACCTTTTATACTTGTTGATGAGTATCAGCCTATAAATAGGCATTGGATCATTTTATTCCACAAAAAAATTCCTCTCTTCAACCTCCCTCTCTAGGGCTTCGGCCTTTTTGCCTTCTCTCTTTGATTTTGGCTTGGTTGCAACCCCATTTGACGATTAGAAGCTACCACGAGGTTCTAGGGGCTATTCTCTCCAAGTTTATCGGAGTGAAATCGTGATTTGGGGTTCTTTGGCACCACTCCAAAACTAGGATAAGGGAGTTATTATTTTTTTAGATTAATTAGTTATTTAACTATCTGGACTTGGAAATGTTAGGATATTAGGCATTCTAACATTGGAATTATTAAGTTAGGACTTTTGGATTACAGGGTTCCATTTTTCAGTTTGTTTTAGGCAAAATTTTGAGGAAGATGTAAGGGGGGATAAGTTATAACATATTTTTATTAATTTTGAACTGGTTATATTCGAGTATGTAAATTTATAAATATGAGTATGATTTTCTGAACAGTTTAGGCAATTGAAAAATGATGGTTTTTGAATATAAATCATATTTGGGAAAAAACAGTGTGGCATGAGATTAACTTTTCATATTAAATATGTTGTGAATGCATTGATGTGTCTGGATGATTTGTTTTGTGTTGTTATTTGGGTATTTCATTCACAATTTAACGTTGGCAGGCTTAAGGACTTTGTTATATTGTCCTTGATATAAATCGCATATAACGTTGAAAGGATTTGAGGAGGTCGCTATATTGTCATTTATATAAAAGGGGTAAAACGTTAGCAGTGACATAAGGAGGTCGTTTTACTGATTTAGTGCGAATAGGTCAATGTGAAAGTGTAACATGACAAAAGTGAAGTACGTGCTGAGAACGATGTGGAGGGATGCTCAGTACGTAGAGGGAATGATGGGGAGGGATGCCCTGAGAATCACCGAAAGTGAAGTATAGAAGTGTAATATGATTGTAGTATCCTGTGTTGTTGGCCTTACGAGGCTTAACATCTTATTTTGATGCTAACAAACAAGAGAAACTTAATATATTTTGTTGAGTAATAATAGTTCAGGGTTTAAGAAAGAGAATGTGCTAAAAGCTTATATTTCAAAGAAGGTTGATCATATGAAGCTTAAAGCATGGATTTCAAGATGATATTTTAAAGTATATGAGAGAGAGCTTGAAAGTATATCACAACTTGAAGAAAAACAAGAGAGGCAAAAAGAAAACAAAGCAAGACAGTTCAAAGAAAAGACAAGCATGAAGAATCAAGTGCCAAGAATGTTCAAAGTCCTAGAAGTCTTTATGTAATTACTTCATATTTTAAATATCTTTTGAAATATTCTTGAAGCTCTTTTAGGGTTGAATATGGACTGAGAGACCAGATTTTTTAAACCCTGGAAAATGTGTTTGACAAAGTTATATTTAAGTCTTTTAAACAACCAAAGGGTTTAAAAATGAAAAATGAAAGATTTTTAGAAAGTGAACTGGTCAGCCGATTGACTAGATTACACTGGGTTTACTCAGCCAACTAACAGGAATACAGCGGTTAAATAAACTGCCCAGCCGACTGACCAAAAGAACTAACTTTACTCAGCCGACTGATAATATCCAGCCGAATGACAATTTTAAACATGATCGAGGCAGCTGACTGACAAATTAATAGAATTTATTTCTGGCAGACAGAAAGGCCTTAGTCGCCTGTCCAGTTGACTGACCCTGTGAATTACACTACCCAGTTGCCTGTCTAACCGATTGACTTCACCGGATTTCAAAATTGTAAACTTCAATGGGAAAGTTTTAAAAATTAGTTTTCAAATGTGAACGTTATAAAAAATTGGTGAACACTCCAAGCAACGTGGGGAACAAGGAAACTCTTCCTAAAACCTCTATAAATACATGGTTTTACAAATCAAATATTACCAAGAGCCAAGGAATTGAAAAATTTGCTGAAAGCTATCTTGTAAATCGGCTGTTTTCTCTTGCTCAAATCTTGGCCTAGCTGATATTGCCGAATTTTTGAAAGAGATGATCTTCCTAATCTATTCCTACTACTAATCCTCATCTAAGAAGAATATTGGTGATCTCTACACTTGAGCCTCAATTCTATTTCATCTTGATATTTAAATTCTTGAAGTACATAGTGCTGAATTTGTACTAATCTACTATGTTTGAGAGTGTTCTTGTACACAACTACTCTTTTGTATTCTTGCAGCATTTTTGATGATTCCAAGGTGTTTGAATCATTGGATAAGCATGGGGTATCGCTTAGAGAGATGTAGCTCTAACCTAAGTGAAGGAATGATTGAGTGAGGGGATATCACTTGGAGAGGAGGGCTCTAACCTATTGAAGGAGTGTGTAATGGTGTTGTTCCACCCGAAAAGGAACTAGTATATTGGAATCCTTTGGTTGTTTGCCAAAGGCGAGGACATAGGCTGGGGATAAGCCAAACCTTGTAAAAATCCGGTGTCACCCTCTTTACTTTCAGTATGTATGAACTGCGTGGATGTTTTGAATTCTTTAATCATATATACTACGTGGATTAAATATTAAATAAACTTAAGCTTAATTTGTTTTTGGGATTGCAAAAATTGAAAGGGAGTACATTGGTTGATCCATACTTTGCAGAAACCGTAAGGGAGTATGTTGATTGGTGAAACACCCAAAGACTCTTTAACTGAAAGTTTATTTTACGTCTAAACTTTTGGAAAGAGTATTGGATTTTACATTGTACTTTATTTTGAGAAAGAAAATTCATTACCATAGGGCTTGCATTAACCACAGGCCTTGAATCAAACTTACATATAGGGTTGCAAGCAAACAAAAACTGAATCTTATATCTTAGTTTGAATATTGTGGTTGATTGATTGGTTAAGTACTTTGTTGATATATGGTTGTGGATTGAATATTGTTTTAAGTATTTATTATGTATTTGATAAATCAACAAGAAGTCAAGAAATCATTAAAAAGAATTAAAAGAGGATAAGGATTCTTGAAAAGAATTAAAAGAAATTTTTAAATCCAGTTACCCCCCTCTTGGGACTACACCTTGGTTTTCATGTATGGATATAATTAAAATGTGTTGTTTACTGTGGGTGTGAGTACACACATGCAAATTAAATGTGTTTTGAATGTTGATGTGTTCTAATATGATGTATGATACGTGGATCTCTTAACTATGATGATATTGGATGTGTGTGGGTAAATGTGTGTGAAATTTACAGCATAAATATTTATGGCAAAGTAAAACTCTCTGCCCGAGGGCATACTGAGTAAGGTAAGTGCCCTAACTAGTACCAGTTGTACCCACACCCAAATTAAAGGGAAAAGTTACAAAGGATATCAGAGCAAAAGGGCGTTACATGTATGGGCGTGTAATCTCCCCAATCCTCGATAACTTTTGCTATAAATATTGGTTATGTATATGTGAGTACATCCGATATGCATTTTCTCAGTTGATGTTGGTTATCAAATGATTATATTTTATATTTACTAAAACTCATATGCTACACACTGTTATAATTTATTCAATCCTTATTGAGAAGTGTCTCATCCTAACGAATTATCAATTTTTTTTTTCAGGTCCTTTTGGTGATCAAACTTAGAAAACTGTGGGGGTAGGGATTAAAATTTTGGTAATTTTGGGTGGTCATAAGAACATTTTATGTTTTAAATGCTAGAGATGTAATATGGACAGTTGGATGCACTTTTTAGGATGTTTAGATAATACTCTAGTATTTTATTTAAGGTAGTTATTTATTATTTTCCGTTGTGTGATTGGTATTATGGTATTATAGATGGAAAAATGGTCTCATAACACCTTGGGCCTGACTTGGCGGGTTCGAGGTGTTAAAAAGTGGTATCAGAGCATTTTAAGTTGTTAGGTCTTGTAGACTTTAGGATGATTAATACCAGAGTATAGGTTCGAGTTAGGGCGAGGATAGGAATGAGTAGATTAGGATATTGTAAGGACTTTAGAGTTTTGTTTCGTATGCTTTGGGGCAAAAATCCCTTGATGGTCTTCTTTGTTTTTCTACAGCAGTAGCTGGCTTTAGAAAACCACAGTAAATCCATTGATGGTGATGTTTTCGAGCAGAGAAACTCGAACTTGAAATTTGAACTTGAAGGATAAGATAATTGAGGTCAATTGGGTGTTTGATGTTTAAATTGCGGATTTGAAAGTTAAATTGGTTTCTCTCTTTATAACTGTACTAGTTATGTTAAGATATGGAAATTCTAAACTTGCTTCTATCCTATCTTCATGATGGAGCCCAAAGATAAAGACATGGATGCTGGGGGGTGGTGGGGGGGGGGGGGGGTGGGAAGAGAATGAGGTTAGGAGCTTCTAGCGGGGAAGAGATTGAAATCTCCAGACTTCTGCGAGGTTTAGCTCAGCAAGTCAGGGAAGAGATTAGGTGGGACCTTGAGGGATCAAGCTGCCCACCTATGAACGAGTTCTATTCAATCGGTTAATTCACTTGCCTAAAACCCTTTGCTTTTGCGGGTGGCACTGACCCATGATGGTCGAGACTTGGGTGTACGGGATGGAGAAGATACTAACGGTACTGAGTTGCACTGAGGAGCAGAAGGTTCTCTTCGCCACCTTCAAGCTGACAAAAGAGGCTGAGTGATGGTGGCTAGCGGTGACGCTGTTAGAAGAGCAGCGAGCAGTACCCACAGTGATGACTTGGGGTAGTTTCAAGGAGGTCTTCTATGACCGGTATTTCCCTGCCACCAGTAGAATGTCGAAGGTAGATGAAATTTTCAACCTAACTCAGGGGCACCACATTGTTTAGCAGTACGCTGTTAGGTTTGTGGAGTTTTCTCACTTTGCTCCATTCGTGGTCGTAGATGAATATCAAAAGGCAAGGAGGTTTGAAATAGAGAATCCATGAGCATGTGATAGTCTTGCAGATACAGAACTTTTCAGAGCTGGTGGATAAAGCCACTGTAGCTGAGTTGAGCCTACAGAGAGGTACAGAGGTGTTAGAGTAGAGGAAGAGATCCATGCCTCCTGGCTTCCATGCAGATGCTAGGCATGGTCATTGGAAAGGAGATAGAGATAATTTGGATCAGAGGTCATATAGGACTGATCAAGACTACTAGGGGAGTTCATCACGCCCTCTTTATGTTCGATGTAATGAGAGGCATTAGGGAGATGCCGAGGCAGGGGTCTTGTGTGCTTTAAATGTGGCAGATGCGGCCATATCACCTGAGATTTTTGGGGACCACCGAACAATGCACCCGCTCTTGATCAGAATTGGAGGAACAATCTAGTGCCTCGTGGCAGACCAGCGCATGTCTACACACTTGCCCCGACTGAGATAGGTACTGCTAAAGGCACATGTATTGTGTTTATGTTTGGGATAAATAATAGGTTTCATTTGATTTTAAGTGATGCAAATGTTCACATGTTAGAGTATATTGAATTGTGTGGATGTGGTTAGTTAATGAACTTTTGGGTTGGTGAAAAATAATTGGTTAGCAAAATTTCGAGAACGAAATTTTATAAGGAGGGGAGAATGTAGTAACCCAAACCAAGGAAATAAAAGAAAAAATAAGAAAAAAAATTAAAAAAAAAAAAGAAAAAAGAAAAAAAATTCAAAGGGCAGGACAATAGGGCCTTGTCGACAAGTGCCCTGTGCTTGCCAATGAGGAGATCTCGAGAGCCAAGGAATTTCAAGTTTTAAAAGATTCATTGACGAACTCATTGTTCTTGTCGATGAGTGTCATTCTTTAACTCGTCGATGAACTTTTTATACTCGTCAACGAGTATCGACTTATAAATAGGCCTTAGATCATTTTAATCCACGAAAAAAATTCCTCTCTTCACACTCTCTCTCTAGGGTTTCAGCCTCTCTATCTTCTCTCTTTGATTTTGGCCCAGTTGCAGCTCGATTTGATGATCAGAAGCTACCACGAAGTTCTAGGGTGATTCTCTCCAAGTTAATTGGAGTGAAATTGTGATTTGGGGTTTTTGGGCACTACTCCAAAACCAGGCTGAGGGAGATATTTTTTTTAGATTAATTAGTTATTTGACTATCTAGACTTGGAAATGTTAGGATATTAGGCATTCTGAGGTTGAACTGATTAAGTTAGGCATTTTGGAATACAGGGTTCCATTTTTCAGTTCATTTTAGGTAGCTCTTTGAGGAATAGGTAAGGGGGATTAGTTATAACAACTTTTTATTAATTTTGAAACGGTTATATTCGAGTATGTAAATTTATATATATGAGTATGATTTTCTTAACGGTTTGGACAACTGAAAAATGATGGTTTTTGAATATAAATCATATTTGGGAAAAAAATAGTGTGGCATGAGATTAACTTTTCATATTAAATATGTTGTGAATGCATTGATGTGTCTGGATGATTTATTTTGTGTGGTTATTTGGGTATTTCACAATATAATGTTGGCAAGCTTGAGGAGTTCATTATATTGTCCTTGATATAATTCACAATATAACATTGGTATGATTTGAGGGGGTCGTTATATTGTCATTTATATAAATGGGGTAAAACGTTGGTAGTTACATGCGGAGGTCATTTTACTGATTTACTGTGAATAGATTAATGTGAAAGTGTAACACGACAGAAGTGAAGTGCGTGTTGAGAACAATGGGGAGGGATGCTCAGTACTTAGAGGGAACAATGGGGAGGGATGTCCTGAGAATCACCGAAAGTGAAGTATAGAAGTGTAATATGAGTGTAGTATCCTGTGTGGATGTGATTGAAATGTAATTTTTACTGTGGGCGTGAGTACACACATGCGAATTGAATGTGTTGTGAATGTTGGTGTGTTTTGATATGATGTATGCATGAAATTAACTATATAAATACTTATGGTAAAGTAAAACTCTCCGCCCGAGGGCTTACTGAGTAAGGTGAGTGCCCTGATCAGTATAAGTTGTAGCCACACCCAAATTAAAGGGCGAGGTTACAAATGGTATCAGAGTAAATGGGCGTTACATGTATGGATGGGTGATCTTCCCAATCCTCAGGAACTTTCGCTATAAACATTGGTTTTGTATTTGTGAGTACAGTCGGTATGCGTTTTCTTAGTTGATGTTGGTTATCAAATGATTATATTTTATATTTACTAAATCTCATCTGCCACATACTGTTATAATTTGTTCCATCCTTACTAAGAAGTGTCTCACCCTAACAAATTATCAATTTTTTTTTTCAGGTCCTTCTGGTGATCGAACTTTCAAAACTCCGTGGGCAAGGATTAGAATTTTGGTAATTTTGAGTGGTCGTAAGAACAATTTATGTTTTAAATGCTGGAGATGTACTATGGATAGATGGATGCACTTTTTGTGATGTTTAGATAATACTTTGGTATTTTATTTGAGGTAGTTATTTATTATTTTCTGTTGCGTGATTGGTATTATGGTATCAGAGATGGAAGAATGGTCTCATAACACCCTGGGCCCCACTTGGCGGGTTCGGGGCATTACAAGAAATCCTCATAACAAGTTGTTTGAGGCAAAGACGTAGGCTACGACCGAACATTATAAAAATAACTGTGTTTAGCTTCTTCTTCTTCCATAAACTTATAATTTCTACTAGATTTAACCTACGTGCATGATTTTACTTTTGTCAAGAACTAAATGAATATTGAATCTTGCCGAGTTTAGAATCTTACTGAATATTGAATAGCGCTGAATATAAACTCTTGCTAAATATTGAATCTTGTTGAATATTTAAGAAAGTGCTGAACATTGATGTTGCCGAAGATTGAGAATTAATTTTTGATTGAAACATAATTTTGCTTGTTGTATGCTGGATTAATAACTCAAAATAGCAAAAGTTTTGTAAATCCTAGATTAGATCAGCTGAAGTTAAAGAGTTGGTAATTAATCATATTTTTGAAGTATATTTGCTGAGAAAAACTAACTTTCAATGCTGAAATCATTTTTTCACATCTCATTGATACTAACTGAAAATCATATTCGGAATAAGTACTTAACTGAATGTATTAATTCTTCTTTCATATTGTAAATTCAGATTTTGCATTGATTTTTATGTTCATATCTAGAACCACTCATTGATATAATACGGTAGCTTAATATAAATATTGTTTGTGTTGGAAGTTAAAGTAATTAAGGGTTAAAGTAAATAAGAATTCCGCAAATAAATTTTTAAATAACCCAATTCACCCCCCGTCTTGGGAATATATCCTAATTTCAGAACCTAATGGGATTGAAGTAGTATAGTTTAGGAGATTAAATTTAATGGTGAGGATAGTATAGTTTCTAATTGAGAGAAAAATAAAGCTCTAGCAAATAGAGAGTGAAAACCAAACTATTTTAGTTTATCTAAATTAAGGAATAGTTTAGTTTTTGGAATGACTAAACATGGAACAAGATAACATTTGCATATGAGTTGACACCAAAACACGAATCCCAAATTTTTAAACAAAGGGTTGCCATATGTTTTGGTGCAAGTTTGGAATTTGAATTTGTATTTAAATGAATTTGGACAAAATGTTGGATAAAAGTATATCAAATTTCATTTAAATTTTATGAACCCAAAGTTTGAGTTAGACACTATAAATAAATAAATAAACAAATATAAGATAAGGTAAGATAAAAGAATGGATTGGAAGAAGGATGTTTAATAAGGATAGAATAAGACTACTTTTGGAAGCATATAATGTAAATGATTACATACTTAACAAATAATAAATAAAATAATAATAAGAAGAACAAAAGCGATGACATGAATTGCACACTTCATAATTGCTAATTTAAAATGGAAGATTGCAATCTTTCACATGGTAGTGGAGTCCAATTGAAAAACCTAAAAAAAAAAAGTATTAAATTAAAAAAATAAAGTGACTTAAAAAAATAAAGTGACTTAATTAAATACATGCATGCGTGCATCTCATTTAATTAGGCTATCATAAAAAAAAAAAAACAAAAGGGGAAAAAAGGTGATTTTAATTTGGATGGGGATGGACCGACCATATCAATATCCAAATTAATAAACAAATTAATTAAATCAAGTTCTTTAATTAGAAAGTTTTTGGCTGGAACTCATCCGAAAATGCTGAGGTGGAATCCACATGCGGAAGAGGTTGACGTGGCCAAATTCAAAAGGTGCTTCTGATCAAAGCGTTGTTTGAAGGAATAAGGAGTCCCACCCTCGGCTTAGAATATCATACGGAATCCTACTACCACGGCGACGGAATCCTACTACCACGGCGACGTCGTTTACGTAGCTTCCCAATTCCCATTACTAACATTTATGCGGTGTTTAATTCTACATCCATGCCATGCCACATTTGCAAATATATATATATATATATATATATATATATATATATATATATATATAAAATATTAAACGGTGAAGCAATAAGGAGTCCCAAAATGCTAATTCTGAATTTCTCAAAATTTTTAACTTTTAAAATTTAAAACTAAATATTCATTAGTTGTAATTTTATCTTCCTAAATTCTATTAGTCCATCTTTAATAATTGTGTTTTTTTAAATAATAAATTGTTCAATTTCATTATTTCCTTGTTTGTTAAAAACACACACTCTCTCTCTCTCTCTCTCTCTCTCTCTCTCTCTCTCTCTCTCTCTCTCTCTCTATGAGATTGTACAATAATATTTCTTCCAAATATTTTTCACTCACATCCGAAATTCAGTAATTGATTGACAAAATTGCTCCTAATTTCATTCATTTTCCAAATTAAGTTAACAAACCTTTCAATAAATTTACACGAACTGAATGGTAGACACAAAACTGATAGCAGTTCAAATACAACAATTTATTCAACAACATTCATATATTAAATATGTAAGTCTTCTTCTTAAATGTTTGTTCATCCTTACTTTAATGTCTCGATTTCTTATATATGGGTATTTATTTTATTTTTAAAGATACAAATAGTCATCAATTATGGCATTTTCTCGAAAATGAATACCAAGCTTCAAGGCAAGTATCAATGTATGCCATGCCCATGATGTGTCAACTACTTCCCAATGTTTTTTGACAAGCCATCAACTTGGCGAGCATCATCAAACGTAGAGAGCTAACGACATGTGTTGCCAAGGCAATGCCGTTGAGCACGAGACCACAATTGAGGGTAACAAGTACAATGTCAAGGATGACTCAAGTGCTAACTCAGGTTTGGAGTCGGGACATTTGCGCACAATGTGCGCTTGTCATTGGGATTTCATTATACTAGCAAAATCGCCAGCATGTCACTGGCTTTTGACGAGAGACTTGAAGTCTAATCTTATTTTGTTAAGTGAAAAAGTAAAAAAAATTAGAGTTGTTATAAAAATTATAAGAATAGTATATTGTTTTACACCTTATTTTGTGATTTGTACATGTTTTTCGTGTTTGAACATTTTGAAATGGATTATTAAGTTCTATAAAGTGTTGATTGCTTGAAGATGCTTATGAAATGAATTAATAAGTTCTATAATTTTATCTCTCTTGAAATAAAATTTTGGAAATATATACAATCTTTGAATTTATTTTGATAATTTATACAAAAGGAAAAAATTTAATATTAAAAAAAGTTTAGTAATTGTTAGCCCTAGGGGCTAAGGGTTCTCATTCCAGTTTGTTTTGATGACAACAACCCATTAGTGGTTCTTAAGTATGCTAACATTTTTCCTCAAGTTTAGTACAGATATACAAGACAGTTCCAAGGCAAGCATAAGGGTCAGACATATATCGAACAAGTAAAGAGCAAATGACCATCAACAAAGTTCCACACATGGCACATCCGGAACTCAACCACCCAAACAAAGCATATATAGAACTCTACATTAATTATATTTTTGTTGGATTGTGTGTGTGAGAGGTAGGATGTATGTTACAACTCTTATGAATATGGTGTGGTCAAGAGTATCTTATAAGAGACGAGCAAATTGCATATGCATATAGTTCACAAATAGGCTAAGACATGAAAACCAAGTTCACACATGCATATCGAGTCACTTAATTGGATAAGATGTCAAAATGGCTTTCAAACGTTTTTTTTATCAAACCAAGACATCTTATAATAGGTAAAATTAATTCTGGACAAGATTGGATTTTAACTTGAACAAAAATCATTTTTTGAACTTGTCCAAATTTGTTTAGGTCTCATTTTTTTAAAGGTAAAAATAGAGTGACTCTTCAACGAAGAGATCCCGAGACCACCTAAAAATCTCAGAGGCGACTCAACGACAAATATAGGGGATTTGTCGAAAAATGTATATGGGTGGCTTGTCGACGTATACAGGGGAATCGTCGACGAATAGAACCTGAGACCTTTATGAAATCAATAGAGAAGACTCATCGACGAACACAGGGGTTTCGTCAACGGATGCATGTGTAAGACTCGTCGACAAGGTCATGGAATTTTCGACGAGTGTCGGGCGGCAAAATGCATTTAATGTGTAATAACGGCTAGTTTTCAAATTGTATTTTCTCCATTAATGCCCAATAGCTTTCCAGCGAGCTGCTCGTCCCTTTGCCCTTTAATATGAGTCTTGTGCATTCCTTTCATAGTTAGTTGAGTACTTGGTTGTTAAGCACATTGATTATGCATTCATTTCAAGGTTTTCATATTTGCTCATACTCTCTTGCTCTTTACTCTAGTCTTACATATCATTTACAAAGAGAGTAGTGGGAGGTTAGATTTGTATTATCAGCTCAAGAAAGAGCACTTTGAAGTTGTATCTAATTGTTTTGATTTGTTGTATTGAGGGATTCTTTGTGAGCCTTTGAAAAGTGACTCTTGGTGAGCATCTTGTTGTAGCTCTTGGTGAGCAACTGGATTGTGTACCCAAGATTGTAAAGGCTTCTCTGTCTTGAAGGAGGATTGGTTTGTGGATTTGGGGAATCCTTGAGTTGGTCTCAAGGCGTGGATGTAGGCTTGGTGCCAAACCATGTTAATATCACCGTGTTAAGCTTTTCTCACCCTATCTCTTTTTATTGCTTGCTTGTTAGTATTTGCTTTGAATATAAATTGTGATATAATACTCTTGCATCTTGCCAAAATAATTTTGTGATTATAGAAAAAATCATATATCCGCGAAAGTCGTCTATTCACCCCTCTAGACGCACACCTGGGACGACAAGTGGTATCAGAGCAAGTCGCTAGACCTTTGGAGTAACATCTAGAGCGCAAAAATCAAATGGCGGATATGTTTTCCCAAGGACAATCGGTTGACCGTCCACCAAAGTTCAATAGAAGCAACTACCTTGCATAGAAAGATCGAATGACAATCTTCATTCAGTCATACAAATTGAAAATGTGGAATGTAATCACCGATGAAGATTACGTATTCAAGGATAAAGAAAGTGAGATCATACCAAACAAGAAGTTGTTAGAAGGCGACGCAAGGTTAGTTCAACTAAACTTCAAAACTAAAAATTTTCTCTACTGTGCTATGAGCGATGAAGAATACAACTGAATTTGTGGATGCAACATCGCAAAGGAAATGTGGGAGAAGCTCCAAGTAACATATGAAGGTACATCTCAAGTTAAAAAGTCAAAAATCTATATGTTGGTGAAATAATATGAGATGTTCAAAATGGAAGAAGGTGAGTCAATTAATTATATGTTTACATGCTTTACACATATAACAAATGGATTGAAAGCACTTGGTAGTGAGTACTCTATGGAAGACAACATGTAGACGGTGCTTCACTCATTACCAGAATCATGACACGCAAAGTCTACTGCACTTGAAGAAGCAAAGGACCTATCCAAGGTCACTCTTGATGAGCTAATTGGGTCTCTTATGACCTATGAGATTAAGAAGAAGAACGCTTCAACCGAAGTAGATAAGCCCAAAAAGACAATGGACATGGCTCTAAAGACGGGAAGTAAGAAGGAAATTATTGAAGAAGAAGAAGAGTGTGACAATGAGGAAGAGATTGCTCTTATTACTAGGAGAATCAGAAACTTCTTGCTAAAGAAGAAGGGTAAGCAAAAGAGTAAGGGAGAATCAAGCATGAAGTGCTACAATTGTAAGAAGCGTAGTCATCGGATGGCTAAGTGTTCCCTATTAAAAAACAAAGGCAGTAATCAGCAAGGAGATAAGAAGAAATATAAAGCCATGAATGCAACTAAATGGGATGAGCTCGATGGACTTTCAACTGACGGAGAAAACGAAGAAGAAGTTGCAAACTTTTGCTTCATGGAGGATGAGCAAGATAAGGTAATTTCCGATGACAAATACACTCCCTCATTTGATGAGCTAGAAGATACTTGTAGAAAACTCTATAATGAATTAATTGCTACCAAAAAGAGAAATAAACATATTGAAGAAACCCATTCAAAATGCAAAAGAAAAGATGTATGTATTTTTTCTACTTTAAAGTAAGAAAATGAATCTTTGAATACAAAAATTGAAGAGCTAAATAAAAGTTCTCAATTAGATCACGAGTTTTTCCAAAAGAAAATGGAAAATATGAAAAGCCAAATTAATGAAGGTGTTGAGGAAAACTTGTCTTTGAAAAGGAAAATTGAGGACCAAAGCATGACTATTTACAAGTTTACAAATGGAAAGGAGAATTTAGACAAATTACTTGGGGCTCAAAGATTTGAGATTTTCAAAGAAGACTTGGGTTATGGTTTTTCATCATCCAAATCGATTGGTGTTACAAGTGTATGTGTCAATAGGAACTCACTTCCAAACAAAAATCCAGCACCCAAACCAAATCCTTTGCACGCTAATAAAGCTTGCCTATACTGTGAAAGAAAGGATCATGTATGCTTCACTTGTCCTTTTAGAGGAAACAGAGGAAAATGAAAGAAATATATATGGGTGATCAAGAATGCTAACCCCATAGGACCCAAGGAAAATTGGGTACCAAAACAAATCACCTAATTCTATTTGCAGGTTTGCTTGAAAACCTCTTTGATGAAAAACAAATGGATCCTTGATAGTGGGTGCTCAAGACACATGATGAGGGACGCCAGCAAATTCCTTTCACTCATCTACAAGAAAGAAGGGCTTGTGGCATTTAGAGACAATGCCAAGAGAAGAATCATAGGTAAAGGTAAAATAAGTAATTCCTCTCTCTCTCTCTCTCTCTCTCTCTCTCTCTCTCTCTCTCTCTCTCTCTCTTTATTGAAAATGTTGTACTTGTAGATACGCTTAAGCATAATTTATTGAGTATTAGTCAGCTATGTGACAAAGGACTAAATGTTTTATTTCAATCCTCACAATTCTCAATAATTGACTTAAATGGAAATACTCTATTAGTAGGCAATCACAAATCAAACGTATACACCATTGAGTTTAATGATATTAATTCTTGTTATGTTAAATGTCTGACTACAACAAGTGAGTCTAGTTGGCTATGGCATAGGAGGTTAGGTCACGCTAGCATGGACCTCTTGCATAAACTATCTTCCAAAGAACTAGTAAATGGCTTACCTAAAGATAACTAAAGATAAAGTTTGTGATGCTTGCCAATATGGAAAACAGATTAAATAATCTTTTAAAACTAAGAAAGTGATTTCCACATCAAGACCATTAGTGTCAATTCACCTTGATATGTTTGGGCCAAATGATGTTGCAAGCATAATTGGAAAATTGTATGCATTTGTTATTGTTGATGACTTTTCTAGATTTTCATGCGTTATCTTTTTAGCAAACAAAAGTGACACATGCAGTGCTTTCATTCACTTATGTGGAAAAGTACAAAATGAAAAGGGTATGCCCATTGTTCACATTAGGAGTGATAGGGGAAGAGAATTTAAAAACCAAGAGTTAGAAGATTTTTGTAATGAAAATGGCTATTCACACAATTTATTAGCACCTAAAACTCCATAGCAAAATGGAATAGTTGAAAGAAAGAATTCAACGCTCCAAGAAATGGTTAGGACAATGCTCAATGAACATAAACTTCTAAAATATTTTTGGGAAGAAGCTGTTAGTACAACTTGCTACGTTAGCAACCGTGTCATTATTTGATCCAAAATAGGAAAAACCCTATATGAGATTTGGAAGGGTAGAAAACCAAACATCTCACACTTCAAAGTTTTTGGATGCAAATGTTTTATTCTAAATGATAAAGATCACTTAGCAAAATTTGATTCAAAATCCGATGGGGGGATCTTTCTAGGGTATGCAATGAACAGTATAGCCTATAGAGTATTAAATAGAATGACTCAAACTGTTCAAGAATCAATGCATGTTGTTTTTGATGAAACTAACTCAAATGCACCCAAAGAAATAGTTGACTTGGATGATCATGTGACTACCATGAGAATTGAGAGGGAACTTGAGCAACTTAAGGTAAATGATGAACAAAATGAAAATTCCCAAGAAATCAAAAAAGATCATCAAGAGTTATCACCTTAGGAAGATTCTGCAAGACTCGAAGAAGAAAATCAAGAACTCCCTAGAGCATGGAAATTCTTTAGAAACCACCCAACTAGTCTCATCATAGGCAATCCATCCCAAGGAGTTAACACTAGATCTCACGTGAGAAGTGGATGTAACCATATAGCCTTCGTGTCCTAATTAGAACCTAAGAACTTTGAGGAAGTTGAAAATGATGAGAATTGGATTTTTTCCATGCAAGAAGAACTTGACCAATTCGAAAGGAACAAAGTATGGGAATTGGTTCCTAAACCCAAAAACACTACAATAATAGGCACAAAATGAGTGTTTAGTAATAAGAAAGACGAAGATGCTAACATTGTAAGAAACAAAGCTAGATTGGTTGCACAAGGGTATAATCAGCAAGAAGGAATTGACTATATATGATGAAATCTATGCCCCTGTAGCAAAACTAGAAGCAATCTGGATGCTATTAGCCTTTGCTTGCTATAAAGACTTCAAATTATTCCAAATGGATGTAAAGAGTGCCTTTTTAAATAAATACATAAATGAGGAAGTCTATGTTAAACAATCACCAAGTTTTTAGAGCCATACCCTGAATATGTATTTAAGCTCTCAAAAGCTCTTTATGGACATAAGCAAGAACCAAGAGCATGGTATGAACGACTAAGTAAGTTTCTATTAGAAGATGGCTTCACAAGAGGAAAATTTGACACAACCTTGTTCTTGAAACATATAGGAAATGATATGCTAGTCATACAAATTTACGTAGATGATATCATTTTTGATTCCACTAATGTAAATATATGTAAAGAATTTGCCCAAACTATGCAAGAAACATTTGAGATGAGTATGATGGGTGAATTAAATTTATTCCTTGGGTTGCAAATAAGACAAATGAAGAATGAAATTTTCATTAATCAAGCTAAATACGTTAAGGACATGCTTAAGAAATTTGGGCTTGAAATAGGAAAATCAAAAGCAACCCCTATGAGCATAACTTGATAGTGATGAAAAAGGGAAAAATGTTAACCAAAAACTATATAAAGGGATGATTGGTAGTCTGTTGTACCTCACTTCTAGCAGACTTGACATTATGTTCAGCGTTTGCTTATGCGCTAGATTCCAATCATGTCCCCACATTTTAATGTCGTCAAGAGAATTTTTAGGTACCTAGTAGGAACACATAACTTAGGGCTCTTTTACCTTAAGAATGCTCCCTTTGACCTCACCTGCTATTCAGATGCTGACTATGGGGGATGCAAAACTGATAGGCAAAGCACCAGTGGTACGTGTCACTTTCTAGGATGCTCACTCTCATGGTTCTGTAAGAAGCAAACTTCAGTTGTTCTCTCAACCATCGAGGTTGAATACATAGCAGCAGGTAGTTGTTGTGGATTTATATATAAAGCAACAACTCGAAGATTTTAAAATTTTGATTAAGGGTACTTCAATTTATTGTGACAACACTAGTACCATCAATATCTCGAAAAACTCGTGCCTCCACTCTAAGACTAAACATATTGAGATACAACACCACTTTATTCGAGATCACATACAAAAGGGGGACGTTGAATAAGTATACATGAATACCAAAGGTCAACTGGCTGATATTTTAACCAAACCCCTAAATGAAGAAAGATTCAGTAAAATCATGCATGAATTAGGCATGTGCACTCCAAAGGACCTATCTTAAACTGTGCCATGAGTATGCTCTGAGATTCACAAGCAAAAAAGGTTTCTCGAAGAAATTCCCTCCTAGACAAACATATGGGAGATTCTATAAATTTGCTTTCAAAAGAGGACTTTGCCAATAAAGGAGTAGAAGTGAGTAACTTTGTTCTTTGTGTTTGAAAGGATGAGTGATGATATATTAGAATATTATTATTTATCATAACGAATATTATTTAATGTCAGTTTTTAGAAAAAACTATATATAATACAGTAATTATGTTTTTAGTAGATTATGATATCCAGCCGGTGCAGATGCTAATATATTTAGCCGGCGCAAATGTCGTGATCAGTTTTAATATAACAGTTTATTCAGAAATTATGAAATGACAACTTTTATTCAGAAATATGTAAAAGCTAGATTTTATTTTAGAAATATGAAAATATTATTTAACAACAGAATTATATTATTAGAAATGTATTATATGATAACGAAACCCGGATGGCTTAGTCTAGATTCAGAGCATGATACCGTAGCTATCAGTTCAGACAGTGCTACCACACATCTCAGATAGAGTGTGGGAGTAGGATAGTCAATTGTGCATCAGTGTAGGAGCAGGTGCCCCCTAGCAGTCCGGACCAGGCGGGGCAAGCCAATCCTACTTACAAACTTACAAGTTTGACTTAACATGGTAGGCCAGCTATTGTTAGGTCTCGCCTATGGGCTGCACAACCTAGTCATGTGGGGGTAATACATGACATCAGCTAGCTATCCATCCAGGGTGTGATTTCAATATTATACAGATACAACAAATGATTTTTTTTTTGTATACAGGAATTTAATATGACACAGTATGTTATATGAAATATGATTTATTCAGATTATTATAAAACAATTTTTAACAGATTTACTAAATGTAGTTGATTTATGTACAGGCTTTCCTTATTTAACTGATATAATATACCATGTACAGTATATGATTATAATACAATGATACTCATGTTGCCACACATTGATATTAGTTTATCTCCCTTACTGAGAGTTGTCTTACCCCAGTATTACAAACATTTCAGGAAACCTAGATAGAAGAGCAGACCAAGCTCTGAGGTAGAGGAGGCTGTTTTATACTACCTTGTCTGAAGGGTAAGTTGTGGGGTTGTGTTTAGGATGGATTTCTAGGGCTATGAACTTAGGATATTATGGTTCTTTTTGGGGATGGATATATGTGTATTTATGGACACAGTAGAACTATAGTATTATACATATATATATACATATATATATATATATATGTATGTATATATATATATATATATATATGTAAATTATAGTTTCTGCTGCATAGACGACATGTATGTATAGACAGGTATTTCCCCAGTACCTATGGGTCCAAGTTGACTTTGACTTGGTAAGTATGTCATGGTATCAGAGTTATTATGATAATTATTATGTTAAAAAATAGCAGAAATTTCTGGTCGTTACAAAATGGTATCAGAGCCTAGGTTACTAAGTTCTTTAGACTTTAGTGTACAACGGAAACAATACTAGAGTATAGGAACATAATTTTAGTGAGTCAAGGTTGGAGAGTTAAAAAGAGAATTTAGGGTTTTGTTCTGCAACCTGGAAACAGGATTTCCATGGTGGTTTTTGTGTTTTTCCTGAGGTGACGATTTCAGGAGAGCAATAGTAAATTATTTTCAGGTTATGTTTTCTAAATTGCAGGACTGAATCTTAAATTGGGAGTAAGGACATTAAGTTACTTGATGATCTGATATTTTAGCCAGGTAAATATATATATATATATATATATATATATATTAGTTATGTTAAGAAGATAGGGTTCTCAAACTATGTTTATTGTTTTTTCAGGATAGGCCCTAGAGGTAGTAGTGCTCACGCCAGTGGTGATGATGGCGCAGGGCCCTTTAGTGCGGACGGTGGTGATTCTGATGCCGTTTTACATAGCGTAACTTAGCAGGTTATGGCTGAGATTGCATAGAGTTCTAGGGAGCGGGGAGGCCCATCTGTAGATTAGGGTTGTACCATATAGAAATTCACTAAAATGAATCCCCTAGCATTCTCAAGGGGAGCGGACTTTGCAGTTACTGAAAACTGGGTACAAGAGATGGAGAAAATACTGATGGTCCTGCATTGTATGGATGATCAGAGGGTCTAGTACCACCTATAAATTAACAGGTGAGGCTGAGAGATGGAGGACAACCATAAAATTACTAGAGGAACAGAGACCCCTACTGACGATCATAACTTGGAGTCGATTTAAGGAAATTTTCTTTCATCATTATTTTCCTATCACCGTTAGAGAGGTTAAGGTAGTAGAATTTATGAATTTGACTTAGGGAAATCTCACGATTCAGCAGTATGTGGTGAATTTCATTGAGCTGTCACGTTTTGCTCCTTACATTGTACCAGATGAGGCTAAGAAGGTAAAAATGTCAAAGAGGGGCTTGAAGCTAGAAATTTTTAAACAGGTGGCAGTTTTAAAGGTGCAGGACTTCTCTGAACTAGTAGATAGGGCCACAGTAGTAGAGGAGAGCAATCAAAGGGATGTGGGAACACTGAGCCAGAGAAAGAGGCCCACGCCTCTAGGATTTTAGGTGGGTTCTAGTTGGGACCCATGGAGGGCAGATTGATACAGTGGAGAACAGAGGCAGATGATAGGACACCGTGGTTTTTCAGGGTGAGCAGACTTATCCCATCTACCCTAGGTGTGGCCGAAGACATATCAGTTAATGCCAGATGGCCCGTGGAGGCCAATAGAGGAACACAACCCCAGCGAGGGTTTATGCATTGATGCCAAAAGCCGTCGAGGCTGTAGGTGACGTTGTGACAGGCATTCTTATTACTTTATCATATAAAGTTTTTATTTTATTTGACTCAGGTGCCACCTATTCTTTCATATCATTGGGGTGTGTCAAATTATCTGGGGTTGAGACACAATTGTTAGATGTTGAGTTGTCAGTAGCCACATTGACTGGATCAATAGTGAGGTGTAGAAGAGTGCTTAGAAACTATCCAGTGGGCATTCATGAGAGAATATTATCAACCGATCTCATGATATTAGACATGCAGGGGTTCGATATAATATTGGGTATGGACTGGCTGACAGCTAACTATGCCAGCATTGATTGCCATAAAAAAGAGGTGATTTTTAGACCACCAGGAGAGCAGGAATTCAAATGTGTGGGATTGTGTGTATGCACCTCGCCACAGTTAGTGTCGGCTATTCAAGTGAGGAAGCTGCTTCAGGATGGTTTCCAAGGGTATGTAGCTTATGTAAAGGAGATGTTAGAGGAAGAATTAAAGCTTACTGATATTCCAATAGTTAGAGAATTTCGAGATGTATTTCCAAAAGAGTTACCTAGTTTACCACCATATCGGGAGATTAAGTTTAGCATAATTCTACTTCCAGGGTTAGCATTGATATCTAAAGCACCCTATAGGATGACTTTAGCAAAACAGAAAGAATTAAAAGACCAATTGCAGAAGTTGTTGAATAAAGGGTTTATTAGGCCTAGCGTGTTGCCTTAGGAAGCTCCAGTTCTGTTTGTAAAGAAGAAAGATGGGATTATGAGGTTGTGCATCGATTATAGGGAGATAAATAAAGTGAAGATCAAGAATAAGTACCCTTTTCCTAGAATCGATGACTTATTTGATCTGCTCTAGGGGACCCAAGTCTACTCCAAGATTGATCTTCGATCGGGATACCATCAGGTGAAAATTAAAGTAGAGGATATTCTGAAGACAACATTTAGGACCAGATATGGCCACTATGAATTTCTTGTTATGCCATTCGGTCTAACTAATGCACCTGTTGCATTTATGGACTTGATGAATCGAGTATTCGATCAGTACATGGACTAGTTTGTTGTGGTCTTTATAAATGATATACTAGTTTATTTAAATAGTTTTGAGGAGCACGAGGATCATCTGAGGCTAGTATTGCAGGAGTTGAGAGAAAAAAAGTTGTTCGCCAAGTGTAAGAAATGTGAATTCTGGCTGAGGTAGGTCACTTTCCTCGGACATATAATCTCCAAGGATGACATATTAGTAGATCCAAGTAAGATAGAAATGGTGGTGAATTGGGTAAGACTGGGAAATGTTCAGGAGACTAAAAGCTTCCTAGGTTTGGTGGGGTACTACCAGCGTTTTGTGGATGAGTGTTTTAGATTATCAAGCCCATTGACACAACTCACGAGGAAAAATGTAAAGTTTGAATGGACCGACGAGTGTGAGAAAAGCTTCCAAGAGTTGAAGCAGCAGCTTGTTACTGCACCGGTGTAATTTATTCCATCAGGAGAGGATGTATTTGTTATATAAAGTGATGCATCCCAGAAGGGACTCGGGTGTGTATTGATGCAGCACGGAAGGGTTATTGCATACGCCTCTTGGCAACTTAAGGAATATGAAAAGAACTACCTGGTACATGATTTTGGAGTTAGCTGCAGTGGTGTATGCTTTAAAGATTTAGAGGCATTATTTGTATGGTGGGAAGTGTGAGATCTTCATTAACCAAAAAAGTTTGAAGTATTTCTTCACCTAAAAAGAACTGAATATAAGGCAAAGGAGATGGCTAGAACTCATTAAAGACTATTATTGCACTATCAGCTACCACCCAGGGAAAGCAAACGTGGTGGTTGATGCTCTGAGCTGGAAATTAGTGGGGGTAGCATTGTTAGTAGTGACGATCCAGCATTCGATCTAGATGGATTTGGAGAAGCTTGGTGTGGAACTGATAGAGGGTGATCACTAGGAATTCATTGCCAATTTGGTACTACAGCCTATCCTGCATGAAAAGATTAAAGTTGCTTAGAGGGATAATGCAGAATTAGTAGAGCTGATGGATAAAGTGCAGGACAGTCAGGGAGAGGAGTTTAGTATTTCAGATGATGGAGCTTTGAGGTTCCGTACCAGATTGTGCGTACCTGCAGATGCTGAGATTAAGAAGACTATCTTGGAGGAGGCGCACAGATCCCTTTACACAGTGCATCCTTGTAGCACTATGATGTATCAATACCTCCGAGAGTCATTTTGGTGGAGCAGCATGAAGAAGGAGATAGTTGAGTTTGGAGAGGAGTGTTTGACGGCTGAGCACCAGAGATCGGCGGGATAGTTGCAACCACTCTATATCCCTGAATGGAAGTGGGATCATATATCTATGGATTTCGTTATAGGGTTACAGGTGGCGTTGCATGGGTAGAACGCCATTTGGATGATTATAGACCAGATGACGAAGACTACTCATTTTTTCTTATTAAAGTCAACTACTCCATGAGCAGGCTGGCGGAATTATATATTCAGGAGATAGTTTGACCCCATGGTGTGCTGGTATCTATAGTTTCAGACCGAGACTCATGTTTCACATCACGATTTTGGAGGAGTTTGCAGGAGGCTTTGAGGTCTCAGTTATCATTTAGCACAACCTTTCATCCTCATACTAATGGGCAGATGGAGAGGATGATCAAGATACTAGAGGATATGCTATGAGCATGTGTGCTGGACTTCAGGGGTAATTGGACCTAGTTTATGCCACTGGTTGAATTCGAAAAAAATAACAGCTACCAGGCCAGCACTAGGATGGCAACTTATGAGACATTATATGGTAGAAGGTGCCGCTCTCCACTATACTAGGAAGAAATGGGTGAAAGACGAGTTCTGGGGCCAGAATTGGTGCAACGGGCATATGATAAAGTCTGACTTATTAGAGACAAAATTAGTGCAACCCAGAGTCGGCAACAAAGTCACGCAGATACTCACCGTCAGAAGTTGGAATTTGATGTGGGAGACTATGTGTTTTTGAGAGTAGCACCGATGATAGGAGTTATGAGGTTTGGGAGGAAGGAAAAGTTGAGCCCTAGGTACATTGGCCCATTCGAGATACTTAAGAGAGTTGGTCCAGTTGCCTACAGGTTAGCTTTACCACTAGCACTATCCAGGATTCATGACATATTCCATGTTTCTATGTTGAGGAAATATGTCACAGATCCCTCCCCCGTGATCAGTTATGAGGAAACAGAGCTTAGAGACACTTTAGTATATGAAGAAATACCAGTGCAGATTCTAGATTATAAAGAACAGGAGTTGCGCACCAAGAAAATACTACTAGTAAAAGTACCGTGGATGAATCATGTAGTGGAGGAAGCGTCGTGGGAGCTCGAGGAGGAGATACACTAGAAATAACCACATTTGTTTTAATGGGTCCAACATTAGCTAGGAAAGGATAATAGTATAGGTAAGGAAATTATGTAAATAGATTTTGTTTTTTGCAGATTAATCAGTGTATGTAATAGTTTTCTATTTTAATTGGTTTTGGGAGAATTTTGGTTTGTTATTGTAATCTTCTAGAACCATAAATGTAACCATGGTATTCCTCCGCCATAAGTGAGGGTAAATAATAAAATAAGTAGAGAATTTTTCCTTAAGGGATGGTGTATAACATTGGTAGCAAATTTTGAGGATGAAATTTTTATAAGAAGGAGAGCATGTAAAGACTCAGAAAATATAAACTTTGAAATTAATCAAGGAAATGAGTAAAGGGAAGAAAAGAAAGGAGAAAAGAAGGAAAAAGGAAATATATTAAGGAGCATCAGCAGGAGTTCGTTGACGAACCCAGGGTTCTCATTGACGAAGTATACGTGTTTGTCGATGAGAAGATATCGAAAGCAGGGAATTCAAGTTATTAAGGGTTCATCGACAAATTCATTATCTTTGTCGACGAACACCCTTCTATGGTTCGTCGACAAGTACACGTGTCTCGCCAACGAAGCCACATGGCCAGCCATCTATAAATACTCTCAAATCAAATTTTCAGGGAAAAATCACTCACTCTCACTCTCACTCTCACTCTCACTCTCACTCTCTCTCTCTCTCTCTCTCTCTCTCTCTCATTTTCTCTCTCTACATTCAACCCTTCCTCCTTCTCTCCTCTGATCCGACTCCATTTTTCCCCGTTTTGACGATCAGGAGATACCACATTGATCCTAGGGAAATTCTCTACAACTTAGCCGAAGTACATTATTGGTTTGGAGTTCTTGGGCACCATCCCAAAATCAGGGTAAGTGAGTTATTTTAGGTTTTACATGATTATTAGGTATTTCTGGGTCCAGAAAATGTGTTAGATTGTTTTATACTAGGGTTTGAGCTAATTGAACTGGAGTTTATCTGATTTCAGGGTTCAAAGTTTTGGGACGTTGTACGCGTGGTTTAGGATTTTAGCAGGTTTCCTAGGAAACAGGTAGGGGGATAAATTAAGTCTCTACTTTCAAAGAAATTTACTTATTAAATATACAGTATTAAATTCTGATATTATGTATGGTTTAGCATAGTTCTTTCAAATACTGATGTTGAGCAAAGAAAACAGTTCTATTATTAATTTGTCAGAAAAATATATATTTTTTAGTAAAATTTTTTTTTAGGCTAGATAATATATTATAGTATAGTACTCACTTAAATGTGGTATGAGTATAGATTTTATGCAAACAATGATATATAAGAATATTATGATTTTTCATAATGAACATTATTTAATGACACTTTTCAGAAAAACTATAAATCATACAGTAATTATGTTTTCAGTAGATTATGATATCTAGTTGGTGCAGATGCCATGATTTTCAGCTAGCGCAGATGTTGAGATATTTAGCCAGCACAAATGCCTTGATCAGTTTTAATATAATGACTTATTCAGAAATTATGAAATGACAAATTTTATTAAAAAATATGTAAAAGCTAGATTTTATTTCAGAAATATGAAAATGTTATTTAAAAATAGAATTATATTATGAGAAACGTATTATATGATAATAGAACGTGGATGGCTTAGCTTAGATTCAGAGCACGGTACCGTAGCTATCAGTTCAGGTAGTGCTACCACACATCTTAGATAGAGTGTGGGAGTGTGATAGTCGATTGTGCATCAGTGTAGGAGCAGGTGTCCTCTGGTAGTTCGAACCAGGTTAGGCAAGCCAATTGTACTTACAGACTTACAAGTTTGACTTAGCGTGGTAGGCTAGCCGTTGCTAGGTCCCGCCTACGGGTTGTACAACCCAGTTGAAATTAAGAATAACTTCCCAAGAGGGGGGGGGGGGGATGAATTGGATTCTAAAAATTTCTTTTAATTTCTTTTAAGTTATCTTGAACTTCTTTTATTTATTTTAACCAATTCTTGACTTGTTTGTTTAATCTTTTAATCAATTAAGAACTTAGTGCTTTTATTCAATCAATAACACCACCAATCAATTAAACACAAACAAACATTCAATCTTCAACTACACTTTGAAAGTAGAAACAATTAATCAATTAATCGCAATTTCCAAATCGATATACCCAATTTGATTGCCAAATATAAATTCACTTCAGCACAATAAGATTAAGCTAAAATTCAAGATTTTGCACTTTTAGAATACAAACACTATCCAATCAATCTCAAGCATATGAAATTGTAAGCCCTGTAGTTTATAATTTATACTCAGCTGATATAGTATTTACTTCTTCAATATGTTTTTCAACAACACATTCACACTCTTCTCAATATTCAGAACTCAATTAAACTCTAAGTTAATTTATCCTTGGGCTATTAACCAAGTAACGTATTCCCGTATGGTTTCCGCAAAATATGGTATAACCAACGTACTCCCTTTCGGTTTCCGCAACCCAAATCAAAATTAAAATTTAGTTTACTTAATTTCTATATTACGTAGTATATATGATTGTCAAATTAAACCAACCACGCAATTTAATTATGCTCTGAAAATAAAGAATAGAAAAAGAGAGAGTGAGACCGAGATTTTTGCGAGGTTCGGCTTATACCCAGCCTACGTTCTCGCCTTTGGCGAACCACTAAAGGATTCACTAAACTTGTTCCTTTAACGGGCGGAACAATACCTTTACAACACTCCTTGGTTAAGGCTAGAGCCCGCCTTCTCCAAACGATATCTCCTCATCCGGTCACTCCTTAGATAAGCTAGAGCCCGCCTCTCTAAGCAATGTCCCCTTGCTTAGCCAACGATCCAAACAACCCTTGGAATCGTCAATCTACAAGAAATAATTCAAATAGATGCATACAAATAATGCTCACACAAAGAGCTGATTAGTACACATTAGAAACTAATATACTCCAAAATCAAAATATCAAAAGAATGAAGTAAGAAGCTCTATGTGAATATCACCTGATTACTTCTCTTTGATGTGGATCAAGAACTTAAATTTAATGCTTCAGAGAAGTTAAAAGAAGCTTAGAGATTTATCAGAAATTTCGCAGCAATTCAGAACTTTAGAAACAAAATAGCAAGAGCTTTGAGTGAAAGATATCTTGAATGAATTTTCAATTGCTTGGTGTAATTTTGATTTGTAAAACTATGTATTTATAGGCTTTCAAACTTGTTTCCATATTGTAAAAGTTTCCTTAGAGAGTTTCCCAAATTTTTAGAAAGTTTGAAGCTTAAACGACTATATTTTAAAATATAAGAAGATTAAAAAATCTGTCCGTTGTCGTACTTCGGTCGCCTGAAGTCCAACCTCAGTAGCCTAAGGTACGTTCAGGAGCCTGAAGATGCAGGGTTAGGTGCCTGAAGGTACACTGTCTGCTTTTATTTTCTTCAGCAAAAATCTTCGGTTGCCTGAGGTTTTAACCTCGGTCGCCTGAGCAATTCACAACTATTTTCATTCTATCTTTTTTAAAGATTTTTGGTTTCTTTGCTATCTTACTCTTGAAAAACATTTTATAGGGATATTAAAATAAGATCTCTAAGTCCATATTTATCCCCTAATGAGTTTCATTTCATTCATAATGATATTTTTAACTTTGAAGTACTTACATGAAGATTTCCTAACAAAATAAACATTTCTTGTTCTTTGAAACTTCATGACTCTCTTGAAGCTTTAAGTTCATTCCATCTTCAGATGTCTTTTGAGCTTCCCTTTTTGATCTCTTCAAGATATATCTCATACTTTTAAGTTTCCTGAAAAACATTATTACTTGAACACGCAATATCATCAACTTCAACACACAATATCATCAAACCTTTTGTTATCATCAAAACAAGAGGTTAAGCCTTGTAAGGCCAACACCAGTCATGTGGGGGTAATACATGACATCAGTTAACTATCCATCTAGGGTGTGATTTCAGTATTATACAGATATAGCAAATGATTTTTGTTGTATACATGAATTCAATATGACACAGTACGTTACATGAAAAATGATTTATTCAGATTATTACAAAATAGTTTTTAATACATTTACCAAATGCAGTTGATTTATGTACAGACTTTCCTTATTTAACTAATATAATATACCATGTAAAGTATATGTTTATAATACAATGGAACTCATGTTGCCACACACTGATATTAGTTTATCTCCCTTACTGAGAGCTGTTTCACCCCAAGATTACAAACATTTCGGGAAACCCAAATAGAAGAGCGAACTGAGCTCCAAGGTAGAGGAGTTTGTTTTATACTACCCTGTCTGAAGGGTAAGTTGTGGAGTTGCGTTTTTGGGGATGAATATATGTGTATTTATGGACATAGTAGAATGACTCACTCAAAAAATGAGCAGTTGGGAAACTATCCCAAGTATAGGAGTTCAGTTGTGTAATACTTAACTCAAAGGCCAGATCGTCTCCTCAGGGAATGCAATTTAATTCCAAATTTCATGTAATCCCAAAAGAAAATAAGAAAAGAAAGTTTCATTGAACACAGTTTAGATTCGGGTTTTCTAGGATGTTTGAAATTTCTTTTGACAAATTAAAACAACATGAAATTTAAACTATGAGTCCTACCATGAATTGAATTTAACAATAAGAAATGGAAATCCTATGTTCAATAGCCGAGTAAGAATTGAAACACGCGTTTGAACTTCAGAAAAAGATTAAAAACGATAACTTTAATACGTAATTAAAACATGCAATTCTAACAACCTCAATCAACACAAAAAGAAACAAACTTTAACGCAACCAAAAACGAAAATTTAACTCTTTAACAATTAACAATAATCAGAAACAGGATAAAAGTTTGAACTTTAATTAAACTACACTTAACTTGAAGATAACCCAACACAATTTAATTCTAAAAAAAATAAATTTAAATCCTAAAGAAGATATTTTTATTTTATTTTATTCTTTTTTTTTTTCAAGAACCAAACCGAACTTTAATTGATAGAACAAAATGACTCAAGCATAAATTAAATCTAATGCTAATATTAATCAAGGGAGAAAGGGAAGAAATAAACTTCAATAATAACACCCAAACAAGATTTAAAAATTAAAACTTTAAAAAAAATTCTACCAAAGAAATAACAATTATTCAATTCTTTAAAAGTAATGACAAAAAGTACTAAAGAAACGAGAAAGAAGAAGAAAAAGAGAAAGAGAGAAAGAGAGAAAGAAGGAAGAAGGAGCTGGCTGTGTTGGAGTTGAGGAGCAACATAGGGTGGCTGTGTTGGAGTTGAGGAGCAACAGGGTAGCAGCATAAGGTGCTTTTCACAGATAGCAGTAGCAGTTGCACGAAGGGTAGCAACAGGCAGTGGCACAGCAGGTTGGTATCGACCGGGGGTGTTCACAAACAGCAACAAGGAGAAGCAATTGCAACACCCAGTAGGAAAAAGAAATAAAAATAGCAGAAAGAAAAAAAATCCGAAAGGTAGGGTAGTAAGGGAGAGAGAGGAAAGAAAAGAGAAGAGAAAAAGAGGTAGAGTCAAGAGAAGAGAGGGAAGAGAAAAGAGTTGGAGAGAGGGGGTGCTGTGTGTAAGAAAGAAAAAAATATATAAGGCTTCCCCTAAAGACCTACCTAGTGCATATGGGAGGACCCGACTGCATGGCCGAGTCAAATCAAAGCATATTATTATTATTATTATTATTATTATTATTATTATTATTATTATTATTATTATTATTATTATTATTATTTCTTCTTTTTGTTTTTCTTGTTTCTTCTTTTTGTTTCCCAATGAACAAGCCCAATTTTGACCATCCTAGAGCCGCTATCTCTTAAAGCTTAAATCACAAAAGTTGTATATAATTTTCTTAGATTTCTACAGCATTTTGAATCGTCTCGATCAGAGCTCGGACAAGAAAGTTACGCATAGATTACGAGGTAGTGTTGATTTTAGCTTCCAATAATTGCCCTACAATAAAAAATACCAAAAATTCATAAATTACTCAATAAAACCCAAATATTATAAATAGAACACAATATTAAAATATTGAGAATAATTAGGTATTTAATTAAAAATATAAGTTTTAATGCATGAATTAAAACACCTAATTACGCAATTTAGGCGCTTGATCACACCCCCCAACTAACATTTTGCTAGTCTCTAACAATTAACGTGAATGAATTCCATGGCAGTACCCACAAATACTAATTCCAAAAAACATGAAATGAATACACTTGCGACCTAACCATACCATATCACATACAAGAATATAACTAAATTTCATACAAGCTCATCATATGCAATGCACGCAACTCTGAAGTAAGTCATTCATGCGAGTCTCATCGTTACATAGTTGTTAAGAATAGTATGCTCACATGAAGTTAACTGGCAATACAATTCAGAGTTAATGTAATCATATAAATTCGAGTATAAGCAAGCGAAATCTCGAGGTATGTGTAGTGTGTATGACTCGTTACACCCAAGATACCAGTGGACACCTACAGAACGGTTGATTTAACTCGGCCTAACTAATAAACCCTAAAAAAAACTCAAAAAAAAATGGGTTCACTCGTCATATGTGAGGAGGAGTGTTGCGATCAAATATCCCACATATTGCAAGGAACATATGCTAAATGTATGGAGTGGACTAGTCTAAAAAGGATCCAGCCTATTTGTGAGGTGTCAGGTCCTTCACCCTAGCATCTTCTTACCTACTCACCATGTCCAACCAAGGCCACCCTAGATCAACTTATTCACAAACCAGACGTGAATACATCTAAAGCATTAAGTGGTTAAAGAGTTTTCATACGTGGAGAACATGGGTCGTGTCCCTAACTTTTTGTGGTATATGTATGGAACAGGTATTAACCTTTCTTTTCATGTGCATTTCTATTTTTCTTATTCTTTCTTCTACTTTTTCTTCAATTTCTATCTTTTCACTGTCAATTAGGACAATCATTATACTTCTTTTATTGTCTTTATACTAACAATGAGAATTAATCTCGAATAGTAGTCCATGAACTAAGTCTATCTCTAGGGGTGGCTCAACCTTCACATCTTGAGTAGGCTATAAGACATAGGTTTCTATCTCCCTACTAGATGCCACCTCTAGGTTAGCAAGTCAAAAATAGAGACTAGTGTACAAAGAATCGTCCAGAAGAAAAAAGAACTGAATTTAATGAACTCTGATTTGATGTTAATGCTCAAAAGGATGATAAATAGCTTAAGGATACCTCATAAGCTGTCATAGTCATCACAGGTGTTCTCTCAGTGCTCTGAAGGAACCCTAAATGCAATGAATAACGTGAATGTGACTATTCAGCCTCATGAGATACCATGTAAATACAAGAATTTATATAACCAAATTAACATGAATGAACTACCAATCAACCTTCATGGAGTTACAAGGTCATATAAAGAGAAACTACCTATAAATGACTCGAGTGTGTAATTCTTTGGTTATATGCAAGTATGTGAAGGGTATACGTTGGTGTTAATCATGACATAATCATCTATCCTTAATACCCTTTCTTTCTTTCTTTCTTTCTTTCTTTTTCTTTTTTAATTAATTAATACATAACTGAGCAAGTGGACGTGCACAGTGTCACATGTAAATTCTCACCCCACCAAAAACTAAAGGGAGCATTGTCCTCAATGTGAAAGTATAGGGGAAATAGAAATGATGTGCACGGGAGAAGTAGAGCATACTTGGGTGGAGAAGTAATGGAAAATAAAAACTGAAACTACAAAAAAATGTACCTAAAAATAAACTAAAAATAAAGCAAGGTAAAACAAAATGAAAAGAAGGGAAAGAAAACATCACAGTCTTTCTGACAGAGGCTCTAGAGGAATTTCATCTGGTGGGTGCAGGTTTATAAATTGAATCGGCGAGTCTCCAAATTTGAGTCGCCAGGATGAATTAGTCTTATTACCTTCACAAAAGTTAGCCACAAATAAATCAATGCGTTCTAAGATAATAGACAAAACATGTGCAGACTGCCTTCCTTGTTTTAACAAGAAAAGATATTTATTCAATATATTTTTTAGGAAATTCACTTCTTTAAGAACCGATCTTTGAGGTAGAGTTGTCAGAGTAGTTACTTTTGGTTCTTCAGAAGCATCAACATTAAAATTTTTACCTGGTTCTTTGAAAATTAAATTCTCACCAGTTTGCTCACCCTCTTTATCGGGTGTACCCATCACCTTACCACTGTGGGGATTTACTTCAGTATTGCACTCCTTGACTTTTAATCTAGTAGGGAAGGATGGTTCCATGACTATCAATCTCTGAGGGTAAGGTACCATAGGTTGGTTCTCCTTACTGGTCTTAGTCTCCATATTAACTGACTTCTTCAATTTTGGGCTTGCTTCCTCTGATTTTTCTTTGACCTCATCTATCTCAGTTGTAACTTTAGGTGTCGGGACAACTGTTGGTCTGTCAGTGAGTATCTCAGGTTGGGGAACTTCTTTTCCACTTCTCGAAGTAATAACGACCTCCACTGTCTCAAGAGAAACATTATGTATTTGTTGCTAGTATTCTTGAGGATTAGGCTGAGGTTCTATAAAAAATTCCCCTTTTTCTAAGATATTCAACTGCGTGCTTATCTCATTAATGGTGTCTCGCAATTCATTTTTGGCTTGAGTGTACTGATTGTTAGTTGTGACTTAAATATGCATGAACTACTGAAAGGCATCCTCAAGAGACTTCTCCAGTGGAGCAGGTGCTGCATTAAATTGAAATCCTAAAGGTACATAGCTCTAAGAGATCTATTGTGGTTGATACTGATGCTGAAAGGCAGCCCGATGATATGACGATTGATAAGGGGGTGCATAAGACTGAGAAGGTCGATTCCAAAGTTGCTCTGTGCTATTATCCTTTTTCATCTCCATAGCCTCCACTCTTCCGATGAGTTCAGCCATATGTGCCTCAACGTAAAAATCATCTTTCAGTTCATACCACTCTCCACCAATCAATTCCTAGTGTTCCACCACTAAGCATAGTCAGCTAAATGATTTAGAAAATCCAATGCCTCATCAGACTCTTTGTCGAAAAAATGTCCTGAACACATAGTATGAATAAACTATTTCGATTCAAGAGTCAACGTAGTGTAGAAATAGTTGACCAGGCGCCATGATTCAAATCCATGGTGGGGACACATGTTAACTAGATCTCTAAATCTCTTTCAATTTTCATGAAATGTCTTATCAACTCCTTGCATGAATCGATTGATCTGTTACTGAAAAAATTGAGTTTTCTATAAGGAAAAAAAATTTATGCAGAAATTTATTTTGCATATCAGCCTATTAGAGATAGAATTAGGCCTAAGAGAATTAAACCATATCTTAGCCTTGTATTTCAATGAAAAAGGAAATAAACGCAATCTAATTTCTTGATTAGTAGCAGCCCCATCTATGAATGTAATACATGCAAGCTCAAAATCAGTGAAATACCGATACGAATTTTCACACTCCATCACATAAAATTGAGGTAGCACAGATATCATTCCAGTCTTAATTTTAAAGTTCTGTGCATTCTCAGGCAATATGATGCAAGATGGTCATGTGGTTCGTGTGGGCTGCAAAAAATCCATAAGCGCGTGTAGTGTAGGTGCAGCCATACTTTCTTCAAAACTATTTTTTTTCTTTTTTTTTTCTTTTTCTTTTCCATGAGAAAAATTAAAATAACATGAAAAACACTAGTTTGAAACTAAAACTGACATTCCCCCGGCAACGGCGTTAAAAACTTGACTCACCCGAAAAATGAGCAGCTGGAAAGCTATCCCAAGTATAGGAGTTCAGTCGTGTAATACTTAACTCAAAGGCCAGATCGTCTCCTCAGGGAATGTAGTTTAATTCCAAATTTCAATTAATCTCAAAAGAAAATAAGAAAAGAAAGTTTCACTGAACACAGTTTAGATTCGAGTTTTCTGGGATGTTTGAGATTTCTTTTGACAAATTAAAGCAAAATGAAATTTAAACTATGAGTCCTAACACGAATTGAATTTAACAATGAGAAATGGCCTACTTTTAATAGCTGAGCAGGAATCGAAACACGCGTTTGAACTTTGAAAAAAGATTAAAAATGATAACTTTAATGCATAATTAAAACATGCAATTCTAACAACCTCAATCAACACAAAAAGAAAAAAACTTTAACGCAACCAAGAACGAAAATTTAACTCTTTAAAAATTAACGATAATCAGAAACACGATAAAAGTTCGAACTTTAATTAAACTACACTTGACTTAAAGAGAACCCAACACAATTTAATTCTAAAACAAAAAAAAAAACAAATTTAAATCCTAAAGAAGAAATATTTTTTTCTTTTTGTATTTTATTCTTTTTTTTTTCAAGAACCAAACCGAACTTTAATTGATAGAACAAAATGACTCAAGCAGAAATTAAATCTAATGCTAATATTAATTAAGAGAGAAAGGGAAGAAATAAACTTCAAAAATAACACCCAATCAAGATTTAAAAATTAAAACTTCAAATAAAATTCTACTAAAGAAATAACAATTATTCAATTCTTTAAAAGTAATGACAAAAAGAGAAAGAAAGAGAAAAAGAAGGTGCTAGACGTGTTGGAGTTCAGGAGTAGCAGGGGGTGGTTGTGTTGGAGTTGAGGAGTAGCAGGGTAGTGGCACAAGGAGCTACTTCCACGGACAGCAGCAGCAGTTGCACGAAGGGCAGAAGTAGGTAGTGGCACAGCAGGTTGGTCTCGGCTGAGGGAGTTCACGGATAGCGACAAGGAGGAGCAACCGCAACACCTAGCAAGAAAAAGAAATTAAAATAGCAGAAAGAAAAAAAATCCGAAAGGTAGGATAGTAAGGGAGAGAGAGGAAAGAAAAGGGAAGAGAAAAAAAGGGAGAGTCAATAGAAGAGAGGGAAAAGAAGAGAGTTGGAGAGAGGGGGTGCTATGTGTAAGAAAGAAAAATATATATAAGGCTCCCCCTAAAGACCTACCCAGCGCACATGAGAGGACCTGGCTGCATGGCCCGGTCAAATCAAAGCATATTATTATTTTTTTTTCTTCTTTTTGTTTTTCTTGTTTCTTCTTTTTGTTTCCTAGTGAACACGCCCAATTTTGACCATCCTAGAGCACATATTTTTCAATTCTTAAAACATGAAAGTTATGCACATATTACGAAGTAGTGTCGATTTTAGCTTCCAATAATTACCCTACAATAAAAAATACCAAAAATTCATAAATTATTCAATAAAACCCAAATATTATAAATAGAACACAATATTAAAATATTGAGAATAATTAGGTATTCAATTAAAAATATAAACCTCAATGCATGAATTAAAACACCTAATTACTCAATTTAAGCGCGTGATCATAGAACTCTGGTATTGTATGTATATATGGTTGTGTAAATTATAATTTTCACTACATAGATGACATGTATGTATAGACAGGTATTTCCTCGGTGCCTATGGGTCTGGGTTGACTTTGACTTGGTTAGTATGTCATGGTATTAGAGTTATTATGCTAATTAGTATGTAAAAAAAAAAAAATAGCAGAAATTTCAGGTCATTATAGTGAGGACCTGAATACCATAGCAAATTGGGAAACTCGTATCGGGCATGAAGACCTGAGTACCATAGTAATTGGGGATAACTCGTACCGAGCATGGGGACCCGAGTACCATAGTTAATTATGAAACTCCTACGGGGCATGAGGACTTGAGTACCATAGCAAGTTAGGAAACTTGTACCGGGCATGGGGACCCGAGTGCCATAATAATTGGGGTAACTCGTATAAGGCATGGAGACCCAAGTACCATAGTAAATTGGGAAACTCGTACTGGGTGTGAGGACCCGAATACCATAGTAAATTGGGAAACTCGTACAGGGCGTGGGGACTTGAGTACCACAATAAATTGGAAAACTTGTACTGAGAGTGGGGACCCAAGTAAGGATGACTCGTACCGGGCGTGGTGACCCTAGTACCATAGTAAATTGGGAAACACATACCGGGCATTGGGACCCGAATACCATAGTAAATTGGGAAACTCGTACCGGGTGTGGGGACCCGAGTACCATAGTAAATGAGGAAACTTTAGATAATATCATCTAAATGTTGGAGACATATATATATTGGGTTTTAAAGACTTGTGCCCCCGTCTCAAAGTGGTCATTCTGTATCTGGGGTCAGCTGCCCCAGTTTTAAAGTATGTCATTCTATACCTAGGGTCAGTTGCCCTAGTTTCAAATGATGTCATTCTGTGTCTGGGGTCAGCTGCCTCAGTTTCAAGGGATGTCATTTTGTACCTGGGGTCAATTGCCCCAGTTTCAAAGGATGTCATTCTGTGCCTGGGGTCAGCTACCCCAGTTTCAAATACTAGAAAAACAAGAATGACTCAGTCCATGGTGCAAAAGGATTATTCAAAAGCCTATTCAATAGGAGAGGTATGAATGAATGGTGCTCTACTGCTATATGTATGCGTGTTGCTACTTGTGATGCTAGAATGCAGAGATATATGCTTGTTGCATAAGATAATATATATGTGCAGTGTGTATTTTCTTTTTTTATGCAATGTATGAAATGCATGTTGATGCATGAACTTTCTTCTTCCAATGTACTTGGAATTGACGATCCCAACTTTGATCTTGGCCACTTTTCAAATTCCAATTTATTTTAAGGGTCCCTGAATTGGTTCCTTAGAAATTCGTCCTGTCATTTGTCCCAGTTATGTTTATTTATCATTGATATTGGCCAAGCTTTCAACTTTTACTCTGATGTGCATGCATCGGAACTAGCTGTAATGAAGCTCATCACAAAATTTGCTCCAGTTAAATGCATTTGTGACCGCTCTTGGCCATGTTTTCAAATTCTACTCTGATGTGAAGGCGCTGGGACTGACTACAGTGAATCTTAACTCGAAATTTGCCCTAGTTACATTTACTAGCAACTGCTCTTGATCATATTATCAAATTCTACTTGAGTAAGCAAATCTCTGAATTGGCTTGAGCTTTGCGGGATACTTCTTCGACTATCCAATCATATTTTTGAGCTTTTGAAGGATGAAAGGGGTTTTGAGGGTGAATGATCATGGATTTTGGACATTGTTTTGCAAAATTAGAAGGTCATATGCAAAATAGATGTTTTATCATGTTCATGCTATTTTGAAAGGAAAATATTATACTAGTATTTGAAAGTCATGTGATATTGATGTTAGTTTATCAGATTGGATGACTGACTTTCCCCCTTTGTCGATTGCCCCAGTTTTGTCGAAGGAAACATTTCCCCTTCTGCCTTTTTCTGGGAAACCGATGTCGTTTTCTTGTTCTGGTTGTTGTCCATAGTTTAGTGAAGCTCTACTCTGTTTTGGTCTTGAGATGGACTTTGGAACTCGGGATGAAACTTAGGCCTAAGGATGCGGGTTCTCAGAAAGATAAGAAAACTAAGGCTCAAAATTTCCTTCCCCAAATGACGTATTTTGCCCTAGTTTGTGGCGAATTATTTTGCACAGTATCGGCCGAACTTGTCATTTGAACAAGTTGCCTATGTACCCTTTTAGGATTAGGTCATTACATAGTTCAGACTCAATCATTGATTTTGACAAATCAATAGAGACAACAATGTATGCCAATTTGGTCAGGTCCTTCATTTGGACTGTAACATAGGCTTAGGGATAAAGGTCAATGAAGAAAGAGGTATGATAAGGCTCAAATTTTGTTGACGTTATCAAAGGTAATCATTGGTCAAAGATCCCATATGAGGTATGTCTCCTATTTTCCTTTTCTTTCTTTCTTTTTCTCTTTTTCACATCTTCTTTTTTACTGCACCTTTCATCATCATTTTATGGAAGAATCATTAGCCCTATTTTAGATTGAACTCACTTTGGGACCAAATCCTTTTAAAGTTGCCCTAGTGTGGGGGTGTGATCCTTTGATGGGTTAGATCAAGAATTGAATATTTCAGACTCAATGGGGTTAGTAAGAGGTTTTTCTTGATCTTCTTTCTGGGTAGTAGAAAAATGGCCTACTGTCATTTTGGTAGCTAATTGTTGTCTCACATGATTTGTCAGACCCTTGAGAACCCCAAACCTTATTTAATCTTTAGGAAAATGACTTTTTAGAAGAAAATGTTTGACATTTAGGCTCAAATGGTGCAACAAGTGATAAATCAGTGCTTGGTTCTTTTTGGGAAAATTGGTTGACCAAGGATGGCCATTCATCATTTGGTCAAAACAAAAGTGATGAACAACATAAACTTATGGAACAAACAACACCATTTCATGCTTTTTGATGCGTGAATTCATAGGATGATGAAAATTCTTTCATTTTCTTTATCCTCCCTTTCCTAACTTGAATTTTCAAAAGTTAACATCATTTTTTGGCTCACGAATACTGGTATTGTTGTTTTCCTTATTCCCGCATGAAACATGAGCAAACAAATTCTTGGAAATTGAACTTGTGATGAAAATGCATAATTTCATTGAACGAAAATGTCAAAGGATTAAAAAAGAAAAATAAAGATAACAAAAGCATCACATGAAGTAAGTTGAATAGCCAAAACTTTGCCAGTTTTGTATCTCCACTCCTGCGGTCAAAAGGCAAATCTATTTGTTCAGCCTATTGGTGGAATCTCCATTATTGTCATGCTTTTCTACCCATTCTCGGCTTCTAGACCTTTTAATCATTGCCTTCCCCATGGTTATGTAAAAGATCCCTCTGAATTCCACACTGTTTATCATCAAAATGCAACCACCCTGCGTCCCTCAATTTTCGTACTTTGTGTTTGAAAGCCCAGCCGCACTTGATGGTGTGCCCAGGGACATTGGCATGATAGGCGCACCGGGCATCTAAGTTGTACCAATACGGGAAAAGGGGCATGACAGGAGTCCCTAGAATGGTTGAAACCGTGTTTTGTTCCTTTAATTGAGAGAATAAGTCCAAATATGTCATAGGAATGGGGTCTATTTTATTGATATTCCTCTAGGCGCCCCTTTCTTGTGTTTGGTTCATTGGTTGGGCGGGCATAGGCCTAGGAGGAAGGAATTGAGGCCTTGTTTGTAGAGACCCACAAAATTATAATAATTAAATAATAAAAGAAAAGAGAGAAATAGGAAAATTTTAAAAGGGACTTATAGGGTTTTGACGACGAACACAGGGCGCTCGTCGATGAGAACTTACTGAGGGGGTTGATTGTGGGGTTTGAAACTCATCGACGAGGGTTAGGAGTTCGTCGACGAACTCCTTTCTTGAACTCACCGACGAGGTGATCTTGGGGAGATTCTCTTCGACATAGTAGGAGCAAAAATTTGATTTGGGAAGTTTGGGAATCATCCCAAAATTAGGATAAGTGGATTTTTAGGTATTTTCAGTATTACTAGTTTTATGTGAGCTTGTATTTTGTCTTCTTCTCCTTTTCCTTGTGTCCATCTGAGTGTGGTTGATCTGGCCTGGTGGGGAATATCCTGAATGATTGATTCCCTACTCCCTTGTTGTAACGACCTCTTTATTTATTTATTTTATATACATATATTAACTGTTCTGATACCCTCTACTATGGAACTCGAGCCTCGGAAGGCACCAGGGTGAATCTGAATATAAAATCATACCTATGCAGCGAAAACATAATCCATACATCCATACACATCATACAATACCAGAAATCCTTATTTCTATACCATAACTATATAATACATCTCTCTCCAAAATACCTGTCCCAAAATACAAAACGCTACACAAACTTACCCTTTAAACTAGGGTAATCAATATACTCTCTATCCGCGAGCCTGATCTGCTCGCCCAGCTGGCTCACCTGAAAAATGTTAAAGTCATAGGGTGAGTCAACGCTCAGTAAGTGGAAATATGCTATTACTAGTGCGTGACAACTAAGTTAAGAATACTGTTTAAATAACAACTGAACTGTAGTATAATAATAAATCTGTAAAGCATATCTTTCTTTTCACAATTTAAAATATAACTGTATCGTCTGTGTCTTCTACTTTTCATATTGCTAATATCATACTATACTCATCATATGCTATAAAGTTGTATACATATACATAACTATGTTTTATTCCTGGAATTTTGTATGTCATGATTTGACCCCTCATGACAGACTTGTGCGGCCCATAAGGGGGACTTAATCTGGTCGGCCCTTCAGATAAGTCAATATACTCTACACTACCTCAGCTTGGCCAAACTGCATCCACTCCTAGGCTCGGGATTGGCTACTACCTCGTCAAACCGGCCCCCTCCACCCAGTGAACTAGGTAGCTGCATACTCTCCGAGCATGGTCGACGGTAGCCACACACTATCTGAGATATGTGGTTGCACTCTATCTGTATATAGCAATGGTACCGTGCTCTGTATTCTTTATCTGTATTTGTCTGTATTCTTTCCTCAAGGATCTGATACTATATATATATATATATATATATATATATATATTTATACACACACACACATATATACTCTTTTACTATTTTCATCATGTTTCCAAAATTACCATAACGCTATCTTTCTGTACTATAAGTACTGTAATCTCTGTATACTGTATCTGCAGCATCTTGATGCTATCTCTGTATATCTATCTGTTTACTTTGTCTATATGATATGTCTGTATACTCTTTATGTTATGATAATAGGAAACATGGCATACTATAAACACTGTATATACTGTTCTGTATAAAGCTGTAATATATACTGATCTGAGTAAAACTGTAATAAACTATTCTGGATAAATATTTGTGATATACTGATCTGTATAAAACTATAACATACTGATTTGAGTAAAACTATAATATACTGCTCCAGATAAATATTTGTAATATACTATCTCTATATTTATGTAATCAGTATAGTATGATATACTGTAAAACTATATAAGTTCTTCATCACATAAATATCTACTCAGGCCACACAAGCATTTAAAACTCATACTCTGTAAAACTGGGTAATAAACTAGTATATATATGTGTGTGTGTGTGTGTGTGTGTGTGTGTGTGTAAAATCTTTGATATCATTATAAAAATTCCTAGTATAGCATATTTCCCTTACCTTAGATCTGAAAAGCCCTTACTAAATTTTGGCTCTATACCCGTAGAGTTCTCCACTCAACACCCTGAAAATCAAATCCCCCAGAACCAAACATCAGTATTTCTTCGTGTGTTGTATTTCTTATAACTGAGGGAAAGACAAATACTAAATAAAATGTTTTACCCTCAGATTGGGACAAAATCCAAACCAACTCCACCAACGATAACCTCCAGCATACTTGCAGAGAACTTTGTCAGGAGCGTCATGGTGGCTTTAGATCATCGATCCGGCATAAAACGGGCCTGGAATCGAAGAGAGAAGGGGAGGGAGTCGTAGGAGAGAGAGAGAGATGGGTTCTGCGCCGATTTTTCAAAAAACAAAATCTGAGTTTTCACTATTTATAGAACCGAATTTGTCAACGAGACACGTCACCTTGTCGACGATTTCTTCAATAATTTCGTTGACGAACTTCCTTCCTCGTCGATGAATTTCAATCTGTCCCAAAAACCCTTCTCGGTATCTTCTCGTGGACGAGTTGTAGCTTCGTTGACGAGGTCCCTATGTGCGTTCGTCGACGAATTCCCTGTGTTCGTCGACAAGGCCCTATGTAAGAATTCTGGGTTATTATCTCCAAAATGCAAAGTCATCAACGAATGCTTCACGTTCGTCAATGAAGCCTACTGCCTCCTTCTGTTTGTGTTTCTATTTCCCTCTCTCTTATTATTTAAATACCATTATTTTTCGGCTCGTTACACTTGCTCTCAGCATCTACAAAGTTTCTTTGCTCTCTCCTGCAACTCTCCAATTCTTTTTCTACTTCTCTGCTTCTTTCTCTTTCTTTCCTACTCTCTGCAATTTGGCAGAGTTCTCAATTTCAGAAGAGTGATGTTATGCTCTCTCATTTTTCTCCCTCAATTTTGAGGAGTTTCTTTATGTTCTCTTCACCTCTCAATTTCTGCAGAGTGGCTCTGTGCTCTCTGAGGGGTCCTTACTACAGTGTGGTAACTTCCTATTTATAGGGAGTTTGGGTGTCATCCTGGCGCCAATTTTGATTCGCTCTTAGCTGAATTCCATGCACTGGCAGGGAATATCTGCTTTTTAACAAACTTTGCATGTGTGATTGCATTTTTTATTTCTTTGAATTTCTTTTAACTGATTTTGTTTTCTCTTCTCTTTGTACGCAGAAGGTTTTGGAAGGTGCCTTCAGTTTGGCCAACTGTCATCCTGGGAGTGAAGGGCTTTCATTTTTATTGTGTTTGTACTTTTTTTTTCTTTTGGATGTGGATGTACCCCCGAGTGACTATGTATTGCAGCCACTGTCTGTTACCTTTGTATTTCCCTACACTTAGCACTTTATTTTCCTATAATTTAGTACTGTATGCATGTGTCCTATTATTATACTCTCCTGAAGCTTCTTTAAGCTTCAGGAGGTTCTTTTTTTTATTTCTCTCAGAAGACCCTGCGCCCTTTCTTTCTTCTTCTACTTCTTCTTCTTCTTCTTTTCTTCTTATTTCCTTTTTCTTTTCTGCCTGCACACAGACACTCTCTCTCTCCTCTCATTCTGTCTCCCTCTCTCCTCAATTTCGTGGTGGATTCTCGCCTGATCGAGAATCAGAAGATACCGTTGAGCTCTATTCTCCGCTGCCGTCATTTCTACCAGAGCGGATCGGTGGTAGGAGCGGCGTAGACATATCTCCTGGGATAAGTCAATTTCCCCTTTTTCTTTAATTTCTTGCAAATTATAAGCCTGATTGATGAATGGACACCACCAGAGAATCTAGGGGTGATTCTCTACAAGTCTAGCGGGACGAAATTCTCATGGGGTCGTCGTGGTCAAAACCCCAAACTTGGGGTACGAGGGTTATTAAAGGGTTCATTTTTAATTAATTAGGATTAATTTAAAAATACTAAAATGTTGAGCATTTGTAGTTGAAGTAGGATTTCTGGAATTCAAGGCTCGGGTGAGCGTCGCGGGTGTAATTTTGGGACCCGTAAGAAAAATTCAGAAAATTAAGTGGGGGTGTTAAATTTTAGTTTAAATGTTAATTTGAGGTATATGAAGCCTAGGGAAGGTTAGATGGGTATAATTTTGGGAAAATAGGTTAATTAATATGAGAAAAATGTAAATTGCAGGATATGAATTTCGGGCGCCAAGGGCGTAGGATTTGGGTCCTAACGAGACTCTCAGTAAGTCAGGTAAGGGGAATAAATTATAACAGTATTTTTAGAATTACTGTTTAAATTAATATGTGAAAATGATCATATGGTATTTTCCCTAAAAATGATTATGATATAAATATTAGATAAATTGTGTGGCATGCGAGTAATGTTAAATTGTGAATATTAAATGAAAACTGTGTGGTATGTGACTTATGTTGAAAAATATGAAATATAATGACGTGTATTTTCTGAGAAAATATTGAAACGGGAATGATTGATGTGATTACTGAAAAATAATGAAATGTGATATTTATGCGTGAGTAGAGATTATTTGCATGAAAAATAAGTTTGTACAAATTACTGATATGAGTATTTTGGGAAATGTGGAAATACGTAAAATATGATATATATTATTATGAGATGATGAAATGCACATAAAAAATGATGAGAATATTTATATTAAACTGAACTGTGATTTACTGAAACATGATTGATGAAATGCCAATACCGCATAATGATTGCGGGTAGGTGATATTCCTTTCAAATTGATGCCGTTGGGGAGGTATGCTCAGTATGGAGATTGTGTGTGTGTGAAGTTCCTACTGATGCCCTTGGGGAGGTATGCTCAGTATGGAGACTGTGTGTGTGTGAAGTGCCTACTGATGCCCTTGGGGAGGTATGCTCAGTATGGAGATTGTGTGTGTGTGTGTGTGTGTGTGAAGTTCCTACTGATGTTGTTGGGGAGGTATGCTCAGTATGGAGATTGTGTGTGTGTGAAGTTCCCACTGATGCCATTAGGGAGGTATGCTCAGTATGGAGATTGTGTGTGTGTAAAGTTCCTACTGATGCTGTTAGGAGGGTATGCTCAGTATGGAGGCTGTGTGTGTGTGTGTGTGTGTGAAGTTCCTATTGATGTCGTTGGGGATGTATGCTCAGTATAGAGATTTTGTGTGTGTGAAATTCCTACTGATGCCGTTGGGGAGGTATGCTCAGTATGGAGACTGTGTGTGTGTGTGTGTGAAGTCCCTATTGATGCCGTTGGGGAGGTATGCTCAGTATGGAGACTGTGTGTGTATATGAAGTTCCTACTGATGCCGTTGGGGAGGTATGCTCAGTATGGAGACTTTGTTTGTGTGTGTGAAGTTCCTTCTGATGTTGTTGGGGAGGTATGCTTAGTATGGAGGCTGTGTGTGTGTGAAGTTCCTACTGATGCCGTTGGGGAGGTATGCTCAGTATAGAAGCTGTGTGTGCGTGAAAAGTTCCTACTGATGCCGTTGGGGAGGTATGCTCAGTATGGAGATGATGTGTGTGTGTGAAGTTCCTACTGATGCCGTTTGGGGGGGGGGGGTATGCTCAGTATGGAAATTGTATTGTGAAGTTTCTACTGATGCCGTTGGGGAGGTATGCTCAGTATGGAAGTTGTGTTGTGAGATTCCTACTGATGTCATTGGGGAAGTATACTCAGTATGGAAATCGTGAATGTGTTGAGAATTGGAATTATGTGATTTAATGTATTATGTAAAGTACATAAATGTGAATTTATGTATACATAGATATGAAATGAGTTAAAATGGGAAATGATTATGAAAAATGAAAGAGTGTGTTTTATAAAATAAATAATTGAGGCGAAGTGAAACTCTCTGCTTGAGAGCTTACTGAGTAAGGTGAGTGCCCTGATAGGTATCAAATGTGGTCATTCCTAGCAGCATATCGTGTTAGGGCAGAGGGAAGCTACCTGTATGAGCGGACAATCTTCCCTATTCTTAGGAACTTCGTAGGAAATTATGTGTTGGAAATGAATAAACTTGAGTAATGGTTTTAAAGCTTATAAAAGCTTGTGTTGTATATCTATATGATTATGAGAATGTAAATATCAGTGTATTTTCTCAGATGAAATGTTGTTTTGAAAAGTAAAGTATGTTATAACTGAACTCATTTGGCCACACACTGTAAATAATTTGTTCCTTCTTACTGAGACGTGTCTCACCCAAATTATGTAAATTTTTCAGGAAATAGAGACTGACCGTGGGATAAAGCTCCGTGATTGTAGGGAGCTGGAACCCTGATATATAGGGTGGGTTTGGACTAGGGAAGTGTGATTCCCTAGTGTTGTATTGTTTTTGGGTATGAGATAGTATTGTGTATATATGTATGTTGATACTTTGGGTATTCTATTCTGACTGATATATATATTGTCTTCCGCTGTTAAGTTTTATAAATAAAATGACTTTTTACTCAGTACCCAATGTGGGTCGGGTCGTACGAATGGTAGTAGGGCTGTTGACGTGGCCGATTTGTGAATGTTAAGGATGTTGATTAATGATGAGTGGATATTTATTTATTAGTGGAAAAAAAAATTTGTACTAAAAATCGGGGCATCACAAGTATTCTTAAATCAGTTTCCGGTGTTATGGTTATTTTCCATAACACTATGGTATTACAATTTACACAATATAGATATTATAATATATTCAGCATTAGTTTTCAGTGTTATGGTTATTTTGGAATCATGATGAAATAGCAAGATAATCATGTATATCAGTGCTATATAGTATCAGACCCTAATGAATCAGTTCAGATATTAGCAAATCATGGTACCGTTGCTATTACAAGATCAGAGTGCAACCACACATCTTAGATAGTGTGTCGAAGGTTTTTGTCAACCGTGCCTAGAGGGATTGCAGACTCCCTATAAGACTGGGTTGAGGTGGCCGGTTTGATGAGGTAGTTACTAGTTTCGTGCCTAGGAGAGGCTGCAGTTTGGCTAGGCTGAGGATTGGTAGAGTTATAGTTGACTTACGTGGTAGACCAACCAGGATTAAGTCCCGTCTACAGGCCGGATAACCTTGTCATGAGGGGTTAAATCATGACGAATATTTTTTCAGGGTAAAACATCACCGTTATGTATATATATATAGATTTACAGAATATTAGCAGATATAGTATGATACTAGAAGTATGAAAAGTAAAAAATTCAAATATTACAGTTATACTTTAAACTATGATAGATGCAAGTTATACTGTATATTGATTTACCAGCCTTTACAGTTTCAGATATTGTCAGTATAGTATTTACAAAACTCAGTCGCCACATACTAGTAATAACATATTTCCTTTTATTGAGCATTGTTTCATCCCAGTGATTTAATATTTTTCAAGTGATCCAATTAGGCGAGCGGATTAGGCTCACGGATAGAGGAGGCAAGTACACTGCCCTATTTGCTGGGTAAGTGTATACAGGAGATAGTATTTTGAGTAGATGACACTGGGGTGATGTGTATATATGAGTGTATAGTTGGGATGAGTACTAAATTCTGGTATTGTTTATATGGATGGACAATTTTATGTTTTTCCGCTGTATAGGTATGTAATATAATCAGGTTTCCTCGGTGCTTACTTGGGGACTGAGATGTTATAGAAGATTGTACAGGAGTGATATAATGTTATATTATGTAGTTTATTTTATAAAGAAAAATGGTATATATTTTTTGGGTTGTTACATTAGTCATCGTCTTTGACATTAGTGACCGACTTTGACATTAGTGGTCGTCTTTGACATTAGTAGTCGTATTTGACATTAGTGGTTATCTTTGACATACCGTGCCCACCGTTCACACTTGATAGGCCATGTCGTTTTTTTTGGGGGGGGGGGGGGCATTGCCCCCATACCCCCCACCATGGGCGCTCCCCCCAGACCCTCATGTCTTGGAGGGGAACGTCCTCTATCTTTGTAGTACGATTGCGGTCTACCACTTTGACCTCATCTGAACCATACGTCAGGTAAGTGTGCTAATTAACTCGTGGGAGGTGGGCATTGCACACATATACACCAACACCCCCCCTCAATGTCCACCTACGCTCTTGAACCAATACCAAGTGCATCCCGATGCTTTTGGAAGTCGGAACTACCCACTGCTTTGGTGAAGATATCTAAATAATTATCTTCTGTTGGGCAATACTCCATCTCAGCGACCTTATCCTCAATGAGTTCTCGTATGTAGTGAAACTAAATCTCAATGTGCTTGGTTCTTGCATGGAACATCGGGTTCTTACTAATAGCTATGCAACTTTGATTGTCACAGTGAATCAGAGTTGCGACATTTATTGTTATCCCAATATCAGTAAGAAGTCTTCTTATCCAGACAGCTTCACATGAGGTGAGATAAGTTAACTTGTACTCGACTTTTGTGGATGATAGTGACATTATTGGCTACTTCTTGCTTGTCCACTAGATAATTCCATTCCCAAAGAGAAAACAATATCCAGAAACTGACTTTCTAGAATCAATATCTCCTACCTAATCGGATCACAATATCCAATTAGGGAGTTCCCTGATGTATAAGAGATGCCAAAATGAGAGTCCCTTTTATATACTTAAGGACCCTCATTCCAGCCTTCCAGTGAATTTCTCGTGGCTTATTTGCAAATCTACTCAGAATACCAACTGCAAAACTGATATCGGGCCTTGTGTCGCATAGGTACACCAAACTCCCAATTAGGCTTCTGTACCTCTTTGTATCAACAAGTGGAGAGGGATCTTCAATGGAGAGCTTAATGTTTACTTCAATTGGAGTAACTACTAGAGTGCATTCTACCATCCCAAATGCCTTCAATAACTTTTGAGCATATCATTGCTAATAAATAAATATTTCTCCTAGATGCTGCCATACTTCAATGCCTAAGAAGAAGTGGAGTATCCCTAAGTCTATCATCTCGAATTCTGAGCATAGGCCTTCACGAATGTTGTTGATCTTCTCCTTGTGGTCGCATGTAAGCACAAGATCATCTACATATAGTACAATTATTACATACATCCCATTCTCCTTCAGTACATATAAATTTGCATCAAAGGTACTTCTACAAAATCCATAATTGGTGAAGAAAGAATCAATCCTATGGTACTAAGCTCTGGGGGCTCGTTTCAGCTCATACAAGGCTTTCTCAACCTACACACTTTGTTGTCTAAATTTGGCAATTCAAATCTAGGTGGTTGCATCATATAAACCTTCTCTTTAAGATGACCATTGAGGAATGCAGACTTCACGTCCATTTGAAATAGCACCCAGCTTCTGTGTGCAGCAGTAGCCAAAACTAGACGGATTGTTTCCATGTGAGCTATTGGTGCAAACGTTTCAGTAACATCAAAACCTTCCACCTAAGAAAATCCTTGTGCAACAAGGCGTGCTTTGTACTTCTCTAAAGTACCATCAACTTTATATTTTACCTTCCATATCCACTTTGTGTTGATTGCCTTCCTATGAGGGGGATGATCCACAATCTCCCAAGTATAATTTTTCATGATACTTTTATATTTTGCTTCCATAGCCATTCTCCACTTCGGATTAGCCAACGCTTCATTTAGGTTACTTGGTTCCTTAAATATACTGATTATATCAGCCATTAAGGCCATATTTACCAAGTGTTTTTTTGATCGATGTTGTTCCTCTATTCTCTTCGACCTTCGGGGTCCATCAAGTTAAGAACTTTGATTCATAGGTTCGGGATTGCCTTCATCAAAGAGTTGTTGTACTCACTTGGGGTGTGGCTTCTGAATAGGTGCTACTAGTACAACAGGCTGGTTTTGAATTTCTTCATCATTCATTTTAATCTGCTACTCTGAGTGCGGCATATGGTGGGTTACTTTATCGATTGATGATAAAGTGGGTTGATCTTTATCTCCCACTGAATGTGGTCCTTCATCAAATACCACATCTCGGCTTGTGACGATCTTCTTTGCCTTTACATCATACAGAAAATAAGCCTTCGATTCTGTATTGTATCCCAAGAAGATGCACTTGCGACTCTTGTCATCTAACTTCCTTCAACTGTCATCTGGGACATGCACAAAACATCTGCAACCAAATGTTCTAAGATGAGAAATGGAGGGTTTCTTACCAGAGTAAGCCTCGTGAGGTGTTTTGTTCCCCAAAGCTTTAGTGAAGCATCGGTTGAGGATATACACAGTTGTATTAACAACTTCTGCCCAAAATGATTTTGGAAGGTCTCGTGCCTTCATCATTGCTTTGGCCATCTCCATCACAGTGCGATTTCACCGTTCCACAACACTATTCTATTGTAGAGTTTTTGGTGCCGAAAATTGGTGCTTGATGCGAAATGCACTACAATAATTGTTGAACTCCCCTAATGTGAACTCGCCTCCTCAATCTGTTTGAAGTTTCTTTAACTGCAAACCTATATCATTTTCAACAAGTTTATGCCACACTTTAAATTTTACAAAAGCCCCAGCCTTATCACGAAGAAAGTATACCCACATATTTCTACTATAATTGTCGACTAATAGCATAAAATAGCAAGATCCTCCTAGTGCAGGAGTAGTCATTTTACTATAGAGATTTGCATGTACCAGCTCTAGAGGAAGCTTTGATTTATTGTTGCTATCCTGTGGAAATGACATACGATGTTGCTTGCCTAGCATGCAAGCTTCACAAGGCTCTGCGGTATCAACTACTACAGGCAGATCAACCACCATTTCCTTTCTTTGCATCTCCTTCAAAACTCAATAGGAGATGTGTCCAAACCTTTTATGCCAAAGAATAACCTGTTGCGGCAAGTGCCACAAACTCATACAGGTTATTCTTTTGAATACCTTCGCCCACAATGCTGCCATTGCTATCAATGATCTCAACTTTTGTTTTCATAAATCGTACTTCATAGTCACGGTTAGTGATAGCAGCTATAGATAAAAGATTCCTATTAATTTAAGGAACATAAAGGACATCTAAAAGAGTTTTACCTTGGCCATTCGTGGTTTTTAAGGAAATGGATCTAGTGCCCTCTACTAGACACTTTGCATTATTTCTGATAATCACATTCATGGGTTCATGTAGAGGCTTAAGGGAACCCTACCAGTCCTTTTTGCTAGTCATGTGTCGGGAAGCTCCACTGTCAAGTACCCATGAGCAATCTCCTGGTACTGTTTGAGCAGTTGAGCACATTTGTTCTGTAACCATGAAAAGATCTAATTTTAGTTCAGCACAATTTGCTACCTATCTGACATTCCACGTAGGCTTCAACGTGTCGTTCATTTCATCGTGGATACATTTTCTACAATCCTTGGCTGCATGCCCTTTTTTTTTTGCAGGAGAAGCACGTACCAGAAAATCTCTTTTGGTTCTTTCCCTTCTTCTTTTCAAAATTATTGTCCTTGCCTTTGATCTGCATAGTGAAAGCAATACTGCTTTCATTTTCTCTAGTTCTCAGCCTCATCTCCTCCTCTAGCAGTAAAAGATAGAATTCCTCAAAGGTTAGTGCAGGAGTTTTAATTTGCGTGTTAAGAGTAGTTACCAGATTGTCATATTTTTATGACAGCACTCGAATACATCTTTGAGCTAACTCCTCATTGGTCTTTGCTATGTCCATAGCTGCCATCTGATCACATAGATTTTTGATTCTGGTGATGAATACTTTTTCCAATTCTCCGTCATATAGCTTTTCTGCAGAAAGTTGATTCTCCAAGTTATAAATGCGTGTCTAGTTCCTTGTTTCATATTCATTCTTCAGACCATTCCAAGAATCTTCAGCCTTGGATGTATGCTGGATCAATGTAAGTATAGAATTTGATACACTTGTGACAATAGCACAAAGTGCATCTGCATTCCTCCTTTTCAATGCTTGGACGAGGGCAGCATCTAGAGGGATGATTACCATAGGATTGATGGGATCAGGTGTGCCAATCGGTTCTAAATCCATACCTTGAGCTATATCAAGTAGTTCATATGAATCCAGAATAGAACTCATCTTGAACTTCCACAATGTGTAGTTCATGCCGTCTAGCTTTCCTTCTGTGAATGTTGGTGGACGATCCGAAGAGATGGTGGAGATGCAGTAGCGGAAGATGAAGTTCTTGCCTCTGCAACATCTTAACAATTATAGTTGTTTCTTCTTAGTAGCCTTCAGCTCTGATACCATGTAGAATAACAACACCAAAATCTATTTTGAAGAAATGATTGAAGGGATAACACAAAGTTTTATTACAACAATCGGATTACAACAATCTGTCCAACCATGCACTCACTAAGTGAGCTTTAATGGCGAAAGGACAACAAATAGAAAAACAAAAGAGGACACAATCTTGCAGTTGAGATGTGTGAGGTGCTCCAATTTGGGGGGGGGGGGTCTTATTTATAGCCTTTGGTCTATGAAAGAAGCACATGGGTGGCTCACCTACCATGGCCGACTTTGACATCAGTGGCTGACTTTGACATTAGTGACCGTTTTGACATTAGCAGCCGTATTTGACATTAGTGGTCATCTTTGACATACCATGCCCACCGTTCACACTGAATAGGCTATACCATCTCGGGGGGGGGGGGGGGGCGTTGCCCCATACCACTTCGACCTCATCCGAACTATACATCAGGCAAGTGTGCCAATTAACTCGTGGGAAGTGGGCATTAAACACATATACACCAACAGCCACGTGGCCTAATGGTGCTAATTGATGCCGTTAATCTACGATTAAGAAAAACTGGCCAGGCAAAACTAGTCCAAAACGTTTTTTTGGCCGATTAAGTGTTATTTAGACCGGTTCTTTGCTTCCCAAAACCAGTTCCTGAAGGTTTTTGACCTTATCAACACACTGGTGGCATTAGACTTGCCCAAATCAATCCCCAATATTCTTTTTTGATATATATCGAACCCGATGGCAAACGGTATTGCACAAGCGGTCATTTGAAAGCTGACAAAGGACAACTACGACAACTGGTGCTATCAAGTGAGAGCCCTACTATGTAGTGATCTAGAGAATTTATAATATTTAAATAATAAAAAGAAAGAGAAATGAAACAGGAATAGAAGGAGGCAGCTGACTTCCTGTGTTCTTCGACGACGTTGCATTTTGGATGGGATAATCCCAAGAAATTTTTCAGGCCTTGTCGACGAACACAGGGGTTTCGTCAACGAGGGTTCTTTAGGATCTCGTCAACGAAGTTCCGTATCGTCGATGAGAAGATATTGAGAGAGGATTTTTGGAAGTTTGAAATTCATCGACGAGGGTTGAGGTTCGTCGACGAACTTTCTACAAGACTCATCGACGAGGTGACGTGGCTTGTCGATGAATTCCGCAGTATAAATAGGGTTAAACGAGATTTTTCAGTTCATTTTTTGCACAGGAACCTCTCTCTCTCTCTCTCTCTCTCTCTCTCTCTCTCTCTCTCTCCACATTCGGTTCCCTACCCTTCTTTCTAAGATCTCGGGCCGATTTTTTGCCGAATCGACGATCTGAAGCTACCACGACTCTCCTGACAAAGTTCTCTCCAAGTTTATCGGGGCGAATCGTTAGTGGGGCTGAGTTGGAAACCATCCCAAATCCAGGGTAAGGCTTTCTAACTAGTATTTGGTTTCTTGACAGTTGTAGAAAGCGTAGTACGCGTAGAAATACTAAACTTTAGTTCTGGAAGATATTGTTTTCAGGGTGTTGAACGGGGAACCCTACGGGTGCAGGAGTATTTCTCTTAGGGGCTTCTCAGGACTCAGGTAAGGGGATAAACTAAGCTAGGAATTTTATGAAAAATATGTATATTGTTACAACATTTGATTTTAGGAAAATAAATATATTTATATATGATTTATATTTAGGAAATGCTACTGAAAATGATGGTATGTTAGATATATGAAAAACCTATTTCGTGTGGCATGAGTAGAAATTAAAATGAAAAACTGTTTTTTGGAATGTGTTAATGATACGGATTTTTATAAAGGAAAACAGGCGTATGGGCCTAGATTTTGATATATTTGTCGACATACGGGCCAAGCTATGTGTATGATTTTCCAGTGTACGGGCTGAGTTATGTATATGATTTGCTAGTGTACGGGTCGAGCTATGGATATGATTTGCCAGCATACGGGTTGAGCTATGTATATGATTTTTCGGCGTATAGGTCGAGCTATGGATATGATTTGTCGGCGTACGGGCTGAGCTATGGTAAAATGTGAAATACTGATGTACGGGTCGATGATTTTCATGATATACGTATATATGCAAAATGATATGATTGATTTGATAATTAATTGTATGAAATATTCAAGTATCACAGTTTTAATATATTCTATATGATATTAGAACTTGGTTGGCTTGGTTTAGGCTAGCACTTGCACGGTACCACTGCTATGTGTTAATGATCATCATGATCATGATATCTGTGCTAACGCCACTGTACGAAGTGGTGTGAGATTGGATGGTCGATGTGGTTTTAAGAAGTGTGTGAGCGCCCATGGTGTACGGTCCAAGTCTGGCAGACCCATCAGACTTACAGCCTGTACTTTTGACTTGGCAGTGATCAGCCAACCATTGTCAAGTCCCGCCTTCGAGCCACACAATCCAATCATGTGGGGGTAATGCATAACAATAGTTAGCTAACCTTCCAGGGATGTTTGTTTTGTATTATTATTTATATGAGATGAATTATGTTATAGAAACCATTATGTTCTGTCATGTTTTTTATTATATTTGTTTTCCTAGAAATATACATACAATTTTACTGGTTATGTTCATGGTTACATATATATATCACAGAAATGCTCATGTTGCCACACACTAGTGTTAGTTTATTTCCCTTACTGAGAGGTGTCTCACCCTGAATTTCATAAACATTTAAGAGCTCCTGATAGGAGAGTGGGTAAAGCACCACTGATCTAGTACTATTGATCTGCCCTTCCAGAAGGGTAAGTGTTTTGATAGGGTCATATGTATTTTGTGGGATGACCCTAAGATATCTTTTGGGTTGTGTATTGTGTGTATAAATACAGTGGTTGTAGTAACTCTAGTATTGTGATGTGTGGTATAATAAGATGTATATGATTGTATGTTTCCTGCTAGTTAGGCTTCTGTTATATGTTCTGATGTATCCGTGGTACCCACGGGTTCAGGTGGATTATGATCTGCTGAGTTTTGTGATTTTGGTTTTTATAATAATAATAATAATAATAATAATAATAATAATAATAATAATATTAATATTAATATTAATAATATTAATTTTAAAAATTAAGCAGGTCGTCACAGTTTGGTATTAGAGCATAGGTTGCTAAGTTCTGTAGACATTAGAATGCAGCGGAAACAATACCAGAATATAGGAAATGATTTGAGGTTGTTCTACAGTCTAGAGACAAGACTCCCGTGGTAGTTTCTGTGTTTTTCTTAGGATGACGATTTCAGGAAAACCATAGTAAGCTATTGTCGGGTTGTGTTCCTAGAATGTAGGACTGGGGTTAGGAATAAGTTGGGAATGTTAAGATCAGTGGTGAGGTTAGGTGGGTAAATTGTGATGATAGGATTTCTAAGTTACATTTGTTATTTTTTAGGATGGATCTAGGAGGAAGTAGTGCCCATGCGAGTGGCAGTGATGGAGTAGGGCCATCAGGTGCAGGATGGACTGGATCTGATGCGATATTACGTAGCGTGGCTCAACAAGTTATGGCTGAGATCGCTAGGAGCTCTAGGGAGCAGGGTGGTCCGCCGGCAGGCCATGGGTGCACTATCTAGAAGTTTATGAAGATGAATCCTCCAGCCTTTTCAGGAGGAGTCGATCGTGCAGCCGCTGAGAACTGGATGTAGGAGACTGAGAAAGTATTGGCGGTTCTATAGTGTACGGAAGAATAGAAGGTCCTCTCCACCACCTATAGACTGGTAGGAGAGGTCGAGAAGTGGTGGACTGCGGTGAGACTGCTGGAGCAGTAGAGGGCGACTCCGATAGCCATGACATGGTACTATTTTAAGGAGTTGTTCTTCGATAGATATTTTCCAGCTACTGTTAGGGAGGCTAAAGTAGAAGAGTTCCTGAGTCTGAAGTTGGGACAGCTATCCATCCAGCAGTATGCGGCATATTTCATCGAGCTCTCTCGTTTCGCCCCGTATATTGTTCCTGATGAAGTGAAGAAGGCAAGGCAATTTAAGAGAGGCTTAAGGCGGAGTATATTCAATTAGGTAGTGGTGCTGCGGATCCAGGACTTTGCTGAATTAGTTGACAGGGCAACCTTGGTAGAGATTGGTGAGCAGCTGGATGCAAAGGAGTAGGGACAGAGGAAAAGATATGCATCCACAGGTTATTAGTAGGGTTATAGACCGGGTCAGTGGAGGAGATGAAACCATGGTAGAGGGCAGAGACATAAGACTGGAGGACGCGAGGTTCAGGCAATACAGGGTTCTCCAATCTGTCAGACTTGTGGTAAGAGGCACTGGGGAGAGTGTTGAGCTGGTGGTGTGGTCTGCTATTGCTGCGGTAGACTAGGGCACATGGTGTGAGACTGCCCTACCCCACCAAATGCAATTCCAGCTCCCAGACCATACCGGGGAGGTTATTAGGCACCACGTGGGGGCCAGCAGAGGAATATGGCTCCAGCCAGGGTATTTACTCTAACGCCGGGTGATACTGAGATGGCAGGTAACGTGGTGACATGTATGGTTATTATGCTTTCTTTTAAAGTTATTGCATTGTTTGATTCAGGAGCTACACACTCGTTCGTGTCTTCGGGCTGTGTTAAATTATGTGAGGCTGAAACACAACCATTAGATGTTGAATTGTTAGTGTCTACACTGTCTGGATCTGTAGTGAGATGTAGTAAGGTACTCCGGGATTGTTCAGTTGATATTCAAAGGGAAATTTTGTTTGTTGATCTGATAGTGCTGGACATGCACGGGTTTGATGTTATATTTGGTATGGATTGACTAGCAGCTAATTTTGCCAGCATAGATTGCGGAGCACAAGAAGTGATATTTATACCTCTGGGATGAGCGGAATATAAGTTCGTAGGGTCGCAAGTGTAATCCCCGCCTTAATTAGTTTCAGCTATCCAGGTCAGGAGACTACTGCTGAGTGGTTATCAGGGGTTTATGGCAGTTGTGAAGGAGATGTTAGAGAATGAATTGAAACTTGCTAGCACACTTGTAGTGAAAGAATTTACAAATGTTTTCCCAGATGAGTTACCAGGCTTGCCACCTAATTGTGAGGTAGATTTTCCTCTTGATCTACTTTTAGGTACAGCGCCGATCTCCAAAGCACCTTACCAAATGACGCCAGCAGAATTGATAGAATTGAAAGATTAGTTGCAAGATTTGCTTGATAAGGATTTCATACAACCTAGTGTATCTCCGTGGGGAGCTCTAGTATTATTCGTGAAGAAGAAAGACGGGTCGATGAGGATGTGTATAGATTATAGGGAGATTAACAAAGTGACAATCAAGAATAAATATCCCCTACCCTGTATAGATGATTTGTTTGACTAGCTCCAGGGTACATGGGTGTATTCGAAGATTGACCTCAGATCCGACTATCATCAAGTGAAAGTGAAAGCAGAAGACATCTCGAAGATGGCCTTCAGAACCAGGTACAAGCATTACGAGTTTCTTGTTATGCCGTTTGGTTTGACGAATGCTCCTGCGGTATTTATGGATTTAATTAACAGAATCTTCCATCAATACCTAGACCAGTTCGTTGTTGTTTTTATTGATGATGTACTGGTCTATTCGAGGAGCCATGAGGAGCATGAGACGCACTTGAGGTAGGTTCTGTAGACGCTTTGGGAAAAGAAGTTGTACGCCAAGTTCAGTAAATATGAATTTTGTCTTGAGAAGGTCGTGTTCTTGGGGCATGTTGTATCCGGAGATGATATTTCTATGGATCCTAGTAAGGTTGAGGCCGTAGTAAATTGGGCTAGACCAAGGAATGTCTAGGAGATCAGGAGTTTCTTAGGACTAGATGGGTATTACCGCTATTTCGTTGAGGGATTCTCAACTTTGTCAGGGCCTTTGACACGACTGATGAGGAAGAATGTCAGATTTGAGTAGGATGACGCCTACGAGTAGAGTTTTCAAGAACTAAAGCAAAGATTAGTCACAACACCAGTATTAGTCATCCCGTCAGGGGGTGAAGGGTATGTCATTTAGAGTAATGCGTCCTTGAGGGGACTTAGTTATGTATTAATGTAGCATGGCAGGGTAGTAGCATATGCGTCCAGACAGTTGAAAGAATATGAAAAGAACTACCCTACTCATGATCTTGAATTCGCTGTAGTAATACACACATTGAAGATTTGGAGGCATTACCTATATGGCGAGCAATGTGATATATTTGGGAAATACTGCTGAAAATGATAGTATGTTAGATATATGAAAAACCTATTTCGTGTGGCATGAGTAGACATTATAATGAAAAACTGTTTTCTGGAATGTGTTAATGATATGAATTTTTATAGAGGAAAACCAGCGTATGAGCTAAGATTTTGATATATTTGCCGGCGTATGGGCCAAGTTATGTGTATGATTTTCCAGCGTACGGACTGAGCTATGTATATGATTTGCCGACATACGGGTCGAGCTATGGATATGATTTGCTAGCATACGAGATAAGCTATGTATATGATTTTTTGGTGTACGGTCCGAGCTATGGATGTGATTTGCCAGTATATGGGCTTAGCTATGGTAAAATGTGAAATACTGGCGTACGGGCTGATGATTTTTATGATATACGTATATATGCAAAATGATATGATTGATTTGATAATTAATGGTATGAAATATCCATGTATCACAGTTTCAGTATATGTTATATGATATCAGAACCTGGTTGGCTTGGTCTAGGCTAGCACTTGCATGGTAACACTGCTATATGTCCATGGTCATCATGATCATGATATCTGTGTTAACGCCACTGTACGGAGTGGTGTGAGATTGGATGGTCGATGTGGTTTTAAGAAGTGTGTGAACACCCTTGGTGTACGGACCAGGTCTAGTAGACCCATCGGACTTACAGACCCATCGGTTGTAGCAACTCTGGTATTGTGATGTATAGAATAATAAGATGTATATGATTGTATGTTTCCTATTGCTTAGACTTCCGTTCTATGTTCTGATGTATCCCTGGTACCCACGACTCCAGGTGGATTATGATTTGCTGAGTTCTGTGATTTTGGTGTTTATAAATAATAATAATAATAATAATTTTGGAAATTAAGTAGGTCATCACATACTAGGTGCTCAAGATGTCATGAACATCGTTGAAGATGGATACAAAGAAGCCCCATCAAAAGAAGCCGAAGCATCTATGTCTGATGCTTAATGAACTACCATTCGCGCCGATCGGAAAAGGGATTACAAAGTCAAGTCCATTATCAACAAGGGCCTTGATGTGGCCACCTTCAAAATCATCGCTTTAACCAAGACGTCCCAAGAAGTTTGGAACACTCTCCACTAGACATACAAAGGAGCCAACAAAGTGGAAAGGATTCACCTCCAAACTCTTGAGGTGAATTTGAATCCTTACAAATGATGTCGTTTGAGTCTACTACCAAGTACTATACTTGAGTTATGGTTGTCTCGAACTAGTTGAGGAGAAATGGAGAGAATCTCATAGACATAAGGATATGAGAGAAAATTTTGCGATCTTTGGATCCAAAATATGACTACATAACCATCACCCTAAAATAAATGAAAGATCTAGAGACCATGTTTGTAGAAGAGCTCGTAGGATCTTTGCAAGCTCATAAATAGAAGGTGAACAGAAGAAGTGACGGCAAGTCACTGGAACAAGTCCTACAGTCAAAACTATCTTTGAGTGGTGGGAGATACGAGCAAAGGAGGACGTTGCACTAAGGACGAGCGCGAGGTCGAGAATCTCGTGGAAGAGAATATGGATACACTAAATCCAGTGGAGGAAGCCAAGGTGGACAAAGAGGACATGGACAATAGAATAACTTCCCATGAGGAAGAGGACGTGGAAGAAGAGGTGGCAGTTACAACAACTATCAGAACATTGATAAAAGAAACATTGAGTGCTATAACTACCATAAGTTTGGCCACTCGAGTGTTGGGGGTGACAATAAGAAAAGGTTAGCGAGGAGGCTAACCTTGCCGAAACTGAAGATGTAGCTGGAGATTCATTAATGCTAATGGTGCACAACTCAACCCAGGACCAAATTGTTTGGTGCCTCGACTCTAGACCTAGCAACCATATGATTAGCAGAAAGAACCTATTCATTGAACTTGATGAGAAAGTTCAAGGGGAGATCGCCTTTGGTGATTTCTCTAAAGTCTTAGTCTGATAGAGAGGAAATATCTTGATCAAGCTGAATGCCAGAGATCATGCTTACTTCTCCAACGTCTATTATGTGCCAGATATGAAGACCAACATCTTGAATCTCGAACAACTTTTGGAGAAAGGCTATCGAATTAGCCTTAGAGATAAGCATATGGTGATATCAGAAGCTTGAGGTAAGCTTGTCACTCGAGTCACTATAGCAAAGAATCAGATGTTCTCTCTTGCCATCCATCATGACACGCCAAGATGTCCAAGCACCATCACCAACAGCAAAGATTGGCTATGGCATCTGAGATTTGGACACCTCAACTTTGAAAGCTTGAAGCAGTTGGGAAGCAAGAAGATGGTGAATGACTTACCCAACATCCGACATTTGAATGAGATATGTGAAAACTGTGTTCTAAGCAAGCGACATGGAAAACAAATTTGGAAAGCAAGCTAACTGGAGATCTACCATGCCGCTTCAACTAGTACACATAGATGTGTGTGGTCCATTGAACCCATTTTCAAATGGACGGAACCAATAATTCCTCATCTTTACTAACGATTACAGCAGGAAGACCTGGGTCTACTTCCTAAAAAGGAAGTCATAAGTGTTCGACAAATTCAAAGAGTTCAAAACTCTCGTGGAGAAGTTGAGTGGCTATCATATCAAGTCACTCCGATCATACCAAGGAAAAGAGTACGATGAAGAAGCTTTTAAAGAATTCCTTAGGCAAGAAGGGATTCAAAATCATTTCACACTGACCTACACTCCCTAGTTGAACGTTGTAGTTGAAAGGAAGAACTACACGATCCTTAACATGGCCAGGAGCATATTAAAGAATAAGAATGTGCCCAAAAGTTTTTGGGTAGAAGCAGTGTTATGTGCAGTCTCTCTGCTCAACAAGTGTCTTACGAAGAGTCTTGATATAAAGACACCATATGAAGCTTGAAGTACTCACAAGCCCAGTGTGAGTCATTTTAGAGTGTTTGGCTCCGTAGCCTACGCCAAGATCCTAGAGGCAAGAAGCACAAAGTTGGAAGATAAAGGAGAGAAGTGTATCCTTGTTGGATATGATGACAATACCATGAGATATCAACTCTACAATCCCATCAACAAGAAAGTCATTTTCAGCCGGGATGTCATTTTTGAAGAAAATGAATCCTGAAAGTGGGACCAGGTTGAATCTTCCAAAAATATAGAATTGACGCTTGAAGAAGAAGAACCCACACAGAAAAGAGAAGTGGCTATCGAGTTACAAGTTTCCAAACTACAGACACCTCCTCACGGTTTCCATTCACCACATAGGAATGGAGCTCCATCACCAATTGAGCGTGAAATCTCAAACTTAAGGCCTAGAGGAGCTCGTACCCTAGCTGATCTATATGAAAATACAGAACTTATGGAAGAATGTGTTACTTTATAATGTCTGTTGTTGACTAGTGAGCTGGTTAGCTTTGAGGAGGCTAACAAAGAAAACAAATGGAGAAAAGCGATGGATGAGGAGATTCAATTTATCGAAAAGAACAAGACTTGGGAGCTGACAAATCTCCCGAAGGGTCGCAAGACTGTTGGTGTGAAATGAGTCTACAAGACCAAGAAGAACGCTTAAGGAGAAGTCCAGAGATACAAAACAAGACCTGCCACCAAGGGCTATAGGCAAAAAGATTGATTATGGAGAAATCTTTGCCCCGATTGCTAGGCTTGAGACTATCAGATTACTAATTTCACTCTTTGCACAAAATGGATGGAAGATTTCCCAATTGGACGTGAAATCAGTATTTCTGACTAGAAGAAGAGATTTATATCGATTAGCCACCTGGATAAGTGAAGAAGGACAAAGAAGATAAAGTATACAAGCTAAAGAAAACACTTTATGGCTTGAAGCAAGCACCTCGTGCGTGGAACATGAGGATTGATGACTATTTTTAGAAGAATGGATTTGAGAAGTGTCCCTACGAGCATGCACTATACATGAATATGGGGACAGATGGAAGCATGTTGATTGTCTGCCTATATATTGATGATCTGATCTTCATCGACAACAATCCAGAGATGTTTGCTATTTTCAAGAGGAGCATGGTCAAAGAATTTGAAATGACACAAATATTGGCCAGATGACTCATTTCCTTGGCATTGAAGTTGTGTAAAGCGAGATGGGAATCTTCATCTCCTAGAGCCACTATGCAATCTTCTATGAAAGAAGCAAACATATTGATACTCGGTATCATTTTATCAGGGAGCATGTCAAGAAGAAAGAAGTGGAGCTGATGTCTTGCAGAATGTATGATCAGATTGTTGATATTTTTACAAAGCCACTCGGGCATGATATTTTGACAAGACTGAAGACAATGCTCGGAATGATAAATCCAGGAGAGTCAAGTTTAAGGGGGGATGTTGAATATTAAACTTGATGCAGCTACCTCCACGAACCCAACCCATTTTGTTGAATTGTTGAGCTGTTGTAGGCAGCCACCTCCACTAACCTCAGCCCACCTTTATTGATTATAATCTCCACCTACCATCTCATCCATGGCAATATATATAAAGATGTGTGTGTGTGTGTAATATATGTGGTGTAGAAGAGAGAGAGTAACCAGTGAGAGAGGAAATTCTTTATATTGAGAGTCGTCTGTAATTTTCATATTATTATTGAAATCAAAGAGTGTTTGTGTGCAATTGAGTGTTTCCTCATTGAGCTCAATCACAACATGTGATTGAGCGAGTCCCCTCCACCCATCAGAGACTAATACATACTTCTTGAAGTGTAACTTATGGAATAAAGAAAGGGCTAATAAAGGGATCATAACCCCTAAGTAAAGTATAAAAATATAGGAGTATTACTTTTGTAACACTAGGGATTCTTGGTATTGAATGTCAAACATATTGTTCCTATAATAGAAAGGTACTATAGAGAATAGGTAAGACATATCAACAGGATTCATATATTGTTTCCATTCTTTTTACTCCTTATATCATTAGTTTAAGCATAGGAATACACTTGAGTCCTCTAAGCTTTTTTTTTTTTTTTTTTCTCTTTAAAAGAAGTCAAGGTAATTATCAAGCTCAATAGATTTTAGTGGTAATATGTAGGAATCAAGGAGTAGTGTTGGTATATGACCATGGCATCCTTGCACAATTCCAGTTCAATATGATTACCTGAACGAGAACCATTCTCATTTGTCAGTTCAGTCACCACAACTTATTGGTTCTTCACAAGAAGGAATGGTTTGAACAGAGAATTTTTAAATTTTTCAAAAAAGAATGGGGGAAATGCTCAGGTGGATTTTGCAGCAAGAGAAGGATTTTCCAATGCAGAATCAAACAGTGCCTCCCTTGAACACATTAACAAAAGAAAAATAAATTCAAGCTCCAATATGGAAAAATCAAACTCTGAAAACATTAGACCAACAAAGAAAATACCTATCCTTAAAGATATCAACAACATAGATATGAACGAAGGTCGCTCCTTGGTGTTCAAAGAGAATTTAAGAAGATCAATCAAATTGTGAAGATGATGAAGGAAGTCCATACCAAGTGAACAATCCATAATACTTTTTGATCCTCCTTTCATCAAAGAAGTAATGAAGGTGCCTTTACCTTTAAAATTAAGATACCAAGCTTCAACAAGTATGATTGTACCTCGGGTCTAGTGAACCATTGCTTACGCTTAAGATGTTAATAAAACTACAAGGCACACTTAATATTAGAGCCTTTGTTACAACATTGGAAGGACACATTTGATCTTGGTATCAAGTGCTGAAACTAAGTTCAATCATAACTTTTACAAAATTAAAGCAATGATTTGGAGGTCACTTTACGAACATCTGGAAGATAGTTATGACCTTAACTCACATCACGAGCTAGTATAGGGTGATAAGGAGTCATTAAAGGATTTCATGCATCAAATTTAATTATACGACTTTAGAAGTCATAAATCTAGACCATGAAGTCGTTATCGCAACTTGAACAACAACATTTCATCCTCGGGAGTTCTTGGCAACACTAGGGAAGAAACCTCAGGTTAATGTGAGCGAATTCTTAACTCAAGCACAAAAATATATTAACTTGGATGAGATGATGGCAACCTTGAGGAAAAAAATTAAGAGAAAAGGAACTTGAGAGAAAAGGATCTTAATTGAAAATTATAGGCAATTTGATCAACCCCAAACCAAGAGGCTAGGTAAAGAAGGACCTTAACGTTGGATGATTTATTTCCAATGTTTTTGACATAGAATTAGTATTTTTAATTTAAACATGAAAAACAAATTGAATAGTCATGGTAACTTGATTGAAATGTCATAAGACATTTTTTTTTTTTAAATCTGAAAATTTTGAAAAAATAAATAAATAAGTAGCCACAAAAGGTGGAAAACTATTTCAACATGCCAAATAGCCTACTTGATGGAAAGGCCATGCATGGTTAGATGAGCTTTGCTCATATGGACAAATGAGCTCTTCTCATGGATAGATAAGATTTGCTCATATAGACAGATGAGTTCTACTCAGAGATAAATGAATATCTCATACAACAAATGAAGTCTAATCATGGACGGACGAGATTTACTTATAAAATAAATGAGCCTTGCACATATCGACAAATGAGCTCTGCTAACAAACTCACAAACAAGTGAGGTTGCTCATATAAATATATAAGCACTACTCATACAATAGATGAGCTATGCTCATATAACAACTGATCTCATATTAATAAATGAGCTCTGCTCAGTTGAGCTCTATTCATCAATAGATGAGTTTTGCTTATTGATGAGCTATGCTCAGATTGACAAATATGACTTGTCCATATCAACAAATAATCACTACAAGATAAAATTACTTGAGACAACATAATCACACACTATAACATTTTTTGTAGAAGCCAATGAGACGTCCAATTCGGTAATATTGTAAAATGTAATCTCTTTTATACAATGCTATTATATGTGTTGTATAAAACTCTATTACAACATTGTAGAATCATTATAGTTGATAAATGACATGTTGTAATGTACGTAATTATAACATTTTGAAAACATTATAACCACATGTATAATATTTTTGTCAAATATATATTATTTAGTGACGTTTTAAAACATTATGAGAACATTATAAAAGATTGTACAATATTATTGTAAAATTGATTGTTTATAACTTTATACAAATATTATAAAAACCTATTTGATATTGTTCTAAAATATATTTTGCAATGAACTTCTATAACATTCTAAAGTCATTATAAAAACATCTTTTAGGTTGTAGTAAACTACCTATTCTCCAATGATCATTCCTACTACTTAGTTCCCGTAAACATTAATAATTCATTACATTACACCCAACATCAAGATTCCATTCACAATAACATTCATATTATATCACATTAATGATAACAATTCATTTATTAATTCTATGAATACATAAAGTGTCAAGAATACATAAACCAAGCACAAGGTAGTTCTAGTGATCAATACACATTGCAAAATCTTTTGAGTACAAGTGTCACTAATACATGCACAAGCCAAACACAAAGTATCTTATAGTTGAATCTTCAAGAGAGGGTCTAAAGAGTAGTCCTCCAATTGATAGGTTCCTTTTATTAATTGTTGCAAGCCATTTATAAGTAAAGGACTAGTAATCATACCCTACCCAACAAGATTCCATGAGGCTGGCTAACCACCTAAAAGTTTGAGATGACACATCAACAACCAGGGAAAAAGGAGCAATGAACATGGCACACTCACTAGAAACAAATGTAATTTCTTTTAAGTGTGAGTCTTAATTTTTAATGTGACCAAAATTATCACTCGAAAAATTGTTTCCATAAGTAAAACATAGAGCAACTAAAAACTTATAATTTTAATACATCAATTTATGCGCCAATGTTGCATATGTAGTTGTTTTGATTATAAAACACTTCATTGCAACAACACATGAATGACAAGCAATACACGACTAACAAATTTTCATCCTAGAATACAATGAAAGACAACATTCCATGAAATTAAATGCATCAAAACACAAAAACTGCAGGATCATCACTATTATATACAAATCGTCCATCTGCTTATAGCTAGAGACAGATAAGCTGTGCTCATAGGTAAATGAGCACAACCTATATCAACTATTGACACGTATCTAAGCTTTGCTCATGGATAGGTGAAGTATGCTCAAATAAAATAATCTCTCTGAAAGACTTATGAAGCAAAGATGTGGCGGAAAGGGTGATATTAATTACCTAGCTCCAAAGTATGTGGAAGCTTGTTTTTGAATAGATACAAAAAATATAAGAATGTTGGGTTTTGTGAATGTAAGCAAATTGTTGAGTCACGTAAATACTGTCTTGTGCGTGTAATTGATTTTTTTTTTACGTGTATTTTCTCTATTTTGTTTCTCATAGGATTTGGAAATTTCGTATTAATTCCCTACAAAGAATGCATATAAATGATAAAGATAAAATATTTATGTAGTTATGTCTATCAAAATCTAACAAAAAATTAAAAAGCGGGATTAAGAAACACACACTAATTTAAGTATGCATATATGCGCAATGTGTGGTTGATGCACGTGATGCATCAAATATTTGATTGGAGTGTTGAGCCACATGGGTGGTGATGTTTTGCTTAGTATTAGGTAAAAGAAAAAAAAATTCCTTCTCAAATTAGTTGCGGTCAGCTCAGCAACAGAGCAGAGCAACAGAGCAGAGCATGGTGCATGTAGAAACTAGAAACAATTCTGGTAAGGAGAAGAAGAAGAAGAAGATAGCTCGGTTGTTTTAAAATAAAGCCTAGGCGGGTTAGAGGGAGCTCTTCTAGGCTATGTAAGGAAAGGTTGTTTGGTTTTTTGAAAAAGGAAGTAAAAATTACTCTGAAGCTTTGAAAACATTTTTAAGGCTCATGAGTGAAGGTTAACTAATAGTGTATTTATCTAAGGAGACTAATGATTACTTCTTGAAGTGTAACTCAAGGTATAAAAAGGAGACCAATAAATGTTTCATAACTCCTGAGTAAAGTAGGAAAATAAAGGAGTAAAACTCCTATAACACCCATTAAGGATGCTTGGTATTGAATGTCATGCCTATTTTTGGAAGTATAGAAAGAGACTTAAGTGAACAAGAAATCTCCTGATTACACAATTTATATATTGTTGCCATTCCTCTTTACTCCTTCAATCCTTGGCATCAGATAGTTCTCCCTATGTACACCATAAATCCTCCGAGCACTCTTTTTTCTCTATTTTCAGGAAGTTGAGATTGTGATTAGACTCAATAGATAATAGCAGCAACAATTCCTCCAACTTTTCATTGGGTAGCAAGCAATTGAGAGATTAAGTTAAACTCCTTGAATGTACAAAAACAATTGCTAGGCACTAGCTTATAAAACAAGTAATATTCAATTGAAAATTTCTTACAAATAGAATAGAATTGCACTTCACCAGATAAGTGATGATTGGGTTTAATCACATACGATTTGATTCTTAGATAAGACAAATTCTTGGACTCCTTGCCTTTTTAGTAATGTCATCATTGTTGTCTGTCTTAGCTATGCAATATGGGCCCAATTTGCGAAAGCTAAGTTGGATTGAGTTGAACTCCAGCAATTCACCGATGGTTAGTTAGAGACCTCAGTATACTGTTTTCTTAGGCTTGGCCTCCTGGGCATTGGGTTGAGGTGCTACTCACGTCTTTTTTCCGGGGCTTCCTTGAGTCTTAGGGCCAAGGGGTCACTTAGTTTGGGGAGTCGATCAAGCTGCCCCGCACCTTCTATCTTCTTTTTCCTCTCATTGTTCTCTGGTATTACAAGGATTGCCATGTGAGAAGTAAACTTAGTTACCATGCTTGGCATGCCAATCTATTAATGTCAAAAATTGAACCTTGATATTTATGTGTCCATTAATTGTGGTGATCATCTTCAACAACAACAACAACAACAACAAACAACAAAAAATAAGAAGAAGAAGAAGAACTTGGGAGACTCTCGATGGGTCCCTAGAGGTATTCTCTAATGCTAAGTCAAAATTAGAATAGATTAGAGGCAACTATAGTCATAGTAATTTTACGAGTCAATTATATAGTCCTGGAGAGTTTCTTTTAATTAATTAGCACTCCCCCACCTTAAATACCCATATATAATTAAATATCCCCATTGATTTGGGGGTTAGAATCTTTACGTGGAGGATATGCCAACCCCTTATTAGCCTCCGTAATTTCTCTTTCGGACTACACAAATACCCCATTTTGAATTGCTTTTGACCTTGGGCCATTGCTTTGGTGTATTTTTGTGTCCATCAACTTATGTATGATTTTTATTTAAAAAAGGAATTGTTTAGCATTAAAATACAAATAGATATTGCTGAAATTAGAAGAAGAAAATAAAGGATGGGAGGTTCCAAGGACATCCCAGCAGTCAGATTTTGGACTTTTATGATATTGGATCTGAACCTTGGGATGGGTGAAGAGGGTATGAAATGGGTAGGAGATTGGAGATGTGCTATCTTGCACTCTCTAATAGGCCGAAATGAAAAAATAGAAATGAGACATCTAGCTAGAGCACAAATAAGAATCAAGCTCCAAGATAATCAGTTAAGGTTTGTCATCTTCATAGGGGAACAGGGCTCCCTCCTACAGGGCTCCCTGCACTCCTGTAAAGAAAGAATTTAGCCCGCGCATTCGATATGTGACGTAAGATGTGGAGTTGGAAAAATAATCACCTGAGTTATGGCTGATGATTTGATTTGAAGGGGGTAGAGGACTCGAGCGGAAGATTTAAGTGAAAAAGCACTAAGATATTGGCACGGCTCAATCAAACCGAACGTCCCTAGACGTACTCCATGCATATGAGGTGTCTTTTTCTTCTTTCTTTTTTGGGTCTGAGTGAACCCGGCCAATATCACAGTAACCGTTTCACGTATGAATGCAGAGTTTGAAGACGATATATGAATACCCATCCTTCAACGATCCACATGGGATCTGCAGCATGTATATTTCTTTTAGTTCTTTCCATCCGCATGTCATCGTTCAGCTAGCTAGCTGCCGCTCCTGCCATCGTCGTCCATCCATGTCTCTCTCTGTATATACATATATCAAACAGAAAATTGAAGATGAAACACCGAGAGAGAGAGAGAGAGAGAGAGAGAGAGAGAGAGAGAGAGAGAGAGATGGAGAGAGAGATACAGGGTGTAAAAAGGAGGGTGTTAAAGAAGGAACCCCAAGTCACCGAGAGCGAGAGAGAGAGAGAGAGAGAGGGGGGGGTAAAAAGGAAGGTGAATATATGGGAGGATGAGAATGTCCGGCGGGGAAAACATGGAATTAATTCATTAAAGAAGAGGAGGTAGAGCTAAGCAGAGCAGTACACTGCAGAGGCATTTAAAACTGCGACTACCAAAGCACAAAACGCCCTGCCCGCATTTATATCCCTCCATAATTTCTCTCTCTCTCTCTCTCAACTGCGACTACCAAAGCACCAAACGCCCTACCCGCATTTATCTCTCTATCTCTCTCTCAAAAATACACAAAATTAAATTTCTGTAAATAAACTTTGCTAGCTTTTATATTTTTGGACAACAGGTAACGTCGGTAGATCTGAGGTGTGGGATGGACGTGCATTGAATGATGCAGCCTAGCTAATGTTACTGATGGCAGGGGTGGCATGGCTCGTGGTGTTTGCGTTCATAACAGAGAGATTCCATTCATTAATGGCGGTGGCCCTACTCGTCTCCGCTACCTACTGCTTCCATCGATCGTTTTAAAATTGGCCGCTCAAAATAAATGAATGAATAGTGTAATATTTAATTATTTACCACCAATCCATATAATTACATACAATATAATATTCATAAAATATTGAAGATAAACAAAATATGATATATATTGAAGATAAATGTAGCATTTCTATTAATGAATTGCATGTTTCAATTCTAACCAAATTTTAACTTAAGCAAACATTAGAGAGTGAAGAGTACAAAACATAAGGTCATTAGTTGCTATAACTGCATGTTGATCTTATTGGTCATATCCTATTTTGATTATGACAAATGCTCCGATATTTAATATCTGTCAATTTTGTTTGCAGGATCGTATTGGAAAGATCATATGATGACATGAGATGACTTGAAGAATATAAAGACTCAGAACATTTATTTTCTTTATAATTTATATTCTCTTCAATTTGGGTCTGTAATATTTTTTTTAGAAATGTCTGTAATAATTAATGCATATCATGCATGTAAGAATTGATAAACTCAAAAACCTTATAAAGACCCTAGGACCTTACACATACACTTAGAATAAGTCTCCACTTTCAAATATGCAATTGGGGGAAACATATTTTACTTAGGTCCTAAAACTATGAGATTTTGGACAACCGAACCTTGGTGTTTAAAACATCTTAGTTGACTGAACATAAGAAAAGTCAGCGAGTTGATTTGATCACCTTGGGCGACTGAACCAAAAAGACATTAGCGTCTTCGGTCAACCGAACATTAACCCTGAGCTTTTCCAACAACTCGGATGTCTGAATGTTTACGTTCAAAATACTCTCGGGCAACTGAACATGCAAGTTTGTCAGACCGAACTTGAGAAGAGGTGACCGAACCTCAGATAGTTTGGAAAATTGCCTTGTTCAGCTACCCGAACCATTTTTTAGGCACCCGAAATTCAAAATTGTCCTTTTCTCATGTGTTAGTTCGGGCAACTGAACCTAGGGCTCGGTCGACCGAAACTCTCGGGTTAACCTAATTTTTATCGTGGTTAATTGGGGTTAAATAAGGTTAATTTTTTAAAACTCAATTAAAATAATTTTAATAATTCCCTTGGTATCCCCAATGGTTATGATTTTGGCTAAGTCTATAAATATGAGTTCATTTGCTTAGATTAAGGATGATTAGCATTGTGATTAACATTGAAACTCTTTGAAATTTGTCAAAGCTCAAAAAACATATACCCTCACATACTACTATTCCTTTGCTAAATTAAGTCTCGTGAGAGTACCTTGAGTGATTATACTTTATTTCCATTTGCTAGAAACTCTCATTTTGCTTATTGTTTGTTTGATTTTTGGATTAAGAGTTGTGCATAGGTTTTCCCCCGATTTAATTTAATAAATCTTTTGTGTGGGAAAACTTAAAGCTTGTGGGTCTTGGC